>NC_069500.1:312824910-313564910 GCF_027579735.1 Bombina bombina
ATTAGAATATTTTCATGAACAGGCTAATGAGAAGCTGTTTCTGTTTGGTAGAATATGTATTTTTTTGCCTCTCCCATCTGTTTGCCTGATGTGTTTCTTGACTTACAGTACCTCTGAGATTAGCAAAGCTGAAAGCTTGCTGTTCTTTTTAAGGTAAGAATGAATATGTATGCTCCGTTTAATGGCAGGATGTGTTCATTTCCGTGAAACCACAAATACTTATCACAGTGTTCTAACTAAAGGATTCCTATTATGTTCTTCCGCTAAATCTTAGTTTCATAGTTAAATAGTTTTATATACAGATCTACGTACTTTTAATAATTATTTTATTGTAATTGCATAGTAGTGACCTTTTTCAAATACATTCCAGATTTTTTGTTTGCTTTTAATCCCCACATTTTATTTTATGCCCTTGGTAATAAAATGGTTAAATTTTAACTGTCAAAATGCCTCTAGGTCGCTGGTTTTCAAACCTCTCCTCATGCCTCCCCAACAGGCCAGGTTTTGAGGATTACCTTGGATGAGAGCAGGTAAAATAACCATGGTTACTAATCAGCTGATTATTTCACCTGTGCTCTAGTTCATATATCCTCAAAATCTGGCCTGTTAGGGAGGGCTGAGGACAGGTTTGAAAACCAGTGATCTAGGTAAATACATTGAGGTTTTGCATACAAAGAGAGAAGCGCTCTACCAGGAACGAACAACAGTTCAGTGGCTTGTTCTATGGCGATTTACCACCCGGAAGCAGCCTCTTTTAGACCAGTGTGCTTTTCACAGAAGAAAATTTTCCTGAAATATATCAGTCTGATCCCGCCAAGTAAGGTCAGTCCAGCCCCGAAATACCAGGCAATTCTCCTCTGAACAAGTAACATGACAACCCCAGACGATCGTTTCGGCCTCCTATGGGCCTCGTCAGTGAGGTGCAGCCACATTCCTCTAAGCACACTGGGCAAGGAGTCCACGTCTGGTTTCCCCCATCACCCATAGGGAGACTTCCCCAGGGTCATAATAATTTGCATACAAAGAGAGAAGCGCTCTGCCAGGAACGAACAACAGCTCAGTGGCTTGTTCTATGGCGATTTACCACCCGGAAGCAGCCTCTTTTAGACCAGTGTGCTTTTCACAGAAGAAAACTTTCCTGAAGTATATCAGTCTGATCCCGCCAAGTAAGGTCAGTCCAGCCCCGAAATACCAGGCAATTCTCCTCTGAACAAGGAACATGACAACCCCAGACGATCGTTTCGGCCTCCTATGGGCCTCGTCAGTGAAAAGCACACTGGTCTAAAAGAGGCTGCTTCCGGGTGGTAAATCGCCATAGAACAAGCCACTGAGCTGTTGTTCGTTCCTGGTAGAGCGCTTCTCTCTTTGTATGCAAATTATTATGACCCTGGGGAAGTCTCCCTATGGGTGATGGGGGAAACCAGACGTGGACTCCTTGCCCAGTGTGCTTAGAGGAATGTGGCTGCACCTCACTGACGAGGCCCATAGGAGGCCGAAACGATCGTCTGGGGTTGTCATGTTCCTTGTTCAGAGGAGAATTGCCTGGTATTTCGGGGCTGGACTGACCTTACTTGGCGGGATCAGACTGATATACTTCAGGAAAGTTTTCTTCTGTGAAAAGCACACTGGTCTAAAAGAGGCTGCTTCCGGGTGGTAAATTGCCATAGAACAAGCCACTGAGCTGTTGTTCGTTCCTGGTAGAGCGCTTCTCTCTTTGTATGCAAATACATTGAGGTGTCTACTTCCCAGAAATACCTTTACCTTTGTGTATAGCAGTTTTGGATTTGGTGACTGCTGTTAAAATTTCAAAGAATAGTAATTAGCAGGTAGTAATTAGTCTATGTTTGCTATAAAATACTTGATATTTTAGATATGAGTTATCCCTAAAATCAGGACAAATATTTTTTTTATATTTTTTATCCCCCCCATTTTTTAGTATTAAATTCATATATATTTTTTTTGTTTTATGTACCCATAAAGGGCCCGATTACGAGTTGAGCACAAATAAGGAGTTTATAGCAGGTGTTTGCGCTGGTATTATGAGTTGAAAGTAAATGCGTTTGAGCTAGAATGATTACCGTGTCCTCAGAGCTCTTTTTAACTGTCGCAAAACAAAAAAGTTGCACAAAACACATTGAAAATAGATTACAAAGTATAGGTACACTCATAATAACACTATCCAATAAATATTATTAAAAAAATATTGTACACAAAAGTTATAAGGGCTAAAAAATATGAGGTCTCAGGGGTTAAAAAAAAATATGGCAGGCAAAGGGCTTTAACATTGAGATATATACATGCCTAAAGATTTATGTGTATGTAAATACATACATAAAGTGATGGCAAACTTTAAATGCCATAAATGTAGTCTTTGCCATTAAAAAAATATGTCTACTTTTTTTTTTTTTTTAAATCTATTTGTGAAAGGGCTAAATTAGTGCATATAATAATGCTTCTATTACAATGTTATCCCGGCCCACATGGATGAACTCTTTTTTTTTTTTTTTTTTTTTATGCCAATTCCAGTGAACATCCAATCAACATGTGTCAGTTGGCAATCTTGAAGTCCAGCCCCTTTTAAAGCCCATAGAAAGCCTATGTAGAGAGTGGGTGGGACTGCTCTATACATACATACATCACAGCCCCAGTCAAGAGAGGAAATGAAGGTGGCAGAGGAACAGACAATACCAATTAGGATTATAAACCTTTCATTATAAAATATATCCACACTTAATTATGTGGTTTTACTTGCAAACTAATATATATATATATATATATATATATATATATATATATATATATATATATATATATATATATATATATATATATATATATATATATATATATATATATATATATATATATATATATTGCAACATTCTTATACTCTGAAATTTACCATCACTTTAAGATTAAAATTCCAACTCAAAACAGGAGGAATGATAGGGGACTATGGAAACACAGACAAAGAAGAAAACATCTCTGTTTCAGCATTTTTTTTAAGGCAAAAAATATATAATAAATGTAGCTCTTTCATATGCATGATCTTTTTTTTTGTGTACCATGTCCCTTTAAGAGAACATTCTTCATACATTAAAAGGCTTTATTGTATTCTGAGTGCCAGAGTAAAGATTTCAATCCTGCTAGCTCTCATACCACACCCACAGCCCCACAGATTTCACACTAAGATGGGATATGGCCCAATTAAATATTGTATTTTTTTAGTATATGACACACTTTTATAATATATATATATATATATATATATATATATATATATATATATATATATATATATATATATACAGGGCCGCCACTAGAAATTTTGGGGCCCCTGACTTAAACATTGATCAGGGCCCCCCCCCATGTGCAAATTTTGACCAAGTGACTAAAACGTATATGCACTTTATTCTTAAGTGTTTATTTAAACTTGGAAATGTTGTAAAGGTAGTAACATACACACACTCAGACACACTACTACACTGAAACACTCAAACATAAGGATTCACATATAGACACTCTAGTAGACACGCAAAGAAACACACTCAGACACCCAAACAGACACTCAGCACTTGTTTACATTGACCTGACAAGTAATGAGGTAAACTACAGTTTTGTAAAAAAAGGAGATTTAGAAAACAAAATATGGAGTTCTGATTATCTTTTTGTAAAGGAAGATGCCAACTAAATGAGGACAACAGCATGCAGTGACTGAAAGGAAGGGCCCTGAACTGCTTAAACAATAATTTAAAGGTTAAATGGTAGATTGGTGACTTCCGGAAAGGTCTCATTAGTCTCAAAGTCTGTAAAAAGATGTGAATAATCAGTAGTAAGGTTAAAATGTCCTAAAAAGGAACAGACAATGGACACACAAACTCAAACTTGCACATACACCCAAGGAAACACTGACAGAGACAGCCTCAGAAAACACACAAAGACATACATACTCACACACAGAAAACACACAAAGACATACACACACACAGAGAGACAACCACATGAAACACAGAAAGACTTACATACACACACCCTCACAGAGACATCCACATAAAACAGACATACACACCCACCCTCACAGAGGCATCAAGAGAAAATATACAAAGACTAACATACACACACCCTCACAGAGACACCCATAGAAAAAGCTCAAAGACATATGTACACACCCTCACAGATATCCACAGAAAATGCACAAAGACATACACACCCACCCTCACAGAGAGACCCACAGAAAAAAAATACATACACACTCATAGAGATACAAACCAAAGCACAAAGACAAACGGACACCCACAGAAGCACTCACAGGAGGAAATATGTATGCACCTTGCATCCCCTAAATCAACAGTGTGTGAGATGCATGATAAAAAAAATTGCAGACATTAAGAGATCACTTTTTAAAGAATCATATTTGTAAATGTGCAAACAAAAATAATTATGTGAATTAAAAATTGTACATTAATGATCTGGGTAGATGGCTAAATGAAGAAAAGTACTTTTAAAAGGTTGACGTTTGTTTGATTTTTTCCCCATTTTCCCCAACCAAGAGCACCACTTCAAATACAGTGTAAAAATGTTCCCATCTGTCAGCTGTACTTATGGATTTTGAAAATGCTGTACTCTATATGGTCTTGGTGGAACCATAAGCTGTGGTACTCATACCATTAGATCTGGTTAAATGCAGGATTTAGGCTTGTTGGTATGTATTTCAAAATCAAGTCAGCTGTAGTGTAACCTGAACAGTTTTAAGTTAACCTGTCTCATTTCCAACACTGAGCAATCTTAGTCTGAGAGTATAACATTTTATGCAGATGTAAAATTCGGATTATCCTAAGTTATGAAGGTATAATCTAGATTTTATTAAAGACACAGAGACGAGTATTTTGCTTTCTTTCCTTTACTACTTAAATGCAGTATTTAAAAGCATATAGATATACATAACAAAAAACTGTCAACATTTGAAAAAAGACAGTGAAACAGTATACAGACCAGTGACCAATAACATAGGAGAACTGGTTAAACAAAAACAAAGTGACCAATCAGCTCAAACATATAGCTAATAAACTGTCCAAAATCAAACCCCAACTCCTCTTTCTTGATATCAGATGAAGGAAGAAAACAGTCCATGATGATCAAACAACACCAACCAAACAGGAAACAAAGAAGACTGAAGATAGAAATCCAGGATATGTTGACCATCCGAAGAGAAGGTTTCCAATGAAAGGAGGAAGAACACCACCAACTTGAATTTTGTAGAGGATGAGATGAACTTGATAGATGAGGTGACCAATCAGATAGATGAGAAGGGATAAATCCATCCAAGATGGTATCCTGTTTATGGATTGGTAACTAAAATAAATATATAATGAAAAGAATTATAATATTATAACATATATAAAAAAGGGGAGGGAAATTAAAGAAGAAGAAGAAGAAGAGGTGGGAAAATACTCGTCTCTGTGTCTTTAATAAAATCTAGATTATACCTTCATAACTTAGGATAATCCGAATTTTATTACAAGACCAGAGACTCATATTTTGCTAGTTTAAAGCAACTAACAAAATAAATGAAGCGAGGCATGTTCAATGGGTTTAAAATAAAATTGTTTAAAAATCGAATCTGAAGACCAGTCAGCTGCATCCAAAATTTGTTGAAGGGTGGCAGCTTTTAAAAATGCTTTAGAAGCGGCTGATCCTCTAACAGAGTGAGCAGAAAAAGATAAATCAATACATGCTTCACTCATAACCCATTTAACCCACCTGGCAATAGAGATAGAAGAAACAGGTAAATGAGGAGGAACAAAAGACAACAAAAGTTGAATAGAAGAAGAAGTACGAAAAACAGAAGTTCTACGTTCATACTCTTTTAAACACAACACTACACAAAGCAAAGGTTCATTAGGTAAATAAGGATAAAATATAGAAGTTGAAAAAGATTTAGTTCTTTTAGAAATAAAGAAGGTAACACCTTCAGGAGTGAAACGTTTAGAATTATAATCTAAAGCTCTAACGTCCGAAACTCTGCGAAAAGAAATTAGACATAAAAGAGTAGCTAATTTAGTAGAAAGTTGCTTAAGAGATAAAAATTCATTAGAAGGCCAAGATTTAAAAAGAGAAAAAACGAGGTCTACATCCCAGAAGGAAGAATATTTAGGAGTAGGAGGTCTTTTAAGTTTTATAGCTTTCATTAGTTTACAAACTAAAGGGTGTTGACCTGCAGGAAAATTATTAATAAAAGAATGTTTGGCAGAAATAGCAGATCTAGAAACATTAATAGTTCTATAAGCTAAGCCTGATTCAAAAAGAGACGTAAGAAAATTAATAATAAAAGTTACATCAACTGAAAGGGGATCCAAACTTCTCTCCAAGCACCAGCCAGACCATCTGGTCCATGCGGAAAAATAACATTTTTTGGTCCCTGGAGCCAATGAGTCTTTGAGAAGATCTTGAGCTTGTTGTGATAAGCCCTGGAGAGATGAAGGTTGCCCGAAATTGACCAGGCTATGAGACGAAGAGATCCTTGAAGAATAAGGTCGTGAGGAAGACCTTCTGGATCTGACAATAGAAGAGGAAAAATAGGAAGAAGAACCGGATGGTTGACAGATAGTTCTAGCAGAGATGGGTACCAAGGTTGAGATGGCCACAGGGGAGTGATCAGAAGAATTGAAAGAAGATCCCGTCGGACTACCGAAATTATTCTCTGAATCATGGAGAATGGAGGGAACGCGTAAGCTGACTGACGAGGCCACTGGTGGAGAAAAGCATCTATCGCTAGAGCATCTGGATCTGGACGCCAACTGAAATAAGGATGAATCTGAAAATTCAGTCTCGAAGCAAACAGATCTATCGAGAAGGGTCCTCTGAGAGACTGAAGCGACTGAAACACTTGATGATGAAGTTTCCAATCGCTGGAATCTGTCAGATATCTGGAACCCCAATCCGCCGCGACGTTGGATAGGCCTGGAATGTATTCTGCTTTGACCGAAATATTTCTGTCCAAGCAAAGATGAATGAAATCTTTCGTAATAATCGATAAATCTCTCGATTTTGTACCACCGAGACGATTCAAGTAACGAACAGCTGAAATATTGTCCATTCTGAGTAAAATGGACACAGGAAAAGAATCTTTGACAAAACTTTTGACTGCAAAAGAGCCTGCCAAAAGTTCTAAGCAATTTATATGAAAACGCTTTTCTTCCGAAGACCATTTTCCGCCTGTGATTGAAGGACCGCAACGAGCTCCCCAGCCCGAGCGACTGGCATCGGATTCTATAATCAAATCTGGAGCTTTTCCGAAAATGGCTCTCCCGTTCCAAGCTTCTATGTGAGAGAGCCACCATGAAAGTTCTTCCTTGGCTTCTGAAGATAAATGAATTAAATGAGAATAAGACAGACCTTTCTGAAGATGAAAAATGTTTAAACGTTGAAGTTCCCTGTAATGGAGTGGAGCAGGGAAAATAGCCTGAATAGAGGATGAGAGTAACCCTACTATCCTGGCTATAGTCCTGATGGGAACTAAAGATAAAGAAAGAGTTTTTGAAATTTCTTTCTTGATATTTACTATTTTTTCTTTGGGAAGACTGAGAGTAGAATTCACAGTATCTATTTGAAAGCCTAAAAAGGTTAGAGATTTTGTTGGAGAGAGAACTGATTTCTCTTTGTTGATTAAAAAGCCCAAACTTTCTAAAATATGAATAGTAAGTTGAATTTGAGATTTTAAAATGACAGAACACTGATTCATGATTAAAATATCGTCTAAATAGATTATAAGACGAATACCTCTCAGACGAAGCCAAGTAATAATTGGCTTCATTAATTTGGTGAAAATCCAGGGGGCCGAAGATAGACCAAAAGGCATACAAGTGAAATTCCAAACTTTTCCTTCCCAAACAAAAGAGAGATATTTCCTGTGTTCCTGAGCCACTGGAACTGAAAGATATGCGTCTGTCAGATCTAACCTGACTAAATAATCGTTGTCCAAAAGGCATTCTCTGAGAAGATGAATTCCTTCCATTTTGAAATGTTGATAGACAACGAAAGAATTTAAGGATCTTAAATTTATGACCGGACGATATTGACCATTTTTCTTTTTTACGAGAAAAAGATTGCTTAAGAAACAGTCCTGAGGATCCAAAACTGGTTCTATAGCCTGTTTTGAAAGAAGGGATGAAATTTCGTTTTGAACTAGAGTTCTGTCTGAAATAGAAAATTTTATTGGAAGAGGAAGAGAATTTTGAATAGGAGTAGAAATAAAATCTATAAAAAGACCTGAAATTGTTTGAAGAACCCATAGATCTGTAGTTATGAGATTCCAATTTTGAGTAAAAAGAGAGATTCTGCCTCCTATAATGTTTAGGGAAGAAACATGAAAGGGAGGAAAAAGATTTACCTTGAGGGGTACGGGATCTTTGTCTTGATCTTTGTAGGCGTGGATTCCAGAATCTTCCTCTGGATGGGAAGAAACCTGAAGAGGTTGGGTTTTGAAATTGTCTCTGTTGATATTGAAACTGTTGGTGTGAATATTGAGACCTATTGGGATATGATGGACGGCCGGGAAAACGGCCTCTTCCTTTCCCGGCCTGATCAGAAAAACGGTCTTGATAAAAAATTTTCTTCATGGATGTTCTCACTTTATTAAGATTCGAAAAGGTGTTAACATAATTATTTAACTCCTTAATAAAGGTGTCTCCAAATAGTAAACCATTGGTATCAGGGTGAATTTCATTAACTGCGAAATCGCAGACTCTAGGGTCAATTCTCCTCAAGATATTTCTTCTACGCTCAGTATACATAGCGGAATTAGCATTTCCGATGAAACTGAGCATCCTCTGTAACCACTCCCTAACCACTACAGGGTCCATTAAAGTATTATCGTAAACAGCCTGTTCTGCCATATCAAAAAGTTTTGATAAAGGACCTACAGAATCCAACATTTTGTCCTGGCATATCTTCCAGGCCCTATCCATTCCTTTCTTTAATTTAAACCCAGGGGAACCAATAAATTTCAGAATCTTAGGATCCACTTCAGGGGTACAACAGGCATTGTTAGGGAGAATAGGTCTGGGACATTCGGCTCTCATTTTATTCCTAGAGTCCCCTTTTAAAGGTTGGCGTAACTGAAAATCAATGAAATCTGCTATATCATTAGTTGGGCACCACTCAGCAGATCTAGGATGATGTAGTTCATCCGCATTAAACCTAGGATTACCTAGACAATCATAAAATATTTTCTCATCAGAATCTGTCTTACAGTGTTTAGATTTCTTTAAAGACTTTTTAAATTTTTTGACCTTCGGAGAAGCCGAAGAATCCTCAGAAGAAATATAGTTTAAAATTTTATTGGAATTATCTGAGTCCAAAGAGGAATCAGAATTAACGTCTGTAGATGAGACATAGTCAGTATTATTTTCTGTGGCCAAAGCCTCTCCCATAAGTGACCTCTTGGGAGTAGAGGGGATAGCAGGGGTTTTGCTTCCTTTCCTGCAAGGAATAACAGAGCTGGAAGCAAGTTGGCGAGATTTTTTCAGCAACTTTTTACTCGCAGTAATAGCGCTGGAAACTGTTCTTTTTCTTTTAACAGCCTTTTTTGAATTAGATTTATTAATTAAAAGTGAAATTTTTTCCAGCATAGAATTCATTGAAGAATCTATCATGTTTTGTACATTCTCTGCATTGAGAGAAATATTTTCAGAAGTTTGAGACATATTTTAAAATAAGAAATAAATAAATAATAATGAAATAATGAATAAAATGATTTAACAAATAAAACTAATTATAAGAAAAAATATAGAGTGAGAATTGACCCAAAACTGATAATAAGATCAAAGACAAAAATTTATAAATAAATTGTGTATTAAATAAATAAGTTAAAAATGAAAGTGACAAATAGTCACTAGATGGAGACAGAGAACGTAAAATAGTTTTGAAGAAATTTGTTTTTCAAACGCTTGCAACAAAGTTGCGACTGACCGGGAAGAAAAACTCAGACTGAGCTAGAGGGCGGGCGTGTGACGCAGCAAGACAGAGGAAGCCAGTGCGCATGCGCGCCAGCCCGAGGGACAAAATGGAGGATCCGATTCAGATGGAGAGATAAAAACGGACAGTAAGAAGGGAAAAAGAGGGGGTAAAAAGACAAACATTAACAAATGTTAAACCGGAGCAATAGTAACACATATAAATGGTGAAACAACAAAATTAAAAGCCACACAGAAAAAATATATGTTAAAAAAGGAAAAACGGAAACGGAGCAATAAGAACAAGTACAATAAATACTAAACTAAATTGAAATCAAAAGAAAACGAATAATAATATAAATTTATTTCAAGAGAAAAAACTGAAATACTTATCTCTTCTGTAAGCAGTAAAAGAAAGAGGAGTTGGGGTTTGATTTTGGACAGTTTATTAGCTATATGTTTGAGCTGATTGGTCACTTTGTTTTTGTTTAACCAGTTCTCCTATGTTATTGGTCACTGGTCTGTATACTGTTTCACTGTCTTTTTTCAAATGTTGACAGTTTTTTGTTATGTATATCTATATGCTTTTAAATACTGCATTTAAGTAGTAAAGGAAAGAAAGCAAAATATGAGTCTCTGGTCTTGTAATAAAATCTTAGATAAAATGCCTCCTTGCATCTGGAAAGTCTGCCAAAAGGGCACCTACCATTTGTGTATTGAGGTGGAAACATTTCTGCATGGTTTTAAATATAGAATTTCTACAGCAAAGGTCAAATAATCATAAATACACTGCTGCTAAAAAAAATGTTTTTATGGACCCCTGGCCCCACCATACAACTACTACCACACTGAAGTTACAATCCGAAATTGCAAAAAGAAATAAAAAACATTTGCTAAAGTCCTACCTCCTCTGCAAATTAAGTGATCTGCCGTCTGACTCAGGCACTCACTGTACCAACAAAGTGCCAAGTCTGTCTCATACCGTGCATAGTGGTTTAGTGCACACTCAGAAATACTCTCAAATGCTAATAATTTACTCCTTGTAATAACATTTCCCATGCTCAATAGCACTCTGCTGTACTACCCACTGGTGGCTGCCAACATTTAAAAAAAAAAAAAAAAAATTTTTTTTTTTTTTTTTAGTTCTTGCCTCATGGGGCCCCTCTGGCCCATTGGGCCCCTGACAGGAGTCACCCCTGTCACCCCCTGATGGCGGCCCTGTATATATATATATATATATATATACTATGAGCATTGCATGAAAATTAAGGGGAAACTATTTTATAACAAACTTTTTATTTATAATTTTTAAGCAGTTTTTATGTTGTTATTGTTTTTTTCCAAAGGAGCTTGTGAAGTTGACCCCTGTGTGTGGTGTTTGAGCATATAATAATCTCATTGTATTGAAATAATCAAGTTCTTGTCAGCCAGAACATTTAACTGTTTTTGTTTGTGCGCTCTTCTCTATTCTGGCATAGGTCTGTTATTTATATTCACACAAAATTCCAGACGTTTTCTTTTATTGGGATTCAGATGTTTGCCTCTTGAGCCATGTAACAATATGCCATGTCTTTGCAGCACAAAAAAACATAAATAAGATACATTTTTCTTTATTTTTCAGATATGCTTGACACACTTAAGGAGATCCTTCCCAATCTGCAAGAAGATAATGTTAGTGTTTGGATAATGGCAAAAGAATCACCGTTGCAAGGTGTTAACACCATCATAGACAAACTGAAATTAGTATCTGATGAGCCAGTACCGCAGCATTTATGCTTCGTCAGCACTATAAAGGCTGCAACTCTGTACATTTTCACTTCAGGAACCACAGGTAAGCAACATTCTATCTTTGGTTAACTTAAAGGGACATAATACTCATATGCTAAATCACTTGAAACTGATGCAGTATAACTGTAAAAAGCTGACAGGAAAATATCACCTGAGCATCTCTATGTAAAAAAGGAAGATATTTTACCTCACAATCTCCTCAGCTCAGCAGAGTAAGTTCTGTGTAAAAAGTTATACTTCACCTGCTCCCAACTGCAGGTAAAAATAAAAAAAAAATGAAGAAATGAACAGCAGCCAATCAGCATCAGCAGTGCTGAGGTCATGAACTCTTACTGTGATCTCATGAGATTTGACTTAACTCTCATGAGATTTCATAGTAAGCTTTCTTTACCTGATTGGTGAAATAAGATGAGAGTTCACGAGGATCATCCTTTCAGCTGTCCTAGGACAGACACACTAAAATGCTGCTTAGAAATCCTTTACAATGGGAGGTGGCTACTGAGAAACCTTTGAGGTAAAATATCTTTCTTTTTTACATAGAGATGTTCAGGAGATATTTTCTAGTCAGCTTTTTAGAGCTATGCTGCATCACTTACAAGTGTTTAAACATTTGGGTATTATGGCCCTTTAACCCCTTAATGACAACTGACGTACCAGGTACGTCATGCAAAAACTAACAGTTAATGACAATGGACGTACCTGGTACGTCAGTTGTCTAACAGAGTGCTGGAAGCGATCACAAATGCTTCCAGCAGCTCTGAGGGTATTGCAGTGATGCCTCGATATGGAGGCATCCTGCAATACCACTTTACAAGCCTCCGATGCAGAGAGAGCCACTCTGTGGCCCTCTCTGCACCGGTAGCGATGGTGACAGTGTCCGCCGGGTGTGAGGGTGCGCGCGCGTGCACGATGCGCGTGCACGAGGGGTGAGTGTGCACGTGAGCGTGCATGGGCGGGCGCGCGTGCACCCATTAGCCACACTGACACCAATGAATGAGGGCAGAAAGGGGAAAAAAAAGGGATTTTTTTTTTTTTTTAAATATAAAAGGATCTGGGGCTGCTACACTACAGAAATAGTTTTTAAGTAAAAAATAAAATAAAAATACTTTTCTCCAACATAGGTGTGTCCGGTCCACGGCGTCATCCTTACTTGTGGGATATTCTCTTCCCCAACAGGAAATGGCAAAGAGCCCAGCAAAGCTGGTCACATGATCCCTCCTAGGCTCCGCCTACCCCAGTCATTCTCTTTGCCATTGTACAGGCAACATCTCCACGGAGATGGCTTAGAGTTTTTTAGTGTTTAACTGTAGTTTTTATTATTCAATCAAGAGTTTGTTATTTTGAAATAGTGCTGGTATGTACTATTTACTCAGAAACAGAAAAGAGATGAAGATTTCTGTTTGTATGAGGAAAATGATTTTAGCAACCGTCACTAAAATCCATGGCTGTTCCACACAGGACTGTTGAGAGCAATTAACTTCAGTTGGGGGAACAGTGAGCAGTCTCTTGCTGCTTGAGGTATGACACATTCTAACAAGACGATGTAATGCTGGAAGCTGTCATTTTCCCTATGGGATCCGGTAAGCCATGTTTATTACGATCGTAAATAAGGGCTTCACATGGGCTTATTAAGACTGTAGACTTTTTCTGGGCTAAATCGATTCATTATTAACACATATTTAGCCTTGAGGAATCATTTTATTTGGGTATTTTGATATAATAATATCGGCAGGCACTGTTTTAGACACCTTATTCTTTAGGGGCTTTCCCAAAGCATAGGCAGAGCCTCATTTTCGCGCCGGTGTTGCGCACTTGTTTTTGAGAGGCATGGCATGCAGTCCCATGTGAGAGGAGCTCTGATACTTAGAAAAGACTTTCTGAAGGCGTCATTTGGTATTCCCCTTTGGGCTTGGTTGGGTCTCAGCAAAGCAGATACCAGGGACTGTAAAGGGGTTAAAGTTCAAAACGGCTCCGGTTCCGTTATTTTAAGGGTTAAAGCTTCCAAATTTGGTGTGCAATACTTTTAAGGCTTTAAGACACTGTGGTGAAAATTTGGTGAATTTTGAACAATTCCTTCATGTTTTTTCGCAATTGCAGTAATAAAGTGTGTTCAGTTTAAAATTTAAAGTGACAGTAACGGTTTTATTTTAAAACGTTTTTTGTACTTTGTTATCAAGTTTATGCCTGTTTAACATGTCTGAACTACCAGATAGACTGTGTTCTGAATGTGGGGAAGCCAGATTTCCTATTCATTTAAATAAATGTGATTTATGTGACAATGACAATGATGCCCAAGATGATTCCTCAAGTGAGGGGAGTAAGCATGGTACTGCATCATTCCCTCCTTCGTCTACACGAGTCTTGCCCACTCAGGAGGCCCCTAGTACATCTAGCGCGCCAATACTCCTTACTATGCAACAATTAACGGCTGTAATGGACAATTCTGTCAAAAACATTTTAGCCAAAATGAACACTTATCAGCGTAAGCGCGACTGCTCTGTTTTAGATACTGAAGAGCATGACGACGCTAATAATAATGTTTCTGAAGGGCCCCTAACCCAGTCTGATGGGGCCAGGGAGGTTTTGTCTGAGGGAGAAATTACTGATTCAGGGAACATTTCTCAACAAGCTGAACCTGATGTGATTACATTTAAATTTAAGTTGGAACATCTCCGCATTCTGCTTAAGGAGGTATTATCCACTCTGGATGATTGTGACAAGTTGGTCATCCCAGAGAAACTATGTAAAATGGACAAGTTCCTAGAGGTGCCGGGGCTCCCAGAAGCTTTTCCTATACCCAAGCGGGTGGCGGACATTGTTAATAAAGAATGGGAAAGGCCCGGTATTCCTTTCGTCCCTCCCCCCATATTTAAAAAATTGTTTCCTATGGTCGACCCCAGAAAGGACTTATGGCAGACAGTCCCCAAGGTCGAGGGAGCGGTTTCCACTTTAAACAAACGCACCACTATACCCATAGAGGATAGTTGTGCTTTCAAAGATCCTATGGATAAAAAATTAGAAGGTTTGCTTAAAAAGATGTTTGTTCAGCAGGGTTACCTTCTACAACCAATTTCATGCGTTGTCCCTGTCGCTACAGCCGCATGTTTCTGGTTCGATGAGCTGATAAAGGCGGTCGATAGTGATTCTCCTCCTTATGAGGAGATTTTGGACAGAATCAACGCTCTCAAATTGGCTAATTCTTTTACCCTAGACGCCACTTTGCAATTGGCTAGGTTAGCGGCTAAGAATTCTGGGTTTGCTATTGTGGCGCGCAGAGCGCTTTGGTTGAAATCTTGGTCGGCTGATGCGTCTTCCAAGAACAAGCTACTTAACATTCCTTTCAAGGGGAAAACGCTGTTTGGCCCTGACTTGAAAGAGATTATCTCTGATATCACTGGGGGTAAGGGCCACGCCCTTCCTCAGGATCGGCCTTTCAAGGCAAAAAATAAACCTAATTTTCGTCCCTTTCGTAGAAACGGACCAGCCCAAAGTGCTACGTCCTCTAAGCAAGAGGGTAATACTTCTCAAGCCAAGCCAGCTTGGAGACCAATGCAAGGCTGGAACAAGGGAAAACAGGCCAAGAAACCTGCCACTGCTACCAAGACAGCATGAAATGTTGGCCCCCGATCCGGGACCGGATCTGGTGGGGGGCAGACTCTCTCTCTTCGCTCAGGCTTGGGCAAGAGATGTTCTGGATCCTTGGGCACTAGAAATAGTCTCCCAAGGTTATCTTCTGGAATTCAAGGGGCTTCCCCCAAGGGGGAGGTTCCACAGGTCTCAGTTGTCTTCAGACCACATAAAAAGACAGGCATTCTTACATTGTGTAGAAGACCATTTAAAAATGGGAGTGATTCATCCTGTTCCATTAAGAGAACAAGGGATGGGGTTCTACTCCAATCTGTTCATAGTTCCCAAAAAAGAGGGAACGTTCAGACCAATCTTAGATCTCAAGATCTTAAACAAGTTTCTCAAGGTTCCATCGTTCAAGATGGAAACCATTCGAACTATTCTTCCTTCCATCCAGGAAGGTCAATTCATGACCACGGTGGATTTAAAGGATGCGTATCTACATATTCCTATCCACAAGGAACATCATCGGTTCCTAAGGTTCGCATTCCTGGACAAGCATTACCAGTTCGTGGCGCTTCCTTTCGGATTAGCCACTGCTCCAAGGATTTTCACAAAGGTACTAGGGTCCCTTCTAGCTGTGCTAAGACCAAGGGGCATTGCTGTAGTACCTTACTTGGACGACATTCTGATTCAAGCGTCGTCCCTTCCTCAAGCAAAGGCTCACACGGACATAGTCCTGGCCTTTCTCAGATCTCATGGATGGAAAGTGAACGTGGAAAAGAGTTCTCTATCTCCGTCAACAAGGGTTCCCTTCTTGGGAACAATAATAGACTCCTTAGAAATGAGGATATTTCTGACAGAGGCCAGAAAAACAAAGCTTCTAGACTCTTGTCGGATACTTCATTCCGCTCTTCCTTCCATAGCTCAGTGCATGGAAGTGATCGGGTTGATGGTAGCGGCAATGGACATAGTTCCTTTTGCGCGCATTCATCTAAGACCATTACAACTGTGCATGCTCAGTCAGTGGAATGGGGATTATACAGACTTGTCTCCGAAGATACAAGTAAATCAGAGGACCAGAGACTCACTCCGTTGGTGGCTGTCCCTGGACAACCTGTCACAAGGGATGACATTCCGCAGACCAGAGTGGGTCATTGTCACGACCGACGCCAGTCTGATGGGCTGGGGCGCGGTCTGGGGATCCCTGAAAGCTCAGGGTCTTTGGTCTCGGGAAGAATCTCTTCTACCGATAAATATTCTGGAACTGAGAGCGATATTCAATGCTCTCAAGGCTTGGCCTCAGCTAGCGAGGGCCAAGTTCATACGGTTTCAATCAGACAACATGACAACTGTTGCGTACATCAACCATCAGGGGGGAACAAGGAGTTCCCTAGCGATGGAAGAAGTGACCAAAATCATTCTATGGGCGGAGTCTCACTCCTGCCACCTGTCCGCTATCCACATCCCAGGAGTGGAAAATTGGGAAGCGGATTTTCTGAGTCGTCAGACATTGCATCCGGGGGAGTGGGAACTCCATCCGGAAATCTTTGCCCAAGTCACTCAGCTGTGGGGCATTCCAGACATGGATCTGATGGCCTCTCGTCAGAACTTCAAAGTTCCTTGCTACGGGTCCAGATCCAGGGATCCCAAGGCGGCTCTAGTGGATGCACTAGTAGCACCTTGGACCTTCAAACTAGCTTATGTGTTCCCGCCGTTTCCTCTCATCCCCAGGCTGGTAGCCAGGATCAATCAGGAGAGGGCGTTGGTGATCTTGATAGCTCCTGCGTGGCCACGCAGGACTTGGTATGCAGATCTGGTGAATATGTCATCGGCTCCACCTTGGAAGCTACCTTTGAGACGAGACCTTCTTGTTCAGGGTCCGTTCGAACATCCGAACCTGGTTTCACTCCAGCTGACTGCTTGGAGATTGAACGCTTGATCTTATCGAAGCGAGGGTTCTCAGATTCTGTTATCGATACTCTTGTTCAGGCCAGAAAGCCTGTAACTAGAAAGATTTACCACAAAATTTGGAAAAAATATATCTGTTGGTGTGAATCTAAAGGATTCCCTTGGGATAAGGTTAAGATTCCTAAGATTCTATCCTTCCTTCAAGAAGGATTGGAAAAAGGATTATCTGCAAGTTCCCTGAAGGGACAGATTTCTGCCTTGTCTGTGTTACTTCACAAAAAGCTGGCAGCTGTGCCAGATGTTCAAGCCTTTGTTCAGGCTCTGGTTAGAATTAAGCCTGTTTACAAACCTTTGACTCCTCCTTGGAGTCTCAATTTAGTTCTTTCAGTTCTTCAGGGGGTTCCGTTTGAACCCTTACATTCCGTTGATATTAAGTTATTATCTTGGAAAGTTTTGTTTTTAGTTGCAATTTCTTCTGCTAGAAGAGTTTCAGAATTATCTGCTCTGCAGTGTTCTCCTCCTTATCTGGTGTTCCATGCAGATAAGGTGGTTTTACGTACTAAACCTGGTTTTCTTCCAAAAGTTGTTTCTAACAAAAACATTAACCAGGAGATTATCGTACCTTCTCTGTGTCCGAAACCAGTTTCAAAGAAGGAACGTTTGTTGCACAATTTGGATGTTGTTCGCGCTCTAAAATTCTATTTAGATGCTACAAAGGATTTTAGACAAACATCTTCCTTGTTTGTTGTTTATTCCGGTAAAAGGAGAGGTCAAAAAGCAACTTCTACCTCTCTCTCTTTTTGGATTAAAAGCATCATCAGATTGGCTTACGAGACTGCCGGACGGCAGCCTCCCGAAAGAATCACAGCTCATTCCACTAGGGCTGTGGCTTCCACATGGGCCTTCAAGAACGAGGCTTCTGTTGATCAGATATGTAGGGCAGCGACTTGGTCTTCACTGCACACTTTTACCAAATTTTACAAGTTTGATACTTTTGCTTCTTCTGAGGCTATTTTTGGGAGAAAGGTTTTGCAAGCCGTGGTGCCTTCCATTTAGGTGACCTGATTTGCTCCCTCCCTTCATCCGTGTCCTAAAGCTTTGGTATTGGTTCCCACAAGTAAGGATGACGCCGTGGACCGGACACACCTATGTTGGAGAAAACAGAATTTATGTTTACCTGATAAATTACTTTCTCCAACGGTGTGTCCGGTCCACGGCCCGCCCTGGTTTTTTTAATCAGGTCTGATAATTTATTTTCTTTAACTACAGTCACCACGGTACCATATGGTTTCTCCTATGCTAATATTCCTCCTTAACGTCGGTCGAATGACTGGGGTAGGCGGAGCCTAGGAGGGATCATGTGACCAGCTTTGCTGGGCTCTTTGCCATTTCCTGTTGGGGAAGAGAATATCCCACAAGTAAGGATGACGCCGTGGACCGGACACACCGTTGGAGAAAGTAATTTATCAGGTAAACATAAATTCTGTTTTTGGGGGGTTTTTGGGGCCAAACTGGGTACTGGCAGACAGCTGCCAGTACCCAAGATGGCGGTAATTAGGTAGGGGAGAGGGTTAGAGAGCTTGAGGGGGGATCAGGGAGGTTGGGGCTAAGGCAGGGGTCCATCACAGCTAAAATATTTTATTATTTTTATTTAAAAAAAAAAATAAAAACTCTTATTTAGTACTGGCAGACTTTCTGCCAGTACTTAAGATGGCGGGAACAATTGTGGGGTGGGGGAGGGAAGAGAGCTGTTTGGGAGGGATCAGGGGGTGGGATGTGTCAGGTGGGAGGCTGATCTCTAAAATTAACCCTGCAAGCTCCCTACAAGCTACCTAATTTAACCCCTTCACTGCTGGGCATAATTAACGTGTGGTGCGCAGCAGCATTTAGCGGCCTTCTAATTACCAAAAAGCAACGCCAAAGCCATATGTCTATTTCTGAACAAAGGGGATCCCAGAGAAGCTTTTACAACAATTTCTGCCATAATAGCACAAGCTGTTTGTAAATGATTTCAGTGAGAAACCTAAAATTGTGAAAAATGTTGTTTTTTTTTTTTTTTTTTTATTTGCTCGCATTTGGCGGTGAAATGGTGGCATAAAATATACCAAAATGGGCCTAGATCAATACTTGGGGTTGTCTACTACACTACACTAAAGCTAAAATTAACCCTACAAGCTCCCTAATTAACCCCTTCACTCCTGGGCATAAAACACGTGTGGTGCGCAGCGGCATTTAGCGGCCTTCTAATTACCAAAAAGCAACCCCAAAGCCATATAAGTCTGCTATTTCTGAAAAAAGGGGATCCCAGAGAAGCATTTACAACCATTTGTGCCATAATTGCAGAAGCTGTTTGTAAATAATTTCAGTGGGAAACCTAAAGTTTGTGACAAATTTTGTGAAAAAGTGAACTTTTTTTTTTTTTTGATCGCATTTGGCGGTGAAATGGTGGCATGAAATATACCAAAATGGGCCTAGATCAATACTTTGGGATGTCTTCTAAAAAAAAATATATACATGTCAAGGGATATTCAGGTATTCCTGACAGATATCAGGGTTCCAATGTAACTAGCGCTAATTTTGAAAAAAAGTGGTTTGGAAATAGCGAAGTGCTACTTGTATTTATTGCCCCATAAATTGCAAAAAAAGCAAAGAACGTGTAAACATTGGGTATTTCTAAACTCAGGACAAAATTTAGAAACTATTTAGCATGGGTGTTTTTTGGTGATTGTAGATGTGTAACATATTTTGGGGGTCAAAGTTAGAAAAAGTGTGTTTTTTTTCCATTTTTTTTTTTTATTAAATTATAAGATATGATGAAAATAATGGTATCTTTAGAAAGTCCATTTAATGGCGAGGGAAATTACAGCTAAACACAAACACTGCAGAAATGTAAAAATAGCCATTGTCATTAAGGGTAAGAAAATTGAAAAATGGTCCGGTCATTAAGGGGTTAAGGAGTATTTACAATCTGTAAAAAAAATATTTAAATATAGATGTGCCTTTTCTATGTATTTTATGATTTAATAAAACTCAAAATGCAGCACTTCCAACTCTCAGATGTGTCACTCGCCTTAAAGGGGTATGAAATAGTTTGAAATTGTTATGTAATATATTTAAATATGCATTATAATTTAATTTTGCACCATTTCCTGTAGTTTAAAAGGGACACTAAACTGCTGGGCAGGCCTACCCTAGAATGGTTACTACTCACTATGTTATTGTATTCCATTATGTTCCTGCAGCTCTTTTCAATTTTTTTTCTCCTGTTTTAATAGCTTAAAGGGCCATAAAACCCAAATGTTTAAACACTTGAAAGTGATGCAGCATAGCTGTAAAAAGCTGACTAGAAAATATCTCCTGAACATCTCTATGTAAAAAAGAAAGATATTTTACCTCAAAAGTTCCTCAGTAGCCACCTCCCATTGTAAAGGATTTTTAAGCAGCATTTTAGTGTGTCTGTCCTGGGACATCTGAAGGGATGAGCATCGTGCACTCTCATCTTATTTCACCAATCGGGTAAAGGAAGTTTACAATGAAATCTCATGAGAGTCAAGTCAAATCTCATGAGATCACAGTAAAAGTTCATGACCTCAGCACTGCTGATGCTGATTGGCTGCTGTTCATTTCTTCATTTTTTTAATTTTTTTTACCTGCAGCTGGGAGCAGGTGAAGTATAACTTTTTACACAGAACTTACTCTGCTGAGCTGAGGAGATTGTGAGGTAAAATAGCTTCCTTTTTTACATAGAGATGCTCAGGTGATATTTTCCTGTCAGCTTTTTACAGTTATACTGCATCAGTTTCACGTGATTTAACATATGAGTATTATGTCCCTTTAAAGGTACCAGATACTGAGGCTCTGCCTCTTAGTAATGTGCAGCTAGCTCCCAGTAATGCACTGGTGTTCCTTCAATAAAGGATACCAATAGGATGAAGCAAATTTGATAAAATAAGTAAATTAGAAAGGTGTTTGAAGTTGCATGCTCTATCTGAATCATGACAGAAAAAAATGGGTTTCAAGTCTTTTTTTAGGCAATTTTGTATGCCTCTAGGAGTACTTACTGCAAAAAGGTTGACATACATTTTCATACCTGTATAGGTTGCAAGTTAAAGGGACATTATATACTCATTTTTTCTTTGCATAAATGTTTTGTAGATGATCTATTTATATAGCCCATATAGTTTTTTTTTTTTTTTAAATAAATGTATAGTTTTGCTTATTTTTAAATAACAATGCTCTGATTTTCAGACTCCTAACCAAGCCCCAAAGTTTTATGTGAATACTGTCAGCTACCTTCTCCAGCTTGCTCCTGTTTGTGTAAAGGGTCTTTTCATATGTAAAAGAAGGGGGAGGGGGGAGTGTCTTATTTGCCACTTGCAGTGGGCTTTCCAGCTACCTTTTCAACAGAGCCAAACTGACAGCTTCTAAGTAAGTTTTTAAACTGTTTTATACTGGATTTTTATATCAGTATCTGTGCATCTTATTCTTTATAATAGTGTCTATTACATGCAGTTATATGAAAATGAGTGTATACTGTCCCTTTAAGGGCTCTCTCACTA
Source organism: Bombina bombina (assembly GCF_027579735.1). NCBI lineage: Eukaryota > Metazoa > Chordata > Amphibia > Anura > Bombinatoridae > Bombina > Bombina bombina. The sequence continues at coordinate 312,846,689 of NC_069500.1, forward strand.
CTTAGCTCCATTTTTGTTTGAGGCAGAGAATCATTTCTACCTCCTAATCATTCCATGATTATAGTATTGCATAGACTTTCATCTTGTTAAAGTGTAAGCACTACACATGCTAAAGATAATGTTTCACTTGTTCCCGATCTTTGTCACTTCTTACTGGAGCAACAGTAATGTTAGATTGCAGAATAGAAAGGAAGCCTAATTAGAAAGTAAAAAACAGGCTTTGTATTTTTATCTGTAATAACCACCATGCTTATGCCAAAAAAACATTCTAAACTCTATGCTCTAGCAATTAATTGTATAACCTAAAATTATATGAAAACTTTCCAAGATTAGCTTTTATTTTATGTCATAAAAAAATGTAATATGCCATACGATAGCTAATATGTATGCCATACAATAGCTAATTTGCATGCCATAAGATAGCTAATATGTATGCCATACGATAGCTGATATGATAGCTAATCTGTATGCCATATGATATCTAATTTGCATGCCATAAGATAGCTAATATGATAGCTAATTTGTATGCTATATGATAGCTATTATGTATGCCTTACAATAGCTAATATGTATGCCATACGATAGCTGATGTGATAGCTAGTATGTATGCCATACAATAGCGAACATGTATGCCATACGATAGCTGATAGGATAGCTAATATGTATGCCATAAGATAGATAATATGATTGCTAATATGTATGGCATATGATAGCTAATATGTATGCCATAAGATAGCTAATATGTATGCCATACGATAGCTAATATGATAGCTAATATGTATGCCATACGATAGCTAATATGATAGCTAATATGTATGCCATACGATAGCTAATATGTATGCCATACGATAGCTAATTTGATAGCTAATATGTATGCCATACGATAGCTAATATGTATGGCATACAATAGCTAATATGTATGTCAAAAGATAGCAAATTATAATAGCTAATATGTATGCCATACGATAGCTGATGTGATAGCTAGTATGTATGCCATACAATAGCTAATATGTATGCCATACGATAGCTGATAGGATAGCTAATATGTATGCCATAAGATAGCTAATATGATAGCTAATATGTATGCCATACGATAGCTGATAGGATAGCTAATATGTATGCCATAAGATAGCTAATATGATAGCTAATATGTATGCCATAAGATAGCTAATATGATAGCTAATATGTATGCTATACGATAGCTGATATGTATGTGATATGAAAGCTGATATGTATGTGATACGATAACTAATATGATAGCTAATATGTATGGCATACGATAGCTAATATGTATGCCATACGATAGCTAATTTGCATGCCATAAGATAGCTAATATGATAGCAAGTATGTATGCCTTACAATAGCTAATATGTATGCCATACGATAGCTGATATGATAGCTAGTATGTATGCCATACCATAGCTGATATGATAGCTAGTATGTATGCCATACGATAGCTAATATGTATGCCATACGATAGCTGATATGATAGCTAGTATGTATGCCATACGATAGCTGATAGGATAGCTAATATGTATCCAACCAGAAAGAAAGAGCAATGAGCAGCAACGATGAAGTAAAATAAAACGTAGCTTTTATTGATGCATAGGCATTAAAAGTTCATGGAGGTGCAAAGATACAAGTGAAATATGACAGTATACGCGTTTCGGCGTTGTGCCGTAATCACTACTGCTAAAGAACACTCGATGTGCTTGATTTAAAAAGGGTGTGTAAACCCCCTATTGGTTAAAACATATTCAAATAAGGATACTCCTTCATGACATCACACAATTGTATCTAATGAGACACTGAACCTGTCAGAAAATTGTCTAACACAACGAACAATAATAAGTTCGACCCTGGGTCCTAGAGCTCATATATTATTATATGTATATATATATATACGCATTAATCCTGTTGCAATGGTTAACATATATTTTAAACCTAGTATAAATAGCAAGATGAGCAAGATATAACAAATCGCTCAAGTGGAATAAATGTATATAACAAAATGAGCAAAAAAGGGACATTTGTTCGTAAGTGTATGTTAAACGATACTTGTATGTTGTATACACAATAAATAGGTCTTCTACAGTACTTTAAACTTTAGTGTAATAGAACAAACACCTTTATATATAAACAAAGGGTGTAAGTAACACCTAAGTGTGTGCATACTATTACCACTAGAGGGAGAATACTACGCAGACAGCAGACCTATTAATAAAATGTATAGGAAACTTTCCCTGATGGATGGATTATTCCCAATAATTGATTAAATCGTACTCTGCATTAAGGCCAAGTGGTAGTTTGGTGGAAAGTTTAAAAATCCAAAGCATCTCGCGCTTTTCAAGGAGCTTTTGTCTATCCCCCCCCTTTTCGGAGTTGGTATATGATCTATGGCTTGCCATTTGAAAGAAGCATCATCTTGATTGTGTTTGATACAGAAGTGTTGGACTATAGGTGAGGATGATTTCCCCACTCTAATGGTAGACAAATGTTCCCTGATACGAGACCTTACGTCCCGTGTCGTGAGCCCTACGTACTGAACCTTGCACAGAGTGCAGGTTATGAGATATATTACAAAATGAGATGTACAGTTTAAGCAAAAATTTATCTCATATGTGCGTTGTGTTACACAGGACGTAAATGTGTCAGATGTAATTGTGTAGTCGCAGGGTTTGCACCTACTGTTCCCACATTTAAACATACCCTTGTGGGTGAGCCATGAGCTCACTGTTGCCCGAGGGTGGCTCAAAACAGTAGGTGATAAGTAATTACCGAGAGTTTTATTCCTGCGATAAGAACACCTCATCCCTTCAGCCACACAATTGGTCAATTTATCGTCTGCTACAAGGAGTCTAAAATGTTTTTTAACAATACTACATATTTCGTTATAGTCATTACTGTAGTCAGTCACAAACGTTACTTTGTTTGTATTGTGTGTAGTTTTTTTTGTTGTTGTTTACTATTCTTTTCTCATGTAGCATTGGTATTCGATCCATACCCTGTACCTCCCTAGCTGCCCTATTGATGACTTTTTTCGGGTACCCCCTATCTTTCAAGCGATCTACAAGATCCTTTTGGTGTTCCATATACACTCCTTCTGTCGAGCAATTTGATGTTTTCTTGTCAATCGCTTGTCTAATCGCATGGCGATGATTGGCCATTCTATCTCGAAATGTAGTAGAGGTCTTCCCCACATAGACAAGCGAACATGGACACATTAGTATGTATACAACATACGTACTCATACATGACAATCTGTGTAGAATCTTGTATTTTCTCCCAGTGTGTGGGTGGTGAAAGAACATCCCTGTTAACATACTATTGCACGTAGTGCAGTCCCCACATCTATAGCAGCCAACTTTTTTCCTGCTGTCCAGCCAAGTACCTTTTTCATAGCACTTCACAGGGTCATTCTGGACAAGTAAATCCTTCAAATTGGGTGCTCTCTTATAAGCCATCCGTGGGGCTGATGTGTGCAGGAATGGTAGTGATTTGTCAGTATTGATAATGTCCCAGTTCTTCTTGACCGATTCAGACAATATTTTGGACACGGGGTTGAACGTGGTAACAAAGTTAATGATATCGCTATTGTTTTCTACTTTATCAGTAGGATCATGTGGTTGTAGCAGGGATATTTGATCATCCCCGGCCAGGTTGGTTTGCACCTGTGTTATCAGTTTTCTTGCATATCCTCGTTGCTCCAATTTCTTAATCATTTCATCCTCCTGTACTCTTCTAGTCTCTCTTAGTGTGTTATTGCGGGCCACCCGCGTGAGTTGAGAGGATACCACACTCTTTTTTTGATGTTCAGGGTGAAAACTTGTGGATAGCAACAATGAGTTTCTATCCGTCGGTTTTGAATATAAGGAGGTAGAAAATTTGTAACAATCATCCTCTGTATAAACAGATATGTTTAGATCTAGGAATGGTATGCTCATCCTGTTATGGGCCACTTTAAATCAAATAGTTGACTCAAGCTGATTTAAGCTGTCAACCCACTGTCCTAGGGATTCCTCTGACCCTCTCCATACCAAAAACACATCGTCAATATACCTGACGTACAGTTTAATTTTATCAATTGTGCGAATGTGCATGACCATAGTCTCATACCAAGACATATACAGATTGGCGTATGCGGGAGATGTTTAAATGTGGGAACAGTAGGTGCAAACCCTGCGACTACACAATTACATCTGACACATTTACGTCCTGTGTAACACAACGCACATATGAGATAAATTTTTGCTTAAACTGTACATCTCATTTTGTAATATATCTCATAACCTGCACTCTGTGCAAGGTTCAGTACGTAGGGCTCACGACACGGGACGTAAGGTCTCGTATCAGGGAACATTTGTCTACCATTAGAGTGGGGAAATCATCCTCACCTATAGTCCAACACTTCTGTATCAAACACAACCAAGATGATGCTTCTTTCAAATGGCAAGCCATAGATCATATACCAACTCCGAAAAGGGGGGGGGATAGACAAAAGCTCCTTGAAAAGCGCGAGATGCTTTGGATTTTTAAACTTTCCACCAAACTACCACTTGGCCTTAATGCAGAGTACGATTTAATCAATTATTGGGAATAATCCATCCATCAGGGAAAGTTTCCTATACATTTTATTAATAGGTCTGCTGTCTGCGTAGTATTCTCCCTCTAGTGGTAATATTATGCACACACTTAGGTGTTACTTACACCCTTTGTTTATATATAAAGGTGTTTGTTCTATTACACTAAAGTTTAAAGTACTGTAGAAGACCTATTTATTGTGTATACAACATACAAGTATCGTTTAACATACACTTACGAACAAATGTCCCTTTTTTGCTCATTTTGTTATATACATTTATTCCACTTGAGCGATTTGTTATATCTTGCTCATCTTGCTATTTATACTAGGTTTAAAATATATGTTAACCATTGCAACAGGATTAATGTGTATATATATATATATATATATATATATATATATATATATATATATATATATATATATATATATATATATATATATATATATATATATATATATATATATATGAGCTCTAGGACCCAGGGTCGAACTTATTATTGTTCGTTGTGTTAGACAATTTTCTGACAGGTTCAGTGTCTCATTAGATACAATTGTGTGATGTCATGAAGGAGTATCCTTATTTGAATATGTTTTAACCAATAGGGGGTTTACACACCCTTATTAAATCAAGCACATTGAGTGTTCTTTAGCAGTAGTGATTACGGCACAACGCCGAAACGCGTATACTGTCATATTTCACTTGTATCTTTGCACCTCCATGAACTTTTAATGCCTATGCATCAATAAAAGCTACGTTTTATTTTACTTCATCGTTGCTGCTCATTGCTTTCTTTCTGGTTGGATTTCTATGCCCTAAAGAGCAGCAACACTTCCTAAGTGGCAAGCCGTGGAGTCGGCTGTTTGGTGAGAGGATTCACAGCATCGATATCTGGAGACTAGCATTGGCTCAGACGCACAGGCCCACGGACGCACCTCCTGTTTCCAGTTCTCCCATTGGTTCACAGAGTATTGTGGTCATTTCCGGTTTTGACGGCTCTACAGAAGCTAGCGGCTGCACATCGGTGCAGCGTCTCTTCACCGGGACCTACTGTGACGAAGCCTGGTCTTCGCAAGGACAACTGGAGAACCAAGGATTGATAAACAGCAGTTGAGGTGTGGGGCGGTCGAGTACAGCATCTGTAACGGAGCCTGGACTTCGGAAGGACAGATCGGTGAGTGCACTGAGCCGGCTTATAATTACAGATATTGTTTGGCAAGTACTGTTTTCTATAATTGCACAAGGGGTTCACTCTCCCCATTGCCATCGTGGACATTCGATGGCAACAGCAATCAGTATCCACATGAAGGGGAAGTTTCCGATTTAATCTGGAACTTTTTTACTTGCTTTATACATTGGCTGTTTTCCATTGAATTAATACTCACCATTTACCATACTGAGTGATTTCTATGCCACACTAATCTCTTGCTCATCCTGCTATTTGGTTCATTTATTTAGCTAATATGTATGCCATACGATAGCTGATAGGATAGCTAATATGTATGTAATGCCACACAATAGCTAATATGTATATGATATGAAAGCTTATATTATGTGATACGATAGCTAATATGATAGCTAATATGTATGTTACACGATAGCTAATATGTATATGATATGAAAGCTTATATTATGTGATACGATAGCTAATATGTATATGATATGAAAGCTTATATTATGTGATACGATAGCTAATATGTATGCCAGAAGATAGCTAATCATTTTATTAACATGGAGCCTGAGAAAAGTACTTAGTGTCTTGTAAAGTCAAGTGAAAAGAGTCATTGTTACAATGCTATGCTGAGACTCCCCCACTGCATGCTACATTAAGTGAATTGCCATAGTAACCAGGATTGTTATGAACAAATGCATTGTACTGCATAGAATTGTGTACATTCATTTCAATGCAGCACAATTAAACATACATAGAAGTGTCATATTTAGTTTAAGGCATTTACTTATAGTACTTTCTGCAAACTGCATTATAGGCTTACAACATTATGCATTATTTGTTTTTTACAGCTTCTAGTCGCTAAAAAATAAGTATGTTAAGCATTGTAAAGTAGTGTAAAAGTGATGTATTTTGATACATAGGCCCCTTAAAGTGCGTCTAGAGAGATAGATACAGAAGCCTCTCCCTTCCACTATCAGTGATCAGCAGGGAGTGATGCCAGACACTTTGCTTCCAAGATGAGCTAAGTTTAGGGTGGGTGTTACATGGGGGTGAATATTTATTAAATATATAAAATTGTTTATTTAAACTAAATTTAAAAAAAAATATTTTTTTTTGTTTTTTTTTATATAAATAAATTGAAGGTAGTAGATCTGTTATCCCATCTATCCACTACCCTGACAAGTGAGATGATCTCTCCCAGATTGTAGTGAAAGGTGATGCGTTTGAACGTAAAAGCTGTGACACACTGCAAGCGATGTGGTGCCCGCATCGCTTCTGAAGATCAAATATTTCATCACTGAGCGCTCAGCTACGCGACCTGATGCAGCAGAATGCTCAGAAATGAAAAGGCAGGATACACTAAGTACGCACAGCCGCATGTACACACTGCGCGCCGCTCCGCTTGCAGTGTGTCACAGCCTTAAAGTCGCTCTTCCACCCTTACATACACACCTAAAACACACACAGACATTCTTTTGTTGTGCTGTGTTCCATCATTCCTACACACTTTATATTGCCTTATGCACACACAAAGCTTTCTCCTACCCTCAAACACACTCACTAGGCACCCACCATAATGTACACCTGCCAGATGCCCTGACCCCAGACACTATCCCATTGTTATGCGCCCAGGCAATATCCAACCCTTTCACTCTTCCCCATTGCAAACCTATCCAGGCTTCCTTCTATTCTTAAACGTGCAGACCATTCACTCTTTACTAAAATTCCTAGGCACCCTCTCACACTCGTATGCACTCACCCCCTGACCCCTCTCACACTTATGAACACAACCCCAGGTACCTCTCACACTTGTACACACACCCTTAGGCCCCTCTTTCACAGGTATGCGCACACCCCCCAGGCCCCTCTCACACTTACACCCCCCCCCCCTCAGGCACCTCTCACACTTATGCACCCCCCCACTTATGCACACAACCCCAGGCCCCTCTCATACGTATGCACACACCCTCCGGCCCCTCTCACATGTATGCACACACCCCCATGCCCCTCTCACACGTATGCACACACCCCCATGCCCCTCTCGCACTTATGCACACACCCACCCTGCCCCTCTTATACGTATGTGCACACCCCCAGGCCCCTTTCACACTTACGCACACACCCTCGGACCCCTCTCACACCTTTGCACCCCCCCCACTTATGCACACACTGCCAGGCCCCTCTCACACGTATGCACACACCGCCAGGCCCCTCTCACACGTATGCACACACTGCCAGGCCCCTCTCACATGTATGCACACACTGCCAGGCCCCTCTCACATGTATGCACACACTGCCAGGCCCCTCTCACATGTATGCACACACTGCCAGGCCCCTCTCACACGTATGCACACACCGCCAGGCCCCTCTCACACTTATGCACACACACTCAGATCCCTCTCACACTTATGCACACACTCCTTTAGGCTCCTTTCACACTTATACACACACACACACACACACCCAGGCCCCTCTCACACTTATGCACATTCCCTCAGGACCCTCTCACACTTATGCACACCTCTCCAGGCTCCTTTAACACTTATATACACACACACACACCCTCAGGCCCCTCTCACAACTATGCACCCCCCAATTATGCATACACCCCCAGGCCCCTCTCACACTTATGCACACACTCTCAGGCCCCTCTCACACTTATGCGCACACCCTCAGGCCCCTATCACACGTATGCACTTTTCCTGGCCCCTCTCACATGTATGCACTCACCCCCACGCCTCTCACACGTATGCATAACCCCCCTGGCCCCTCTCACTTGTATGTTCACACACTCAGGCCCCTCTCACATGTGTATACACACACATTCAGGCCCCTCTCACATGTATGCACTCACCCCCAGGCCCTCTCACATGTGTATACAGTCACACTCAGGCCCCTCTCACATGTATGCACGCACCCCAGGCCCCTCTCACACGTATGCATAACCCTCCTGGACCCTATCACACGTATGCACCCCCCCCCCAGACCCCTCACACTCATGCACATGCTCAGCTTTTTTTAAACAATGGAAAGAGTCCAAAGCTGCATTCATTAGTTTTGGGAAAATAAGAACCTGGCCACCAGGAGGAGGCAAAGACAACCCAGCCAAAATGCTTAAATACTCCTCCCACTCCCTCAAACCCAGTCATTCTTTGCCTTTCGTCCCCGGTGGATGGCAGAGAAGTGTCAGCATTTTTGTTTTTGTCTCTTATGGAGGGTAGTACTCTTCGGCATGGGACAGGAGTTTTAAGTAGTCCTGTCAGTCTCTCAGTGAGGGCTTGGATGAAATTTAGTCCGGAGATGCAGGTAGTTTCTTTCTGTCCATGTCGGAGGCGATGCTACTATCCATCACACTTGAAGGGCCGTGTTCCTGTTCCATGGTGTAGATTCCGGTAAGATCGTTTCATTTTTCTTTATTCGTCAATGTACTGTAATGTGAATGTTTCCCGAGAGGCTACCACCTTGCGGGTCTAACTTATACATAAGGGTCTCATTGAGTCTCTTTTAGTATCTTGGAATCAAGGGTTAATATCTCCTGAGGGGGGTTATTGAACAGAGGGGGTTTATAATCATGTTTTTTATGTGATTTAACCTGCTTATGTGTGATGTTTACAGGGCTCGTGGTCAGAACATTGAGTCCTTTGAAAGTGACGCAGCCTTTTGGTTGGGCACACTGTTTTTGAATGTACGGTTCACCTTGTGTTCGGGCGTGGATACGTTCCGTTTTTCCATTTCCGCATTCCTGACCGCGTGGTGAAGGAAATTTTCTAGTCTGCAGGGGTCTGGTCATAGGAGGTGGTGAGTGCCCCAGCCATTGGGGGTGTCAGGTGCCGTTTTTACTTCTTTAGTCCATATTTAAATATCCTCTATCCCGTTATGGAGGATTCTGATGCTGAGACTGTGTTAATTCAGATTCAGTTACGGAGGATTCTAATACTGAGACTATTTTTTGATTTTAGATTCAGATTCTGTGTCCGTTGATGAATCTGGAGTGGCCTCGTTGACACCTGTCAACCAGCTTTGTTCTGTATGCCATTTCAGAGCGCCTGGTTCCTCGGGCTCGGGGAATCAAGGGACTGCTGAGCCATCCACCTCTGGGGGTCCTGTCCTTTAAGAGGCGAATTCCCTACCAAATCATACTTCTGCACATAACATGCGGGTAACCCAGTTTATGGTTCCTCCATGCGGGGTGGCGTGTCCCCCCCCCCCCACGGAGGTTGCAGCACGTTTTCGCTTCCTCGTAATGTTGGCAATTTGTTCATCTGCAGAGTCCAGACGTTTCTTTGAGAATGTACTCGTGCCCTATTGTCCTGGGCCTTTCACCTTGGGTAGGGCCTCTACAGTTCCCCGCAGGTGTAACTGTCCCTGAGTGTTGTGCCTTTGGTTACAGGATTGCGCGCCTTCGCGTATTGCTCAGACATGTTTTTCAGTTATTGAATGACCCTATCATTACCAGATACGGGGATTTTCAGTCTGATAATTCGAATGGTGCTCCTTATTAGACATGTGAGGATGAAGTAATCTCCTGATTGTCATTTGTTTGAGATCTTTCCCAGTTTTGAAAGATAGGGCTCCGTTTGACTGGTCCTGCGGGTAGGCCTGTGTCTTTTTGGGCGTTAACCTCCGGGTTGCCTTATATTTTATTTTTATCCGATGGGATGTCTTTTATTTGTTTTTGTTTCCTTCGTGAACCTTCTGGGATTGATACTCTTTCTTACTTCTTCGGAAGTTGTTTTAGACATGTTAGTCCTATGTTAAAAATGTCTGTTTTCTGTTTTTCCCCTATGAAGGAGAATTTATGCAGCTTGCCGGTAGGACCCTAGGTGCAGGCTGGTTCTGTCGGATTTGTTCGGTCTTGCAGCTGTTCAGACACGTGGTGCTGTTCTGCTTGGCTGGTTCAGTAGAAGCACAGAGTGCTTAGGTTATCATAGTTTTTCATGTTCAACTAAGCGTTCGAGAGGACCTGTGGGTCCGTGAGGTGAGACGAGATGTTTCAGTCCTTACAGCCTTAAGTCATAGATGGCCGGGCATGGGAGTTTTCCACTGCGTCACTCTATCTGATATCTGATTTCATCAGAACTTAGAGTTTTCCTCCCACATGTGGTGGAGGGCTGGAGGGCTTAACGCCCCTTACAGCAGTTGAGCAGTTTGGCCTTCATTTTTAGGCCTCTGGATTTGTCCTTTTGGACTTGATCCAACAGCTTGTACAGGATAGCTGTCTAGCATGCGGAAGGTTTGCAGTTTAAATCCAGTTGCAGCTTTTGACACCTTGCAGGTGTACACATAATACTTGGTTTTACTTACCTGTTTTACTTGTTTTAATGTATGCTCTTGATAAAGACGTGTAATACGTTGAAACGCGTTGAGCAAATAAAACCCTTTATCTATTGTTGAAAGATTGTCAAGATCTTGTTTTGCTGTGCTGAGCTGGAATCTCCTTATTTATGGAGTAAGTTACTACATTTTTTCAATTATACACTGGATACTTTTGTCATTTGGGTCTCTATTCATTTATAGTCCACTTTTGGATAAACCTGGATATTCAGTATTTGACTCGAGGAACCTGTGGACTCTTGCCATCTGACGCTACGTTCCCTTTCAGCTGTAAAGATTCATCTTATGGAGTGAGTATACTGCACCCATATTAATTGGCTTCAATATATGCATCAAGCCTTTTTTCTCTTCACTTACTAGAGAAAATCACTCAATAGACCAGCACCATCTACTACTACTATCTATCTGTACACATAAGCTGTTTGTATTGTATCTAGATGCAGCTCTTACTCTTTGACATGTGCTGTCTGTATGAGTTATAAGAGACCCTTGGATCTTCTTCCATTGTCTCCGGGTGAGTTAAATCTCCTTTTAGGGATCTGTGTTTCCGGGTGATGGTTGTTCCCTGCAGGGACTTTGTTTAGCTCAGAGTTTTCCAGAGCTGGGTAGGCTTAGTGCCTTTCTCTTCCTCTGCTTGTGCGTAGGTGATAGGGAGACTAGTCCTGCTAGTAGGATTTATTTTTTACCTCAAGGTTTCCCTTGGTTGTCCTGAGGCTCTGAGAAGTATCTTCATACGACTTCTAGCCTTTCTCCTTGGAGTGTTGGACTTGGCTAGGGGTGGTTCCTTCCTTTAGTCAGGGCTTTCAAGTTCTTCTCGCTATCCGGATTCTCTGGATATGCATCAATACCCTTGTGTCTGACTTTTTGGCCAGTTGGGGTGTTTAGTTCTAGGGTAAGGTTTGCCTGAACTATTAGGTGCTTGGATCTGTTTTTCTCCTTGAGAATTCCTTTTGCTGAGGCTTCGCTTGGCCTTTTTCCTGACCCAGTCTTGGGTGGTTTTGGAATCTTGGATCTCAGGGCTAGTTGGGGTGTTCCATGGTAGTGGGAACTGGGGCTATGTTCTTGCTCCATCTACCTAACCTGGTCATGGTTGGCCAGGATTTCGGAGTATTTTGTCATCTGGTGGTTAGCCATGTGGCTTGAGCCTCAAGGGTGGTTGGTTCATACCCAGCTGCTTGTATTGGATGTCCAATTTTTGTGCGCCTTAAGGTTGCATTCCCCTGTTCAGCTTGCCTGTGTTCCCATGGCTGTGCTTGGGGATTCTCCTGGATGGGAGGCAGAAAGGTGGGATTGGTTCCCCCGGGTTCTTGCTGGCTCCAAGCAGACTTGTTGGGCCTTTTATTTTGTTAGATCCTTAGGTCTATGGCCTTGTTGTCTGTTTTCAGGGTCGGGTTGTACTTGTACTCTGTGGGGATGGCTATGCTATCCTTACGCTTGTTCCTGTACCTGTTTTGGAATTCTTTTGTTCCCCTGTTTTGGATCCCTAAGGCTGGTTTGGTCCAGCTGGCTGTGGGTCTGCAGGTCAGGATGGCCGAGCGGTATATGGAGCTGCGTTCGGTCGCAGTCTCCTTTGGATGTGTGAGCTTTGTTGAGTCTATTCTGTTAGCTTAGTCTGCTAGGGTATATATTTTCCTTTTAACTGGCTCCATTGATTTCAGAAGAAAGTTTACTCTTCCTTCGAGTTCTGAGGGTATACTCTCTTTCTCTGGGGGCCTCTTTTTGAGGTTTTGTGTTCCCTTTTTAGGGACTTGTGCTTGGGTCCAGCGACTTAGGTTGCCTGGAGCGTGCCCTTTGTCTGGGGTTGCTTTTACGGTCTGTTTCTTGATTGACTGTTCTTCCTCGCAAGTATCCTCTGTGCCATCCTGTTATGGACTCTGTGTTCTCAAACTTGGGGTTTCTCACCTGGGTATATTACACACTTTTTCATGGTCGAATGCCTTGGTATTCTTGACACTGGGAGGACTTTGCCTTTTCAGTTGCAATTCGTGCTTGCAGGATGTTGGAGAGACGTCTGTTCTGTCTCTGTGCCCGGTCTTGTCCCGGGTTTCGCTTGGTATAGGTGTGGCCTCCTTTCCCTGTTTGGGCCCCTTTGTGTCTCTGAGCTGGGCTCACTTGTGGAGGTGTTCATTTTTTGTATTAGGGGACCTTTCGGTTTCCTTGGTTCTCCTTTGCCTTGTTCCCTTGGGTTTTTCAGCTGGTGTCTCCTTCATTTGTGGAGATGAGACTGTTTGTTTGTTGGGCGACGGTGTCTCCTGGAGGACTGTTGGCTCAGTCGAGTCCGTTTACGGTCTCTGGTTTGGCTTCTGGACTAACTGCAAGTCAGTGTCATTGGGGCTTTTCCTCTTAAAGTTTTCTCGGCTTCAGAAGAAGCAGAGTTTTTTTATCGGGTAGAGGCTCAGGCTTGGTGCCCTCAGTATGGGCCGCCTATTGTACCCTCCCGTCTTGGCATTTAGTGTCCTCTATAGCTTGGGTATTGTTTTTCCAAAAGTAATGAATGCAGCTATGGACTCTTTCAATTTAAGAAGAAAAACATACATTTTTCTTACCTGATAATTTCCTTTTCTTCTGATGGAAAGAGTCCACAGCTCCCCACCCGTAATTGTATGTAGGGCATCCTTCTGGCACCTTTCACCCTGATATTTCTTCTACTGTCCCTTGTAGAAGGGAGGGGGAGGAGTATTTAAGCTTTTGGCTGGGTTGTCTTTGCCTCCTCCTGGTGGCCAGGTTCTTATTTTCCCAAAAGTAATGAATGCAGCTGTGGACTCTTTCCATCAGAAGAAAAGGAAATTATCAGGTAAGCATAATTTGTTTTTTCCATTCTTACTCACAGACATGCAGTTGCTTATACCACCCTTGTGAACATGCTCAGGAGTTTCTGTACTTTTGCAACCCTGCCAGTCATTCTCTTTCTCTTAAGCACACCCACCAAGCTCTCTCCTGCTTATCTAAACCCACAGTCTTTCCCACTCTTCTGAATACATTTCCTGGTGCTCTCCCACCCTAGTCACAGACCACAGACTCTTGACCTTTCTTACAAACTCACAGGTGATCTTCTACTCTAGTAAACAACCACAGTTGCTCTTCACCTCCTGCACTCACCTAGAGGTACTCCTACAATTACGCACACTCCCAGGTGCTCATACACACACTGCACACATACTTGCCTTTTCTGATATTTGATATGGCTTGAAGTATGCACTTTAAAAGGGACAGTAAACCTTGTTTGCAGTCAGGTTTATCCACACTCATAATGTTGGTATAAAGTAAATTTTTGGGGAAATATATGTAACAGTGTTGGCCTTGAGAAGTCTGCTACAGAGCTAAATTATACGAAAAGTAGGCAAAATAAATAATGTTTGTTTTGTTTTTTGACTATTTATAAGTTAACCTTTTATTTAAAAAAATCAAGGTGTTTACTGTCCCTTTAAGGAAATTTTTATTTATTTTTAATTGTAAAATTGAGTGTCATATCAAAAGACTTTGACAAGATTTATCATGAGGTGAATGCCTTGAAGCTGTTCACACCACTTCTTCATAAACTCTCACGCCAATTTGGAGTTTATGAATGTATTTGCATGCAGTACATATGGTGACATTTCGGGTCCACGGACCCCTTCCTCAGACCAAACAGATCTGAGAAACGGGTTTGTGGACACCCGAAATGTCACCGTATGTACTGCATGTAAATAAATTTAGTTTTTATAAATTCAGTTCTGTGTTGTGTGTGTGTGTGATATTATATATATAAAAATAACAGACTTGCACTCGCTGGTCATTTTAGTAAAATATTTCACTAAAATGACCAGCGAGTGCAAGTCTGTTATTTTTCTATATTGATTCCCACTAGCACCCTGGCAGTTGCTACTAAGTGAGTGCACATCTTTGCTACTGATTTATATATATATATATTCTGTAAGCTCTTTGCTTGTTTTTATTTCTCTATCACCAAAATGTGGCCATATGAAACTCGAAAATTGTATTTTGTGATTCAGACAGAGCCTACAATTGAGAAAAAAATTAAAAAATAATCCATTTTATTTCTATTGTAAAATGTGCTTTGTTCCCATAGTGTTCTTTGTTTAAGAGATACCTAGGTAGGTGTCTGGAGCAATACATAGCAGGAAATAGTGCTGTCATCTAGTGCTCTTGCAAACAGATAACATACTTGCAAAACTGCTGCCATATAGTGCTCCAGACACATGCATGCTCCTGAGCTTAGGTCTCTGATTTTTAACAAAAAGATACTAATAGAACAAAGAACATGTAATAATAGAAGTCAATTAGAAAGTTGTTTAAAGTTGCATGCTCTATCTGAATCATGAAAATATGTGGGTTTCATATCCATTTAAGTGTAGTTAAACTTGAAAATGTTGTCATAAAAGTATTAACATACACACAATAGTCGGAGATAGAACAGAGGGAGAGAAGGGGAAAGAGAGAAAAGTAGAGGGAGAGAGAGAAAAGGAGGGAAAACAGAAGGGGGAGAGAGAGAAGGGGGAAGATGGAGAGAGGGAACGGAGAGAAAATAAAGGAAGAGAGATGGGGAGAAAACAGAGGGAGAGAACAGAAAATATAGAGATCAAGAGAGAGAGAGAGATAGGGCAAGAGAACAGAGGGAGAAGTGAGGGAGGGAGAACAGAGGGAGGGAGTGAGGGAGAACAGAGGGAGGGAGTGAGGGAGAACAGAGGGAGGGAGTGAGGGAGAACAGAGGGAGGGAGTGAGGGAGAACAGAGGGAGGGAGTGAGGGAGAACAGAGGGAGGGAGTGAGGGAGAACAGAGGGAGGGAGTGAGGGAGAACAGAGGGAGTGAGGGAGAACAGAGGGAGTGAGGGAGAGCATTAAGGAGTGAGGGAGAGCATTAAGGAGTGAGGGAGAGCATTAAGGAGTGAGGGAGAGCATTAAGGAGTGAGAGAGGGAGAGCATTAAGGAGTGAGAGAGAGGGAGAGCATTAAGGAGTGAGGAAGAGCATTAAGGAGTGAGAGAGAGGGAGAGCATTAAGGAGTGAGAGAGAGGGAGAGCATTAAGGAGTGAGAGAGAGGGAGAGCATTAAGGAGTGAGAGAGAGGGAGAGCATTAAGGAGTGAGAGAGAGGGAGAGCATTAAGGAGTGAGAGAGAGGGAGAGCATTAAGGAGTGAGAGAGAGGGAGAGCATTAAGGAGTGAGAGAGAGGGAGAGCATTAAGGAGTGAGAGAGAGGGAGAGCATTAAGGAGTGAGAGAGAGGGAGAACATTAAGGAGTGAGAGAGAGGGAGAACATTAAGGAGTGAGAGAGAGGGAGAACTCATAGAGAACAGAGGGAGGGTGTGTGTGTGTGAGAGAGAGAGAGAGAGAGAGAGAAGGAAAACAGAGGGAGGGAGAACAAATGGAAGTTAGAGGGAGGGAGAACAAATGAAAGTTAGAGGGAGGGAGGGAGAACAAATGGAAGTGAGAGACAAATGGAAGTGAGAGAGGGAGGGAGAACATTAAGGAGTGAGAGAGGGAGAACATTAAGGAGTGAGAGAGGGAGAACATTAAGGAGTGAGAGAGGGAGAACATTAAGGAGTGAGAGAGAGGGAGAACTCAGAGAGAACAGAGGGAGGGTGTGTGTGTAAGAGAGAGAGAGAAGGAAAACAGAGGGAGGGAGAACAAATGGAAGTTAGAGAGAGGGAGGGAGAACAAATGGAAGTTAGAGAGAGGGAGGGAGAACAAATGGAAGTTAGAGAGAGGGAGGGAGAACAAATGGAAGTTAGAGAGAGGGAGGGAGAACAAATGGAAGTGAGAGAGGGAGGGAGAACGGAGTGAGAGAGGGAGAATAGAGAGAGGGAACAGAGGGAGTGAGAGAGAGAGAGATGGAGAACAGAGAGAGAACAGAGGGAGTGAGACAGAGGGAGAGGGGGGAGAGAGAGAGAGAGAGAGAGAGAACAGAGGGAGTGAGAAAAAGAGGGAGAACAGAGGGAGGGAGAAAGAGAGGGAGAGAGAACAAATGGAAGTGAGAGAGATGGAGAACAGAGAGAGGGAGGGAGAAAGGGAGGGAGAACAGAGGGAGTGAGAACAGAGGCAGGGAACAAAAGAAAAAGAACAGATGAGAGAGAACATGTTAGAAATAAATTAATAGACTTTTCCAACAGATGTCAATCTAAAAGGTTTTATCCACACTAAAACTACAGTTTAGCTGAACTCTCACTATTCACATGCAAGTCACTTTATTTACCAATCCACAACTACTGCATCTATTTATTGTTCTCCGATTAAAATAAATTATAGTTAGGTAAACGTCAGATTATTACATAGACAAACAAATGTAACGTAACATTTTTACAGTGCAGTAAATATGCACATAATAAATGCTCATCTAACAAGCTCTGCTACACGTAACAAAAACATACCTGACACTTTTATCTTCCTAATTAAAAAGCAGACTGGACCAAAACAAGAGATCAACAGCAACACAGCGTTTCAAAAATGAGTAATAATTAATACAGTAGCAATAAAATGGACAACAGTCCAGAAAACATGGGCTAACCGGTAAAACAATAAATCTGACTATACAAGGTGTACAAAACTCAACATATAGTTACATTAAGTCAATTTAAGTCCTTATGAATGGAGTAAGGAATCTTTGATCTATGGTATACAGGATGATTCCTCTTCCAGATGATTCCACCACAATGGCTGAGTACACAGAGAAAAAAGAGGGCGCCCATTAGTGCAATATGTTTGTACGATCCTTATCCAACACAATAATGTATGATACTCACAAATGATAGCGCACGTATAAATGTGCTGTGCAGACCGGCTGAACTATTAGAAGCTGTCCAGCTCGCCTATACTCCCGGATCTGATATACTCTGTCAGGAATCTCGTGTCTTTCTGATGGTACTACGTCAGCAGTGATTGGAAACCCATCCCACAATAGTAGTGTATATTTAACGTGAGAGAGCCCACAGCAGCTGCAAAACAGATTACCAAACTCCCACAGTAACACGGATTGTAGCATAAATGTACAATTAAGTTAATAAAAGCATAAACGACACGTTAAACAATCTATCTAACTACACGTTTCTTAGTTAACACTAACCGTTTCTTCAGGTGAAACGGTTAGTGGTAACTGAGAAACGTGTAGCACAACTCTCCAAGTCAAGCACCATTAAAATAAAATGAATTCCTTTCAAAGGCTGTGTGCGCTCCCTCCGAAAAGAGTGTGCACGTGTACACCTTAGAGCACTGGTTTTCAAACCTGTCCTCAGACCTCCCTAACAGGCCACGTTTTGAGGATATCTGAACTGGAGCACAGGTGAAACAATCTGCTTATTAGTAACCATGGGTATTTTACCTGCTCTCATCCAAGGTAATCCAGAAAACCTGGACCGTTGGGGAGGCCTGAGGTCAGGTTTGAAAACCAGTGGCTTAGAGGAAACCATGCCCCTATTATTCTGCACATGCTGCTGTACTCCCAACCACTTAGAGAACGTAATTCCCACGGGCCACTATGGGAGTGTTAATGCCCTGGATGAGCAGCTAACACATATTGTAACATTCAGTTTACAAATGAATTAACTGAGATGGGGTGTGATTTAGAGTGCAATATAAAGCTGAGTTTGTATTTTTTATTTTTGTATTCTTGTGGAAATGTGATATAACTTGTATAGGCTTTTGTAGATTTTGAGCCTCAATGTCACCATCAGATTAAAAATAAAGGGTCATAAAAGTCAAACTACAAGTTCCATGATTCAGATAGATCATGCAATTTTAAGATTATATTCAATGCGATTGTATTATCAAACTGACTTTGTTTTCTTGGTGTTGAATAGCATCCTTAAGCAGGCTCAGGAGCAGAAATGCACTACTGGAAGTTGATTGGTAGCTAGGTACATATGCCTCTTGTCATTGGCTCACCAGATGTGTTAGTTTTTGGCCCATTTAGTGCATTGCTGCTTTGGAGCTGACTTTATATATGTATTCAACCTCTTTGCTCTGAGATTAAACACAGTTATGTGCTAGCAGTAGAACAATGATAAATGCTGTTGCAAATTAGAGCATTGTATTTTTACACTTTTATGTCCTTTTAATGATGACTCATCTGCGCTCTTCTGTTCTAGAGTTTGTGCTCCAGTGATTGAAACATTATTTAATTCATTAAAGAGATAGGAAAGTAAAAAATAAACAATAAGCAATAATCAGAGCATGTAATTTTAAGACACTTTTATAATCACTTTTCAAAAGTGCTTTGTTCTGTTGGTATCCATTGTTGAAACTGAATATGCACATATCCTACACTAGTGTGAGCTCAGTGTTGATTGGTGCCTCCATGCATTTGTCTCTTGTGATTGGCTAACTAGATCTGTTCAGCTAGCTGCTAGTAGTGCAATGTTTCTTCAGAAAAGGATAACAAGAGAATGAAGCATATTTATTAATTAAAGTAAATTTAAATATTGTTTAAAATTGTATGTTCTATCCAAATCATGAATTCATTTTTTGGGGTTTCCTTTCCCTTTAAACATTGAATATACTTTTCATTGCAGGTCTTCCAAAAGCAGCTGTTATAAGCCAACTCCAGGCACTAAAAGGGGCTGCTGGAATATGGGCTTTTGGTGGAAAACCAGATGATATTGTGTACGTCACGCTACCTCTCTATCATAGCGCTGCCTCCATTATTGGAATAGGAGGATGTATCTATTTGGGTATGCCTGTGTCTTCAGTACTGTATTTTATTTTTATATTGTCAAATATTACTTTTTTGTTTAGACTTTTTTATTGAACAAACTGAAAACATTTGAAGAACAATTGAAGTAGTTATTGTACAGTTATTTACACACATTTTAATATGATATCAAATATAAAAAGCTCTAAAGTAAAGAAGCATCATAATGGGACAGTAAAGTCAGACTTAACAGGATTGGATAGAGCATAACATTTAAAAAAACTTTCCAATTTACTTTTATCAATTTTGCAGAGTTCTCTTGTATCCTTTGTTAAAAAAGAATCCTAAATGAGCTTAGGAGCGTGCATGTGCATCTGGCAGCAGTGTTTGCAACAATGTTTAAATCAATGCTATTCATAGTTACATACACTGCTGCCACATAATGCTACAGACACTCTATAGCAGCAAAAGTTGCTTTAACAAAGGATACCAAGAGAATTAAGCAAAATTGATAATTAAAGTAAATTGGAAAGTTTTTTTTTTTAACCCTTTAAGGGCGTATGACAATATGTGGTCATCATCTGCACAATGTATTTACTGTGGATGATGACCATGTGTCGTTGTGGGGGCTTTCTTAGCTCATTGCGCCACCCCTTCTCTCTTACGTAATCCCTGGTGGATACGGTTCTGGCATCAACCAGGGACTAAATAACTAAAAAGTACACAACATATTCTCTAACAGGCCATTAAAAAGGCCTAGAGACCCCCAATACCCCTTTTATAAAGAATAAAACCCCTATATAAGTGTTAGTAGCCAGGTGATTACTTTGGTAATAATGATCACCTGGCATGAATAAATAGACATTTATTTGCATAAAGGCTCATGGGAGCCCCTATGTGCAGATCAAAGCTACATAAATATACCTAAAGGCCCTCATTCATATAAGGATAACTCCTTTTTACTGTAAAGTTTAGAGGAAAAACACACACACACTATTGTTTATAACTTTGTTTATTCAAATTTTAATTAAATAAATGCTTTTCACACTTTTCTTGCAGGTTTCTTACACAAAATGATATACACATAAAATAATGGTATAGTTTGAATCTGATGGGTCTCCTGGTAAAAAAAAAAAAAGATAAAGATATATAATTTGTGTTAGTTTCTCACTAAAAATACAGTATGGCCAAAATGTGAGTGATATCTAGAAACTGCAAAACAGCTCAGCACAGGTGTGGAAATGGCTCAGCAGTTTAAGGGTTAAAATAGATTTTATCTTACTAAAAAGGAGAGCGAAAAATATTAGAGAATACAATAATCCTCTAAAAAAGAAAGGGAATAAAAATGGCACACGAGGTGAATTCAACAATTTATTAAACTCATATAGCATTTACAAAAGAAGTTTGCCCAAAGGGTATAGCATAGGTTTTACCATAGATGTACCATGACATAGGATGAATGGTACATCTATGGTAAGACCTATGCTATACCCTATGCATGCACTAAAATACAATCTTTGATGTGGATTATTGCTCTTATAGCACGTTATTGGTACATCTTGGTAAGAAAGCATACAAAGTACTAAGGGTGAGGCGTTGCTCACTACCTGTGTGAATATAAAGTGGAGTGGAACTGATAGCTTGCTATATAAAGTTTGGTACATCTGTGGTAAGATCACCTGTATACTTTGTATATGCTCACTATGCAATTTGCTGCCTAAGGTACATCTCTTGGTAAGAACGGGTATATAATATCCATTACGAAGATTTCTGCATTTGCAAACAAAATATCCAGTGTGAGGCGTTGGTTATTATCTGTGTGAACACATGGTGTAGCAGAATGGCCTGCTTGGTACATCTATGGTAAGATCAGATATGTATCCCACACACGCCTAAAAGTTGCAATCATTTGCTTAAAAGTATATCTTTTGATTCAAACGGATACATTGTATTCAGTATGAAGATTGCTTTGTCTTGCTAACAGCATGGCCTGTCCAATCAGGTGATTTTTGGAGGCTGACCCCTCCCATTTCTACATTCATCATAGGGAGGAGGTGAATTAACTTTTGTTAGTATTGCATGAACTTTATATTTGCTTGCTTGCTCATGTATATGTATATGTTTCTCTGTTTTGTTCCAAACTGTATACATTTACTCTGTGATCACAGGTTATTATAAATTGGATTCATAAGAGGATTATTTAATCTGTATTGTATCCTGCCATTTGTTCAAGCAAGGCTATGTATGCCTGTGATGCTAGATACAATTCATTTGATGTTTAATTTTCTTGTACTTTGCTATATGCGACTGATATAGAATAAATAAATAAATATATATATATATATATAAAAAATCACATATTAATGCAGCTCTGTGGTGTTACTTTACCTCTGCATGTATAAGTGATATATTAGAGCTCTACCTGTTTTGGATTTTATAGCTATCCGATACAGGAAATGGTACTAATTGTGTGATTTAATGATACAGGCTTGTATTATATTGATATGAGATGTAGTTCTGGTTTTAATTTGTATATAGTGGTGTGGTTGCATGTTTCTGCTCTATTTTTGAGATGGCAGGGCATGTTTGGGCAAACTCCTTTTGTAAATGCTATATGAGTTTAATAAATTGTTGAATTCACCTCTTATGTGTGCCGTTTTTATTCCCTTTTCTCTTACGTTGGTGTGCCCGGTCCACGGCTTCATCCTTACTTGTGGGATATTCTCAATCCCTACAGGAAGTGGCAAAGAGAGCACACAGCAGAGCTGTCCATATAGCTCCCCTCAGGCTCCGCCCCCCAGTCATTCTCTTTGCCGCTCTAACAAGTAGCATCTCCACGGGAGGGTAAAGAGTTTGTGGTGTTAGATTTGTAGTTTTTATTTCTTCTATCAAAAGTTTGTTATTTTAAAATAGTGCCGGCTTGTACTATTTACTCTGAAGCAGAAAGAGATGAAGATTTCTGCTGAGAGGAATATGATTTTAGCACCAGTAACTAAAATCTATTGCTGTTCCCACGCAGGACTGTTGAATAAAGGAGAACTTCAGTTGGGGGGAACAGTTTGCAGGCTTAACTGCTTCAGGTATGATCAATCATTTTTCTAACAAGACCCAGTAATGCTAGAAGACTGTCAGAAATCCCCACAGGGGTAGGTAAGCCATTTTTCTTAGACTCTGTATAAAATGATGGCTTAAATTAAGGGCTTAATTTCTGGTTGACACTATTTTGGGCTTAATCGATTGCTTATTAGCATGATTTAAGTATGGATATGGTGTTTTTTGAGACTTCTAAAACGCTTATGGGTTTTTTATTCGCCTGGCACTTGATTAGACTCCTAATCTACCTCAAAGGCCCCAGCACTCTGTAATGAAGAGGGAGGGGGCCTCATTTTCGCGCCTCAATTGCGCAGTTGTTTTTGACTAGACAGTTCATGCAGCTTCACGTGTGGAGTCCAGAGACCTCAGAGGGGACTTCAGAGAGGCTTATTTCTCCTTCAAATAATCCCTAAGGAAGGTAAAAGCCACAGTAGAGGCTGTGGCATCGTGCTTAATATTCCTTTCAAGGGTAAGACCCTATTTGGGCCAGAGTTGAAAGAGATTATTTGAGATATCACTGGGGGAAAGGGCCATGCCCTTCCACAAGATAGACCTTTCAAAGCTAAAAACAAGTCTAATTTACGTTCCTTTCGCAATTTCAGGAACGGACCTGCTTCTACCTCTACAGCCACTAAGCAAGAGGGTAACGATTCCCAGTCCAAACCAGCATGGAAACCCCTGCAAGGCTGGAACAAGGGTAAACAGGCAAAGAAGCCTGCTGCTACCAAGACAGCATGAAAGGGTAGCCCCCGATCCGGGACCGGATCTAGTAGGGGGCAGACTCTCTCTCTTTGCTCAGGCCTGGGCAAGAGATGTTCAGGATCCCTGGGCATTAGAAATTGTCACTCAGGGGTACCTTCTGGAATTCAAGAACCTTCCTCCAAGGGGAAGGTTCCACATTTCTCGCTTGTCTTTAGACCAGACAAAGAGACAGGCATTCTTACGTTGCGTAGAAGACCTTCTAAAAATGGGAGTGATACACCCAGTTCCAACAGCAGAACAAGGACTGGGTTTTTACTCAAACCTGTTTGTAGTTCCCAAAAAGGAAGGAACTTTCAGGCCAATCCTGGACTTAAAAATCCTAAACAAATTCCTCAGAGTTCCATCATTCAAAATGGAAACCATTCGGGCAATCTTACCAATGATCCAGGAGGGTCAATATATGACTACCGTGGACTTAAAGGATGCGTACCTGCATATTCCTATCCACAAAGATCACCATCAGTTCCTGAGGTTCGCCTTTCTGGACAAACATTACCAGTTCATGGCTCTTCCCTTCGGGTTGGCCGCTGCTCCCAGAATTTTCACAAAGGTGCTAGGGTCCCTTCTAGCGGTACTAAGACCAAGAGGCATTGCAGTAGCACCTTACCTAGACGACATCCTAATACAAGCGTCGTCCTTTCAAAGAGCAAAGGCTCATACGGACATTGTTCTGGCCTTTCTAAGGTCTCACGGGTGGAAGGTGAACGTAGAAAAAAGTTCTCTGTCCCCGTTCACAAGGGTTCCCTTCCTGGGAACAATAATAGACTCGGTAGAAATGAAAATCTTTCTGACGGAGGTCAGGAAGTCAAAACTTTCGAATACTTGTCGAGTTCTTCATGCCATTCCTCAGCCTTCTCTGGCTCAGTGCATGGAGGTAATCGGTCTAATGGTTGCGGCAATGGACGTAGTCCCTTTTGCCCAAATTCATCTAAGACCACTGCAACTGTGCATGCTCAAACAGTGGAATGGGGATTATGCAGATTTGTCTCCCCAGATTCAAATGGACCAGATAACCAGAGACTCTCTTCTCTGGTGGTTGTCTCAGGATCACCTGTCTCAGGGAATGAGTTTCCGCAGACCGGAGTGGATCATTGTCACGACCGACGCCAGTCTCTTAGGATGGGGTGCGGTCTGGGACTCCCTGAAAGCTCAGGGTCTATGGTCTCGGGAAGAATCTCTTCTCCCGATAAACATTTTGTAATTGAGAGCGATATTCAATGCGCTCCAGGCCTGGCCTCAGCTAGCGGAGGCCAAATTCATCAGATTTCAGTCGGACAACATCACGACTGTAGCGTACATCAATCATCAGGGAGGAACAAAGAGTTCCCTGGCGATGAGGGAGGTATCCAAGATCATCAAATGGGCAGAGGATCACTCCTTCCATCTATCCGCAATTCACATCCCAGGAGTAGACAACTGGGAAGCGGATTATCTGAGTCGTTAGACTTTCCATCCGGGGGAGTGGGAACTCCACCCGGAGATTTTTGCCCAGCTAACCCAACTATGGAGCATTCCAGAACTGGATCTGATGGCGTCCCGCCAGAACTCCAAAGTTCCCCGTTACGGGTCCAGGTCCAGGCATCCCAAGGCGACATTGATAGATGCCTTAGTGGCGCCTTGGTCATTCAATCTAGTTTATGTCTTTCCACCGTTTCCTCTTCTCCCTCGGCTAGTAGCCAGAATCAAGCAGGAGAAGGCTTCGGTAATCCTGATAGCTCCTGCGTGGCCACGCAGGACTTGGTATGCAGACCTGGTTGATATGTCATCGGCTCCACCATGGAAGCTACCTTTGAGGCAGGACCTTCTAATCCAAGGTCCATTCAAGCATCCAAACCTAGTTTCTCTGCAACTGACTGCTTGGAGATTGAACGCTTAATTCTAGCTAAGCGTGGGTTCTCTGAATCAGTTATAGATACTCTGATCCAGGCTAGAAAGCCTTTCACCAGGAAAATTTACCATAAGATATGGCGGAAATATCTTTGTTGGTGCGAATCCAAGGGTTACTCATGGAGTAAGATTAGGATTCCAAGGTTATTATCCTTTCTCCAAGATGGATTGGAGAAAGGGTTGTCAGCTAGTTCCTTAAAGGGACAGATATCTGCGCTGTCTATTCTGTTGCACAAGCGTCTGGCAGCTGTGCCAGATGTTCAGGCGTTTGTACAGGCCTTAGTTAGGATCAAGCCTGTCTACAGACCTGTGGCTCCTCCATGGAGTCTAAATTTAGTTCTTTCAGTTCTTCAAGGGGTTCCGTTTGAACCTCTACATTCCATAGATATTAAGTTACTATCTTGGAAAGTTTTGTTTTTGGTTGCAATTTCTTCTGCTAGAAGAGTTTCTGAATTGTCTGCTTTGCAGTGTAACTCACCCTATCTGGTGTTCCATACAGATAAGGTGGTTTTGCGTACCAAACCTGGTTTTCTTCCAAAAGTGGTTTCCAATAAGAATATTAACCAGGAAATAGTTGTTCCTTCTCTGTGTCCTAATCCAGTTTCTAACAAGGAACGTCTGTTACACAATCTGGATGTGGTTCATGCTTTAAAGTTTTATCTAAAAGCAACTAAAGACTTCAGACAAACATCGTCCTTGTTTGTCGTCTGTTCTGGCAAGAGGAGAGGTCAAAAAGCGACTGCTACCTCTCTGTCGTTCTGGCTGAAAAGCATCATCCGGTTGGCTTACGAGACTGCCGGAAGGCAGCCTCCTGAACGAATTACAGCTCATTCCACTAGAGCTGTGGCTTCCACATGGGCTTTCAAGAACGAGGCTTCTGTTGAACAGATCTGTAAGGCAGCGACTTGGTCTTCACTGCATACATTTGCCAAATTTTACAAACTCGATACTTTTGCTTCTTCGGAGGCTTTTTTTGGGAGAAAGATTTTGCAAGCAGTGGTGCCTTCCGTTTAGGTTACATGACTGTTTCCCTCCCTTCATCCGTGTCCTTAAGCTTTGGTATTGGTTCCCACAAGTAAGGATGAAGCCATGGACCGGACACACCAATGTAAGAGAAAACAGAATTTATGCTTACCTGATAAATTTCTTTCTCTTACGGTGTGTCCGGTCCACGGCCCACCCTGGCGATTTAGTCAGGTTTAAATTTATTTTTGTAAACTACAGTCACCACTTCACCCTATGGTTCTCTTTTTTTTCTCCTAACCGTCGGTCGAATGACTGGGGGGGCGGAGCCTGAGAGGAGCTATATGGACAGCTCTGCTGTGTGCTCTCTTTGCCACTTCCTGTAGGAGAATATCCCACAAGTAAGGATGAAGCCGTGGCCTGGACACACCGTAAGAGAAAGAAATTTATCAGGTAAGCATAAATTCTGTTTCTATTGTATTCTCTAATATTTTTCTCGCTCCTTTTTAGTAAGATATAATTTAAGAGGGAGGCACCGTGAGGTTTATAAGTGGTATATACTACTCTCTCTATTTCTTCTATAATAATTTTAAAATTGATTTTACTGTCTCTTTAAGAGTTTTCATTGAATCTGTAATAGGGCACATGCTGTATGCCAGTATAGTAGAATTTCTACCTTTGCATTTCTTCTGTGTTTGTATAAAGAACCATCATCGTGGAAAAATAACATGCTGTAATTATAGGATTACTCACCCTACAAGCCTATGGACTAGATTACAAGTGCTGCGCTAACTTTTGTGTGTGAGCAATATCGTTTTTTTGTGCGTGAGTAATATCAGGTTTTTACACACATGTTAAAGGCCGATCATATTACAAGTTGAAAGAAAACGTCATTGCAAGAGCCCAATCACATTTTACGCTCATCTGGTTAGTGCTACGGAAAAGCTTGCGTAAAGGGTAGCTAGTAAAAACAAAACAAAAAAGAACAATTGCACCAAACACAATATAAATAAATTTAAAATTACAGTTACACTAAACACTATCTGATAAAAAAATATTCATATAAATATTTCTAAAAAAAGTTATAAGGGTTTTAAAGTATATGGTATGGTGTTTGACCGCAAAGGGCTACATTGTGTCTGTCTATATGTGTGTGTATGTATGTGTATATGTGTATATATATATATGTGTATATGTATGTGTGTATATATATATATATATATATGTGTATATATATATATATATATATATATATATGTGCATATATATATATATATATATATATATATGTATGTGTATATGTATGTATATGTATGTGTGTATATATATATATATATATATATATATATATATATATATATATATATATATATATACAGTGGATATAAAAAGTCTACACACCCCTGTTAAAATGTCAGGTTTCTGTGATGTAAAATAATTAGACAAATATAAATAATTTCAGAACTTTTTCCACCTTTAATGTGACCTATAAACTGTACAACTCATTTGAAAAACAAACTGAAATCTTTTAGGTAAAGGGAAATAAAAATAAAAAAATAAAATATGGTTGCATAAGTGTGAACACCCTTAAACTAATACTTTATTGAAGCACCTTTTGATTTTATTACAGCACTCAGTCTTTTTGGGTATGATTTTTTCAGCATGGCACATCTTGACTTGGCAAGATTTGCCCACTCTTCTTTGCAAAAACACTCTAAATCTGTCAGAATGCGAGGGCATCTCCTGTGCACAGCCCTCTTCAGATCACCCCACAGATTTTGAATTGGATTCAGGTCTGGGCTCTGGCTGGGCCATCCCAAAACTTTAATCTTCTTCTGGTGAAGCCATTCCTTTGTTGATTTGGATTTATGCTTTGGGTCGTTGTCATGCTGAAAGATGAAGTTCCTCTTCATGTTCAGATTTCTAGCAGAAGCATGAAGGTTTTGTGCCAATATTGACTGGTATTTGGAACTGTTCATAATTCCCTCTAGCTTAACTAAGGCCCCAGTTCCAGCTGAAGAAAAACAGACCCAACGCATGATGCTGACACCACCATGCTTCACTGTGGGTATGGTTTTCTATTGGTGATATGCAGTGTTGTTTTTGCGCCAAATATATCTATTGGAATTATGGCCAAAAAGTTCAACTTTGGTTTCATCAGACCAGAACACCTTTTCCAACATGCTTTTGGGAAACTTCAGATGTGTTTTCTCTTGTAAGGTGTATCCAGTCCACGGTTCATTCATTACTTGTGGGATATTCTCCTTCCCAACAGGAAGTTGCAAGAGGACACCCACAGCAGAGCTGTCTATATAGCTCCTCCCCTAACCCCCACCTCCAGTCATTCTCTTGCAACTCTTGACAAGATAGGAAGTATCAAGAGATATGTGGTGACTTAGTGTAGTTTTACCTTCAATCAAGAGTTTGTTATTTTTAAACGGTACCGGTGTTGTACTGTTTTACTCTCAGGCAGAAATTAGAAGAAGATTTCTGCCTGGAGGTTTGATGATCTTAGCGGTTTGTAACTAAGGTCTATTGCTGTTCTCACACATAACTGAAGAGTATGGGAAAACTTCAGTTGGGGGAACGGTCTGCAGATTTCCTGCTTTGAGGTATGTTCAGTATTTTTATTTCTAGAGAGATGAAATAAGTTCTAGAAAATGCTGACAGAGCCTTGTGTATTTGAGGTAAGCTAGATGCAGTGATTTAACAGCGACTGGGATCATGCTTCCAAAACAGGGTAATACTCATGTTAATACTCATATTACTTAGTGACAAAACGTTTTACATGTTTCATAAATAGGACGTTTTTTTCTCTGGGGGAGAAAAGTCTTTATTTGGGGCCTAGTTTCCACATGGCTAGTCAGATACTCCTAGGAGTATTTTCTTAAGGCCCCTCTGACATCCAGTACTTGGTGGGAGGGGCCTATTTTCAGACTTCCTTCAGACTGAGACATCCAGCTTCCCTAGAGGAGTCCTCTGGCATCTGAGGACCATTACAAAGGGTTTATTTCTGCACAAAATCGTATTTGAGGGCAGGTAGAAGCCTCAGCAGAGCTGTGGCAAAGTGCTCAACTGTCTTTTAACATTTTTTAAATCCGGTTTGGGGCCTAAGGGGTTAATCATCCATTTGCAAGTGGGTGCAATGTTGCTTTAGTCCCTTACACACACTGTAAAAATTTCAAAGACTTTACTATATTTTTACACTGTTTTGCAGTTTAAGTGCTAGTTTTTTTCTCTTAAAGGCACAGTAACGTTTTTGTTTAATTGCTGTTTCACCTTTTAGTCTGTTAAACATGTCTGACATAGAGGAAACTCCTTGTTCAATATGTTTGGAAGCCATTGTGGAACCCCCTCTTAGAATGTGTACCAAATGTACTGAAATTTCTATAAACTATAAAGACCATATTATGGCGCTTAAGGATTTATCTCCAGAGGATTCTCTGACTGAAAAAAGGGAGATTATGCCATCTAGCTCTCCCCATGTGTCAGAACCTATAACTCCCACTCAATTGACGCCAAGTACATCTAGCGTGTCTAATTCTTTTACCTTACAGGACATGGCGGCAGTTATGAATGCTACCCTCTCAGAGGTATTGTCCAAACTGCCAGGGTTACAAGGAAAGCGAGACCGCTCTGGGGCTAGAACTAATACAGAGCTTTCTGACGCTTTAATACCTGTGTCCGATATACCCTCACAATACTCAGAAGCCGGGGCAGGTGAGCTTCTATCTGTGGGTGACATTTCAGACTCAGGGAAGGCGTTGCTTCAGTCTGATTCTGAAATGACAGTGTTTAAATTTAAGCTTGAACACCTCCGCTTATTGCTTAGGGAGGTTTTAGCGACTCTGGACGACTGTGAATCCATTGCAGTTCCAGAGAAATTGTGTAAGATGGACAAATACTTTGCAGTGCCTGTTTACACTGATGTTTTTCCAGTCCCTAAGAGGTTTTTGGAAATTTTTACTAAGGAATGGGATAGACCAGGTGTGCCGTTCTCTCCCCCTCCTGCTTTTAAAAAGATGTTTCCCATAGATGCCGCCATACGGGACTCGTGGCAGATGGTTCCTAAGGTGGAGGGAGCAGTCTCTACCCTAGCTAAGCATACAACTATCCCCGTCGAGGACAGTTGTGCTTTCCTAGATCCTATGGATAAAAAATTGGAGGGTCTCCTTAAGAAAATTTTTATACATCAAGGTTTTATTCTCCAGCCTCTTGCATGCATTGCCCCAGTTACTGCTGCAGCGGCTTTTTGGTTCAAGTCTCTTGAGGAGGCTCTACAGGTGGAGACCCCGTTAGATGATATTTTAGACAGGATTAAAGCTCTTAAGTTAGCTAATTTCTTTATTTCTGACGCCATTTTTCATTTAACCAAGCTAACGGCTAAGAATTCAGGTTTTGCCATTCTGGCGCGTAGGGCGCTATGGCTTAAGTCCTGGTCAGCAGACGTTACCTCAAAGTCTAAACTTCTTAACATCCCCTTCAAGGGACAGACCCTATTTGGGCCTGGCCTGAAGGAGATCATCTCTGACATTACCGGAGGAAAAGGTCACACCCTTCCTCAGGATAAGTCCAATAAGTTAAGGACCAAACAGAATAATTTTCGTTCCTTTCGAAACTTCAAGAGTGGCGCAGCTTCAGCTTCCTCTAATACAAAACAAGAGGGAGCCCAGTCCAAACCAGTCTGGAGACCTAACCAGGCTTGGAACAAGGGGAAGCAGGCCAAAAAACCTGCTGCTGCCCCTAAGACAGCATGAAGGAGTAGCCCCCGATCCGGGACCGGATCTAGTCGGGGGCAGACTTTCTCTCTTCGCCCAGGCTTGGGAAAGAGACATCCAGGATCCCTGGGCACTAGAGATTGTTTCCCAGGGATATCTTCTGGAATTCAAAGGTTCATCTCCAAAGGGGAGATTTCATCTCTCACAACTATCTGCAAACCAGATAAAGAGAGAGGCATTCTTACGTTGCGTTCAAGACCTACTGGTTATGGGAGTGATCCATCCAGTTCCAAGGGAGGAACAGGGTCAGGGTTTCTATTCAAACCTGTTTATAGTTCCCAAAAAAGAGGGAACTTTCAGACCAATCTTGGATCTCAAGATCCTAAACAAATTTCTCAGGGTCCCATCCTTCAAAATGGAGAAAAT
This sequence comes from Bombina bombina, assembly GCF_027579735.1. Lineage (NCBI taxonomy): Eukaryota > Metazoa > Chordata > Amphibia > Anura > Bombinatoridae > Bombina > Bombina bombina. The sequence continues at coordinate 312,878,246 of NC_069500.1, forward strand.
CCGAACCATCCTCCCTATGATCCAGGAGGGTCAATATATGACTACTGTGGACTTAAAGGATGCTTATCTCCACATTCCGATTCACAGAGATCATCATCAGTTCCTAAGGTTTGCCTTCCTAGACATGCATTACCAGTTTGTGGCTCTTCCCTTCGGGTTAGCCACGGCGCCAAGAATCTTTACGAAGGTTCTAGGGTCTCTTCTGGCGGTTCTAATGCCACGGGGCATAGCGGTGGCTCCTTACCTAGACGACATTCTAATCCAGGCGTCGACTTTTCAAATCACCAAGTCCCATATGGACATTGTTCTGGCCTTTCTGAGGTCTCACGGGTGGAAAGTGAACAGAGAAAAGAGTTCTCTCTCTCCTCTCACAAGAGTTTCCTTCCTAGGAACTCTGATAGATTCAGTAGACATGAAAATTTTACTGACAGAGGTCAGGATATCAAAGCTTCTAACTTCCTGCAGTGCTCTTCATTCCACTTCTCGGCCGTCAGTGGCTCAGTGTATGGAAATGATCGGCCTAATGGTAGCGGCAATGGACATAGTTCCGTTTGCCCGCCTACATCTCAGACCACTGCAACTTTGCATGCTCAATCAGTGGAATGGGGACTACACAGATTTGTCTCCTCTGTTAAATCTGGATCAAGAGACCAGGGATTCTCTTCTCTGGTGGTTATCTCGGGTCCATCTGTCCAGGGGAATGAGTTTCCGCAGACCAGAGTGGACTATAGTGACAGATGCCAGCCTTCTGGGCTGGGGCGCAGTCTGGAATTCCCTGAAGGCTCAGGGTTCGTGGACTCAGGAGGAAGCCCTCCTTCCGATAAACATTCTGGAACTAAGAGCGATATTCAATGCTCTTCAGGCTTGGCCTCAACTAGCTGCGGCCAGGTTCATCAGATTTCAGTTGGACAATATCACGACTGTAGCCTATATCAACCATCAGGGGGGAACAAGGAGTCCCCTGGCAATGATGGAGGTTTCAAAGATAATTCTATGGGCAGAGGTTCACTTTTGCCATCTCTCAGCTATCTATATCCCAGGAGTAGAGAACTGGGAGGCGGACTTTCTAAGTCGGCAGACTTTTCATCCGGGGGAGTGGGAGCTCTATCCGGAGGTATTTGCCCAGCTGATTCAACTATGGGGCAAACCAGAACTGGATCTGATGGCGTCTCGGCAGAGCGCCAAGCTTCCTTGTTACGGGTCCAGGTCAAGGGATCCCCAGGCAGCGCTGATAGATGCTCTAGCAGTGCCCTGGTCCTTCAGCCTGGCTTATGTGTTTCCACCATTTCCTCTCCTCCCTCGTCTGATTGCCAAGATCAAGCAGGAGAGAGCTTCGGTGATTTTGATAGCACCTGCGTGGCCACGCAGGACTTGCTATGCAGATCTGGTGGACATGTCATCCTTTCCACCATGGACTCTGCCGCTGAGGCAGGACCTTCTACTCCAAGGTCCATTCAAACATCCAAATCTAATTTCTCTGCGTCTGACTGCTTGGAGATTGAACGCTTGATTTTATCAAAACGTGCTTTCTCCGAGTCGGTCATTGATACCTTGATTCAGGCTCGAAAGCCTGTCACCAGGAAAATCTATCATAAAATATGGTGTGAATCCAAGGGTTACTCATGGAGAAAGGTCAGGATTCCTAGGATTTTATCTTTTCTCCAAGAAGGATTGGAAAAGGAATTATCAGCTAGTTCCTTAAAGGGACAGATTTCTGCTCTGTCTATTCTTTTGCACAAGCGTTTGGCAGATGTTCCAGACGTTCAGGCATTTTGTCAGGCTTTAGTTAGAATCAAGCCTGTGTTTAAACCTGTTGCTCCGCCATGGAGTTTAAATTTAGTTCTTAAAGTTCTTCAAGGGCTTCCGTTTGAACCTTTGCATTCCATAGATATCAAGTTTTTATCTTGGAAAGTTCTGTTCTTAGTGGCTATCTCTTCGGCTTGAAGAGTTTCAGAGTTATCTGCCTTACAGTGTGATTCCCCTTATCTGATCTTCCATGCAGATAAGGTAGTTTTGCGTACCAAACCTGGGTTTCTTCCTAAGGTAGTATCTAATAAGAATATCAATCAGGAAATTGTTGTTCCGTCACTGTGTCCTAATCCTTCTTCAAAGAAGGAACGTCTGTTACACAATCTTGACGTGGTCCGTGCTTTAAAGTTTTATTTACAAGCTTCTAAGGATTTTCGTCAAACATCTGCATTGTTTGTTGTCTACTCTGGAAGGAGGAGAGGCCAAAAGGCTTCGGCAACTTCTCTTTCTTTTTGGCTGAGAAGCATAATCCGGTAAGCTTATGAGACTGCTGGCCAGCAGCCTCCTGAAAGAATTACAGCTCATTCTACTAGAGCGGTAGCTTCCACATGGGCTTTTAAAAATGAGGCCTCTGTTGAACAGATTTGTAAGGCGGCGACTTGGTCTTCGCTTCATAGTTTTTCTAAATTTGACAAATTTGATACTTTTGCTTCTTCGGAGGCTATTTTTGGGAGAAAGGTCTTACAGGCAGTGGTGCCTTCCGTTTAAGTTCCTGCCTTGGTATTGGTATCCCACAAGTAATGGATGAACCCGTGGACTGGATACACCTTACAAGAGAAAACAAAATTTATGCTTAACTGATAAATTTCTTTCTCTTGTGGTGTATCCAGTCCACGGCCCGCCCTGTCACTTTAAGGCAGGTGTTTTTATTTTTAAAACTACAGTCACCACTGCACCCTATAGTTTCTCCTTTTTCTTACTTGTTTTCGGTCGAATGACTGGAGGTGGGGGATAGGGGAGGAGCTATATAGACAGCTCTGCTGTGGGTGTTCTCTTGCAACTTCCTGTTGGGAAGGAGAATATCCCACAACTAATGGATGAACCCATGGACTGGATACACCACAAGAGAAAGAAATTTATCAGGTAAGCATAAATTTTGTTTTTGAAAAATTTAGCCGGGCTTAGATGTTTTTTTTTGTTGTAAGAAAAGGCTTCTGTCTTGCCACTCTACCCCATAGCTCAGACATATGAAGAATACGGGCGATTGTTGTCACATGTATCACACAGCCAGTACTTGCCAGATATTCCTGCAGCTCCTTTAATGTTGCTGTAGGCCTCTTGGCAGCCTCCCAGACCAGTTTTCTTCTTGTCTTTGCATCAATTTTGGAGGGACATCCAGTTCTTGGTAATGTCACTGTTGCACCATATTTTTTTCACTTGATGATGACTGTCTTCACTGTGTTCCATGGTATATCTAATGCCTTGGAAATTCTTTTGTACCCTTCTCCTGACTACCTTTTAACAATGAGATCCCTCTGATGCTTTAGAAGCTCTCTGCGGAACATGGCTTTTGCTGTAGGATGCGACTAACAAAATGTCAGGAAAGACCTACTAGAACAGCTGAACTTTATTTGGGGTTAATAAGAGGCACTTTAAATGATGACAGGTGTGTACTGACTCCTATTTAACATAATTTTGAATGTGATTGCTTAATTCTGAACACAGCTACATCCCCAGTTATAAAAGGGTGTTCACACTTATGCAACCATATTATTTTAGTTTTTTATTTTTATTTCCCTTTACCCAAAAGATTTCAGTTTGTTTTTCAATTGAGTTGTACAGTTTATAGGTCACATTAAAGGATTAAAGGTGAAAAAAGTTCTGAAATGATTTATCTTTGTCTCATTTTTTTACATCACAGAAACCTGACATTTTTAACAGGGGTGTGTAGACGTTTTATATATATATATATATATATATGTATGTATGTATGTATGTATGTATGTATGTATGTATATATATATATGCTATGTAGATGGAGGGCACTCACAGGACTTTATACAATCTGTATTCTTTATTCATAATATCAATTTCACATTTTAAAGAATGTCGACGTTTCGGCCTATCCAGAGGCCTTCTTCAAGACAATTCATAATCTTCAATAGTGCGTGCCGCACTGTTAGACGAACTCCCAACTCATACGTCTGTTTCCCAAAGACAACCTCTGGATATGAAGCTGAGCACGTGCACTCAACTTCTTTGGTTGACCATTGCGAGGCCTGTTCTGAGTGGAACCTGTCCTGTGAAACCGCTGTATGGTCTTGCCCACTGTGCTGCAGCTCAGTTTCAGGGTCTTGGCAATCTTCTTCTAACCTAGGCCATCTTTATGTAGAGAAACAATTCTTTTTTTCAGATCCTCAGAGAGTTCTTTGCCATAAGGTGCCATGTTGAACTTCCAGTGACCAGTATGAGAGAGTGTGAGAGCGATAACACCAAATTTAACACACCTGCTCCCCATTCACACCTGAGAACTTGTAACACTAACCAGTCACATAACACCGGGGAGAGAAAATGGCTAATTGGGCCGAATTTGGACATTTCCATTTAAGGGTGTACTCACTTTTGTTGCCAACGGTTTAGACATTAATGGCTGTGTGTTGAGTTATTTTGAGGGGACAGCAAAGTTAAACTGTTATACAGGTTGTACACTCACTACTTGACATTGTAGCAAAGTGTAATTTCTTCAGTGTTGTCACATGTAAAGATATAATAAAATATTTACAAAAATGTTAGGGGTGTACTCACTTTTGTGAGATACTGTGTGTATATATGCACGCCCTCCTAGGGTCCACTACCTAGCTGTTCAGCTTGTATACAATAGACATCCAAAAAAACAGCAACAGACCAGAATTTTCACCAAGACTTGTAGTCAAATTTATTGACGGTTCTGGGATATGTTTCCCTTCTTCAGAAGAAGAAACGTCAATAAATTTGACTACAAGTCTTGGTGAAAATCATGATCTGTTGCGGTTTTTTTTGGATGTGTATGTGTGTGTATGTTATATATATATATATATATATATATATATATATATATATATATATATATATATATATATATATATATATATATATATATATATATATATATATATATATATATATATACTCAAACTCTGACATGAATAGGTTAACGTATGATGAGGCCACGCTGGACCCCATCGCTGTTTCCATCAATTGTAAATAGAATTGTCATTCAAACCGAAAGTAGTTCTTCCTGAGGCAAATCTCCAGTATGTCCAGAATGAACTTCATAGGTGGCCCTATATAGGGATATTTCAGAATTTATCTTCTGATCGCTGCCAGGCCTTCGGGGTGGGGGATAACCGTGTATATTGATTACTGGGTGCTGTGAAAACATCAGAAAAAGAGTGTCATCTCAGCTCATGGGGGTGGTACGTAACAATACGTTAGATACTACTAGACAAACACAGGAAGTAAACGTTTACGAAACTAAGACAGAGGGGCTATAGCAGGATTGACATTCAAAGGGCTCATAGCCGGCTTGCTGATAAACAACAAACAGCATTACTGAACAGAACACCACAAGATAAGATGATCACTGAGAGAGTTAATTTTATTTTATAACTACGTATTCACCTTTGCACAGCGTGTTGGAATGGTCCGTCAAGGAGAATTGGAACATTGTGAAGTCTGATAGGTCTCTACCCTTCACCTAGATTGGTATATAAAAAGGCACCTAATCTAAAAGATTTGCTTGTCCATAATGATCTGGTGAAATGTTACCAAAAAGGTACCTGGTTGGATGGCAAGAGAAAATTAGGATGTTAAAAGTGTGAGGATTGCACTACCTGCAATAGTATGCTCACTGGGCCAATATTTCACCATCCCTACACTGCTAAGAAATATAGGATACATCACAGATTATCCTGTGTGAATGAGTTTGTTGTCTACACAATATCTTGCCCATGTTCCCTGGTTTATGTGGGGAAAACCTCAAGCACGTTCAGAGAGAGAATGATGAACCTTCGCCACGCCATCTGAGAAGCAATTGAAAAGAAAACCTCTGATCAACCTGTGGCATGCCATTTCCTACAAGCAGGACATACGGCTGCCAGTTAAAGAACTATGCTAATAGAGCATGTGCCCCCCCTGAAGAGTGGAGAGGACAGGCATAGAATATTACTGCAGACCGAAACACAATGGATATACCGATTGGATACAGTGTCTCCAAGGGGGCTGAATACTCAGCTGGATTACAATGTATTTTTGGGCAATTGATGCTTCTATGACAGGTCGGTCTAGGTTGCGTCATATCAACATTGGATAGTTGCCTGCCCTATTCTGAATAATTATTAACGGCAACATGTCTATCTGGATTGTGTAACATGATATCTAACTCTGGACTGATAAGTTCATATACATGCTGCCATATTTTGGTATATCAAATGTGTTAAGATGCTTGCTTTACTCTGATCAGTCAACAAAAACATGTCTGTGAAGAACGAGATCCATTTCTAGACTAAATTTTTCATATTAGCTGTTATATAAAATAAGCCACAGACTTCTACCATACTCCTGGAAACAGGTTGCTCTTTTTGCCCAGCATGTCTTAACTATTTCCTGTCACTTTGTTTCTTGATTATTTAAAATTTTAGTCAAAAATGTATATATTGCGTGGCTATGCTATTTTGTTACGATTACATGAGAATATGTGCGTGACTGCCGACATACTGATGACGTAGGAGATACGTATCACATTTTCATTGGCTAGTATAACTAGCCATGCGTCTTTTATTATGAATGATCACTACTCTTGCGATCGGGTAACAAACAGCAGATTATTTTAACACACTGAATTGCTAATGCGGTATTAGGGCCAACAGGAGGGACTTGCTAACTACTTTATTTGTATGTTTGGTAAAAACGACGATTAATAGAACATGGTGATTCGCCAGGGATTTGTCAAAATGAAGTGACATAGCTCTTAAAGGGCTACTAAACCCCAAATTTTTATTTCATGATTCAGATAGAGAATACCATTTTAAATAACATTCCAATTCACTTCCATTATCTAATTTGCTGCAATCTTTAGATTTCCTTTGTTAAAGAAATAGCAATGCACTTTGGTGAGCCAATCACATGAGGCATCTATGTGCAGCCACCAATCAGAAGCTACTGAGCCTATCTATATATGCTTTTTAGGAAAGAATATCAAGAGAATGAAACAAATTAGATAATAGAAGTAAATTAGAAAGTTGTTTAAAATTCTCTATCTGAATCATGAAAGAATAAAATTGGGTTTAATGTCCCTTTAAGTAGGTTCTGATTCATTGGTTCCTGTACCGGTAGTTAAGGAGCACTATGGGTATCAATAAGGGTGTGGAATAGGTGCTAATGCTTTACCTACAGTACCTAGGGAAGAAAATTTGCCCTCATTATTTTCAGGTCTGGAGAAACTCCGATATAAGGAGACCAATCTCTGGTGGGACATAGAATTCCTGGATTTATATATCAAGGAGGGGAAGGTCCCAAGTGGGCTAAGGATGAAAAAATTCCCCTCTTTTGCCCAACAACTACCAGAGTTTATGGAGGAGTGGAACCATACCCTAACTAGATGTTCCATGACCCTAATGAACCAACTACTGAGACATAAAAGACAGGAAAGAGACTCAATCCTGACAGAAATTAAAGCTACAGAGACTCACATTCAAAACTTTGAGGCTACAACCCAATATAAGGATTACACAGCGCAGCTAGAGGAAACCATTAACAAACTAGATATGGACTTATCCAGCAGAAAAGTGTCTAAATACAATCGTGACACAAAGGACTATGACCTTAATATAGTCTACTCATGGCAACAACTTAGGCCCACTAGGGGGAGGGGGAAACTCTAACACCTCCAAGAATAGTAACAAAAAACGTAGGGGTCATACTAATGGGAAAAAAGTTACTTTTTCTAGTATAGAAACTACCGATTCTGAAACATCTCTCCCACAATCCCCCAGTACTCCCACTACTGAGCCTAATGAACCCTCTACCTCAACTAATGTAGGAACTGGTGTCCCGACTAGAACAACCCTGGCCACTCTTGTCAAATCACCCAGCCAAACCAGCACTCCTAAAGCCTCAAGTCAGACACACCGGTACCCCAGCAGGACAGCCTCAAAAAACAAAAAGAAATAATTAATGTGATCAATTTGTCTAACACTTAACTCACATCTGCACAGATTTCCATACTTAATAAAGGACTCACTTTTGCACCCAGCACAAACTTTGATGTCTTTTCTACTGTCATAGACATTAACAGACTATTTCGCAAACTTACACTAAGGAAACACTTTTCAGAGATTAATATGGAGGATTCCCCCCCAGAATCTTTCCTAACACCTTTAGACTGCACTCACTCAGGTCTACTCTTCAGAGATCAATGTGACTTTAACACATTACTATCACTACAAAACAACACTTCCAGCACTCCCTCACCCACATACAAGTTCCCACACAAAGACCGTTCATTTTTCTACCCTATTCAGGCTAGAAGTCCCAGTATTGAATTATATCAAGACACAGTATTGAGAGATATTTTATCACTCAATGAGACCACTAAAGACACTCATTCAACAGCCAAACACAATATTACTCTTGCAGAAAAAAATGCACTGGCTGAACTAGAGACCAACCCAGATATTGTAATAACACAGGCTGATAAGGGTGGGGCGGTAGTGATTCTTAAAGGGACAGTATACTGAAAAATAGTTTTTCGCTTAATGTGTTTACAATTGCTTTTTTACCAACTGCAGAGAAAAAAAATGTATGAAAAATAGCTTTTTATGTTTTTTTGTGTATATTTAAGCTCTGATTTTGTGTTTTGAAGCCACAACCTAATAAAATGGGTTGAGCTTGTAGGTATAATCAGATCTCATTACTGTATCACATTGTGCACATATACCTGCTTCTTTATCTTATATCTGTCCATAAAACAATCACCAGTACTTGGAGAGAACAATGGAAAATCAACATTGCATTACCTTATCTCTTCTATAACCCACTGGGAGTGTAATTTCTTCTGCTGGCTGTGTTTACAAAGTTTATCTATAGCTGGTACGCGCGGCCACAAACTTTCAGAATAGGTGGGGATACCACATGCTAAATCAACAATTTCAAATGCCAATCTAAGGGTAAAGGAGCTACTTGTAAACAATTTAATACACTCCAGCAGGTAAAGTGAATCATTGGGAACAAATTAAAGGGGAGAATTTTTTTGAGTAAACTGTCCCTTTAACACCACTGACTATATGGAAGAAATCAACGTGCACCTTGGGGACACTTACACCTATACACGTCTAGGATATGACCCAACCTCTAGGTTTAGCCAAGAATTATTCTCGTTCTTGGACACGGCCCTGGAGAATGGCTTCATTACCAAGGAAACCATGGAATATTTATTTGTAGAGAACCCTCTTACCCCTACCTTCAGGGTCGTGCCCAAGATACACAAAACCCTTACTAGACCCCCAGGGAGACCCATTGTGGCTAGCATGGGGTCCCTTTGTGAGAGACTGGGGGCTTGGCTAGACTCAGTCTTACAACCCATAGTTACTACATTGCCAGGCTACATTAGAGACAGTGCCCATCTCCTCTACCAGCTCAATGACATTAAATGGCAACCAAATTTTCAGTGGCTTACCATAGACGTAACAGCCCTTTACTCCAGTATACCCCACCAAAAAGGACTGGAGGCTCTTGGTCATATGATCAGGAGGTATACATCATTTTCTGATGAATACATTCAATTTGTGGTTTCCACTGCAAAATTCCTCCTTTCACACAACTACTTTGTCTCTGGGGGGGAATTCTATTTGCAGAATTGTGGCACAGCCATGGGGGCAAAATTTGCCCCCACATATGCCAATTTATACATGGGCTGGCTGGAACTTAACAGCATTTATGCTGATGACTTCCCCCTCAGAGACAATCTAGTTGTGTACGGTCGCTACATCGACGACCTTATAGTCATTTGGAACTCTGGTAACCAGAGAGAGGCCCATATCCTGGTGGACCTTCTTAATGACAACTTGTTTAACTTAAAGTTCACGTATACTCTATCACCCAACTCCATAGCCTATTTAGATTTACACCTTCAAATAGATGAAGGATCCAACATCATTTCCACAATCCATAGGAAGACCCTAGCACGAAACACCATACTAAGAGCTGACTCTTGCCACATTAGACATACCATCAGAGGCATTCCCAAAGGCCAATACATTAGGGCACGTAGAAATTGCTCCAACATTCAACAGTAAAGAATACAAGCAGACTCTATCACTCAGAGACTCCTAGAAAGGGGTTATAATAAGAAGTCACTCACACAAACAGCCAACCAAGTGAGCAAAATAGATACAGTCTTTGTTTTCAAGCTACAATGGTAGAAATACCACTAACACCACAAAGAAAAATGTATTTACTGATGAAATTGTTTTCTCTACCCAGTATAGCAGACAATTTGATGAGATCTGCAAAAAAATACACAAATATCTTCCTATCCTCCAGAGTGATACCAAATTAAAACACATAACCAAACAACAAATTAAATGTTTAGCCAAGAAGGCCCCTACAGTAGGGGATAGAGTTAGGAAATATTTCACTAACAAACCTACACCTGGGACACATTGGCTCAGCCTCAACAAAGGCTTCTTCAAATGTGGCCATATCTGCAAGAGTTGTAATTACACTCAGAAAACCGATTATTTTTCCTCATCTATCACAGGCAAAACATTCTCTATCAAACAAAGAATAGATTGCACTACCCGTTTTGTAATATACCTCATAACATGTCGGCAGTGCTCCCAACAATACGTAGGTCTTACCACACGACCACTTAAGGACCGTATCAGACAACATTTATTATCTCTAGAAGATGAAACTCCTAAAACCCCTGTAGCTAAACATTTCCGCTCTCATGGTAATCATATTAAACATCTTTTTACATTTGTAGGCATTGAACACATCTCCAATGATATAAGAGGAGGAGATAGGGTGGGGAGACTTCAGAAGAGAGAGGCATATTGGATATTTACTTTACATACCAAATCTCCCCATGGCATTAACATGAGACATGACCTTGACCTATTCATTGACTAGGCTTGGTACATGCCTCATTAGCATGGGACCATTTTGCCTCTCTCTCTATCTCTCACCACTTTCCTTATTCCTTTTCCCTTTCCTTTTCCATCTTTCCCTTACCTTACCTCTCCTCTTATCCTCCTTCTGGTTGTACCTTAAACTTCAGGCCGAGCAACTCTTGTCCCTAGGTTCCTGTTCCATCTAGATAACTCATTTTTTAGTGTTTCCTCTTTTTTCACTAGTTCGCAACTCATATCTTACATTCAGATCATTATTACATAATGGTCATCTCCTATTTCAGAATTGCATATTACTTTTACCCAACATACTGCACTTCTCTTTCTGACCTCACCCTCTTACTCCTCCATTAGGGAGCCTCATCAATCTTTTTCATAAATTCCTCTGTTCATACACACACAAGTTCGTTCATATACTTTTTTAAACATTTTTTTCTTTTTTACTTCAAGGGTTACCACCCTTGTCATTTGTATTAAGCTTATATTGAGCAGGTAACCAATGACCAATAGGCATAGTTCCCCTTATGGTCCCGACACAGCAATTAGGTATTCACTCTATATACTGTAAAAATTTGTCCGGCCATTAGGGGTACACTGACACAATAAACCTTTTTGCTCCGCTCCAGCCCTTAGCTTAATTCTCAACCTGTGTAATACAGAAAAGTTATGACCATCTGAGTCCATTATTATTTTTATTTTTTTATATATACATTTTCTTTTTTATTACATATATATTTCCTTTGTAGATACATATTGTTTTAGCCTAGTATTTTAGTTTTCCCTTTTTGTATCCTTTTGCTCTTCATTTTTATAAGTCTGACCTTTGTCAATCTTTGTAATTGTGCCCATTTCACTTTATTAGTTCACTCAAAACTTAGATTTGCAAATTGAATTGAGTGTTCTAATGGTACAGGAAACATTACAATTGTCCCTGTTACCAATGCAGGAATCTAATGCCATAAATCTTATAGAGAAAACCAACCTATAGAATTTATGAAGACTCTAACATTGATTCCTAGTGACTTCCTGAATAAATTTAGTAAAAGATTTTTCTTAAAAAGAATTTAATAAATTAAAGAACAATATCATGAGGTGAAAAAAAGAAAAAAAGTAAAAAAGAAACTTTAATGCACTTTTATGATGTGTGCTTTTTAATATAGCTATGGAGTTTAGGGGATGAGAAAATCTTCCCCTAGATCCTTTCCACCTCTTTTTATCTCTCATTTTGAATGTAAAAAATATCTCGCCAATAGTTCATTTTTATCAATTTATTATCACTTTGATACAAACATCACTTTTAAAATAATTCCCCTTTTTTCCCTTGCACTTACTTTTCCATTGATCAATAGATTTTTGATTGTTATTCACTGATGTTATTTACTTATTTACTTTAGCCATATCACACTCACTAGTAGTTTCACTTAATTACCATAGGGATTAGTGTCGGGATTAGTACTGCCCACTTTTGTGTATAATGTTCTATTGGCTGGTGTTCTCTATATAACCTTTTCACAGGTAACACTACTAGATCTCTGATGAAGCGCATGTGAGCATGCGCGAAACGCGTCAGATCTAGCACCCCTTGCACACCTGTGTTAGTGCTACTCACCTTGTATATCCAATAAAGTCACCTGGCTTCAAGTTCCTGAGTCCTCGCTTTTTTCTTTGTATCATATATATATATATATATATATATATATATATATATATATATATATATATATTGTCAAAGAGTTGCAGTCCCTACACACTGAGAGTTGCACTATCTTTGAATAAATGAACACCTATAAAAAGTCACTTAATAGTGACCATAAAAGACCTTAATCTATAATGAATATAATCACTCTCAAAATAATATATAATGTGAGTAACATATTTTTGTATACAAATATATCAAACAATGCATGAGTTAAACAACAGATGCACGGGGGTTACTCAAACATGTATTCATCTGTGATCATTATTCTTATTTCCACCGGAGAGAAAGAATAGAAAAATATATATCAATGTACTAAATATAAATATAAAGGATATTTACACAGCAGGAATTACACATATACTTAGAATTGAACATCTTAGTAGATACACAATAGACTCAATAAAAAAGAGAGAAAATCAATGTATTAGATATCTTAAAAGTCTGAGGGTTATATATACTTCTCTATATAGGGTATATATTTTAGTCTTATATAGACTTGACCTAATACTCAGCACAAAAAAGAGGGCATGTGTGTATATATATATATATATATATATATATATATATATATATATATGGAATTCGCTATATTCATATCCCATACTTATCTACATACTTATATTGATTTGATGAACTATTTGGAAGGGTTTAATGTACAGCTGCTGGGAAAGAGGGAAAGGGACTATTCATCACTGCCAATGGTTGATGAGGTCATATTCGGAATTCAATCCTTTGGGTACCCTTGTTTGCAATTTGAATATCCAATACATTTCTCTCTTCCCCAGCAGACGATCCCTATCTCCTCCTCTGGGGGGACAACATACTCGTTCAATAGCCTGCCATCTTAGAGTTTGAAAACTTTTATGATGTTTATTGGCGAAATGTTGTACAAGGGGTGTAGTCGCCTGTCCTGCCTGTATTGTGGATAAATGATTGCGCATTCTCACTTTTATCACATTTGTCGTTAGCCCCACGTACTGCAAATGACATGCTGTACAAGTAAGGAGATAAATAACGTATGTTTAGGTGCACTTGAGACAGCTTTCTATTGGAAATGTTTCACCTGTATATTCTGACTTAAAAATGTTAGAGGGTAAAACATATTTGCATACCTTGCATTTGCTGAGACATTTAAAGATGCCTTTATATAGACGGGGCGGAGCCTGGAGCCGAGCAGAGATGGAGGTCTGATTCTTTAGCTCTGTGAGACGTCGCCATAAAAAGCTAATTAAAATGTCAACAGAACACTGCAGACTTAGCCACATGAACTCTCGATTATAGAAGAGGCACAGGACTGCCCGGCACAAAAGTTTGAATGGCGGAGTCAAAGGAGAAACTATCAAACAGACGCGGCACTAATATGTAACGGCCGCCATATTAACCACGCGGCAATACTCCACACTGCTACCAGAGACCGGAACGCACCCTGAGAGCCTATTTTGAAATGTGGAACTGAAAAGGGAGAAGTGGAGAGAATAGGAGAGTAACAGGCTTCAGGTACTGTAAACTGTGGTACTAAACTTTCACGAAAGTTGGCGGACACTTTTCTAAATGTGCACAAAGATGATTCATGCTAGAGTAGCAGCTCTGTGAACTGAAGGGCCGCACAGAATATCAAACAAACACGGTATTACTACTTACGCAAGTAACAACTCCTGCATATATAAGATGAACAGAGGGGAAAACTTTATTCTCTTATTTTGGGACTTCAGGTATATAACATATTAGCACAGCGCCATGCTGCAGTGAAAAGCAATACACGATACACAATGATGCTGCATGATATAAAGATCCGGTTCTGAGGGAACATTAGCATTACTAATATAACGAACAGAGTCACTACCACTCCAGGCTGATAATTAAAATCCAAGTAAGGGTCAAGCATATATGAGGCCTCTGCAGTAAGGGTCAAGCATATATGAGGCCTCTACTACCACATTCTTTAGATATATCAGTGAAAGAAGAAAAAATAAGGTAGGAATAGTAAAATTGAAATCAGTTGATGGTAGAATAATAGAAGGAGATAAGCAGATTGCAGACTGTCTCAATGATTACTTCTGTTCTGTTTTCACTAAAGATTGTGAAGATACAATGTCTACATTAAGGGATGCTATGCAAAATAGAAACAAGCTTAACAGTAATCTTTTTACAGAGGATGAGGTTTTGTTAGCATTATGAAAAATAAATGTTACAAAGGCAGTGGGTCCTGATAATATTCATCCAAGGGTTTTAAAAGAACTTCGTTCAGTGCTAACTGTCCCATTAACTGATCTGTTTAATCAGTCACTATTAACAGGAGCTGTCCCAGATGATTGGAGAATAGCAAATGTAATACCTCTTCATAAAAAGGGCAGTAGAGAAGAATCTGGCAACTACAGGCCAGTTAGTTTAACTTCAGTAGTAGGGAAATTAATGGAAAGCCTCTTAAAGGAAAGAATTATGACTTACATAAAGACAAGAGGGGTTAGGTAAGGGAACCAAAAGGTTTAGGGTTTATTTAGCACTCATCCCTAAAATTGTAGAATTTAAAAAATTGAATTTTTAATAGTAACCATTTAAAAAAAAAAAAAAACCAAGGAGAATCCTTGATAATGTACCCTCGCTAAAACTGTGCACCTAGCCCCCCTGTTTCCTGGCCGATAGCAGCTCCCTCGGCTTCAGGTGTCAGGGACTAGGGACAGTGTTAAAACCAAATGTAGATGCACAACAAAGTGCTTTCCGTGAGCACAATGTGTGCTCACGGAAAGCACTTTGTTGTGCATCTACATTTGGTTTTAACACTGTCCCTAGTCCCTGACACCTGAAGCCGAGGGAGCTGCTATCGGCCAGGAAACAGGGGGGCTAGGTGCACAGTTTTAGCGAGGGTACATTATCAAGGATTCTCCTTGGTTTTTTTTTTTTTTTAAATGGTTACTATTAAAAATTCAATTTTTTAAATTCTACAATTTTAGGGATGAGTGCTAAATAAACCCTAAACCTTTTGGTTCCCTTACCTAACCCCTCTTGCATATATATATTTAGGGTCAGCACCGGATAATTTATCTACCTATCCCTAAACCCACTATTCCTAGTGCCAGTTTCAAAATTTGTAAATTTACATAAAGACAAACAATTTAGAGGACCAAAATCAGCATGGTTTTACTTCAGGGAGATCATGTCAGATTAATCTAATTGACTTCTTTGATTATGTAACAAAAGTATTAGACAAGGGAGGAGCAGTTGATGTAGCATATCTAGATTTCAGCAAAGCATTTGACACCGTCCCACACAATAAACTTATTCACAAACTATATCTCCTTGGTCTAGATTCAAAAATTGTGAACTGGGTGGAATGCTGGCTTAAGGACAGAAAACAAAGTGTCTTAGTAAATGGAGTTCATTCAGCAGAGGGGGCTGTTACTAGTGGTGTTCCTCAGGGGTCAGTTCTGGGGCCTGTTTTGTTTAACATATTTATCTGCGATATCAGCAAAGGGCTACAGGGGAAAGTATGTCTCTTTGCAGATGATACAAAAATTTGCAACAGAGTGGATGTTCCAGGGGGGGTAGACAAAATGAGAAGTGATATACAACAATTGGAGGATTGGACAAACGACTGGGATCTAAAGTTTAACACAGCAAAGTGTAAAATAATGCATTTAGGGAAGAAAAATCCAAATGTTAATTACAGACTCAATGACACTTTACTGACTGTTACAGATGAGGAACAGGACTTGGGAATTATTATTTCAGATGATTTAAAACTTAGTAAACAATGTAGTAAGGCAGCGAGTAAGGCTAGCAGAATGCTTGGATGTATTGGTAGAGGTATTTGCAGCAGAAATAGTAAGGTTCTTATGCCACTTTATATATCATTAGTTAGGCCTCATCTTGAGTATTGTGTGCAGTTCTGGAGGCCATATCTTCAGAAGGATATTAACAAACTTGAATCTGTGCAAAGGAGGGCTACCAAAATGGTACATGGTCTAAAAAATAAAACTTACCAGGATAGGCTCAATGACCTAAATATGTATAGCTTAGAGGAGAGAAGGGAAAGAGGTGATATGATAGCAACTTTCAAGTACATTAAAGGGTTTAGTAAAACTGAGGCTGTGGGTATTTTACATAAAATGGAAAATTCAAGAACAAGGGGTCATGAGCTCAAGCTAAAGGGTAGTAGATTCAGGAGTAATTTGAGGAAGCACTTCTTTACAGAAAGAGTGATTGATTTATGGAATAAACTTCCTCAAGAGGTAGTAGCAACAAACACTGTGGGGGACTTTAAAAATGCATGGGACAAGCATAGGGCTATCCTACGAACTAGATAAGTTTATACTGTTAGGTAAGGTGGGGCAGACTTGCTGGGCCTATGGCTCTTATCTGCCGTCAATATCTATGTTTCTATGTTTCTATGTTTCTGCAGTATAATTACTTATCATATTGAAGAGGGGACTCTTATAAATTCCCTGCAAACTCATAGTGGAAAGATTGCTGCTACTAGTTTTCTGAAACTAGCTCTGTCCCACATTGCCGTATTCACAAGAGATCTAAGCCATTAAAGGAATATACCCTCATTTACAGTAAAATGTCTGCCAGGAAACAGAATAAACCACCTGCAACAAGTAAATCTCAGGTCTCAAGCCTCTTTTTCAAATCTAAAGGAGATAAAGTAGCAGGACAACAGCAATCTATTATAGAGGAAGATGCAGGATCAGACTCAGACTCTAGGTCAGCAGAGGGGGATGCCACGCCGGTGACTAAGGCAGATCTCAAATTACTTGTCTCAAAACAGGACATCAACTTACATTTTGAAAAATTATGGGACAAATTTGACAGCTTCCAAACTACTATCACCAACAATCTTGCCGAAATTAAATCTGACATGCTAGATTTGGGTAACAGAGTTGCCTCGTTAGAGGAAAATGAAGATACTACCACAGAAGAAATTTCTGCATTGAATCAACAAATTAACTCCCAACAACAAGTAATATCTGAAATAGAAGATAAATTGGAAGATATTGAAAACAGGAATCGGAGGAACAACTTGAGGATCAAAGGGATCCCAGAATCAGTATCTTCTTCAGAATTACAGAACTACTTACATCAACTATTCCAAGCTATCACGGGAGAAACGGGTGATGAGAAGCACCAAATGGAGAGAGCCCACAGATCACTTAGAGCAAAACCTAAAGAGGACGCCCCACCAAGGGACGTGATAATCAAGATGTTTCGATTCCCTGAGAAAGAGGCAATATTATCTGCAGCAAGGAAACACCCAACCTTCAAATTCCAGGGATATGTTATTCAATTTTACCAAGATTTGTGCTTGCGCACACTTCAGAGGAGAGGTACACTGAGACCATTGACTTCTTTACTGAGAAAACATCAGATAATTTATAGGTGGACTTTCCCATTTGGCCTGCATATCCAGTTTGAAGGCAGATATATCACACTCAAAGATCCATCAGAAATACCAGATGTCTGCAAGAGGCTCAGGTTGGAGGTACCTGACATGCCTTCCAATACATTCCCCGAAGAGGATCTACAAAAGAAGCACAAAACTCCTCCTACTCAGAATCAGAAATGGTCCAGAGTATCAAAGAGGGGTACCAAGACCTGAGAAATATTGATTTTCATCATACATCTCTCTGCTTTCACAGCACTCTAGGAGGTGCTGACACGAGGAAAATTCTTCCCTACTTTAGAAGAATGTCAAAGACCAGTTTTATTTATATCTAAGGGGAAATTTGATGGTTACAACCATATCGAGCTCCCATCTCTTAAATCATCAATGAGGGAACTTTCAACAAAGGGCAGCTGGACATAGATATCACTCCCTTTTCTCCAAGAACTGTTGGACACAATATTTCTTTCAATACATTATGAAAACCTTGGAGTAAGGGTCACAGTGACTCACATAGGTTGGTTACTTAAACATGTAAGACATAAGTTAATGTCTCCACAAAGTTTTGAGGTTCATTATTGATGATATGTTCAAATCAAAATAATGCTTTAACCTGTTTTTCTTTACAGTTATAGAAATTCATCATACAGTATATTATAGTACAGTTGATATGAGGCGATGTCTCGCATTGCTTATTGATAATTGTTCTTTGTTTTTTTTATTTACCATTGACCAAAGTTTTGTTTCAGAATTGGGTAAATGGCGAATAGCATTTACCGGTTAAAAGTTACAATTTTTTCACTAGTTAAATTTTGTTTTTTTTTGTTATTATGTCGCCATATCTAATTATGTTTGTAATTGCCTTATTATCCAGAAGGAGGGTCAAGGTCGGCAGAGCCGGGGGGGTGGGGCAGAACTACGTCTAGGATTTCAGGAAAATCTTGGAGGAAGGAGCATGTATAGCAACAACACCAGGGTAAGATAACAATGACTAATCATATACACCTAATATCACACAATGTAAGGGGTCTCAACACAGATGTTAAACGCAGATCAGCCATGACCCAATATGATAGACTAAAAGCAAATCTGATTTTCCTCCAGGAAACGCACTTCACCAGCTCCATTATTCCCAAATACTGGTCTAGACAGTTCCCCCAACACTTTCATTCGGTAACAGATAGCAAGAAAAGAGGGGTCTCCATACTAATACACCACTCACTAAATTTCAACACAGAAGAGGTACTGAAGGACGCGGAAGGTAGATACCTAATAGTCAGGGGGTCAAT
The DNA here is from genome assembly GCF_027579735.1 of Bombina bombina. NCBI lineage: Eukaryota > Metazoa > Chordata > Amphibia > Anura > Bombinatoridae > Bombina > Bombina bombina. The sequence continues at coordinate 312,897,533 of NC_069500.1, forward strand.
TCAAGGGACAGAGATAACGCTTTGTAACATTTACGCCCCAAATGAAAAGCAGGACATCTTCCTGACTCACATAGCACACCTACTCACACAATGGTCCCAATCAAGAATTATATTGGGGGGGGACTTTAACTTGCCTATTCAAATTATTGAGACAGAGGGGTCGTCTGTACTAACACACAAACAAAGACATCACAATGCTATGGTTAGATCAATCAAAAGAGCCTTGTCGGCTCCAAATGTTATTGACTCTTGGGAGTCATATGGCAAGACTAATGACTATACATTCTACTCCTTTGCTCACAAAACATACTCCAAGCTAGATTATGTATACCTCAGCCAAATACTTATACCTAACTTACAGTCCTCTTCCATACATGCATGCGCATGGTCTGACCATTCTATTGTCGGTATTAAATTGACAGGAATTCTTAGACATAGCAGTAATCGTTCATGGACATTCGACCCAAACATACTTAGAAATCAGACTACACAGGACTCAATATTAAAAGCCCTAACTGAGTATTGGTCTATAAACACAGACACAACTAATAATCCACTTTGTACTTGGGCAGCCCATAAACCATTTATTAGGGGTTTGCTTATACAAGCAAAAGCCACATATAATAAAATGACGAGATCAAAAACAGATAAATTACAAACAGAGATAAATTACCTGACTACACAACATCAACGTACCTCTTCTACAAAAACATTCAAACTCCTCCAGGAGAAGAGAAGGGAACTGTCTGGGATCATGTCAGCCGCCTCTCTTAGAGCATCTCAGAGACTAAAGGCACATTACTATATTTACTCAAACAAGCCAGACAGATACCTAGCACATAAGCTACAGGAGAAAATTAGATCTTTCTCGATCCCCTCTATCCAGACCCACGTTGGTTCATACACATCAAATCCACAGGAAATTACGGATACTTTTGCAAAGTACTACCAATCATTATATGATGGTAAAAAAACTAATCCATCTGCACATACTAAAGTACTTAGAGAACAATTCTTAGCAGCAGCCCACCTCCCAGTAATCGATAATGAGGCCTTAAAGGAATTAAATGCAAATATAACGACAAAAGAGATCTTAGAGGCAATTAAAAATCTAAAGCCAGGAAAAGCAGCAGGCCCGGATGGGTTTCCAGGGGAATATTATAGATTATTTAAGATGGCGCTGGTACCACATCTCCACAAATTTTGTAATGATATTATGTTAGGTAAAAACATCCCTATGGATATACTGCGTGCTAAGATAATAGTTATCCCCAAACCTGGTAAGAACCCGAATTTATGTAATAGCTACCGCCCTATTTCATTAATAAATCAGGACATAAAGATCTTTACTAAGATACTGGCTAACAGACTGAAAATACATCTCCCCTCTCTGGTGCATCCAGATCAGGTGGGATTTATTATGGACAGAGAAGCACCTAATAACATTAGAAGGACAGTGGACCTGGCAGATCACCTAGATAAGACCAAAACGCCTTCTCTGCTCCTTTCACTGTATGCAGAGAAGGCGTTTGACAGAGTGGACTGGGAATACATGTTTGAGGTATTAGCTGGTTTTGGACTCAAGGGCCCCTTTGTGAAAGCCATCAAAAATATTTACTCCTCCCCTACAGCTGTGATTAGAGCGGCGGGGTATCAATCGAACCCTATTGATATCCGTGGAGGCACTAGGCAAGGCTGCCCCCTTTCTCCGCTGATTTTTGCATTGAGCATAGAGCCCCTAGCGGCAACAATCAGACTTTCCCCAGATATACATGGAGTCAGTATAAAACAAAAAGATTATAAACTCTCGCTTTTTGCGGATGATATTCTTTTGACATTAACGAAACCCTTGATTTCACTACCAAATTTGTATAAAATTCTGCAAGACTTCTCAGATGTGTCGGGATATAAAGTCAATTTAGATAAGTGCGAAGGACTGCCCATAGCTCTCCCGACCCATACTTCTAAATTAATAGAAACAAATTTCACATTTACCTGGGCTAGAAAAGCGATACAGTATTTAGGAGTCAAAATATCTAAAGACTATAAGGATTTGTATAAGATTAACTATATCCCTCTTTTTAAGAAAATTAGGTCAGACCTACACAGATGGAAAAGTAAACAATTCTCATGGTTTGGACGCCTTTCGGCAATTAAAATGACTATTTTTCCACGCATATTGTACCTCTTTAGGGCTTTACCTATCAAAGTCCCAGTCCCAGATATACTCAAATTACAACAGGATTTCTAAGAGGCAGTAAGATAGCCAGAATTGCTTCCAGGACTTTACAACAACACAGACAGGTGGGGTGGGGGGGGGGGGGGGGGGGTATGCCGAACTTGATGGAGTACTATCAAGCAGCTAGATTAGCTCAAGATTTACTACTGAACAAAAACTCAAATGACATTATATGGACTACACTGGAGGGTGAAGTAGAAAAAACTGATAAGTCTTCTGATATACTATGGAGACCCACTAAGGGACACACAAATACCAACACCACCTTATCAGCCTCTGGGGACTCGGTGAAGACCTGGACAGCGCTGACCAGTGCTCTTCACCTATTGCCAATAGACTCAATAGCCAGACCGATTAAAACTCTGCTCCCGAATGATCTACATTTGCAACTGGAAAAATGGGAGAATAAGGGACTTTACAGGGTGGCCGACTTTCTAATAGATGGTAAATTCATTACATTCGCACAAACCCAAGATAAATTAGCTCCCTACAAACTTCACTGGTTTCTATACCTGCAGATCTCATCTGCGGTACACAAATATCTACATTTTCCTTTTACAAGAAAATTAACAATATTGGAACAATTTATAATTAACAATAACAGGGATAAAAAGATGATTTCATATCTATATATAGCTATACAAAAGGCAAGATACACCTCAAACACTCCATTAGTTGACAGATGGGTAAAAGATATTGGTGCAGATTTAACAATAGAGGACTGGATAGCCATCACACGAGACGTTGGTAGAGGTATGATTAGTGCTGACTTCAAAGAGAACTGTATTAAAACCACTTTCAGGTGGTACTTGACCCCGACTAAAACTTCTCACTATTCACGTGGTTCCACCAACCACTGTTATAGAGGGTGTCAAGAAGTAGGTACATACATTCATATGTGGTGGGAATGTCCTAAAGTGCGGCTAATATGGTCTGAGCTTTCGTCTCTACTGAGTACTTTGCTATCAGAAAATATAAATCTCTCGATGGCGCAGGCCTTACTGAACGAACACATCCCAAGATTTAACTCTGCCATAAACACTTTTATAAGAACACTATGCACAGCCACAAGGATATGTGTAGCAAAGTATTGGAAGGTGGGGGTACCAACTTGGACTGAGATAATGGAAAAGTTTAAAGTTACATACTCCATGTCGGAGCAGGCCTCCTTGATTCAAGGTTCGAAAGAGAGTTTTCAGAAAATTTGGTTTTATTGGATTATGGGGGACAGAGGAGAGAGAGGAGGTGAAGAGGAAGCTGAACCTACTTAGAAATTAAGATAGGAAGGGAGTGGAAAGGACTGACAGGGAGAGGGGATCTAACCTTCCCCGGCTCTGCTCGATTCTAATAATGATCTCCTGTGGGGGAATGCCCTCCCCTTTTTTTTTTTTTTATTTCTTTTTTGAGATATTGTTACTGACCTTACCTTTTTTCCTTCTTGTATACAAGCTATAAGTTTTGTGTCAAAGATAGGCAAAATGTATAGGCTAAGACATATACATTGGTTACAGGTTTCTGTTATGTTGATTTTTACTTTTGGGTTCTCAAGTTTAAATATCTACTTTGGTGGTCATATATGCTAGACAGCAAAGAGTAAATTGACCACAGAAGACAACAACTTATTGAGATTGGGCCTCCAGAGCCCCAGGATTTTCTGGACTTAATTATCGAGCATGCCTTAGTGCTCCATCAGCTATATGGCAGGACAAAAGTGTATAGGAGCCAACTCAGACAGATATTTTGTAAGCTATACTTTACATGTCAATGTTGTTGTACATTTTATGATGTTAATTACTTGAAAACTAATAAAAATTATTTCAACCTAAAGATGCCTTTATGTATGAGCCAAGAGCTTTCTCCAACATTGGTGTGTCCGGTCCACGGCGTCATCCTTACTTCTGGGATATTCTCTTCCCCAACAGGAAATGGCAAAGAGTCCCAGCAAAGCTGGTCACATGATCCCTCCTAGGCTCCGCCCACCCCAGTCATTCTCTTTGCCGTTGCACAGGCAACATCTCCACGGAGATGGTTAAGAGTTTTTTGGTGTTTAAATGTAGTTTTATTCTTCTATCAAGTGTTTGTTCTTTTAAAATAGTGCTGGTATGTACTATTTACTCTGAAACAGAAAAGGATGAAGATTTCTGTTTGTAAGAGGAAGATGATTTTAGCAGACAGTAACTAAAATCGATTGCTGTTTCCACACAGGACTGTTGAGATGAAGTAACTTCAGTTGGGGGAAACAGTTAGCAGACTTTTCTGCTTAAGGTATGACTAGCCATATTTCTAACAAGACCATGTAATGCTGGAAGGCTGTCATTTCCCCTCATGGGGACCGGTAAGCCATTTTCTTAGTTAAACATAAAAGAATAAAGGGCTTCAAAAAGGGCTTAAAAACTGGTAGACATTTTTCTGGGCTAAAACGATTGCTTTACTAGGCATATTATGCAGATTCTAACTAATTATTGGTATATAATCTTGGGGAACGTTTAGAAAAACGGCAGGCACTGTGTTGGACACCTTTTTCAGATGGGGGCCTTTCTAGTTATAGACAGAGCCTCATTTTCGCGCCATTAATGCGCAGTTGTTTTTGGAGAGCAAGGCATGCAGATGCATGTGTCAGGAGCTAAGAATCACTGAAAAAGCTTATAGAAGGCATCATTTGGTATCGTATTCCCCTCTGGGCTTGGTTGGGTCTCAGCAAAGCATATAGCTGGGACTGTATAGGGGTTAAATGTAAAAACGGCCCCGGTTCCGTTAATTTTAGGGTTAAAGCTCTGAAATTTGGTGTGCAATACTTTTAATGCTTTAAGACACTGTGGTGAAATTTTGGTGAATTTTGAACAATTCCTTCATACTTTTTCACATATTCAGTAATAAAGTGTTTTCAGTTTGAAATTTAAAGTGACAGTAACGGTTTTATTTTAAAACGTTTTTTGTGATTTGTTGACAAGTTTAAGCCTGTTTAACATGTCTGTACCATCAGATAAGCTATGTTCTATATGTATGAAAGCCAATGTGTCTCCCCATTTAAATTTATGTGATAATTGTGCCATAGTGTCCAAACAAAGTAAGGACAGTAATGCCACAGATAATGATATTGCCCAAGATGATTCCTCAAATGAGGGGAGTAAACATGATACTACATCATCCCCTACTGTGTCTACACCAGTTATGCCCACACAGGAGGCCCCTAGTACATCTAGTGCGCCAATACTTATTACCATGCAACAATTAACGGCTGTAATGGATAACTCCATAGCAAATCTTTTATCCAAAATGCCTACTTATCAGAGAAAGCGCGATTGCTCTGTTTTAAACACTGAAGAGCAAGAGGACGCTGATGATAACTGTTCTGACATACCCTCACACCAATCTCAAGGGGCCATGAGGGAGGTTTTGTCTGATGGAGAAATTTCAGATTCAGGAAAAATTTCTCATCAAGCTGAACCTGATGTTGTGACATTTAAATTTAAATTAGAACATCTCCGCGCACTGCTTAAGGAGGTGTTATCTACCCTGGATGATTGTGACAATTTGGTCATTCCAGAGAAATTATGTAAGATGGACAAGTTCCTAGAGGTTCCGGTGCCCCCCGACGCTTTTCCTATACCCAAGCGGGTGGCGGACATAGTAAATAAAGAGTGGGAAAGGCCCGGCATACCTTTTGTTCCCCCCCCTATATTTAAGAAATTATTTCCTATACTCGACCCCAGAAAGGACTTATGGCAGACAGTCCCCAAGGTCGAGGGGGCGGTTTCTACTCTAAACAAACGCACTACTATTCCTATCGAAGATAGTTGTGCTTTCAAAGATCCTATGGATAAGAAATTAGAGGGTTTGCTTAAAAAGATTTTTGTACAACAAGGTTACCTTCTACAAGCAATTTCATGCATTGTTCCTGTCACTACGGCAGCGTGTTTCTGGTTCGAGGAACTAGAAAAATCGCTCAGTAAAGAATCTTCGTATGAGGAGGTTATGGACAGAATTCAAGCACTTAAATTGGCTAACTCTTTTGTTTTAGATGCCGCTTTGCAATTAGCTAGATTAGCGGCGAAAAATTCAAGGTTTGCTATCGTGGCACGCAGAGCGCTTTGGCTAAAGTCTTGGTCAGCGGATGTGTCTTCCAAGACAAAATTGCTTAACATTCCTTTCAAAGGTAAAACATTATTTGGACCTGATTTGAAAGAGATTATTTCAGACATCACTGGGGGAAAGGGCCACGCCCTCCCACAGGATAGGTCTTTTAAGGCTAAAAATAAGCCTAATTTTCGTCCCTTTCGCAGAAACGGACCAGTCTCTAATTCTGTATCCTCTAAGCAAGAGGGTAATACTTCACAACCCAAACCAGCCTGGAAACCAATGCAAGGCTGGAACAAGGGTAAGCAGGCCAAGAAGCCTACCACTGCTACCAAAACAGCATGAAGGGATAGCCCCCGATCCGGGACCGGATCTAGTGGGGGGCAGACTTTCTCTCTTTGCTCAGGCTTGGGCAAGAGATGTTCAGGATCCTTGGGCGCTAGAAATAGTTTCTCAAGGTTATCTCCTGGAATTCAAGGAACTACCCCCAAGGGGAAGGTTCCACAGGTCTCAATTATCTTCAAACCAAATAAAGAGACAGGCATTCTTACATTGTGTAGAAGACCTGTTAAAGATGGGAGTGATACATCCAGTTCCAATAAGAGAACAAGGAATGGGATTTTATTCCAATCTGTTCATAGTTCCCAAAAAAGAGGGAACATTCAGACCAATTTTGGATCTAAAGATCCTAAACAAATTTCTCAGGGTACCAGCGTTCAAAATGGAAACTATTCGAACGATCCTACCTACTATCCAGGAAAATCAATTTATGACTACCGTGGATTTAAAGGATGCGTACCTACATATTCCTATCCACAAGGAACATCATCAGTTCCTAAGGTTCGCTTTTCTGGACAAGCATTACCAGTTTGTGGCACTTCCATTCGGATTAGCCACTGCTCCAAGGATTTTCACAAAGGTACTAGGGTTCCTTCTAGCGGTTCTAAGACCAAGGGGCATTGCAGTAGTACCTTACTTGGACGACATCCTGATTCAAGCGTCGTCCCTGTCAAAAGCAAAGGCTCATACGGACATCGTCCTAGCCTCTCAGATCTCACGGATGGAAGGTGAACAAAGAAAAAAGTTCTCTGTCCCCGTCAACAAGAGTTCCCTTCTTGGGAACAATAATAGATTCCTTAGAAATGAGGATTTTTCTGACAGAGGTCAGAAAATCAAAACTTCTAAGCTCTTGTCAAGTACTTCATTCTGTTCCTCGTCCTTCCATAGCGCAGTGCAGGGAAGTAATAGGATTGATGGTTGCAACTATGGACATAGTTCCTTTTGCACGAATTCATCTAAGACCATTACAACTGTGCATGCTGAAAGTGGAATGGGGATTATACAGACTCGTCTCCGATGATTCAAGTAGATCAAAAGACCAGAGATTTACTCCGTTGGTGGCTGACCCTGGACAATCTGTCACAGGGAATGAGCTTCCGCAGACCAGAGTGGGTCATTGTCACGACCGACGCCAGCCTAGTGGGCTGGGGCGCGGTCTGGGAATCCCTGAAAGCTCAGGGTCTATGGTCTCGGGAAGAGTCTCTTCTCCCGATAAACATTCTGGAACTGAGAGCGATATTCAATGCTCTCAGAGCTTGGCCTCAACTAGCAAAGGCCAAATTCATAAGGTTTCAGTCAGACAACATGACGACCGTTGCATATATCAATCATCAGGGGGGAACAAGGACTTCCCTGGCGATGAAAGAAGTGACCAAGATAATTCAATGGGCGGAGGATCACTCCTGCCACTTGTCTGCGATCCACATCCCAGGAGTGGAAAATTGGGAAGCGGATTTTCTGAGTCGTCAGACATTCCATCCGGGGGAGTGGGAACTCCATCCGGAAATCTTTGCCCAAATAACTCAATTATGGGGCATTCCAGACATGGATCTGATGGCGTCTCGTCAGAACTTCAAGGTTCCTTGCTACGGGTCCAGATCCAGGGATCCCAAGGCGACTCTAGTAGATGCACTAGTAGCACCTTGGACCTTCAACCTAGCTTATGTATTCCCACCGTTTCCTCTCATCCCCAGGCTGGTAGCCAGGATCAATCAGGAGAGGGCCTCGGTGATCTTGATAGCTCCTGCGTGGCCACGCAGGACTTGGTATGCAGACCTGGTGAATATGTCATCGGCTCCACCATGGAAGCTACCTTTGAGACAGGACTTTCTTGTTCAGGGTCCATTCAAACATCCGAATCTTGTTTCCCTCCAACTGACGGCTTGGAGATTGAACGCTTGATTTTATCAAAGCGTGGGTTTTCAGATTCTGTAATAGATACTCTGATTCAGGCTAGAAAGCCTGTAACTAGAAAAATTTACCATAAAATATGGAAAAAATATATCTGTTGGTGTGAATCTAAAGGATTCCCATGGAACAAGATAAAAAATCCTAAGATTCTATCCTTTCTACAAGAAGGTTTGGAGAAAGGATTATCTGCAAGTTCTCTGAAGGGCCAGATCTCTGCTTTATCTGTTTTACTTCACAAAAGACTGGCAGCTGTGCCAGATGTTCAAGCATTTGTTCAGGCTCTGGTTAGGATCAAGCCTGTTTACAGACCTTTGACTCCTCCCTGGAGTCTAAATCTAGTTCTTTCAGTTCTTCAAGGGGTTCCGTTTGAACCTTTACATTCCGTAGATATTAAGTTATTATCTTGGAAAGTTTTGTTTTTGGTTGCAATTTCTTCTGCTAGAAGAGTTTCAGAGTTATCTGCTCTGCAGTGTTCTCCGCCCTATCTGGTGTTCCATGCAGATAAGGTGGTTTTGCGTACTAAGCCTGGTTTTCTTCCGAAAGTTGTTTCCAACAAAAATATTAACCAGGAGATAGTTGTACCTTCTTTGTGTCCGAATCCAGTTTCAAAGAAGGAACGTTTGTTACACAATTTGGACGTAGTCCGTGCTCTAAAATTCTATTTAGAGGCTACTAAAGATTTCAGACAAACATCTTCCTTGTTTGTTGTTTATTCTGGTAAAAGGAGAGGTCAAAAAGAGACTTCTACCTCTCTTTCCTTTTGGCTTAAAAGCATTATCCGATTGGCTTATGAGACTGCCGGACGGCAGCCTCCTGAAAGAATCACAGCTCACTCCACTAGGGCTGTGGCTTCCACATGGGCCTTCAAGAACGAGGCTTCTGTTGACCAGATATGTAAGGCAGCGACTTGGTCTTCACTGCACACTTTTGCCAAATTTTACAAATTTGATACTTTTGCTTCTTCGGAGGCTATTTTTGGGAGAAAGGTTTTGCAAGCCGTGGTGCCTTCCATTTAGGTGACCTGATTTGCTCCCTCCCTTCATCCGTGTCCTAAAGCTTTGGTATTGGTTCCCACAAGTAAGGATGACGCCGTGGACCGGACACACCAATGTTGGAGAAAACAGAATTTATGCTTACCTGATAAATTACTTTCTCCAACGGTGTGTCCGGTCCACGGCCCGCCCTGGTTTTTTAATCAGGTCTGATGAATTATTTTCTCTAACTACAGTCACCACGGTATCATATGGTTTCTCCTATATATATTTCCTCCTGTCCGTCGGTCGAATGACTGGGGTGGGCGGAGCCTAGGAGGGATCATGTGACCAGCTTTGCTGGGACTCTTTGCCATTTCCTGTTGGGGAAGAGAATATCCCACAAGTAAGGATGACGCCGTGGACCGGACACACCGTTGGAGAAAGTAATTTATCAGGTAAGCATAAATTCTGTTTTTTGGTTCTTTTAAAACCGGAAGTACTGATGGAGACAAGATATTGCCTAATGTTGCAGTCCGTCTATATGAACAACGTAAACCTTTAGAGATACATTGTTCCAATTTATTGTCGGCTGCCAAAAATTTAAAATGTTGTTTTGAAATATTACATATTTCAAGATACTCGTCACTGTATTCGGTAACAAAGGTATGAATCAGTTTGTCTCTATCCATTAAATCTACTTGCCTTAGAGATTACTTTCTCATGATAACCTCTGTTTCTTAATCTTGTAGATAGAGCAAGAGACTGCTGTTTATATACTTTGTCTGATGTGCAATTACGTTTGACCCTAATGAACTGACCCTTAGCCACTGCAAATGGCACGTGACTAGGGTGACAACTTTTGCCATGCAAGAGGGCATTACCAGCTATGGGTTTGCCATATATTTCGGTTTGAATATTACCTTCTCTCGTCCCAATCAAAGTAATGTCAAGAAAGTGTATGGTATTATCACTCAAGTCACTAGTGAATTTTAAACCAATTGTATTCAAATTGATATATTCAATAAATGATGCAAAATCTGAGCTAGAGCCCTGCCAAATTAGGAGGAGATCGTCAATGAATCTACTGTAGTAGAAAACAGAACTTCTGAACGGGTTCCCATCTCCATAGACGTGGGACAGCTCCCACCAACCCATAAACAGGTTGGCATAGGAGGGGGCAAACTTGGCCCCCATCGCTGTCCCACGTCTCTGGAGATAGAATATTCCCTCAAAACTAAAATAGTTGTGAGTAAGCAGATATTTTAATATTCTGAGGATGTAAACCCGAAATTCTCTGGAATAATTTGAATGGAATTCAAGAAAGAATTCAATGGCCTTAAGTCCCTCATCGTGAGGGATAGAGGAGTAGAGACCTACTACATCTATAGTAGCCCATTTGAAAGTGTTATAATCCCATTTTATCTTCTCAAGAATATTTATTACACTTTTGGTGTCCTGAATGTAACTGTATAAGTTAAAAACCAAAGCTTATCCAACCATTGTGATGCATGTTCAGTTAGAGAGTTAATACAACTAACGATGGGGCGCCCCCTTACCTCTGTAAGGGATTTGTGCATCTTGGGCAAGTGGTGGAAGATGGGCACAACTGGGTTGTCATCCACCAGATACTCGAATGTATATAGTGCCAGAATGAAGAATTCTTTGAGTTTTTGACCAGTTTGTCCTACAACCCAAAAAATTATATCTAGTAATAATTTCACAGTATTATGACTCAAAGCAATAGAGTGGGAAAAAAATATACAACACTGTGCACTATACACTGTATTGGATTGAGGAATTTATTTAAAGATTCTTCTTTGTACGCAAAAAGAGAGAATGTTTTATAGTGTGTAACTGTATATAAAGTATAGAGAAATCTCAGTTGGTATGGCAATCGCACATGTTAGAGCTTTGATAGCACTAAGACAAGAGCTCCTTTTTTTCCATTTAAAAAGCCGGAAGGTGAAAAGTACCTCGGTATCAATGGCGGCCGCACATCACAAGGAGGGGTTCACTCGATCCAACACTTGAGTGCTCAAGTTACAAATCAGCAAGGTGCAGTCTCGGCACCAGTGCTGTCATACAAAGCGTTTACATTGTGTAAGGAGAGTGGGATTCAAAACTACCCTAGAGTGGCTGTTAAAGACTGCCTTTTAAAATCACATTTTTTTGTTTGTATATGTCAGTGCTTTGCAATTTAAATAGAAATTATTAATAAAAATGGAACCCCCTGAGTACCACGAATACTGACCCATTTTATTTAAGCGCTTATTTTATAGCTAGCAAAGCTCTAACCTGTGTGAGTACCATCTCTATACAATACAGTTACACGGTATGGAAGTTTCTCTTTTTTCGCTTTGAGGGTACACAGAAGACATTCTTCAGTCGAATACAATGTATAGTGCCCAATGTTGTATACTTTATTTTTGTCAGTTTGTTCTAGTTCCAATTGTTTTCCTCTCACGTGATTGAAAGTGACCTCTAAAATATTGCTTATAATAGGTGGAACTGTGCATACAAGCTTTGTATTGCTCCTCTCACCTTCACACCATCCTCATTTTTGCACTTTTTTATCACTTTCTCTTTGTTTCTCATCAGTTTTAAACACTACTTTTTCTTCCCACTCGTATTTAGCACCTCTTCTTCACAGCCTCCTAACCCGATCTCTAAAATCTTTATCTGACAGAGCAAAAGGGTTAATGGAAAATTCAGTACATGTTTTGAATATCTATGTCTGATTTGGTATTTGTTGAAAATTAATTTTTACATGAAAAGGCTGCTGATCGTCATGAGTTTTAAGGACAGTCTTGTTTGTTATGGTTCTGTCACAGCCTCAAAGCTATGCTTTAGATCAGTATCTTGAGGTTGTTGAAGAAGTGATTAATCCTGAATTAGTCAGCGATTTTCATTGTGTACACAATACAACATTCTACATTGTTTTGCACAGCTGCTGTAGTGCTACACATGCCAGGTGACCATTGTACTAGTACAAGGTGTGACTTTCTAGATATTTTTTTTTTTTTTTAATCTGAGCAAATATTTATGTTCTCTACTCACTTCTGTTCTGGCTCAGAAAATACTAGTTCAGCAAGATTTATAGAAAACAAATGACTGAAATCTATTAAACATTAGTTTGAATGTACTTTATATCCACTACTTTTCATTGATATATATATTGGCAGCAATAAAAATACAGGCATGTCTATACAGCACAGCCAATGTTAGAATTATCCGATTTTACCCTCCCTTGTGTATATTTATCTAACAAGGGCCACACCTATTGTCCTCACAGGGGGTCATTTCAGAATTTATAGGGTAAAAAGGAGGTAACATAATTAAAGGATTACTTTTTTTTTTTTCTTTCCAAAAGCTTTATTATATAATTCAAAGAAGATACAAAAAATTTTCATCAAAGTCAATATAACAGAGCTTGACATCTATTTCCAGTATAAAACAGTATTACAAAACATGTTTCTGATACAAAAAAAATATATTTTATATCCTTCCATCTCTCACTCGCAGTTAATATTAACATGGTTTTAAACCAGGTTTTAAACACTCTCTCGTCTCTCTTCTCGTCGTCAAAACTGGGTATTACCCCCGTCTCCCTATGTTGTTTCCCAATATGTCAAACTAAAAATATCCTCCTTACTGGTGTAGTCTCTACTATACCCCTAACTATGTCTGTCGTGGGTGTCTTTTTCCTGTGTGTTAAGTAGGTAGATGCGGTGGGGGTCTTGTGTCTATATGTAGGGGGATTGGTGTCTGTGCGCAGGAGGGACGGAGGGGAGGGGGGGGCAGGGGGAAGATGGGAGAGGGAGGGTATTGAGTTTGTCCGTGTGGCTATATTATGTTTAAATTACATGTGTTTGTTCCAAATTTGTAGCATCATTTCGTGTGTGTCTACTGTGCCATTTCTGATGTGATAGTATCTTTCTAATTGTAATAGCAACTCAACTTGTTTTACCCATTCCTGTTGTGTGGGGGATGTGGTTGTTTTCCAGTGTCGGGGAATTAGAACTTTTGCGCTGTTCAGCATTGTCATAAGCAACTTTCTTTTTGCTATGCATTTGATCTTGGGTAGTCCTGCATATAAAAGAATCATTTTCGGGTCTCTAGGAATTATAATCTCTAACGTCTTAGTTATGCTGGCGAGGGTGTCCATCCAGAATTGCTGGGTTTCTGGACACTCCCACCATATATGCATTACAGAGCCTTCCATCTCGCAGCCTCTCCAACATCTGCCCTGTGTATTTGGGTATATTTTTTTAAGTCTGCTTGGGGTGAGGTACCATCTGGTAAGAAACTTGAGGTTGGTTTCTAGTATCTGTGCCGAGATGGAGGCGGTTTTGTTATTAAGGAACGTGTTCCTCCATGTTTTTGTGTTTAATATCTCTCCCAGTTCCCTCTCCCAGGCTTTGGTGTACGTTGGCAGGTCGCCCGTGTCAGTTTGTCGGAGTTTCCTGTAAATGAGAGATACGAGGTGCGATTGTGTGCGTCCTGTGTAGCAGAGTCTTTCAAAGTCTGTCATCTCTCTCAGTAACAGGTGTTTTTCTCTGTGTGTTGAAATAAAATGTGAAATCTGAGCATACGCCAGCCAATTTAGGTGTGATTCCGTATCTTTAATGTCTTCCCATTTTTTGATTTTGTGTTGCTGTGTCAGTTTGGAGAATGTGTTCTGTGCTGCCTGTTGGCCCTGTTGCGTGTAACTCCTTGATATCCCCAAAGCCAAGGCTGGATTGTCTATGTATGGAGTCATAGGGGATGTCGGTGTGGATATTCGTGTAGATGTTTGAATGAGTTTGTCCCAGACTTTGAACAGTTCTTTGTATAGGGGATATTTATCTACAATTGGCGGCCGGTCTTTTTTCAGTATCCATGCTATATGCCCCGGGTTATTAACATGTAATATTGCCCTATCTATCTGTATCCAGTGTTTCGTGTTGTCATTAGAGCACCATTCTACTATTCTTTGTAACATTAGGGCCTGTCTGTACGTCTGTATGTTTGGGACTCCCAGCCCTCCATCCTCCTTTGCCAAGTACATCGTTTGTTTGTTAATTCTGGGTCGTATGCCATTCCATATGTATGACTCTAGTGTGTTTTGGAGCCTGCTCAAGAAGTCTGCAGGTAGAGGAATAGGCAGGGTTTGCATTATATATAGTATTCTGGGGAGAACATTCATTTTGATGACGCTAATCCTGCCTAGCCAAGTCAAGTTTTTGCTCTTCCAGTTGGATAAGTCTCCTATTATTGTTTTTTCTAGTGTTTTATAGTTAGATTCAAAAATGGTCTCTATGTTTCCTGCCAGCTGTACTCCCAGGTATTTCATTGTGACTGATTGCCTTCGCAATGGGCATAAGGACAACAAACGGGAAATGTTATCTTCTGTTAGATTTATATTTAGTACCTCTGATTTGTTAATGTTTAGTGAAAAATTAGAGTGAGCACCGTATTCCTCGATTATTTTCAAGGTCTGCGGTAGTGATTTTTCAGAGTTTGTTAAGGTTAACAGGATGTCATCCGCATACATGGCTAGTTTATGTTCTGTATTGTCTAGTTTAATTCCCGTTACTTGGGGGTCCGCTCTAATCTTTAAAGCTAGGATTTCTATCGATATGGCAAACAATATCGGGGAAAGAGGGCAACCCTGTCGGGTCCCATTTGTAATTTCAAAACTGGTAGATAAAAGGCCATTCACTTTAATCCTAGCGGACGGGGTGGAATATAAGGAGAAAATCCTTTCAATGAAATGAGTACTGAATCCCATCTTTGACAGGGCGAACCGCAGGAACTTCCAGTTCACCCTGTCAAAGGCTTTCTCTGCGTCTAGGGACGTCAGTGTCACCGGAATACCCTCCAACTTGGCGTGTTGCATCAGCTGTAATACCTTCAGGGTGTTGTCCCTGGCCTCTCTGCCAGGGACAAAACCCACCTGGTCTGAGTTTATCAACCCCGGGAGTACCTTAATTATTCGAGTGGCCAGAATCTTTGCATAAATTTTTACATCCGAATTGAGTAGGGAAATGGGGCGGAAGTTTTCAGGCCTGTCTGGAGTTTTACCCGGCTTAGGCAGGACAGTGATATGGGCTTCCAGGAGGTTCCGCGAAAACCCTCCGTCATTGTGTAATGTGTTATATGTGTCTGCTAGGTGGGGAGCTAACAGCTGTCCGAATTTTTTATAATAGGCTATGCCGAAACCATCCGGTCCCGGACTTTTTCCTGCCGGTGTGTCTTTTATTGCCTTTAAAATTTCGATTGGTGTTATGTCTGCTTCTAATTGTTTTGCGTCATCTTCGCTAATTTGTGGGATTTCTATATTGTCTATATATGACTCTAACTCATAGTCTGTGATGTTAGTTCCTAGTTGTTCATTAGGTGTTTGTGTGTGTCCTCGTAAGTTATATAGAGCTGAGTAGTATTGCCTTAAGGTCTCTGCGATATTTTCACTGTCATTGTGTTTATTCCCTTGCTTGTCTATAATCCCCGACACGTAGGCTCTATATTGTTTCTGTTTAAGTGCCTTTGCAAGGGAGGCCCCTGGTTTATTACTATATTCAAAGTAGTGTTGTTTCAGGTAAAGTGCTTTAGTTTGAGCTTCCTTTAGTTGTAAGTTTTGCAGGTCAGTCCTGACCTTTCTCAGAGCTGTGAACACCTCTATGTCTGCTGTGTCTTTTTTGTGTTCCTTTTCCCAGTATGTGAGCTGCGCTTTTAGTGAGTTATAATATTGCCTAGCTTGTTTGGTCTGTTGTGCCTTGGTTTTAATCAATACTCCTCGTATCACTGCTTTGTGTGCCTCCCATATCATAGAAGGTTTGCTGTGTTCTGTATTATTAAGTCTAAAGTATTCGTCTAATTCCTTTGTTATTTCTAATGCTACTATCGGGTTGTTTAGAAGGTTGTCATCGAGCCGCCATATATATGGGAGGAATGGTTTCTCTTGCCATTCGAATTCGCATACTACAGGCGCGTGGTCTGACCATGAGATAGGGAGTATATCTGTATGGGTGATTTGTGAGAGCATAGCTGGATCGGCTAATATGACATCTATTCTCGAGTATGTATGATGTGGGTGCGAATAGAATGTGTAATTTCTTTCTGTTGGGTGCTGTGTCCGCCAAGTGTCACGGAGCAATAGATGCTGTAGCTGCGCTGTTATTGATTTTATGACTTTTTTGGGGGTATTAGTGGTCTCGCTGGATGTGTCCATTTTGGGGTCTAGAGGCGTGTTGAAGTCCCCCCCAATTATCAATTCCCCTTTGCTTACCTCCAGGATTTTTAACATAACTTTTTTCAGGGTAACGTGTTGCTGTTGGTTGGGTAGGTAAATGTTGACTAGTGTTATAAGCCTGTTGTACAAAAGTCCCACCACAATGAGGTATCTTCCTTCCTTATCCTTTTCTACATGTGTAGCGTGGAATTGTACATTGTTATTAATAAGAATTCCCACCCACCCCGGTTTTTGTGGGGCCTGAGGCTAAAAATTTTGTTTGGTACCTAGGGTTTAGTATTTTCGGTTCTCTCCCCAGCTTGAAGTGAGTCTCCTGTATAAATAGTATATCCCCCTTTTGCCTTCTCAGGTCGTTGAAGGCGATGGATCTCTTTGTAGGGCTATTAAGGCCCTTGGCATTAATGGAGATGATGCGCAGTTTGTGTGCCCTGATTTGGTCTCTCTCTGTCTCTGTATTTACTAAGTTGGTCATGTCGTGCGTGAGAGTTGTGCTATTCCCTCAATATCGGTGTTTGTTATATATAGGGTTCTGAGAGGTGCGAGTAGTAGTTCCCTCTGTACTGCGAGTGCGTCTATCCTAAAGTGATGTTTTGTTTGACTTGTGCTTTATGTGTCACGTAGAATTTCAAGTGTCTACATTAAATCAAAGGGTGTTATCCCTTGTCCCCAGGCCAGACATTGCATGGTAAAGGGCCCTCTGGTATGGCGTATCTAGTTGCCCTAACTGTGGTTATTGAGGTCATTGGACGGCAAAAGATGGGTGGGAGGTCTACTGTGCATCTATTATTTTACTCAGAGGCTCGTGCCATTGTTCGTGCGAGGGACCCTTACGGGTTCGTGATCCCAAGATGTTTATGTGTGTCTCTGTGCTCTGATCTATGCCTAAGGCGTGCGAATGCTTGGGGTGTGAGGTGTAGCTTATCGTCTTAGGGTCAGTGGTAAGTGGGCCCCCCATTATGCCACCTTTATTACACTGGCTATGTCAAAGTTCTAGGGTGTGTCTGTCCATGCTGTCCTACGCTATCTCCCTTTTAGTTATTTGATTTGTGAGCTCTCTAGCGTGTTCATGTCCTGTATATCTTCCTAGTCTTATATTGTGATCAGTACCCAAAAACCCAGTCATGTCGTTTTTCTCAGAGAATAGCTAACCGTATGTATATGCATTGTACAAGATATTCTATACATTACATACAGTAACAATATACGCCAACCTCTGTGTCTAGGGCCTTTCCTTCGGCTTAAGTTAGTTCCTAATTCAAACTCTTTTTTTTTTTTTTTTTGTTTTCTTGGAAGGGAAAAACCACAGTATTAAATACAAACAGTACAAACAGTTTAACAAAGACTATCTAAAGATCATGAGTCTGTTCACAACATGAGCTGTTCCATCCTTTCATGTGATAGGCTCTTCTATTATAGCCAAACTACTACTGCCTGATATATGGTAATATAGGCCTATGTCTATGTCCATTTGAAAATATCGCTCAGTTTTTAGTTGGCTATGGGCCTCTCCCATCATAAGTTGTTTATTCTAGGATGAAGTGTTAAACATGATATATAGGAATACCCATTGAGTTTCGTCCATTATCCATCAATCCCATCAGTTGGTTTATTATGGGTATTTATCAGTGGGCAAGCAATTAAAGTATTAAGGCAATATCTATCTCTATAGGTTTCGCCCATTCTTTCACACCTTCTATTATGTTTGGTGCAGGGTAGGATAACTAACATTACCACAATATCGACATTGTAAAGCTTAATCATATTGGTAAACAGTACATGTTAACTTATAACTCTATAACTTTAATAACTTTACCCAGTTCTTCCCGGATGGCTTCTGATAAGAGTATCCATGCCAGATCTGCCAGAGGGCAGGCCGTGTCTGAAATGTTGTCCTTGAGTTAGACCTTATCTTTCTCTTTAGGTGCCACCTTTCCATGAGTGTTGCTCCATAGGGGCATTTCTGTCCTGTGGCAGGTGGTCTTTGGGTGGGGTGATGGTCACTTGGAGGACTTCGCAAAAATGGTCCAGGTCGTCTGGACCTCTGTATGTTGCTGATTTGTCTCCTTTTGTGGCGTTTATACAGACTGGGAATCCCCATCTATATTGTATGCCTTTTTCTCTTAAAACTGATGTAATAAAGTGGAGTTCCCTTCGTTTCTGTAAAGTTGCCGGGCTGAGGTCAGTAAATATTTGTATGGATATTCCTGCGTGTGTAAATTGAGGCTTTTGTCTTGCGTGTCGCAGTATATCTTCTTTTTCTTGGTAGTTAAGGAACTTTATAATAACATCTCTTGGCGGGGCTTTCGGGGAAGGTTTGGCTCTCAGGGCCCTATGTGCCCTTTCCATTATCACATCCGTTGCGCTGCTGGAGCCCTTAAGTGTTCTAAAAAGATCCTGCAAGTACCCCGACAGGGCTGATGCTTGTACACTTTCTGGAATGCCTCTGATTCGCAGATTGTTTCTGCGACCTCTATTATCGAGGTCTTCTACCTTTTCTTGCAGGTTCTGGATAGTTTCCTCTTGATTATATACCAGCTGCGAGAGATGGTGCATGTCTTGCGTGGTGACCTCGTGATTTTCTTCGAGATTAACCACTCTATTTTCTATTCTTTTGATATCCCTTTTCATCTCTTGGAACATGTTCCTCATATCCGCCATGGCGGATTTGATGTCTTCTTTAGAGGCCAGTAGTTTTAAGTCTTCCCTTGTAATTGCTGCTTGAGTGGGGGTGGCGTCTAGGGAAGCTCCGCTGTTCCCACCTGCCTCTACAGATATTGGTGTAGTCTGTAATGTTTCCTGGGGGGCTGGTGTTGGCTCCTCTGTTGCTTTTAGATAGTGTTCTATCATCTTTGATTTAGGGTTACTATCCATCTTTAGGTTCTTTTTAGCCGGCATTCCCCTGTTATGGGGCTGTCACTCTGGGTTCTATGAGCTATTCAGGCTATCAGATGTAGTCTCTAGGGAACTATGAGTGTTAGTGTGGATGCAACAAGGGTCCACTCCTCTGCAGCTCTGCTCCCAGCTTTTGCTATTTATTGCTGTCTTGTTACAGTATACACTTATAAAGCGGGATTATGTGTATTCTGTTAGCGTGTTTCATCTGCAGGGTGTATTTTGCTAACCCTGCTCTCCTGTGAGTATGTGGTTTATGTTACCCCAATAATTCAGGGCTGTTTGCAGCTGCTGCAGTATTGTAAACTGCTGAGTCTCTCTGCTATATTTGAAGCTTTGGGCCCTGGGTTATGAGGCGCTTATTAGTTCTTAAGGGGGCTGAAAGCAGTTGTATTTTGGCTAAGTGCCTACTCCTATTTTTTGCTAAGGCTACTGTACAACTTGCGCTGCTGTTTGTCTGCCCCGTAGTTTAACCAGTAAGGCTTTCAGGGTAGCTTGTCGTGTATCGTACCCTCAGCGTACCTTTCCGCTGTATCAAGCTTTCAGACTTCTCCTATTATTCCGGTTCAGTCCCCTGTATGCGCGGTCTGCGGTCTGGCCTTCTTCTATGCGCATTGATATGTTGAAATGTCGCCCGTCTTTATTCCCGCCACCACTGTGTCCGGAGCGATCTCACCCGCTGTCTCCTTTGTGCTCCCCGCTGACAGTGCCGGGTTTCTTCGGCGGTAACTATATCTCTAGGGCGTATGTTTGGGGGTCTTGTGTTTTATCCGGCACTGACACCGGTCCTTTGCTGTTGGTTGCCGGAGATGCCGTTTAGAGTTTGCCTGTTATAATTATGGCCGTTCCGGTCGGTGCTTATGCCATCTCTTCTGTCCCTGATGTTTAGCTAGGGCATTAGCATTGTTAGTTAGGGCTTTTAGCTTATTATTAGCATTTAATTTGGCTAACCTGGGGACAAGGGCCTAGGAGCTGTGCTAGAAAGCTGCCATCATGGTCCGTGGCCAAGCTCCGCCCCTAAAGGATTACTTTTAATCAAAGAGACATAAAGATCAGTAACACAATTATGATCTAATTTATTTTATTATTGTGCTATTGCATGCAGAGACCTATCTATTTCAATCCTGCAAGAAGGTTTAACACATTCTTAAAACCGGTTCCTGAGAGACAATGCACCGCTGCTTCTGACCACAGCTGTTGATTGGTGGCTACTCATATATGCTGCCCTTGTTTGGCTCAGGACAAGTAATGCATTGCCAATCCAGAGATGAGTTTAACTCATTTTGTGGAGTTAAAGGGGGCATAAAACAAGTTGATATAGTGACAAAATAATATAATATGTACTTTAATTACTTTACCTGCAAATTTATACTGCAGTGCCTCGCCATTAACCCTTTCTTTTTAGTTTCTGAATTGTAAAGCTCTAACTCCCCCCACACAATTTCTTTTATGGCTGTGTCTATGTTTATTGTTCTTTTGGTAGAATGCAAAAGTGAATTGGGATTATCTGCTGGAGCATGCCTAGAAGCTGGGAACTCAGTTGAAATACAATGCTTGTGTCTAAACACTGATAAGGAGGGTGGAGTTAGCTGCTCCAGGCAGCTTAGCTATGTAATTCATTTTGCTTATTTTTGAAAATTATTTTAAATTACTTGCCAGCAATTTTTAAGCAATTTTTTATGCAAACTATTTTAAATTAATTAGCCCTTTTAGGATATGTACAGATCTCAACCTGTTTTATGGCACTTTAAACACACAGTTATCTGAAAGCAATGTTTTGACAGTAAAATGCCCTCATTCATTGGAACATTTTATTATTGCTCTTTAATGTCCCTTGAATTATTTTAAAGGATTTTAACAAACTTTGGGCTAGATTACAAGTGGAACGCTATTTTAACGTGCGCCCGTAAAGGGGCAAATGTTCCCATTTACGGGCACACGTTAAATAACCAGCCATTACGGCTGGTTAATACTCCTGTGAGCTTGCAGGAGCACTTTGCTCTTAGTGCAATTAACCAGAGGTCAGACATCAGAATAATTAAAAAAAAAAAAGTCCCCGAATTGTCCCCCAAATAAAGAGGACAGTTCCTTTCTTAAAATAAAAACTGTGTTTTTACTTTAAATATATATGTATAAGCTTATATACATATATATTTATGTGTTAATATGTGTATATACACATATGAACACACACGCACACACACATTTTTTTTCATTTGCTGCTCAACTTACCCCCTGTGCTAGATTCTTTGCTGTGTCTCAAGGCAAGAGAACGAGACTCCCATTTTAGCCTATGGAAGCTTGCTCTCGTGAGTGCAAATCTTTCAAGCGCACTCTGTGTTCCGCTTATCTTGTAATACCAGCGCACATTTGTGTGCACTGGTATAACTGAGTGGAGCGCAAATATTGCGCTTGCAAATGTGCAATTTTTGCACTCCACTCGTAATCTAGGCCTTTATGTATTTGTATTTAACTACATTATAATGGACAAAGAGTGAACTGTGTGATGTCCAAATAGCGACACTAATAAAACATGTTTTCTGGTTGGCAGTGCCTCTATCAGATATAAGGGTTACATTTAGAAGAACGGTGTCAGTTCTCCTTATTGTTCACTAAGGGCTCTGTGACGCACTGGGTTGGCCAACCCTGCAACATTCACCAGTTTGGTTAACAGACCCTTTCCATTTTAACCATTTTGTCACAATCTAGCCTCTCCAGGCAAGCCTGTGACTTAGAACAGTGGGTACAAGGGTTAACAATCACTCTCTAGTCTGTACTAGACATAGAAAAAAATGCCCAAAAACTCCCCTTTAATGGCACCCACACTAAACTATCTCTATGCTGCCACCACCTTAAGATTATTATATGGGAAATCCTAAGGAAGAAAACCCAGACTTCAGATTAAAGATCCCAAAACACAATTTAGGAAAAATCTAAAAAACACTGTCAAATTACACACAGCACAGGAAACAGTTTTTTAAAAAAAAAAAAAAAAACAAACAAAGTGGAAAATAACAGAACCTGTAACTTGACCAGAAGAATAGCCTCTGCTCCAGGGAGATGGAATGAAGAATAATCATACGCTGGTACAGACGGCCTCCCATGTAGAATGACAAAATAAGCATTCCCCTTGTGACAATTTTATTTTGTTGAAATCTCAATTAAATACGTTTTTTTTTTTCCTCGGGTCAGGTTTCTGACCAGGCCCCTTCCAGAGTGGGCAAGGAAAGTATCCATCTCTTTTTTATGGTGTGCCATAAAACTCATTGCAAAAACTGTATGGAGTTATAGGATAACTCACATTTTTATATATATATATATATATATATATATATATATATATATATATATATATATATATATATATATATATATTACATATACCCATAAAAACATTCCCCTTTTGACATTGCGAGGATTACTTAGATACAAGGGGGGTGATTTATGAAAGTGCGAGCGGACATGATACGATGTAGCGTATCATGTACGCCAGACAGTGATAAATGCTGAGAGTATACGCTGTCAGCATTTATCATAGCACAAGCAGTTCTTGTGAACTGCTTGTGCAATCCTGCCCCCTGCAGATTTGCGGCTAGTCAGCCGCTAGCAGGGGTTGTCAATCAGCCTGATCGTATAGGATAGGCCGGATTGGGATTGATGTCCACAAAAGGTATAGTGAAGAAGTTGAAGCAGCACCAACTTAAAGTATTCCTTATATTTTTATTGCATAAGAGACATATAAAAACAACAACGACGTTTCGGTCAGAACCTGACCTTAATCACCTTAACATGATTAAGGTCAGGTTCTGACCGAAACGTCGTTGTTGTTTTTATATGTCTCTGATGCAATAAAAATATAAGGAATACTTTAAGTTGGTGCTGCTTCAACTTCTTCACTATACCTTTTGGGGTGAGTGCAAGGACCCCACTAGCGTGCACCTTTGGTCTGGTTGACGAGTGCTGGGTTTCTCTGTTCTTTCTATATTGATGTCCACAGCCTCAAAGCAGACAGACAAGTTATGGAGCAGCAGTCTTTAGACCACTGCTTCGTAACTGCTGTTTCCAGTGAGCCTGAAGGCTCACGTGGAAATAGGGGCATCAAACTCCATTTGGATCTTGATAATTCGGACCCCTAAGTATGAGAGGTATTTTTATATCTGGGCACCCAATAAAAAAAGTGTGATAAAAATATGTCTTAGGATATACCTCTGATTTCCTCAGCTCTCTCTGGGTAGAGGATACTGGTTTTTTTTTTTTATCGCTCCTCTGTCCTGACATCTTACTGACTTGATGCACTAGATCTCAGGATATAGGTAGTCACATTTGCTCAAGGGAAACTTACAAAATATCTATGACATGAGGTCTGGTTTTTAAAGGAAAATACACAGGGAAATCATCATCTGAAAAACCAAATAATTAGCACACAGAGAAAAAGTTTCCCCTCACACCAGCCACTCCAGCTGCGTATCAAAGGGAGCTCCCCCTTGATGTGATAGCTTTTCATTTTTAAACTCCTGCAGTTTTCTCCCCCCTGTTTTAATAATGACACGAAATTCACTTGACTCTTGTTTAAGGATATTAAAGGGACCATTCCATATATACAATGGTTGTGGGAGTCTGCACTCACATTTCTCTTAGTTGCCAGGATCAAAGTGTATTTGAGGACACTTGTCCCTTTCCCAGACATTTATTTATTTATTTTTATATAAATATATATATATGTATATATATATATATATATATTTCTCCAACATAGGTGTGTCCGGTCCACGGCGTCATCCTTACTTGTGGGATATTCTCTTCCCCAACAGGAAATGGCAAAGAGCCCAGCAAAGCTGGTCACATGATCCCTCCTAGGCTCCGCCTTCCCCAGTCATTCTCTTTGCCGTTGTACAGGCAACATCTCCACGGAGATGGCTTAGAGTTTTTTTAAGACACTGTGGTGAAATTTTGGTGAATTTTGAACAATTCCTTCATACTTTTTCGCAATTGCAGTAATAAAGTGTGTTCAGTTTAAAATTTAAAGTGACAGTAACGGTTTTATTTTAAAACGTTTTTTGTACTTTGTTATCAAGTTTATGCCTGTTTAACATGTCTGAACTACCAGATAGACTGTGTTCTGAATGTGGGGAAGCCAAGGTTCCTTCTCATTTAAATAGATGTGATTTATGTGACACAAAATTTAGAGAAAATGATGCCCAAGATAATTCCTCAAGTGAGGGGAGTAAGCATGGTACTGCATCATCCCCTCCTTCGTCTACACCAGTCTTGCCCACACAGGAGGCCCCTAGTACATCTAGCGCGCCAATACTCCTTACTATGCAACAATTAACGGCTGTAATGGATAATTCTATCAAAAACATTTTAGCCAAAATGCCCACTTATCAGCGAAAGCGCGACTGCTCTGTTTTAGAAAATACTGAAGAGCATGAGGACGCTGATGATATTGGTTCTGAAGGGCCCCTACACCAGTCTGAGGGGGCCAGGGAGGTTTTGTCTGAGGGAGAAATTTCAGATTCAGGGAAAATTTCTCAACAAGCTGAACCTGATGTGATTACATTTAAATTTAAGTTGGAACATCTCCGCGCTCTGCTTAAGGAGGTGTTATCCACTCTGGATGATTGTGAGAATTTGGTCATTCCAGAGAAACTATGTAAAATGGACAAGTTCCTAGAGGTCCCGGGGCCCCCCGAAGCTTTTCCTATACCCAAGCGGGTGGCGGACATTGTAAATAAAGAATGGGAAAGGCCCGGTATACCTTTTGTCCCTCCCCCCATATTTAAAAAATTGTTTCCTATGGTCGACCCCAGAAAGGACTTATGGCAGACAGTCCCCAAGGTCGAGGGGGCGGTTTCTACTCTAAACAAACGCACCACTATACCCATAGAAGATAGTTGTGCTTTCAAAGATCCTATGGATAAAAAATTAGAAGGTTTGCTTAAAAAGATGTTTGTTCAGCAAGGTTACCTTCTACAACCAATTTCATGCATTGTCCCTGTCACTACAGCCGCGTGTTTCTGGTTCGATGAGCTAGAAAAGGCGATCAATAATAATTCTTCTTATGAGGAGATTATGGACAGAATTCGTGCTCTCAAATTGGCTAATTCTTTCACCCTAGACGCCACTTTGCAATTGGCTAGGTTAGCGGCGAAAAATTCTGGGTTTGCTATTGTGGCGCGCAGAGCGCTTTGGTTAAAATCTTGGTCAGCGGATGCGTCTTCCAAGAACAAATTGCTTAACATTCCTTTCAAGGGGAAAACGCTGTTTGGCCCTGACTTGAAAGAGATTATCTCTGATATCACTGGGGGCAAGGGCCACGCCCTTCCTCAGGATAGGTCTTTCAAGGCCAAAAATAAACCTAATTTCGTCCCTTTCGCAGAAACGGACCAGCCCCAAGTGCTACGTCCTCTAAGCAGGAGGGTAATACTTCTCAAGCCAAACCAGCCTGGAGACCAATGCAAGGCTGGAACAAAGGAAAGCAGGCCAAGAAACCTGCCACTGCTACCAAGACAGCATGAGATGTTGGCCCCCGATCCGGGACCGGATCTGGTGGGGGGCAGACTCTCTCTCTTCGCTCAGGCTTGGGCAAGAGATGTTCTGGATCCTTGGGCGCTAGAAATAGTCTCCCAAGGTTATCTTCTGGAATTCAAGGGGCTTCCCCCAAGGGGGAGGTTCCACAGGTCTCAATTGTCTTCAGACCACATAAAAAAACAGCCATTCTTGCATTGTGTAGAAGACCTGTTAAAAATGGGAGTGATTCATCCTGTTCCATTAGGAGAACAAGGGATGGGGTTCTACTCCAATCTGTTCGTAGTTCCCAAAAAAGAGGGAACGTTCAGACCAATCTTAGATCTCAAGATCCTAAACAAGTTTCTCAAGGTTCCATCGTTCAAAATGGAAACCATTCGAACAATTCTTCCTTCCATCCAGGAAGGTCAATTCATGACCACGGTGGATTTAAAGGATGCGTATCTACATATTCCTATCCACAAGGAACATCATCGGTTCCTAAGGTTCGCATTCCTGGACAAGCATTACCAGTTTGTGGCACTTCCGTTCGGATTAGCCACTGCTCCAAGGATTTTCACAAAGGTACTAGGGTCCCTTCTAGCGGTGCTAAGACCAAGGGGCATTGCAGTAGTACCTTACTTGGACGACATTCTGATTCAAGCGTCGTCCCTTCCTCAAGCAAAGGCTCACACGGACATTGTCCTGGCCTTTCTCAGTTCTCACGGATGGAAAGTGAACGTAGAAAAGAGTTCTCTATCTCCGTCAACAAGGGTTCCCTTCTTGGGAACAATAATAGACTCCTTAGAAATGAGGATTTTTCTGACAGAGGCCAGAAAAACAAAACTTCTGAACTCTTGTCAAATACTTCATTCTGTTCCTCTTCCTTCCATAGCGCAGTGCATGGAAGTAATAGGTTTGATGGTAGCGGCAATGGACATAGTTCCTTTTGCGCGCATTCATCTAAGACCATTACAACTGTGCATGCTCAGTCAGTGGAATGGGGACTATACAGACTTGTCTCCGACGATACAAGTAAATCAGAGGACCAGAGATTCACTCCGTTGGTGGCTGTCCCTGGACAACCTGTCACAGGGGATGAGCTTCCGCAGACCAGAGTGGGTAATTGTCACGACCGACGCCAGTCTGGTGGGCTGGGGCGCGGTCTGGGGACCCCTGAAAGCTCAGGGTCTTTGGTCTCGGGAAGAATCTCTTCTACCGATAAATATTCTGGAACTGAGAGCGATATTCAATGCTCTCAAGGCTTGGCCTCAGCTAGCAAAGGCCAAGTTCATACGGTTTCAATCAGACAACATGACAACTGTTGCGTACATCAACCATCAGGGGGGAACAAGGAGTTCCCTGGCGATGGAAGAAGTGACCAAAATCATTCAATGGGCGGAGACTCACTCCTGCCACTTGTCTGCAATCCACATCCCAGGAGTGGAAAATTGGGAAGCGGATTTTCTGAGTCGTCAGACATTTCATCCGGGGGAGTGGGAACTCCATCCGGAAATCTTTGCCCAAATTACTCATCTGTGGGGCATTCCAGACATGGATCTGATGGCCTCTCGTCAAGAACTTCAAGGTTCCTTGCTACGGGTCCAGATCCAGGGATCCCAAGGCGACTCTAGTAGATGCACTAGTAGCACCTTGGACCTTCAAACTAGCTTATGTATTCCCGCCGTTTCCTCTCATCCCCAGGCTGGTAGCCAGGATCAAGCAGGAGAGGGCATCGGTGATCTTGATAGCTCCTGCGTGGCCACGCAGGACTTGGTATGCAGACCTGGTGAATATGTCATCGGCTCCACCATGGAAGCTACCTTTGAGACGAGACCTTCTTGTTCAAGGTCCGTTCGAACATCCGAATCTGGTCTCACTCCAACTGACTGCTTGGAGATTGAACGCTTGATCTTATCAAAGCGAGGATTCTCAGATTCTGTCATTGATACTCTTGTTCAGGCCAGAAAGCCTGTAACTAGAAAAATTTACCACAAAATATGGAAAAAATATATCTGTTGGTGTGAATCTAAAGGATTCCCTTGGGACAAGGTAAAAATTCCTAAGATTCTATCCTTTCTTCAAGAAGGTTTGGAGAAAGGATTATCTGCAAGTTCCTTGAAGGGACAGATTTCTGCCTTGTCTGTGTTACTTCACAAAAAGCTGGCAGCTGTGCCAGATGTTCAAGCCTTTGTTCAGGCTCTGGTTAGAATCAAGCCTGTTTACAAACCTTTGACTCCTCCTTGGAGTCTCAATTTAGTTCTTTCAGTTCTTCAGGGGGTTCCGTTTGAACCCTTACATTCCGTTGATATTAAGTTATTATCTTGGAAAGTTTTGTTTTTGGTTGCAATTTCTTCTGCTAGAAGAGTTTCAGAATTATCTGCTCTGCAGTGTTCTCCTCCTTATCTGGTGTTCCATGCAGATAAAATGGTTTTACGTACTAAACCTGGTTTTCTTCCGAAAGTTGTTTCTAACAAAAACATTAACCAGGAGATAGTCGTGCCTTCTTTGTGTCCGAATCCAGTTTCAAAGAAGGAACGTCTGTTGCACAATTTGGATGTTGTTCGTGCTCTAAAATTCTATTTAGATGCTACAAAGGATTTTAGACAAACATCTTCCTTGTTTGTTGTTTATTCTGGTAAAAGGAGAGGTCAAAAAGCAACTTCTACCTCTCTCTCTTTTTGGATTAAAAGCATCATCAGATTGGCTTACGAGACTGCCGGACGGCAGCCTCCTGACAGAATCACAGCTCATTCCACTAGGGCTGTGGCTTCCACATGGGCCTTCAAGAACGAGGCTTCTGTTGATCAGATATGTAAGGCAGCGACTTGGTCTTCACTGCACACTTTTACTAAATTTTACAAGTTTGATACTTTTGCTTCTTCTGAGGCTATTTTTGGGAGAAAGGTTTTGCAAGCCGTGGTGCCTTCCATCTAGGTGACCTGATTTGCTCCCTCCCTTCATCCGTGTCCTAAAGCTTTGGTATTGGTTCCCACAAGTAAGGATGACGCCGTGGACCGGACACACCTATGTTGGAGAAAACAGAATTTATGTTTACCTGATAAATTACTTTCTCCAACGGTGTGTCCGGTCCACGGCCCGCCCTGGTTTTTTAATCAGGTCTGATAATTTATTTTCTTTAACTACAGTCACCACGGTATCATATGGTTTCTCCTATGCAAATATTCCTCCTTTACGTCGGTCGAATGACTGGGGAAGGCGGAGCCTAGGAGGGATCATGTGACCAGCTTTGCTGGGCTCTTTGCCATTTCCTGTTGGGGAAGAGAATATCCCACAAGTAAGGATGACGCCGTGGACCGGACACACCGTTGGAGAAAGTAATTTATCAGGTAAACATAAATTCTGTTATATATACAGTATATATATATATATATATATATATATATATATATATATATATATATATACAGTATATATATGAAGCAGGTATTATCCGCACCTCTCAAAGATGAAGGAAAAACAAAAAAATAACATTTATTATAAAGATGAAAACATTAGAAAAATGCTGTGGTCTGGTGGAAAAAAGTGCCAAACATGTTTCGGGCCTATCCCTAGCCCTTGTTCACTGCCATACACACAGACTCCAACCAGACCACTATTTAAGACAAAAGAGTCTCTAATTAACTCTGAGACACCTGATTCAATTACATCTTAAAGGTGTATTTCTGTATATTAACTGGCTGTTATAAAAATACAGCCTTTATATGTGAACTTATATGTATACATATCCAATGAAATAAACAAAAAAAAAAGGATTATATAGCAGCATTACATGGAGATACTCTTGATACAATAAATTCAATTTTGGAAATCCTTTTTCCCTTATGTACTATTTATTACCATATTTGCCCCCTTTTCCTAATAATGTGATGGAATTGACAATTTTAGTAAAACAAATTTACATCCATAATGGAATTTAAAGTGAATGTAAATTTTGATGCTAAAGTGCCCGGTTTTTAAAAATTCGATTAAAAACAGGGGCACTTTAATTCATCAAAATTTACATTTCACTCCTGTTGTGAAAAAAAAACTTACCTTTTTAAACTTGACAGCAGCTCCAGCTTCCTCCGGTTGTCGCAAGCCATTTCTGATGTCAGAAATGATGGATAGGTCATCCTCCAATCACGGCTTCCCCCCCCGGGGAATCAGTGACTGATTCAAAGCCATGATTGCAGGAAGTCTGATTCCTCATTTTAGACCCAGGAAGAGGCTTTGCGACGGGTGGAGGAAGTTTGAGCTGATGTCAAGATTAAAAGGTAAGTATTTTTTCACAACAGGAGTGAAATGTAAATTTTGATTAATGGGACACTAAACCCACAAAAAAAGTTATATGCAATTGCAAAATGTATAAATTTTACATCATTTTGTAATGTACATTCTGTTTCAAATAACTACAGTTTAGTAGAAATCCTATTAGTAAAATGAAACTATTTCCAAACCCACCGCCGACTATGCTTTTGCATCGTCTAATCCCGACCGATAACCCAGGTTATACAAATGGCGACTTATTGCCGTGATGCGCATGCGCAGACCCGCTGTATCAATAGCAGAGCGGATGATGCGCATGCGCGATATGCTGAATCTACCTTTACGTTACTCTCAGCAAACTAGCAGACCCGCTGTATCGATAGCAGAGCGGATGACGGAGCTGTACAGAGCAGGTAAGAGCGGTGCACTGCGAGAATCTCCCTACAAATAACGAGCATTAATACCCTATTTACATTAATTACAAACAAATAATTAATGAAACATTTATTTTGTTTACGATTTGGACGATCATGGGTCGCAGTACGCATGCGCGAGTTTAGGGATCACAGTACGCATGCACATGGTGACCAAATTGTCACTTAATTATATGCATGATAGCGCAATCCGGTTGGAAATGTATTCTTATCGTGCACAACCCATATTGGAGGGTGGGGATTGATTACATCATCGAAAATTAAAGTTTAATTTTATTATGTCAGGAAACATCCTTGGAGTTTAAAAGTAGGTAATTTATAATATGTAAATGTTTGTATTATGAAATGTGTGGTCCAGGTATGAACAAAAAACAAAAGTTTTGGAATCCTTTAATGTGCCCTGTTTTTAATCAAATTTTTTAAAACTGGGCACTTTAGCATCAAAATTGACATTCACTTTAAGCCATCTGGATGTTTGGATTGAAGCTTGAAGATCCATAGCACTTCTTTCTGATCCAATAACCTCTCCCTGTCACCCCCTTTCCTATGCCTTGGGATGTGATCAATACCTTGTATTAGTAAAAGTGTGTCATTTTGATTGATGTTCATATCTGAAGTGTTTGGCTATAGGGGTATTGCTGTCAGGGTTGCTAATGTCTCTAAGGTGTTGGAGAGCTCTGTCTCAAGGCCCGTTTAGTGCGACCAACATACTATTTATTACAGCGCTTAAATGTGAACAGATATATAACGTGTGTTGTATTATATGTTATATTATATCTGATACTGTATGTTTCCTTAGTTACTGCCGATTCAAATTTAGTTTCAGTTTTGATATATTGGCAAGTTTTACATATATACGAAATAAAAAAGAAGGCACCACCATAGTGCATGGTCAGTAGAACAAACAAGCCCCAAATGCGCAGGCAAAGCTGGTACTTACAAGCTCCCAGACACTTGAGAAGTGTCACAAACGCCTTCTGGAATCTTTAGAGTCGTCCAGCTGACTCACACTCTCGCAGAGGTCAATCCACTTTTGGGAGTACCGGCTGTGTTTTTCTCCCAACAGGACTACAGGTCACAGATAAGCTCTCACCCTCTAGCAGCCTATTAACCTGTATTGGAGGTAACTTAGCCTGGTAAGTATAATTACACAGTTGTTCAGGTGTTTATAACACACTGTGTAAAATAATCTCTCCAAATGTGATGCAAAATAAGTTCGTGGAAACAAAGTCTTAAAAGTAAAATGACTTTATTTTAGCAGCACAACGTTTCTCGGTCTTAGGTGACCGTTTCATCAGGTGCATAAAAACATTAAAAGACCACAAACTTTTATCGTTAAAAGTTTGTGGTCTTTTAATGTTTTTATGCACCTGATGAAACGGTCACCTAACATAAACCCCAAGTCTAAACACCCCTAATCTGCCGCCCGACACCGCTGACACCTACAATATACTTATTAACCCCTAATCTGCCGCCCCAATGTCGCTGCCACCCACCTACACTTATTAACCCCTAATCTGATGGGCCAAATGTTGTCGCTACCTATCTACACTTATTAACCCCTATTCTTCCGCCCCCAACGTCGCCGCCATTATACAAAAGTTAACCCCTAAACCTAACCCTAAGTCTATCCCTAACACCCCTAACTTTAATAATAATTAAAATAAATCTAAATAAAACTTACTAGCATTAACTTAATAATTCATATTTAAAACTAAATACTTACCTATAAAATAAACCCTAAGCTAGCTACAATATAACTAATAGTTACATTGCATTTATCTTAGGTTTTATTTTTATTTCACAGGCAAGTTTGTATTTACTTTAACTAGGTAGACTAGTTAGTAAATAGTTATTAGCTATTTACTACCTATCTAGTTAAAATACAAATTTACCTGTAAAATAAAATCTAACCTGTCTAACACTAACACCTAACCTTACACTACAATTAAATAAATTACATTAATTAAATACAATTAACTAAATTACAAAAAAAACGAAACACTAAGTTACACAAAATAAAAAATATTTAAACTAATTACACCTAATCAAAAAAAAAAGCCCACCCCAAAATAAAAAAAAATATTATTTAAGATCAGGTTCTCTATTTCATGTAGCAACACTATAATAAAAATATCCCCTAATCTGCCACTCCGGACATCGCTGCCACTATAATAAACATATTAACCCCTAAACCGCCACACTCCCGCATCGCAAACACTAGTTTAATATCATTAACCTCTAATCTGCTGCACTCTATGTCGCCGCCACCTCAATACATTTATTAACCCCTAATCTGCTGCCCCCAACGTCACCGCCGCCACTATACTAAAGTTATTATCCCCTAAACCTAACCCTAAGTCT
Organism: Bombina bombina; assembly: GCF_027579735.1. NCBI lineage: Eukaryota > Metazoa > Chordata > Amphibia > Anura > Bombinatoridae > Bombina > Bombina bombina. The sequence goes on from NC_069500.1 coordinate 312,930,770, forward strand.
AACCCTAACACCCCTAACTTTAATATAATTAAAATAAATCTAAATAAAAATTACTATCATTACCTAAATAATTCCTATTTAAAACTAAATACCTGTAAAATAAATAGTAATATAAATTAGTAATACTAATAGTTACATTGTAGCTATCTTAGGTTTTATTTTAATTTCACAGCTAAGTTTTGTATTTATTTTAACTAGGTAGACTAGTTAGTAAATAGTTATTAACTATTTACTACCTATCTAGTTAAAATACAAATTTACCTGTAAAATAAAATCTAACCTGTCTAACACTAACACCTAACCTTACACTATCTAGTTAAAATAAATACAAATTTACCTGTCAAATAAAACCTAACCTGAGTTACACTAACACCTAACATTACACTAAAATTAAATAAATTACATTAATTAAATGCGATTAAATAAATTACAAAAAAAAAAATAAACACTAAAGTACACAAAATAAAAAAGAAATTATCAAATATTTAAACTAATTACACCTAATCTAATAGCCCTATCAAAATAAAAAAGCCCCCCCAATATAAAAAAAAACCCTAGCCTACACTAAACTGCCAATGGCCCTTAAAAGGGCCTTTTGCGGGGCATTGCCCCAAAGAAATCAGCTCTGTTACCTTTAAAAAAAAAAATGCAAACAACCCCCCAACAGTAAAACCCACCACCCACACAACCAGCCCCCCCAAAAAAACCTACCTAAAAAACCTAAGCTCCCCATTGCCCTGAAAAGGGAATTTGGATGGTCATTGTCCTTAAAGGGCATTTAGCTCTTTTTCGGTGCCCAAAACCCTAATCTAAAAATAAAACCCACCCAATAAACCCTTAATAAAACCTAACACTAACCCCCGAAGATCCACTTACAGATTTTGAAGACCGGACATCCATCCTCATCCAGCCTGGAGAAGTCTTCATCCAAGCGGGCAGAAGTCGTCCTCAAGGCGGTCAGAAGTCTTCATCCAGACGGCATCTTCTATCTTCATCCTTCTGACGCGGAGCGAGTCCATCTTCAAGACATCCGGCGCGGAGCATCCTCTCCTTTTGCTGGCTGTTGAAGAATGACGTTTCCTTTAAATGACGTCATCCAAGATGGCGTCCCTTGAATTCCGATTGGCTGATAGCATTCTATCAGAAAATCGGAATTAAAGGGTAAAAAATCCTTTTGGCTGATACAATCAGCCAATAGGATTGAGCTTGCATTCTATTGGCTGTTCCAATCAGCCAATATGATTTTTTACCCTTTAATTCTGATTTGCTGATCGAATTCAATCAGAATTCAAGGGACGTCATCTTGGATCTTCGGGGGTTAGTGTTAGGTTTTCTTAATGGTTTATTGGGTGGGTTTTATTTTTAGATTAGGTTTTGGGCACCGAAAAAGAGCTAAATGCCCTTTTAAGGGCAATGCCCATCCAAATGCCCTTTTCAGGGTTTTTTAGGTAGTTTTTTTTTGGGGGGGGGGGGGTGTTGGTTGTGTGGGTGGTGGGTTTTACTGTTGGGGGGTTGTTTGTATTTTATTTTATTTTTTTACAGGTAAAAGAGCTGATTTCTTTGGGGCAATGCCCCGCAAAAGGCCCTTTTACGGGCCATTGGCAGTTTAGTGTAGGTTAGGGTTTTTTTTATTTTGGGGGGGGGGATTTTTCATTTTGATAGGGCTATTAGATTATTGTATTTAATTTTAGTGTAATGTTAGGTGTTAGTGTGAGGCAGGTTAGGTTTTATTTTACAGGTAACTTTGTTTTTATTTTAACTAGGTATTTAGTAAATAGTTAATAACTATTTACTAAATAGTCTACCTAGTTTAAAATAAATACAAACTTACCTGTGAAATAAAAATAAAACCTGGGGGGGCGGAGCCTGTAGCTGTCGCGGCAGGGCGTGTTAGTGGAGAGCTCTTGGATTATATTGGATTCCAAAAGGTTTTTTACTACATATGACACAGTATTCTCTACTGATTGCAAGGTGTACAGACTGCAGAAACTTTAGAGAACTCTGAGGGTCCATCACACGGAACCGGACCTGCCTATGCTCTTCAGCTTAACTACACAGAGGCAGGCCACAAGGCTTATACCGAGTGCTTGTTTCCTTGTGCTGTTGGGGCTGCCCGCATTATTGACCCCCCCGGAGTCTCTGATTCTGGGTTAATGAGCCAGATATTTAACGCTGGTCACGCTACTGCCTAGTGGGACAATGGATGACTTCCTGGCTGCCCTACAACAGACTCTAGCAAACTTTGAGCAAAAGTTCTGTGCCACACTAAAGGAGGCCTTTCAACCCCAGCGCACCCCTGCAGCTAGTGATGATGAGAGTGCCGACCTCATACCTATAGTGGAGGACACCGAAATCTGCCCTGACTTAAACCGGGATCAGAGAATCTTTGATCTAGTGCGCCGGTCGCACCTGGTTTCCTTTGAGCCTGACACTGATGTGGAGAGTCGACAGGCTTCCCCGGCACATAAGGTGTCTGACCGCCCGACGGTGTCCGTCTTCTTAAGAGAGCCCAACAGCTGGGAAAGCCGGCTTACCTGATGCGGATACTAGCAACAACATGGAGGCTTGATTCCCAACAGGGCCTGATGCCCTTCCTGCTTGCGGACAGCTTTGCTACAGCTACACCATCGGCAGAACATGGGAAGCCAGCCAGCCGCAGACGAAACGGGAAGCCACCCAGTTTACGCTCCGTATGCCACACTTCCATCTGCAGCGTCATAAAGTTAGGGGCTCTGAATAACCAGCAGCGGTCCCTGGGACACAGTGAGTACACCCGTACTGGCGTGGGTTAGGCCAAGAGTACCAGACCTAGCTGTGGACTAGCGAGAGACCATACTTTTACACAGCTGTAATGCCTATCGGGACCAGACTTAACTTTCCTCTACAAGAAACCTTACGGGACTAATGTTTACTGTTGGGCATTATCTCCACAAAAAGTTACACCCCACTCTATTTAATTGTCTATATTGGGGAAAGACTATGTTACTACACAGCCCGGACTTAACTTTCTCCTGTAGTGATTTTCAAAGTTTGCTACCAGGTTTTCTGGTCCCTGCTCAAATTACTATATAATTTACTTAAGTGTACCTCTCCTGCTGTATAGCTTGCAGATTTGTACTTCCCAGTATCACAGCAGGCTAAACTGATATAGGAGCTTCCCTTACTCTTATCTAGACCCCTTGTTGGGATCACCTGTATAATTTATGGTACATCTTTTACATATATCGTGCTTATGCTTATATTAGGATTATAGTAAGGCTACCCTTGTCCTCCTAAGAATAGGTTTATCCATGATAGAGCTAAAGGCCACCCTGTTTGCTCAATCTGAGATTCATCTCATGCCCACAGCTTATTATAATATAATACTTTGCCTGTTAGATATAAACAGTTTTGTTCATAATGTTTGCTCAGAGTGTTTAAATATAAAAAAAAAAAAGAAAGAGGTTTGTCATTTAAGACCCAAAAGTGGTCTCCTTTAAGGTGAATAACCCCCTATAATTTGAAACAGCAGTGATGAGGTCCAAGAGTGACCTCCTTGTCCCCTCGGAGGTTAATTAAATATTAGGCATTTACATTGTATTCCATGTCCCTGGATCCTAACTACAGGAATTTATAGTGTACATTTTAAAATCTTTATGTCCTCAGATATTTGTACTGCACTGATATTATGTTTTAATGTCCTATATTCTCTGTATGCCTTCTTACAAACCTCAATAAAAAAAATAAAATAAAAAATAAAAAAATAAAACCTAAGCTAGCTAAATGTAACTATTAGTTATATTGTAGCTAGCTTAGGGTTTATTTTATAGGTAAGTAATTAGTTTTAAATAGGAATTATTTAGTTAATTATAGTAATTTTTATTTAGATTTATTTTAATGATCTTAAAGTTAGGGGTGTTAGGGTTAGGTTTAGGGGTTAATATATTTATTTAGTGTTAGTGATGTTGGAGGCCAGAGGTTTTTAGAGGTTAATAACTTTAGTATAGTGGCGGTGGCGACATTGGGGACGGCAGATTAGGGGTTAATAAGTGTAATGTAGGTGTCAGCGATGTCGGGGGGCGGCAGATTAGGGGTTAATAAGTGTAATGTAGGTGTCGGCGATGTCGGGGGGCGGCAGATTAGGGGTTAATAAGTGTAATGTAGGTGGCGGCGATGTTAGGGGCGGCAGATTAGGGGTTAATAAGTATAATGTAGGTGTCGGCAATGTCAGGGGCAGCAGATTAGGGGTTAATAAGTGTAATGTAGGTGTCGGCGATGTCGGGGACGGTAGATTAGGGGTGTTTAGACTCAGGGTTTATGTTAGGGTGTTTTGTTTAAACACACATTTTCTATAGGAATCAATGGGGCTGCATTACGGAGCTTTATGCTCCTTTATTGCAGTTGTTAGGCTTTTTTTTGGCCCGCTCTCCCCATTGATGTCTATGGGGAAATCGTGCACGAGCACGTAAAACCAGCTCAAAGCAGCGCTGGTATTTGTGTGCGGTATGGAGCTCAACGCTGCCATATTGCCCACTAACGCAGGTTTTTGGAAAACCTGTAATAGCAGCACTATTAAAGGTGAGTGGTGGAAATAACTTGCAAGTTATTACCGAGCCACTCATAACGCAAAACTCGTAATCTAGACGATTTTATTCTAAGTGAAGAGCAAAGGCATTTAAAATGTTTCTTAACATGCCTTCGACTTAAGCATAGTTGACCTAGCGCACCTTCAGGAGCCAGAAGAGAGTTTTGTAGCGTAATAAAAAATAAGTTTATGGGGAAACGGGGTTAGCACTGCTGCGCTATCCGACCTCCAGATATTAGCGCACTTGAGTTTTTTTTTACTCGCTCACAAACTTTTTACTTTCAACTTATAATATGAGTGCAATAATAAGAGCGCTATTGCTTTAACTTGTCTGGGGTTATTGCTCAATAGCGCTATAATTTTTGCATGGTTTCCTAATTAGTACCTTCAGCTCCATATGCCGTGGAATGGGTGGAGAGAGAGGTATACACCAAGACTCCCTTATATTAGCGTATATAGTGATATTGTCCTGGTCATTAAGATAATTATTACCAAAATCCTGGACTTTTATAATAAGCCCTCAAGAAATACGAGTGTACTATTGCACTTATTCAGTGCTATCCCAATTGCACTACAAAAGTTATTTATAATCTATTAGTCAGGAAGACGTTTAGTCTGAGACCTCACTAGTGATTTGAAAATGTCTGTATACCCTTAACTGTTGAATTTTCATTTAAGTCTAAAATGTCCTAGTTAAAGAAGCTGCACATACCATATGTTTTATATGTTTCACAGTTCCTAATGCCTTTCAACATGCTGTAAATGTTTTCTCTGGCTCAAGCTAATTTACTAGAGGTTTAGTACATAAAAAGCTGTACCCATTTCTACCATGACAGGTCGATATTTTATATTATATTGCATTTTAAGTCACAACTCATAAGTAGAGCCTCTTATGTCATTTGCTACCTTCAAATATTGAATTATGTAATATGTCCAGTTTCCGTAATAGACAGCAAATTCCTTTTATGAGATTATTCTATACCTAGCAAAACTACGGTATATGTTGAGACTCTTGTTACAGTTACTTAGTACTAATTGGATATGGTCACCTTTACCTAATTGTAATGGGAGCCTATGATACCTCTCGCTATGTATATGCTTCCTTACTTAAGTAGTTACTCAATCTAAATACACTATCTATGCACACTATAGCGATTCCATATTAGGTCTAGGTGCTTACCTCTTTTTTTATCTACTACCTCCATTTTATGTGGCCTGTTAGGGTTTAGTCCTGTGGCTGTGCTATTAACGGCCGAGATGGCGCTGCCCGGGATAAGTCATACCTTGGATTTTATATCCCAAATATAGCATGTTGAGAGAACCCTAACCAATAGACATAGCTGAAATCTTAATTAACAGATATGCGCTACATCTTTAATTGACCATACAGTATTAGGCTTCTAATCACTTCTCTTGTATAAGGTGCAGCTGAAGAACTATATATGGATCACATACTACTAGGCACAACTATTGTTATCACCAGTTGGTACTTAAAACTGTAGACAGCAGATGTGTTTTGACGATATCCCCAGGCTCAGATGCACCCACACTTGGCAAGACCTCCCAATTATTTATCTCCTAGTCTCACATACGTGACCATATAGACTTTATTTTGCCATACTACTTTATTTTTATAGATGCATACCATTTAAGCTACCCTGATATAGCCTGACCTATGCTGTAGGGATATGTGCAATTTACTAATCGCAGCTATATCCATATATGGTTACTTTGTTCAGATTGTGTTCATAGTTCCCAAAGTGATCATATATTTATACAGAAGTTTTTTTGTTCTTTTTGTTAGTATCTATGTCCTATAAAATCAGAAAAGATTCATTAACCCCTTAATGACCACAGCACTTTTCCATTTTCTGTCCGTTTGGGACCAAGGCTATTTTTACATTTTTGCGGTGTTTGTGTTTAGCTGTAATTTTCCTCTTACTCATTTACCGTACCCCCACATATTATATACCGTTTTTCTCGCCATTAAATGGACTTTCTAAAGATACCATTATTTTCATCATATCTTATAATTTACTATAAAAAAAATATAAAATATGAGGAAAAATTTAAAAAAAATACACTTTTTCTAACTTTGACCCCCAAAATCTGTTACACATCTACAACGACCAAAAAACACCCATGCTAAATAGTTTCTAAATTTTGTCCTGAGTTTAGAAATACCCAATGTTTACATGTTCTTTACTTTTTTTGCAAGTTATAGGGCAATAAATACAAATAGCACTTTGCTATTTCCAAACCATTTTTTTTCAAAATTAGCGCTAGTTACATTAGAACACTAATATCTTTCAAGAATCTCTGAATATCTATTGACATATATATATTTTTTTTTAGTAGACATCCCAAAGTATTGATCTAGGCCCATTTTTGTATATTTCATGCCACCATTTCACCGCCAAATGCGATCAAATAAAAAAAATTGTTCACTTTTTCACAAATTTTTTCACAAACTTTAGGTTTCTCACTGAAATTATTTACAAACAGCTTGTGCAATTATGGCACAAATGGTTGTAAATTGTTCTCTGGGATCCCCTTTGTTCAGAAATAGCAGACTTATATGGCTTTGGTGTTGCTTTTTGGTAATTAGAATGCCACTAAATGCCACTGCGCACCACACGTGTATTATGCCCAGCAGTGAAGGGGTTAATTAGGGAGCATGTAGGGAGCTTTTTGGGGTAATTTTAGCTTTAGTGTAGTGTAGTAGACAACCCCAAGTATTGATCTAGGCCCATTTTGGTATATTTCATGCCACCATTTCACCGCCAAATGCGATCAAATTAAAAAAAACGTAACATTTTTCACAATTTTAGGTTTCTCACTGAAATCATTTACAAACAGCTTGTGCAGTTATGGCACAAATGGTTGTAAATGCTTCTCTGGGATCCCCTTTGTTCAGAAATAGCAGACATATATGGCTTTGGCGTTGCTTTTTGGTATTTAGAAGGCCGCTAAATGCCGCTGCGCATCACACGTGTATTATAGCTAGCAGTGAAGGGGTTAATTAGGTAGCTTGTAGGGAGCTTGCAGGGTTAATATCACATTTAGAGTAGAGCTCAGCCTCCCACCTGAAACATCAGACCCCCTGATCCCTCCCAAACAGCTCTCTTCCCTCCCCCACCCCACAATTGTCCCCGCCATCTTAAGTACTGGCAGAAAGTCTGCCAGTACTAAAATAAAAGCTATATTTGTTTTTTTTGTGTGTTTTTAAAAAGGCATATTTACATATGCTGCTGTGTACTATCCCCCCTTATCCCCTAACCTCACTGATCCCCCCCAAACAGCTCTATAACCCTCCCACTCTAACTTAATCTGCGCCATCTTGGGTACTGGCAGCTGTCTGCCAGTACCCAGTTTAGAAGAAAAACATGCTTTTTTTAAATTTTTACTAATTTTTTCTGTAGTGTAGCTTCCCCCCACACCAAACCAACCCCCACCCCTCCACGATCTCTTTTTGTGCTTTTGCACAAACAAGATTTGGGTATTTTTTATTAAATATATTTGCCGTAGTGTAGCGGTTCCCACCCGCTCCCGCCCGTGCACGCGCCCGCCCGCCACCCTCCGTGCACGCGCCCCCGATCCCGCCCCCGATCCCGCCCCCCTTGACTTCACGGCACCCACCGATGGCCGCCCACCCGCCTCCCAAGCCGGCTCCCACCCACCAACGATACCGGCCATCGATGTCCGGTGCAGAGAGGGCCACAGAGTGGCTCTCTCTGCACCGGAAGGCCATGTAAGGTTATTGCAGGATGCCTCCATATCGAGGCATCACTGCAATAACCGGAAAGCAGCTGGAAGCGATCAGGATCGCTTCCAGCTGCTTTCCACACAGAGGACGTGCAGGGTACGTCCTCAGGCATTAACTGCCTTTTTTTTGAGGACGTACCCTGCACGTCCTCGGTCATTAAGGGGTTAAAGGAGACCCAAGAGTGGTTTCCTTATTTTCAGAAGTTGCTTTCATTAGTTACGTTTGTATGGTCATAAAGCGTCCAAGAGTGGCCTTCCAGGTTATTTTGAAGGTACAAGAAATATACGGGCACTAATTTGTTACTTAAGTTGTGTATGCAATGTCATCTAATCACACTTTGTTTAAATAACAGAGCGATTAATGGTTGAATATGTAAAAAAAAACTTCTCTGTAAAGCCTATGTTGACATGTATGCCTTGTATGCCTTTGAATGAATCTCAATAAAAAAAAAAAAAAAAAATTATTTTCTTTCTATCACATAGGTGCAACCTGTGTCTTAAGGAAGAAATTTTCAGCAAGCCAGTTTTGGATTGACTGTAGAAAACATAATGTCACAGTTGTTCAATACATTGGAGAATTGTGCCGTTATTTGTGTAACCAGCCAAAGGTAAGTACAAAATGAAGTTCAAATTTACAAAAGTTGTTTTGTTTATTTAAGCTATGTAGTATTTTTTTTTTTTTTTTTTACACATATTTGCTGAAATATATATAATACCAAACTGAGAGAACACTAAATTGGAAATAAGCCAAAGATTAATAAAGATAAAGATTAATCTAGGATTGATTGCAATAATTTAACATTCCTGTCAGATTAGAAAAATATATCCTAGAATAACCTAGCAATATAAAATAAAGGGTGTGCACTGAAAACAAAACTGCCAATAAGTCTCCCTATAATATAAAAGGAGCAGGTAAAGTCCAAAAACTCCATGGGTGTTCTGTATAAGACTTGCACAAGACAGCACTCTAAGGATGGTTATAGCCAGAATCTCACAGCTTCTTTAAAATAAGAAAATACAAGTGACTCATGAAAGTAGTGAAATTGTGAAGTTCTATCATATTTGATACATTTACAATTTCACCATTTTCTTACTTCACTTTCTCACTTTATATGATTGCACTCATGTGTTAGATGCTTTATTTATTGTCACTAAATTATGGGATTATCTATATACAATTTTTATATTTACATTCAGCCAGATTACGAGTTTTGCGTTATGGCTGGCTCGCTAATAACTTGCAAGTTATTTTCACCGCTCACCTTTAATAGCGCTGTTATTACAGGTTTGCAAAAAACGGCTTGTGCGGGCGATATGGTTGCGTTGAGCTCCATACCGCACCCAAATACAAGCGGTGCTTTGACGTGCTCGTGCACGATTTCCCCATAGACATCAATGGGGAGAGCCGGCTAAAAAAAAGCCTAACACCTACAATCGCGGAGCGTAAAGCTCCGTAACGCAGCCCAATTGATGTCTATGGGGAAAGAAAATGTATGTTTTAACACCCTAACACAGTGCTCTCCAAACTGTGTGTCGTGACACATTAGCGTGTCGGCAGCAGTGTGTAGGTGTGTCCCTGCTTCAGCACAAATTTTTTTGAATTTAAAATTATTTAAACATTTTTTTTTTGGTTTCTGCCTGCTTGCTATGCATATCACATGGATGACTTGTGATTGATACCTAGTGTGTCACAGATCATCGTAACCTATTGGCGCAGCTCAGTGGGAACTGAAACTATTCCCATTGGTGGCTTTGGCTGCACATTGGTTCCTGACTGCACGTGTAGTTTCCTCAATCGGCTCGTGACTGCATGTGTAGTCAGTGAGTGGGATAGCAGTGTGGGCAGTAGTCAGTGCAACTTGCAGAGCTCTGAGGGTGGCAGCTTAAACGCTGAGCTGAAATCAGAAGTCAAAGTTTTGTTTTTTTGCAGCTAGCTCCTAGTAGTGCATTGCTGCTCCTGCTCTTGATATATACATAGGAAGTTTTTAAAAATGCTTGATGATGAAATGCGAGTGTCTTTAGCTAATATTCCACCAAATATTCAGAAACTGTGTTCATCCCATCAACCTCATACATCCCAATAAAATAGTAAGTAGTTATTGGTGCTATTAAACTTTTTTTAATTCTTGCACATACATACTGTTACTTGTGAATACATTTCGCTATTATATAATTTATGTATGTGTCCGTATCTCTTAAAACAAGTTAGTTTAACCTCCTGTTTCCTAGTACAACTGAATTACTGTGTCACAAAATGATGTAGGTCTAAAAAAGTGTGTCACCAACATGAAAGGTTTGGAAAGCTCTGCCCTAACATAAACCCAGAGTCTAAACACCCCTAATCCTCTGCCCCCGACATCGCCGACACCTAGATTACACTTATAAACCCCTAATCTGCCGCCCCCATTGTCGCCGCCACCTACCTACACTTAGTAACCCCTAATCTGCCACCCCCAATGTCGCCATCGCCACTATACTAAAGTTATTAACCCCTAAACATCTGGCCTCCCACATCACTAACACTAAATAAATATATTAACCCCTAACATAACCTTAAGTCTAACCCTAACACCCCCTAACTTAAATATAATTAAAATAAATCTAAATAAAACCTACTTTTAATAACTAACTAATTCCTATTTAAAACTAAATACATACTTACCTGTAAAATAAAACCTAAGATAGCTACAATATAACTAATAATTATATTGTATCTATCTTAGGTTTTATATTTATTTCACAGGTAAGTTTGTATTTATTTTAACTAGGTAGACTAGTTAGGAAATAGTTATCAACTATTTACTAGCTACCTAGTTAAAATAAATACAAATTTACCTGTAAAATAAAACCTAACCTGCCTCACACTAAAACCTAACATTACAATAAAATAAATTAAATTAGCAAACTACAATTATCTAAAGTACAAAAAATCATAAACACTAAATTACACAAAATAAAAAAAGAAATTATCAAAAAAAAACGAATTACTCCTAATCTAATAGCCCTATCAAAATAAAAAAGCCCCCCCCCAAAAAAAAATAACTAGCCTACACTAAACTGCCAATGGCCCTTAAAAGGACCTTTTGCGGGGCATTGCCCCAATAAATCAGCCAAGCAGGCAAAAGTCCTCATCCAAGCGGGCAGAAGTCCTCATCCAAGCGGGCAGAAGTCCTCATCCAAGCGGGCAGAAGTCTTTATCCAGACGGCATCTTCTATCTTCATTCATCCAGCACGGAGCGGGTCCATCTTCAAGACATCCGGCACGAAGCATCCTCTTTCGATGGCTATTGAAGAATTAAGTTTTCCCTTTAAATGACGTCATCCAAGATGGCATCCCTTACATTCCGATTGGCTGATAAAATTCTATCAGCCAATAGGAATATCAGCCAATAAGGGGGAAAATCCTATTGGCTGTTGCAATCAGCAAATAGGATTGAGCTCACATTCTATTGGCTGATTGGAATAGCCAATAGAATGCACGTTCAATCCTATTGGCTGATTGGATCAGCCAATAGGATGAAAGCTCAATCCTATTGGCTGATTTCAACAGCCAATAGGATTTTTCCCCCTTAATTCCTATTAGCTGATAGAATTCTATCAGCCAATCGGAATGTAAGGGACACCATCTTGGATAACATAATTTAAAGGGAAACTTCATTCTTCAATAGCCATCAAAAGAAGAGGATGCATCACGCCGGATGTCTTGAAGATGGACCCGCTCCGCGCTGGATGAATGAAGATAGAAGATTCCGTCTGGATGAAGACTTCTGCCCGCTTGGATGGAGACTTCTGCCGGCTTCGATGAGGACTTCTGCTGACTTTGATGAGGACTTTGCCGCCTGGATGAGGATGGATGTCCGGTCTTCAAAAACTGTAAGTGGATCGTCGGGGGTTCGTGTTAGGTTTTTTTAAGGGTTTATTGGATGGGTTTTATTTTTAGCTTAGGGGTTCTGGCAATTTAAAAGAGCTAAATGCCCTTTTAACGGCAATGCCTATCCAAATGCCCTTTTCAGGGCAATGGGGAGCTTAGGTTTATTTATATACGATTTTATTTGGGGGTTTGGTTGTGTGGGTTTTACTGTTGGGGGGGTTGTTTGTATTTTTTTTTCAGGTAAAATATCTGATTTCTTTGGGGCAATGCCCCGCAAAAGAACCTTTTAAGGGCTATTGGCAGTTTTTAGTGTAGGCTAGCGGTTTTTGTATTTTGGGGGGGCTTTTTTATTTTGATAGGGCTATTAGATTAGGATTAATTTGTTTTTATTTTTGATAATTTCTTTTTTTATTTTGTGTAATTTAGTGTTTATTATTTTTTGTACTTTAGATAATTGTACTTTGTTAATTTAATTTATTTTATTGTAATGTTAGGTGTTAGTGTATGGCAGGTTAGATTTTATTTTACAGGTAAATTTGTATTTATCTTAACTAGGTAGCTAGTAAATAGTTAATAACTATTTACTAACTAGTCTACCTAGTTAAAATAAATAAAAACTTAGCTGTGAATTAAAAATAAAACCTAAGGTAGCTACAATGTAACTATTAGTTATATTGTAGCTAGCTTAGGTTTTATTTTATAGGTAAGTATTTAGTTTTAAATAGGAATTAGTTATTAATAGTAGGTTTTATTTAGATTTATTTAAATTATATTTAAGTTAGGGAGGGTTAGGGTTAGCTTTAGGGGTTAATAGGTTTATTATAGCGGCAGAGTGGGCGGATGGCAGATTAGGGGTTAATTATATTTAAATAGTGTTTCTTCTGTTAAGTGTGATCAGTCCACGGGTCATCATTACTTGTGGGATATTATCTGCTCCCCTACAGGAAGTGCAAGAGGATTCACCCAGCAGAGTTGCTATATAGCTCCTCCCCTCTACGTCACCTCCAGTCATTCTCTTGCACCCAGCAACTAGATAGGTCGTGTGAGAGGACTATGGTGATTATACTTAGTTTTATATCTTCAATCAAAAGTTTGTTATTTTAAAATAACACCGGAGTGTGTTATTACCTCTCTGGCAGAGTTTGAGGAAGAATCTACCAGAGTTTTGCTATGATTTTAGCCGGAGTAGTTAAGATCATATTGCTGTTTCTCGGCCATCTGAGGAGTGAGGTAAACTTCAGATCAGGGGACAGCGGGCAGATGAATCTGCATAGAGGTATGTAGCAGTTTTTATTTTCTGACAATGGAATTGATGAGAAAATCCTGCCATACCGATATAATGTCATGTATGTATACTTTACACTTCAGTATTCTTGGAGAATGGTAATTCACTAGAATTACACTGTAAGAAAGACATAAAGCTGTTTAATAACTAGAGATTATGTTTAATGTTTTTGCTGGAATGTAAAATCATTTTCATTTACTGAGGTACTGAGTGAATAAATGTTTGGGCACTATTTTTCCACTTGGCAGTTGCTTAAATCTGTTTTTTCTGTCAGTTTCTGTTCTCCCTCACTGCTGTGTGTGTGGGGGAGGGGCGCTTTTACTATGCATCAAATATTTCAGTCAGCAGAGCTGTGAGAATTATAGTTTGACTGAAATAAAAACGTTTATTCTGTAATTTGTTTCCTGCTTTCAGAAATTGTTATCTTTGCTAATGGGATTAAACCTTTGCTAAAGTTGTGTTGTTTAATTGCTGAGGGGAACAATCCTTTGCTAAAACTGTATATTCTGACAAAGATTGATGCTATAACTTAATTATTTTAACTGTTATCATTTTTTTCTGTGCTTCTTAAAGGCACAGTTCGTTTTCATATTATTTGTAAATTACTTTGAAAAGTATTTTCAAGTTGCTGTTTATTTGCTAGTGTGTTAAACATGTCTGATTCAGAGGAATATCTCTGTGCTATATGTGTTAATGCCAAAATGGAGCCCAATAGAAATTTATGTACTAAATGTATTGATGCTATTTTAAAAAACAGTCAATCTGTACAAATTGAACATATTTCACCAAACAACGAGGGGAGAGTTATGCCGACTAACTCGCCTCACGTGTCAGTACCTGCATCTCCCGCTCAGGAGGTGCGTGATATTGTAGCGCCGAGTACATCTGGGCGGCCATTACAAATCACATTACAAGATATGGCTACTGTTATGACTGAAGTTTTGGCTAAACTACCAGAACTAAGAGGTAAACGTGATCACTCTGGGGTGAGAACAGAGTGCGCTGATAATGCAAGGGCCATGTCTGATACTGCGTCACAGTTTGCAGAACGTGAAGACGGAGAGCTTCATTCTGTGGATGACGGTTCTGATCCAAATAAACTGGACTCAGACATTTCAAATTTTAAATTTAAGCTTGAGAACCTCCGTGTGTTACTAGGGGAGGTATTAGCGGCTCTGAATGATTGTAACACTGTTGCAATCCCAGAGAAAATGTGTAGGTTGGATAAATATTTTGCGGTACCGACGAGTACTGACGTTTTTCCTATACCTAAGAGACTTACTGACATTGTTACTAAGGAGTGGGATAGACCCGGTGTGCCTTTCTCACCCCCTCCTATATTCAGAAAGATGTTTCCAATAGACGCCGCCACACGGGACTTATGGCAAATGGTGTCCCTAAGGTGGAGGGAGCAGTTTCTACTTTAGCTAAGCGTACCACTATCCCAGTGGAGGATAGCTGTGCTTTTTCAGATCCAATGGATAAAAAATTAGAGGGTTACCTTAAGAAAATGTTTGTTCAACAAGGGTTTATATTGCAACCTCTTGCATGTATTGCGCCTGTCACGGCTGCAGCAGCATTTTGGTTTGAGTCTCTGGAAGAGACACTTCAATCATCCACACTAGATGACATCACACACAAACTTAAATTCCTTAAGTTAGCTAATTCATTTATTTCAGATGCCGTAGTACATTTAACTAAACTTGCGGCTAAAAATTCAGGATTCGCCATTCAGGCACGCAGAGCTCTGTGGCTGAAATCCTGGTCAGCTGATGTTACGTCTAAATCTAAATTGCTTAATATTCCTTTCAAAGGGCAGACCTTATTCGGGCCCGGCTTGAAAGAGATTATTGCTGACATTACAGGAGGTAAAGGTCATGCCCTGCCTCAGGACAAGGCCAAAGCCAAGGCTAGACAGTCCAATTTTCGTTCCTTTCGTAATTTCAAAGCAGGAGCAGCATCAACTTCCTCTGCACCAAAACAGGAAGGAGCTGTTGCTCGCTACAGACAAGGCTGGAAACCTAACCAGTCCTGGAACAGGGGCAAACAGGCCAGAAAACCTGCTGCTGCCCCTAAGACAGCATGAATTGAGGGCCCCCGATCCGGGACCGGATCTAGTGGGGGGTAGGCTTTCCCTCTTCGCCCAGGCTTGGGCAAGAGATGTTCAGGATCCCTGGGCGTTAGAGATCATATCTCAGGGATACCTTCTGGACTTCAAATCCTCTCCCCCAAGAGGGAGATTTCATCTGTCAAGGTTGTCAACAAACCTAACAAAGAAGGAAGCGTTTCTACGCCGCGTACAAGATCTTTTATTAATGGGAGTGATCCATCCAGTTCCGCGGTTGGAACTAGGACAAGGGTTTTACTCAAATCTGTTTGTAGTTCCCAAAAAAGAGGGAACCTTCAGGCCAATCTTGGATTTAAAGATCCTAAACAAATTCCTAAGAGTTCCATCGTTCAAGATGGAAACTATTCGAACATTTTTGCCCATGATCCAAGAGGGTCAGTACATGACCACAGTGGATTTAAAGGATGCTTACCTTCACATACCGATTCACAAAAGCCATTACCGGTATCTAAGGTTTGCCTTTTTAGACAGGCATTACCAGTTTGTAGCTCTTCCATTCGGACTGGCTACGGCTCCAAGAATCTTCACAAAGGTTCTGGGCACTCTTCTGGCGGTACTAAGACCGCGAGGAATTTCAGTAGCTCCGTACTTAGACGACATACTGATACAAGCTTCAAGCCTTCAAACTGCCAAATCTCATACAGAGATAGTACTAGCATTTCTAAGGTCGCATGGATGGAAAGTGAACGAAAAGAAAAGTTCTCTCTTTCCACTCACAAGAGTTCCCTTCCTGGGGACTCTGATAGATTCTGTAGAAATGAAGATTTACCTAACAGAGGACAGGTTAACAAAACTTCAAAGTGCATGCCGTGTCCTTCATTCTATTCAACACCCGTCAGTAGCTCAATGCATGGAGGTAATCGGACTAATGGTAGCAGCAATGGACATAGTTCCTTTTGCACGCCTACATCTCAGACCACTGCAACTGTGCATGCTAAGTCAGTGGAATGGGGATTACTCAGATTTGTCCCCCACTCTAAATCTGAATCAAGAGACCAGAAATTCTCTTCTATGGTGGCTTTATCGGCCACATCTGGCCAGGGGAATGCCATTCAGCAGGCCAGACTGGTCAATTGTAACAACAGACGCCAGCCTACTAGGTTGGGGCGCTGTCTGGAATTCTCTGAAGGCTCAGGGACTATGGAATCAGGAGGAGAGTCTTCTTCCAATAAACATTCTGGAATTGAGAGCAGTCCTCAATGCTCTTCTGGCTTGACCCCAGTTAACAACTCGGGGGTTCATCAGGTTCCGGTCGGACAACATCACGACTGTAGCTTATATCAACCATCAGGGAGGGACAAGAAGCTCCCTAGCAATGATGGAAGTATCGAAGATAATTCGCTGGGCAGAGTCTCACTCTTGCCACCTGTCTGCAATCCACATCCCAGGAGTGGAGAACTGGGAGGCGGATTTCTTAAGTCGTCAGACTTTTCATCCGGGGGAGTGGGAACTTCATCCAGAGGTCTTTGCCCAAATACTTCGACGTTGGGGCAAACCAGAGATAGATCTCATGGCGTCTCGACAGAACGCCAAGC
This sequence comes from Bombina bombina, assembly GCF_027579735.1. NCBI lineage: Eukaryota > Metazoa > Chordata > Amphibia > Anura > Bombinatoridae > Bombina > Bombina bombina. The sequence continues at coordinate 312,947,918 of NC_069500.1, forward strand.
TTCCGCGCTACGGGTCCAGATCCAGGGATCCGGGAGCGGTCCTGATAGATGCCTTGACAGCACCATGGACCTTCAGGATGGCTTATGTGTTTCCACCTTTCCCGATGCTTCCTCGATTGATTGCCAGAATCAAACAGGAGAAAGCATCAGTGATTCTAATAGCGCCTGCATGGCCACGCAGGACTTGGTATACAGATCTGGTGGACATGTCATTCTGTCCACCTTGGTCGTTACCTCTGAAACAGGACCTTCTGATTCAGGGTCCTTTCAAACATCAAAATCTAACTTCTCTGAAGCTGACTGCTTGGAAATTGAACGCTTGATCTTATCAAAGCGTGGTTTTTCTGAGTCAGTTATTGATACCTTAATACAGGCTAGGAAGCCTGTTACCAGAAAGATTTACCATAAAATATGGCGTAAATACCTATATTGGTGCGAATCCAAAGGTTACTCTTGGAGTAAGGTTAGGATTCCTAGGATATTGTCTTTTCTACAAGAAGGTTTAGAAAAGGGGTTATCCGCTAGTTCCTTAAAGGGACAGATCTCAGCTCTGTCCATTCTGTTACACAAGCGTCTGTCAGAAGTTCCAGACGTTCAGGCTTTTTGTCAGGCTTTGGCCAGGATTAAACCTGTGTTTAAAGCTGTGGCTCCACCATGGAGTTTAAACCTTGTTCTTAACGTTTTACAGGGTGTTCCGTTTGAACCCCTTCATTCCATTGTTATAAAGTTGTTATCTTGGAAAGTTCTATTTTTAATGGCTATTTCCTCGGCTCGAAGAGTCTCTGAGTTATCAGCCTTACATTGTGATTCTCCTTATTTGATTTTTCACTCGGATAAGGTAGTTCTGCGTACTAAACCTGGGTTCTTACCTAAGGTAGTCACTAACAGGAATATCAATCAGGAGATTGTTGTTCCATCCTTGTGCCCAAATCCTTCTTCGAGGAAGGAACGTCTTTTGCACAATCTGGATGTAGTTCGTGCCCTTAAATTTTATTTACAGGCAACTAAAGATTTTCGACAAACGTCTTCCCTGTTTGTCGTTTACTCTGGTCAGAGGAGAGGTCAAAAAGCTTCTGCTACCTCTCTCTCTTTTTGGCTTCATAGCATAATTCGTTTAGCTTATGAGACTGCTGGACAGCAGCCTCCTGAAAGAATTACAGCTCATTCCACTAGAGCTGTGGCTTCCACTTGGGCCTTTAAGAATGAGGCCTCTGTTGAACAGATTTGCAAGGCTGCAACTTGGTCTTCGCTTCATACTTTTTCCAAATTTTACAAATTTGACACTTTTGCTTCCTCGGAGGCTATTTTTGGGAGAAAGGTTCTTCAGGCAGTGGTTCCTTCTGTATAAAGAGCCTGCCTATCCCTCCCGTCATCCGTGTACTTTTGCTTTGGTATTGGTATCCCACAAGTAATGATGACCCGTGGACTGATCACACTTAACAGAAGAAAACATAATTTATGCTTACCTGATAAATTCCTTTCTTCTGTAGTGTGATCAGTCCACGGCCCGCCCTGTTTTTTAGGCAGGTAAATATTTTTTAAATTATACTTCAGTCACCACTACACCCTTGGCTTCTCCTTTCTCGTTGGTCCTTGGTCGAATGACTGGAGGTGACGTAGAGGGGAGGAGCTATATAGCAACTCTGCTGGGTGAATCCTCTTGCACTTCCTGTAGGGGAGCAGATAATATCCCACAAGTAATGATGACCCGTGGACTGATCACACTACAGAAGAAAGGAATTTATCAGGTAAGCATAAATTATGTTTTTTGATGCGGGAGGGCGACGGTTTAGGGGTTAATAATTTTATTCTAGTGGCGACAATGTCGGGGAGCGGCAGAATAGGGGTTCATAATTTTTTTTTGTGGCGGCGATGTCCGGAGCGGCAGATTAGGGGTTAATAATTTTATTTTAGTGTTTGCAATGTGGGAGGGCCTCGGTTTAGGGGTTAATATGTAGTTTATGGGTGTTAGTGTACTTTTTAACACTTTAGTTATGAGTTTTATGCTACAGCTTTGTAGCGTAAAACTCATAACTACTGACTTTAGATGGCGGTACGAATCTTGTCGGTATACAGTGCACGCTCACTTTTCTTTCATGTAATTAGCAAGAGTCCATGAGCTAGTGACGTATGGGATATACATTCCTACCAGGAGGGGCAAAGTTTCCCAAACCTCAAAATGCCTATAAATACACCCCTCACCACACCCACAATTCAGTTTTACAAACTTTGCCTCCGATGGAGGTGGTGAAGTAAGTTTGTGCTAGATTCTACGTTGATATGCGCTCCGCAGCAAGTTGGAGCCCGGTTTTCCTCTCAGCGTGCAGTGAATGTCAGAGGGATGTGAGGAGAGTATTGCCTATTTGAATGCAGTGATCTCCTTCTACGGGGTCTATTTCATAGGTTCTCTGTTATCGGTCGTAGAGATTTATCTCTTACCTCCCTTTTCAGATCGACGATATACTCTTATATACCATTACCTCTACTGATTCTCGTTTCAGTACTGGTTTGGCTTTCTACAAACATGTAGATGAGTGTCCTGGGGTAAGTAAATCTTATTTTCTGCGACACTCTAAGCTATGGTTGGGCACTTTGTTTATAAAGTTCTAAATATATGTATTCAAACATTTATTTGCCTTGACTCAGAATGTTCAACTTTCCTTATTTTTCAGACAGTCAGTTTCATATTTGGGATTATGCATTTAAATTATTCATTTTTTCTTACCTTCAAAAATTTGACTCTTTTTTTCCCTGTGGGCTGTTAGGCTCGCGGGGGCTGAAAATGCTTCATTTTATTGCGTCATTCTTGGCGCGGACTTTTTTGGCGCAAAAAATTCTTTTCGTTTCCGGCGTCATACGTGTCGCCGGAAGTTGCGTCATTTTTTGACGTTATTTTGCGCCAAAAATGTCGGCATTCCGGATGTGGCGTCATTTTTGGCGCCAAAAGCATTTAGGCGCCTAATAATGTGGGCGTCTTATTTGGCGCTAAAAAATATGGGCGTCGCTTTTGTCTCCACATTATTTAAGTCTTATTTCTTCTGTTAAGTGTGATCAGTCCACGGGTCATCATTACTTCTGGGATATTAACTCCTCCCCAACAGGAAGTGCAAGAGGATTCACCCAGCAGAGCTGCATATAGCTCCTCCCCTCTACGTCACTCCCAGTCATTCTCTTGCACCCAACGACTAGATAGGAGGTGTGAGAGGACTATGGTGATTATACTTAGTTTTATATCTTCAATCAAAAGTTTGTTATTTTAAAATAGCACCGGAGTGTGTTATTACCTCTCTGGCAGAGTTTGAAGAAGAATCTACCAGAGTTTTTGCTATGATTTTAGCCGGAGTAGTTAAGATCATATTGCTGTTTCTCGGCCATCTGAGGAGAGGTAAACTTCAGATCAGGGGACAGCGGGCAGATGAATCTGCATAGAGGTATGTAGCAGCTTTTATTTTCTGACAATGGAATTGATGAGAAAATCCTGCCATACCGATATAATGTCATGTATGTATACTTTACACTTCAGTATTCTGGGGAATGGTACTTCACTAGAATTACACTGTAAGAAGTACATAAAGCTGTTTAATAACTAGAAATTATGTTTAGCGTTTTTGCTGGAATGTAAAATCGTTTTCATTTGCTGAGGTACTGAGTGAATAAATGTTTGGGCACCATTTTTCCACTTGGCAGTTGCTTAATCTTTTTCTGTCAGTTTCTGTTCTCTCTCACTGCTGTGTGTGAGGGGGAAGGGCCGTTTTTTGGCGCCTTTTCTATGCATCAGTTATTTCAGTCAGCAGCTCATTGTATTCCCTGCATGATCCGGTTCATCTCTACAGAACTCAGGGGTCTTCAAACTTATTTTGAGGGAGGTAATTTCTCTCAGCAGAGCTGTGAGAATTATAGTTGACTGTGATAAAAAACGTTTATTCTGTAATTGTTTCCTGCTTTCAGAATTTGTTATCTTTGCTATTGGGATTAAACCTTTGCTAAAGTTGTGTTGTTTACAAGGATTGAGGCTATAACTGTTTCAATTTATTAATTTTCAACTGTTATAGATTTTCTGTGCTTCTTAAAGGCGCAGTACGTTTTTAATTGAATTGTATTCCAAGTTGCAAGTTTATTTGCTAGTGTGTTAAACATGTCTGATTCAGAGGAAGATACCTGTGTCATTTGTTGCAATGCCAAAGTGGAGCCCAATAGAAATTTATGTACTAACTGTATTGATGCTACTTTAAATAAAAGTCAATCTGTACAAATTGAACAAATTTCACCAAACAACGAGGGGAGAGTTATGCCGACTAACTCGCCTCACGTGCCAGTACCTGCATCTCCCGCTCGGGAGGTGCGTGATATTGTAGCGCCGAGTACATCTGGCCGGCCATTACAAATCACATTACAGGATATGGCTTCTGTTATGACTGAAGTTTTGGCTAAATTACCAGAACTAAGAGGTAAGCGTGATCACTCTGGGGTGAGAACAGAGTGCGCTGATAATATTAGGGCCATGTCAGACACTGCGTCACAGGTTGCAGAACATGAGGACGGAGAACTTCATTCTGTGGGTGACGGTTCTGATCCAAAACTGGATTCAGATATTTCATATTTTAAATTTAAACTGGAAAACCTCTGTGTATTACTAGGGGAGGTGTTAGCGGCTCTGAATGATTGTAACACAGTTGCAATACCAGAGAGAATGTGTAGGTTGGATAAATATTTTGCGGTACCGACGAGTACTGAGGTTTTTCCTATACCTAAGAGAATTACTGAAATTGTTTCTAAGGAGTGGGATAGACCCGGTGTGCCGTTCTCACCCCCTCCGATATTTAGAAAAATGTTTCCAATAGACGCCACCACACGGGACTTATGGCAAACGGTCCCTAAGGTAGAGGGAGCAGTTTCTACTTTAGCTAAGCGTACCACTATCCCGGTGGAGGATAGCTGTGCCTTTTCAGATCCAATGGATAAAAAATTAGAGGGTTACCTTAAGAAAATGTTTGTTCAACAAGGTTTTATATTGCAACCCCTTGCATGCATTGCGCCGATCACGGCTGCAGCTGCGTTCTGGATTGAGTCTCTGGAAGAGAACATTAGTTCAGCTACTCTGGACGACATTACGGACAGGCTTAGAGTCCTTAAACTAGCTAATTCATTCATTTCGGAGGCCGTAGTACATCTAACTAAACTTACGGCGAAGAATTCAGGATTCGCCATTCAGGCACGCAGGGCGCTGTGGCTAAAATCCTGGTCAGCTGATGTTACTTCTAAGTCTAAATTGCTTAATATACCTTTCAAAGGGCAGACCTTATTCGGGCCCGGGTTGAAAGAGATTATCGCTGACATTACAGGAGGTAAAGGCCATGCCCTGCCTCAGGACAAAGCCAAATCTAAGACTAGACAGTCTAATTTTCGTTCCTTTCGTAATTTCAAAGCAGGAGCAGCATCAACTTCCTCTGCACCAAAACAGGAAGGAGCTGTTGCTCGCTACAGACAAGGCTGGAAACCTAACCAGTCCTGGAACAAGGGCAAGCAGACCAGGAAACCTACTGCTGCCCCTAAAACGGCATGAATTGAGGGCCCCCGATCCGGGATCGGATCTAGTGGGGGGCAGGCTTTCTCTCTTCGCCCAGGCTTGGGCAAGAGATGTCCAGGATCCCTGGGCGCTAGAAATAATATCTCAGGGATACCTTCTGGACTTCAAATACTCTCCTCCAAGAGAGAGATTTCATCTGTCAAGGTTGTCAACAATCCAGACAAAGAAAGAGGCGTTTCTACGCTGCGTACAAGAGCTCTTGTTAATGGGAGTAATCCACCCAGTTCCACGATCGGAACAGGGACAGGGGTTTTACTCAAATCTGTTTGTGGTTCCCAAAAAAGAGGGAACTTTCAGACCAATCCTGGACTTAAAGATCCTAAACAAGTTCCTAAGAGTTCCATCGTTCAAGATGGAGACTATTCGGACAATTTTACCTATGATCCAAGAGGGTCAGTACATGACCACTGTAGATTTAAAAGATGCTTACCTTCACATACCGATTCACAAAGATCATTACCGGTACCTAAGGTTTGCCTTCCTAGACAGGCATTACCAGTTTGTGGCTCTTCCATTCGGATTGGCTACAGCTCCAAGAATCTTCACAAAGGTTCTGGGTGCTCTTCTGGCGGTACTAAGACCGCGGGGAATCTCGGTAGCTCCATACCTAGACGACATTCTAATTCAAGCTTCAAGCTTTCAAACTGCCAAGTCTCATACAAAGTTAGTACTGGCATTTCTAAGGTCACATGGATGGAAGGTGAACGAAAAGAAAAGTTCACTCGTTCCACTCACAAGAGTTCCCTTCCTGGGGACTCTTATAGATTCTGTAAAAATGAAGATTTACCTGACAGAGGACAGGTTAACAAGACTTCAAAGTGCTTGCCGCACCCTTCATTCCATTCAACACCCGTCAGTGGCTCAATGCATGGAGGTAATCGGCTTAATGGTAGCGGCAATGGACATAGTACCCTTTGCACGCCTACACCTCAGACCACTGCAACTGTGCATGCTAAGTCAGTGGAATGGGGATTACTCAGACTTATCCCCTTCTCTGAATCTGGATCAAGAGACCAGAAATTCTCTTCTTTGGTGGCTTTCTCGGCCACATCTGTCCAGGTGGATGCCATTCAGCAGACCAGACTGGACAATTGTAACAACAGACGCCAGCCTTCTAGGTTAGGGTGCCGTCTGAATTCTCTGAAGGCTCAGGGACAATGGAGTCAGGAGGAGAGTCTCCTGCCAATAAACATTCTGGAATTGAGAGCAGTTCTCAATGCCCTCCTGGCTTGGCCCCAGTTGACAACGCGGGGTTTCATCAGGTTTCAGTCGGACAACATCACGACTGTAGCTTACATCAACCATCAGGGAGGGACACGAAGCTCCCTAGCTATGATGGAAGTATCAAAGATAATTCGCTGGGCAGAGTCTCACTCTTGCCACCTGTCAGCAATCCACATCCCGGGAGTGGAGAACTGGGAGGCGGATTTCTTAAGTCGTCAGACTTTGCATCCGGGGGAGTGGGAACTTCATCCGGAGGTCTTTGCCCAAATACTTCGACGTTGGGGCAAACCAGAGATAGATCTCATGGCGTCTCGACAGAACGCCAAGCTTCCTCGTTACGGGTCCAGATCCAGGGATCCAGAAGCAGTCCTGATAGATGCTCTGACAGCACCTTGGGACTTCAGGATGGCTTACGTGTTTCCACCCTTCCCGATGCTTCCTCGATTGATTGCCAGAATCAAACAAGAGAGAGCATCAGTGATTCTAATAGCACCTGCGTGGCCACGCAGGACTTGGTATGCAGATCTGGTGGACATGTCATCCTGTCCACCTTGGTCTCTACCTCTGAAACAGGACCTTCTGATTCAGGGTCCCTTCAAACATCAAAGTCTAACTTCTCTGAAGCTGACTGCTTGGAAATTGAACGCTTGATTTTATCAAGACGTGGGTTTTCTGAGTCAGTTATTGATACCTTAATACAGGCTAGGAAACCTGTTACCAGAAAGATTTACCATAAGATATGGCGTAAATACCTATATTGGTGTGAATCCAAGGGTTACTCTTGGAGTAAGGTTAGGATTCCTAGGATATTGTCTTTTCTACAAGAAGGTTTAGAAAAGGGTTTATCCGCTAGTTCATTAAAGGGACAGATCTCAGCTCTGTCCATTCTGTTACACAAACGTCTGTCAGAAGTTCCTGACGTCCAGGCTTTTTGTCAGGCTTTGGCCAGGATTAAGCCTGTGTTTAAAACGGTTGCTCCACCATGGAGTTTAAACCTTGTTCTTAATGTTTTACAGGGCGTTCCGTTTGAACCCCTTCATTCCATTGATATAAAGTTGTTATCTTGGAAAGTTCTATTTTTAATGGCTATTTCCTCGGCTCGAAGAGTCTCTGAGTTATCAGCCTTACATTGTGATTCTCCTTATTTGATTTTTCATTCGGATAAGGTAGTTCTGCGTACTAAACCTGGGTTCTTACCTAAGGTAGTTACTAACAGGAATATCAATCAAGAGATTGTTGTTCCTTCTTTATGCCCAAATCCTTCTTCGAAGAAGGAACGTCTACTGCACAACCTGGATGTAGTCCGTGCTCTAAAATTTTACTTACAGGCAACTAAGGAATTTCGACAAACGTCTTCTCTGTTTGTCGTTTACTCTGGGCAGAGGAGAGGTCAAAAAGCTTCTGCTACCTCTCTTTCTTTTTGGCTTTGTAGCATAATTCGTTTAGCTTATGAGACTGCTGGACAGCAGCCTCCTGAAAGGATTACAGCTCATTCCACTAGAGCTGTGGCTTCTACTTGGGCCTTTAAGAATGAGGCCTCTGTTGAACAGATTTGCAAGGCTGCAACTTGGTCTTCGCTTCATACTTTTTCCAAATTTTACAAATTTGACACTTTTGCTTCATCGGAGGCTATTTTTGGGAGAAAGGTTCTTCAGGCAGTGGTTCCTTCTGTATAAAGAGCCTGCCTATCCCTCCCGTCATCCGTGTACTTTTGCTTTGGTATTGGTATCCCAGAAGTAATGATGACCCGTGGACTGATCACACTTAACAGAAGAAAACATAATTTATGCTTACCTGATAAATTCCTTTCTTCTGTAGTGTGATCAGTCCACGGCCCGCCCTGTTTTAAGGCAGGTAAATATTTTTTAATTTATACTCCAGTCACCACTTCACCCTTGGCTTTTCCTTTCTCGTTGGTCCTTGGTCGAATGACTGGGAGTGACGTAGAGGGGAGGAGCTATATGCAGCTCTGCTGGGTGAATCCTCTTGCACTTCCTGTTGGGGAGGAGTTAATATCCCAGAAGTAATGATGACCCGTGGACTGATCACACTACAGAAGAAAGGAATTTATCAGGTAAGCATAAATTATGTTTTTTTATTGCTTCTGGTTGCTAGAAGCTTGTTCTTTGGCATTTTTTCCCATTCCTGAAACTGTCATTTAAGGAATTTGATCAATTTTGCTTTATATGTTGTTTTTTCTCTTGCATATTGCAAGATGTCTCACGTTGCATCTGAGTCAGAAGATACTACAGGAAAATCGCTGTCTAGTGCTGGATCTACCAAAGCTAAGTGTATCTGCTGTAAACTTTTGGTAGCTATTCCTCCGGCTGTTGTTTGTATTAATTGTCATGACAAACTTGTTAATGCAGATAATATTTCCTTTAGTAAAGTACCATTGTCTGTTGCAGTTCCTTCAACATCTAAGGTGCAGAATGTTCCTGATAACATAAGAGATTTTGTTTCTGAATCCATCAAGAAGGCTATGTCTGTTATTTCTCCTTCTAGTAAACGTAAAAAATCTTTTAAAACTTCTCTCCCTACAGATGAATTTTTAAATGAACATCATCATTCTGATTCTGATGACTCTTCTGGTTCAGAGGATTCTGTTTCAGAGATTGATGCTGATAAATCTTCATATTTATTTAAAATGGAATTTATTCGTTCTTTACTTAAAGAAGTATTAATTGCTTTAGAAATAGAGGATTCTGGTCCTCTTGATACTAATTCAAAACGTTTAGATAAGGTATTTAAATCTCCTGTGGTTATTCCAGAAGTTTTTCCTGTTCCTAATGCTATTTCTGCAGTAATTTCCAAAGAATGGGATAAATTGGGTAATTAATTTACTCCTTCTAAACGTTTTAAGCAATTATATCCTGTACCGTCTGACAGGTTAGAATTTTGGGACAAAATCCCTAAAGTTGATGGGGCTATTTCTACCCTTGCTAAACGTACTACCATTCCTACGTCAGATGGTACTTCGTTTAAAGATCCTTTAGATAGGAAAATTGAATCCTTTCTAAGAAAAGCTTATCTGTGTTCAGGTAATCTTCTTAGACCTGCTATATCATTGGCTGATGTTGCTGCAGCTTCAACTTTTTGGTTGGAAACTTTAGCGCCACAAGTAACAAATCATGATTCTCATGATATTATTATTCTTCTTCAGCATGCTAATAATTTTATCTGTGATGCCATTTTTGATATTATCAGAGTTGATGTCAGGTTTATGTCTCTAGCTATTTTAGCTAGAAGAGCTTTATGGCTTAAGACTTGGAATGCTGATATGGCTTCTAAATCAACTCTACTTTCCATTTCTTTCCAGGGTAACAAATTATTTGGTTCTCAGTTGGATTCTATTATCTCAACTGTTACTGGTGGGAAAGGAACTTTTTTACCACAGGATAAAAAATCTAAAGGTAAAAACAGGGCTAATAATCGTTTTCGTTCCTTTCGTTTCAACAAAGAACAAAAGCCTGATCCTTCATCCTCAGGAGCAGTTTCAGTTTGGAAACCATCTCCAGTCTGGAATAAATCCAAGCCTGCTAGAAAGGCAAAGCCTGCTTCTAAGTCCACATGAAGGTGCGGCCCTCATTCCAGCTCAGCTGGTAGGGGGCAGGTTACGTTTTTTCAAAGAAATTTGGATCAATTCTGTTCACAATCTTTGGATTCAGAACATTGTTTCAGAAGGGTACAGAATTGGTTTCAAGATGAGACCTCCTGCAAAGAGATTTTTTCTTTCCCGTGTCCCAGTAAATCCAGTGAAAGCTCAAGCATTTCTGAATTGTGTTTCAGATCTAGAGTTGGCTGGAGTAATTATGCCAGTTCCAGTTCCGGAACAGGGGATGGGGTTTTATTCAAATCTCTTCATTGTACCAAAGAAGGAGAATTCCTTCAGACCAGTTCTGGATCTAAAAATATTGAATCGTTATGTAAGGATACCAACGTTCAAGATGGTAACTGTAAGGACTATCTTGCCTTTTGTTCAGCAAGGGAATTATATGTCCACAATAGATTTACAGGATGCATATCTGCATATTCCGATTCATCCAGATCATTATCAGTTCCTGAGATTCTCTTTTCTGGACAAGCATTACCAGTTTGTGGCTCTACCGTTTGGCCTAGCTACAGCTCCAAGAATTTTTTCAAAGGTTCTCGGTGCCCTTCTGTCTTTAATCAGAGAACAGGGTATTGTGGTATTTCCTTATTTGGACAATATCTTGGTACTTGCTCAGTCTTTACATTTAGCAGAATCTCATACGAATCGACTTGTGTTGTTTCTTCAAGATCATGGTTGGAGGATCAATTTACCAAAAAGTTCTTTGATTCCTCAGACAAGGGTAACCTTTCTGGGTTTCCAGATAGATTCAGTGTCCATGACTCTGTCTTTAACAGACAAGAGACGTCTAAAATTGATTGCAGCTTGTCGAAACCTTCAGTCACAATCATTCCCTTCGGTAGCCTTATGCATGGAAATTCTAGGTCTTATGACTGCTGCATCGGACGCGATCCCCTTTGCTCGTTTTCACATGCGACCTCTTCAGCTCTGTATGCTGAATCAATGGTGCAAGGATTACACAAAGATATCTCAATTAATATCTTTAAAACCGATTGTACGACACTCTCTAACGTGGTGGACAGATCACCATCGTTTAATTCAGGGGGCTTCTTTTGTGCTTCCGACCTGGACTGTAATTTCAACAGATGCAAGTCTCACAGGTTGGGGAGCTGTGTGGGGATCTCTGACGGCACAAGGAGTTTGGGAATCTCAGGAGGTGAGATTACCGATCAATATTTTGGAACTCCGTGCAATTTTCAGAGCTCTTCAGTTTTGGCCTCTTCTGAAGAGAGAATCGTTCATTTGTTTTCAGACAGACAATGTCACAACTGTGGCATACATCAATCATCAAGGAGGGACTCACAGTCCTCTGGCTATGAAAGAAGTATCTCGAATTTTGGTTTGGGCGGAATCCAGCTCCTGTCTAATCTCTGCGGTTCATATCCCAGGTATAGACAATTGGGAAGCGGATTATCTCAGTCGCCAAACGTTGCATCCGGGCGAATGGTCTCTTCACCCAGAGGTATTTCTTCAGATTGTTCAAATGTGGGAATTTCCAGAAATAGATTTGATGGCGTCTCATCTAAACAAGAAACGTCCCAGGTATCTGTCCAGATCCCGGGATCCTCAGGCGGAGGCAGTGGATGCATTATCACTTCCTTGGAAGTATCATCCTGCCTATATCTTTCCGCCTCTAGTTCTTCTTCCAAGAGTAATCTCCAAGATTCTGAAGGAATGCTCGTTTGTTCTGCTGGTAGCTCCGGCATGGCCTCACAGGTTTTGGTATGCGGATCTTGTCCGGATGGCCTCTTGCCAACCGTGGACTCTTCCGTTAAGACCAGACCTTCTGTCTCAAGGTCCTTTTTTCCATCAGGATCTGAAATCCTTAAATTTAAAGGTATGGAGATTGAACGCTTGATTCTTGGTCAAAGAGGTTTCTCTGACTCTGTGATTAATACTATGTTACAGGCTCGTAAATCTGTATCTAGAGAGATATATTATAGAGTCTGGAAGACTTATATTTCTTGGTGTCTTTCTCATAATTTTTCTTGGCATTCTTTTAGAATACCGAGAATATTACAGTTTCTTCAGGATGGTTTAGATAAGGGTTTGTCCGCAAGTTCCTTGAAAGGACAAATCTCTGCTCTTTCTGTTCTTTTTCACAGAAAGATTGCTATTCTTCCTGATATTCATTGTTTTGTACAAGCTTTGGTTCATATAAAGCCTGTCATTAAGTCAATTTCTCCTCCTTGGAGTTTGAATTTGGTTCTGGGGGCTCTTCAAGCTCCTCCATTTGAACCTATGCATTCATTGGACATTAAATTACTTTCTTGGAAAGTTTTGTTCCTTTTGGCCATCTCTTCTGCCAGAAGAGTTTCTGAATTATCTGCTCTTTCTTGTGAGTCTCCTTTTCTAAATTTTCATCAGGATAAGGCGGTGTTGCGAACTTCTTTTGAATTTTTACCTAAAGTTGTGAATTCCAACAACATTAGTAGAGAAATTGTGGTTCCTTCATTATGTCCTAATCCTAAGAATTCTAAGGAGAAATCGTTGCATTCTTTGGATGTTGTTAGAGCTTTGAAATATTATGTTGAAGCTACTAAATCTTTCCGAAAGACTTCTAGTCTATTTGTTATCTTTTCCGGTTCTAGAAAAGGCCAGAAAGCTTCTGCCATTTCTTTGGCATCTTGGTTGAAATCTTTAATTCATCTTGCCTATGTTGAGTCGGGTAAAACTCCGCCTCAGAGGATTACAGCTCATTCTACTAGGTCAGTTTCTACTTCCTGGGCGTTTAGGAATGAAGCTTCGGTTGATCAGATTTGCAAAGCAGCAACTTGGTCCTCTTTGCATACTTTTACTAAATTCTACCATTTTGATGTATTTTCTTCTTCTGAAGCAGTTTTTGGTAGAAAAGTACTTCAGGCAGCGGTTTCAGTTTGAATCTTCTGCTTATGTTTTTCATTAAACTTTATTTTGGGTGTGGATTATTTTCAGCAGGAATTGGCTGTCTTTATTTTATCCCTCCCTCTCTAGTGACTCTTGTGTGGAAAGATCCACATCTTGGGTAATCATTATCCCATACGTCACTAGCTCATGGACTCTTGCTAATTACATGAAAGAAAACATAATTTATGTAAGAACTTACCTGATAAATTCATTTCTTTCATATTAGCAAGAGTCCATGAGGCCCGCCCTTTTTTTGTGGTGGTTATGATTTTGTATAAAGCACAATTATTCCAATTCCTTATTTTATATGCTTTCGCACTTTTTTATCACCCCACTTCTTGGCTATTCGTTAAACTGAATTGTGGGTGTGGTGAGGGGTGTATTTATAGGCATTTTGAGGTTTGGGAAACTTTGCCCCTCCTGGTAGGAATGTATATCCCATACGTCACTAGCTCATGGACTCTTGCTAATATGAAAGAAATGAATTTATCAGGTAAGTTCTTACATAAATTATGTTTTTGGCCTCCCAGGCAAAACTCGCAATACCGGTGCTATGGAAGTCCCATTGAAAAATGACTTTTTTAAAAGTGTGGTACTGACGTTGCATGACGGCCAAAAAAGTGTGTGGTACAGCTATACCTACAAGACTTGTAATAGCAGCAGTAGGGAAAAAGCAGCGTTATACTCATAACGCAAAACTCGTAATCTAGCTGATTGTTATTTTTCAGTGTCACGTTTACCGTTTACATCTTGCATTTATGTATTAGATTTTTATTGTCACTGTTATGTAATTGACTTTTATATAGGATCAATATGTATTCATATTTATATTATGATATGGAATTTGGTTTATTGTAGGTTTGAGCAATTAGGGTTTGGATTATGAGGGTTTACAACTCTGATTGGTAGACAGTGGTGTTTAATCATAAGCATTTTTTAACTTTTTATAAGCTGGATGAAACGGTGACTATTACACAGAGAAATACGTTGCTTATTTTATTGATTTCATTTAAATTTCCATCTGTCACGCTTGCTGTTGCTGGCCTGTTTGGGGTACTTTCTCATGCATAACTGTTCCCAGAGAAGGGTCAGTCTGGTGTTGTGGTGAGATGCTTACTAGTATTCCTGCGTGACTCCACATCTCCCCACCTGTGAGAGAAAGAGGTTCTGACAAGAGGACAAGACTTCTGGTCACGGGAGGCGAGACCGCTGTGTGGCTCGGAGGACCCAGTCTGCTGGTATTGCACGTTGGGTGCTTTCCAAAACACAAGTTGGCACTTTAGTTATGAATTTTGCCTCTTTTATGTTTTCTGATCACAAGATAGCTTTTAAAATGTTTGACCTTTTAATGTTTTTTTTTCCCCCATATTCAAAATGATAAAATGTGTTATACAAATCATAAAATATAAATCTATATGGTTTGCTAAATAGCGTCTTTTGGGCCACATGTGAACCGATGCACTATTTTTTGCGGCCACTGGGAAAAGCAGAACAAAGAGTGTGTGCCATAGCTGGGGGAGAGAAAAGGAGAACAAAGAGTGTGTGCCATAGCTGGGGGAGAGAAAAGGAGAACAAAGAGTGTGTGCCATAGCTGGGGGAGAGAAAAGGAGAACAAAGAGTGTGTGCCATAGCTGGGGGAGAGAAAAGGAGAACAAAGAGTGTGTGCCATAGCTGGGGGAGAGAAAAGGAGAACAAAGAGTGTGTGCCATAGCTGGGGGAGAGAAAAGGAGAACAAAGAGTGTGTGCCATAGCTGGGGGAGAGAAAAGGAGAACAAAGAGTGTGTGCCATAGCTGGGGGAGAGAAAAGGAGAAATATGGAAAACTGCACTGGACATTTTTAGGAAATGTATTATTATTTGTGTTTTTAATAGCTGTAAAGTTTATATGCGGAACTTTATATCGACAGTAAAGTCAAAATTAAACTTTCATGATTCAGATAGAGCATGCAATTTTAAACAACTTTCAAATTTACTTCTATTATCAAATTTGCTTTGTTCTCGTGCATTCTTTGTTGAAAAGCATGTCGTTATGCTCAGGGGCATGCACATGCCTGCAGCACTGTATGACAGCAGTTTTGTAACAATGAAGAATGAACCATGTAGACATAAGAGCTTGGAGCGTGCACATTACTTTAGCATTCTACAGCTGCAGTGTATAAGTTACTGTCAAGATTTAAGAAGCTCTGTTCGTGCCAAAATGCAAACTTCATGGTGGGAGGCTGTTGGGGACTTTCTTCGCTGTGCCTGCCTGAGATCAACTCGATAGAGTCTGGATTGCTCTGGTTGTGCAAATATATATAAAGCAGCCTAGGGGGCCGATTTTACCATTGTGTGGACGGGCATGATCCGTTGTAGCGGATCATGTCCGCCGCACATCGGATCATGTCGGCATTTATCGTTGCACAAGCATTCTTGTGAAATGCTTGTGCAATGCCGCACCCTGCAGATTCGCAGCCAACCAGGGGGTGTCAATCAACCTGATCGTATCTGATCGGGCTGATTGCTGTCCGCTGCCTTAGAGGTGGCGGACGAGTTAAGGAGCAGCGGTCTTAGGACCGCTGCTTTTTAACTCCTGTTTGAAACAGATGCATTAAAATCCATACGGGGCTTGTTAAATCGGCCCCTAAGTCTTTACTGTTTGCTCTGGCATTGGAGTCTTTCCTTTGTTTGTGTTCCTGGTTCCTGTTTGTTCTGTGCTGGATTTCCTGGCTCGTATCTGCATTTGGCCCACTTAGTACTTTTGCTTGGACTTTCCCCGTTGCAGCTTCAGTACCTTATTGCCTGCTGTGCCTATTTGCTTGTTCTATCTCCATCTCTGCCTTTGTTTGCTACTGCTTTCAGCCTGTATTCAGCATCCTGGTATCCTTTACTTGGCCCTTAAACAGGAACTCCCGTTGCCTGGTCCTGAAGCAGGCACTCCCTTGCTTGGCCCTGAAGTGAGCACTCCCTTACTTGGCCTGGAAGCTTGCACTCCTTTACTTGGCCCCAAAGCAGGCATCCCCTTACTTGGCCCCAAGGGGGCACTCCAGTGCTGAAGCGGGAACTCTTGAACTTGGCTCTTGTCTGTCTCAGCGTGCCCCTGGACAGCTTATACCAGCTGGCATCTGCAATTTCAGTTTGTACAGTTTGCTCCAGGTAACACTCGCCTGTCTCTGTTTTCCAATATAATCTCAGTAGTTTCAGGACATTAATCACTATCTGCCGGTGTAACGTTCTCCTAATAAACACGACTGTTATATATAACAAATAAAAATGTATCACAATAAAACAATTATAACACAAAACGTGATCAGATGAAAATAATAAAATTGTGTCAGAAAAGCATAGTAAAAATATCATACAGACCAAAGAAATAATAGAAAAGTCAAAAAGTCCTCTCTGTAAATCATACTGAGAGTCCTTATTGTAGATATTCCACAGTGGAGTTTCTCAAAAAGGATACAACCATAGCACAAATCTGTGTATTTGGTATAATCACAAATCCCACACTTGATCCATTCTACTCACGTGGTACAGAGCTTCAACAGCTCTGGTATAAGCACTTTATATAAAAACTCCCCCAATACAGCAACAAACCGCTAATAACACTATAGTGTGTAGGAATCCATGCAAACAGGACAACGTATTTCACACAGTGAAAAAGCCGGTGCCATGAATTACATTGACCTTTCCTTGTGATCTGTCTGTTCCAATTACTCTGTACAACGTAAGTAGAATGGCTCAGGTAAGGGATTTGTGATTCTACCATATATACAGATTTATGCTATTGTTGTATCTTACTTGTTTTTGAGGAACTCTCCTGTAGAATATCTACAATAAAGACTGTCAGTACATTTTACACAGAGGACTTTTTGGCTTTGCTATTATTTCTTTGGTCTATATGATATTTTTATTATGTTTTATTGATACAATTGTATTATTAGGACCGTTGTATATATTTGTATCTCCAGCTACTTCTGCCATTGGGCTCCATCGTTAGAGAGGCACAACCCTGACAGCAACAATGTATAACATTGCTAGAAGCTTTGATGCAAACTCTGCTGCCAGATGGCTAAAGACACAAGCATGTTCTTGAGATCACCTAGGATTACTCTTTTAAAAAAGGATACCAAGAGATCTGATAGAAGTAAATTGGAAAGTTGTTTAAAATGTCATGCTTTATCCAACCCATTTAAGTTTAATTTTGACTTTACTGTCCCTTTAAAGTTTTTAAAATATTGATCTGTGAATACTTGGATACAGGATACTCACGAAGAACATTGCCTGTCTGCATCACATAATAATGTATACTATAATTTTTTTTTTTTTTTTTTTTAAATATATTTTTTATTGAGGTAATGAATAACAGTAATACAACACAAAATATGCCCCGAAGCGGAACAGAAGTGATACGAGTAATTATGCAATTTGCATGTATCCAATAAGCTTGAAATAAGACAGTAAGGTATCGATTTGACATTTATAATCATTGTCTAACTAGAAACAGTATCATATACATATAAATGTTGGTTGATATTATTCAACATAGAAGGCTCAGTAGTAAGAGTATAGTCACTGATATGGGCTATGTCACTATTTCTAGGATTGTGATTAGAAAGTATAAACTAGTTGATGATAAATATAAGTAATTAGGACATATAACAATGAGACCTCTTTTTTTTATATATCAGATATCTAATGGTCCCTATAGTAACAAAAATCTAATGATGGTGACAGATAGGGAGTTAGTTTTTGTCTGGCCACTCATGGACCAGATTATGTGGGGGAAGAGAGTCCAGCGGACAAGAGCCGCTCAAAAGGGGGAAATCTGGGGGGGGCGGAGCCTATAGAAATGTGAATCTGGGGTGGCTGCAGGAGTTCTAAATGTATCTGCGTATAGGGTGTTTGGCGTGATTCTCTAAAGGGATTACCCATGGAAAATTATACCAGTATATACTGAGGGTAGATTGGCACAAGTACTTAGTCAGGTGTGGGGCCAGTGATGTGTGTAAAAAAGATAGGAAAGTGTGGGAGATATATAGGAAAGTTGTTAGCCAGGGGACTGTTTCCATGTGATTTTATTTCCATTAGCATTGGGCTATAATAGCGGGAGTCTTGTGAATGTAGAAGTGATAATAGCCGAATCAATTTTTCTACAAATATTCTGATACTGTCACATTAAGCATATATTCCAGCTCTCCTAACTCTTGCCACGATGTGAAAATTATTACTGAAAGTAGGATAATGTAATTAGAGAAAAGGGACTTCACCCTGAGTTGTATACTTGTATGAGTCTAAATAGGTAATGCAAGAATAGGTTATGTTCAAACATATATATATATATATAGACAGCAATAAACAAGAGCATGAGCAAAATATACATGTGGCGATGCATTGTGAACCTCCTGGATGCTCGGCAATAGATGTTAACTGAGAACAAAGCATGCGTGCTACTCCATACACATGTATTATTAAAACTTATAATGTATATACAAGCAGCATTGAGTCAACTGTTGTATAGCTTATAAATGGAGATTAGCCCAAACCTGACTTGCTGTTAAACAGGGGTCTTGGGCGTATTTCTAGCGCAGAAGATTCTAATCCCCCAGCCATTGCTTATAAGAAAACAGGAGGTGGCTAAAAAAACAAACACATTTATCTGTAAATAGGAGATGACCAGCTAGTGCACTAATCATAACAACAGATTATAAGCCATAATTCATTAATTCAGCTTATGCAGTTAGTGTATAAGAAAAACACAAGGTATTAGTCAGGTCATGGATCCTTTTATGTTTTATAACACTATTTTAGAGATTCTTATGTAACTCCAAGGATAATACTGTATGCTATGTTGATATGACAACAAACGCTGAATGTAGTTCGCTGTCTAGACATGTGAAATTAGAGATCATAGACATTTTAAGGGAATGTATGTGTTATCCACGTGTAATATATTGAGCTAGTGCGATAGGAATGCTGGGAGGTTATACTGTTAGAGATAGGGGTAATTAGACCTAGTGCAGGGCACTCAAATGACCAGCATAGTACAGGTTTGGAATCAAAGCATGACAGGAGTGGAGGAACCATCATATCAAGACATATCCCAATCTTTGGCTAATAAAAAGTAAAAACATTAGTAAATAGAAAATATACTAGACCTTATGTATTATAACTCTAATTTCAGATAGCAGACAGTTTAAAAGTTGCCACAAAACAGGAGAAACATGTGCAAGAGGTATTCAAAGCAGTTCAATTCTTAACAATCAGCTTGTGGGTAGTCAGAAGATCATCCGGTTAAGCCCTCAAATCCAACCTGAAACACCAGGTAGTTCAGCCGATGCCCACTCTCCTACAAAAACTTTCACACTTAGGGCAGTTAACTGTGTTCAGACACCTTCGCAGTTGAAAGTCAAGACGCAGGGCAAATAAATTAATCGAATCCCAACTGTGATGGGCCGATTTTCTTGTAGGTTCAGATCTCTGAATTTCTTCAATCTTGGCTCTGGTATTTTCACATTGCATTGGCTCTCTATAGATCGCCGCATGGCGATAATTCGCTGCCGTTTCCTGGGGCCTGCCATGCAATAACTCCATACTGGTTACGGGAACTCCATGTGGCTCCTTGAAATAACTAGAGGTCTGTGAGCTTGAGCCGACCTGTCCATCCGGTTCCAAAGCGGTTTCTATCCATTCTGGCATCCTCGGAGGTTTAACTAGTGGATCATTCCTTATTCTTATGTTATTGTGTGTCGGTGGTGTTGGCTGATCAAAGGCCGGCCACCTCCTAGAGCAGGTAGTTCCATCCACTAGTTCCGATGCGGTAGTATAATCTCTCAGAGGGGGCCTGCATACCGCATTGTCCACAGGGAGCGGACTAGTTCCCTCTTCCATATCAGGTAGGGTCCAGGTTGCCATAAGTACCTCCTGTGCCGGAACATTAGTCGCCTCCTCTACACCCCTGTTAGGATCAATCAGGGGAACTGGCGCAGCTAGTGTCAGGATTTGGCAAAGTTCATTTTTTAGTTCAGCGAAATGGCGGTACAAGATATCCTGTACCTCGGCTTCCCAAACGTCGAGCGCAGCTGTGATCTCTCTAGGTCCAGACATATTTAAGAGTGTATAAGTTTTAGAGACCTACTTTGTGGCTTTGTGAGGCCCCAAATAGGCAACAGTCTCGTGTCACGACCAAGATGTACAGACAGAGTAAAGGAGATTGAGATTTACCACTGTATACTTAGGTCGTGCTTAGTATAGTTTCTTAAAGATATAAAGAGCTTAGTTTAAGCTTTAGCTTCCAGAAATAAGTTAAATAGCTCAATATTGTAGCATAATGTCAGGAGCTCCGTTGAAACACAACCTGTTGCTCCGGCTGTAGGCTCCGCCCCCCCCTTTTGTTTTTGTTTTGACCATTAGATTGAAGCTATGCCATCATTTTAAAGCTTTTCGGAGAGTAGGGATTCCTATAAGCATTATAAAGCTCTCTGACTTCCAAATTAAAAAAATATATATATGCATTTTATCATAACATAAAAATAACATGAAAATGTATAATCATTTGCCCAGTGCTTAGAAGTTCCTGCATTGAAACAGCTTCTTCATTATCTGATTTCTGCTAAGAAGCTTGTGTTACTATTAGAGTATGTTGGTAATTGCTGTTTGGGCTTGGCTTTTTGTTAAACAGGCTCTTTGTTTTGTAGTTAAACAATATCAAAGCCTCCACAATTTAACAGAATCCACGAATTTATGTAACTGTAAATCAGTAGTTCAGATATTAGCATTACTATAGATTTTGTGTGTACTTCCTTTTATTTACAAGACCACCAGATAAACAAACAATAATGACTGGTACACTGGATTTTGAAAGTGCTTTATTGTGCACAGAAAGCACTTTGCTTGCGCCTGTATTGTTTGGTGAGAGTATGCTTCTTATACACACAAAAGTATGTGGACTCCCCTACTAATTATTGAATTCAAGCGTTTCAGCCACATCTATTTCTATCAGGTGCACAGTGGGTTGAACTGAAGAGCTCACTGACTTAAAACGTGGCATTGTCATAAAATGCCACCTTTGCCTCAAGTCAGTTGATGAAAATTTGTCCTACTAGATCTGTGCTGCTATTGTGAAGTGGAAAGGTCTAGCAGCAACACCCCAGACTCAAACTGGTAGACAACTAAAATCACAGAGCAGAGCTGCAGAGCACATAATGTGTAGATATCACCTATCATCTGTTGTATCACTCACTGCAGAGTTCCAAGCTGTCTTTGGAAGCAACATCAGCACAAGAACTGTGCATCGGAAGCTTTATAAAATGGGTTTCCATGACCAAGCAGCATTACATAAGTCTAACATTATTTAAACACACCATCACTTCCAACTTTTGGCAACAGTTTGGTGAAGGCCCTTTCCTGTTCCAGCATGGCTGTGCCCTTGTTCACAAAACGAGGTCTATAAAGACATAATTTAATATGTTTTGTGTGGAATTATTCAAGTGGCCTACATAGAGCCCGGACTTTAACCCCAAAGAACACATCTGGGATGAATTAGATTGGATGCAGATTGCATGCCAGGCTTTCTCTTCCATCATCATTGCCTGATCCCACAATGCTCTTTTGGCTTAATGGGCACACATGCTCACAGACACACTCCAAAAGCTTGTGGAAAGCCTTCCAAGAAGTGTTGCGTCTGTTATAGCAGCAAAGGGGGGGGGGGGCAACTCCATATTAATAACCATGGTTTGGGTATGAGATGTTGAAAAAAGCTCATATAGGTGTGATGGTCAGATGCCCACATACTTTTAGCTATATAGTGTTTAAATAACTTTAATAATTTCATAAGCTCTATGGTGTTTTCCAGGGAATGATGCTGTTTTTTTGTTCATTTTTTTTTTATTTTTTAAGAAAATAAATTAAAGTTTTCTATAAGACTTGAAAAAAAGCTAAATAATTTGCTCTAAATTACAGAGAGAAGGAGAAAAAGATCATAAGGTTCGCATGGCTGTTGGAAATGGGGTCCGTAGTGATGTATGGAAAGAGTTTATTGCACGTTTTGGTGACATAAAGATGTGTGAGCTGTATGGTGCTACTGAAGGTAACATTTGCTTCATGAATCATACAGGGAAAATTGGATCCGTTGGGCGCAGTAATTTCATTTACAAGGTAAGTTACCAGGAACAGGTTAAAGAGACCCCACCCTAATTATAATTGTGATCAGGTGCTGCCCAGTATAATAATAAACCAATACAGCTAGTCATTTTGTTTCTAATTTCAGATAATTATAAAGAGAACATATTATTTTTGTTTTCATTATTGTTTACTTTTATTTATTTATTTGCTTTACAATTAAACATGTTAACTTAATATAAACATATTTTCTCTTGTAAGATGTATCCAGTCCACGGGTTCATCCATTACTTGTGGGATATTCTCCTTCCCAACAGGAAGCTGCAAGAGGACACCCACAGCAGAGCTGTCTATATAGCTCCTCCCCTAACTGCCACCCCCAGTCATTCTCTTGCAGCTCTCGACAAGATAGGAAGTATCAAGAAATATGTGGTGACTTAGTGTAGTTTTACCTTCAATCAAAAGTTTATTTTTAAACGGTACCGGCGTTTTACTGTTTTACTCTCAGGCAGAAATTAGAAGAAGAATCTGCCTGGAGGTTGATGATCTTAGCGATTTGTAACTAAGGTCCATTGCTGTTCTCACGCATAACTGAAGAGTATGGGAAAGACTTCAGTTGGGGGAACGGTTTGCAGATTACCTGCTTTGAGGTATGTTCAGTATATTTATTTCTAGAGAGATGATAAGATCTAGAAAATGCTGACAGAGCCTTGTATAATTGAGGTAAGCCTGATGCAGTGATTTAACAATGACTGGGATCATACTTACAAAATTAATGTTCATGTTAATACTCATATTTCTTCGTGACAAAACGTTTACATGTTATATAGAAAGAACTTTTTTCTCTGAGTCTGATAAATCGTTTTTTGGGGCCTAGTTTCCACATGGCTAGTCAGATACTCCTAGGAGTATTTTCTTAAGGCCCTCTGACATCGAGTGCATGGTGGGAGGGGCCTATTTTCGCGCTCTAGATGCGCAGTTCATATTCAGACTGAGACACCCAGCTTCCCTAAAGGAGTCCTCTGGCATCTGAGGACCACTATAGAGGGCTTATTTCTTTCCTAAATCGTATTTGAGGGCAGGTAGGAGCCACAGCAGAGCTGTGGCAAGGTGTTTAACTGTTTATTAACGTTTTTTTAACGTTTTTCAAATCCGGTTTGGGGCCTAAAGGGTTAATTATCCATTTGCAAGTGGGTGCAATGCTGCTTTAGTCCCGTATACACACTGTAAAAATTTCGAAGAGTATACTACTTTTTAACACTGTTTTGCAGTTTATGTGATAGTTTTTTTCTCTTAAAGGCACAGTACCGTTTTTATTTAATTGCTGTTTCACATTTATTAAAGTGTTTTCCAAGCTTGCTGGTCTCATTACTAGTCTGTTAAACATGTCTGACATAGAGGAAACTCCTTGTTCAATATTTTTAGAAGCCATTGTGGAACCCCCTCTTAGAATGTGTACCAAATGTACTGAAATTTCTATAACTTATAAAGACCATATTATGGCATTTAAAGATTTATCACCAGAGGTTTCTCAGACTGACAAAAGGGAGGTTATGCCATCTAGCTCTCCCCACGTGTCAAAACCTATAACTCCTGCTCAAGTGACGCCAAGTACATCTAGCGCGTCCAATGCGTTTACCTTACAAGACATGGTGGCAGTTATGACTAATACCCTCACAGAGGTATTGTCCAAACTGCCAGGGTTACAAGGAAAGCGAGACAGCTCTGGGGCTAGAACAAATACAGAGCTTTCTGACGCTTTAGTAGCTATGTCCGATATACCCTCACAATGCTCCAAAGCCGTGGCAAGGGATTTGCTATCTGAGGGTGAGATTTCAGATTCAGGGAAGACGTTACTTCAGTCAGATTCTGAAATGACAGCCTTTAAATTTAAGCTTGAACACCTCCGCTTATTGCTCAGGGAGGTTTTAGCGACTCTGGATGACTGTGACCCCATTGTAGTTCCAGAGAAATTGTGTAAAATGGACAAATACTTTGCAGTGCCTGTTTACACTGATGTTTTTCCAGTCCCTAAGAGGTTTTCGGAAAATATTACTAAGGAATGGGATAGACCAGGTGTGCCGTTCTCTCCCCCTCCTGTTTTTAAAAAGATGTTTCCCATAGATGCCGCCATACGGGACTCGTGGCAGACGGTCCCTAAGGTGGAGGGAGCAGTCTCTACCCTAGCTAAGCGTACAACTATCCCCGTCGAGGACAGTTGTGCTTTCTTAGATCCTATGGATAAAAAATTGAGGGTCTCCTTAAGAAAATTTTTATCCATCAGGGTTTTATTCTCCAGCCTCTTGCATGCATTGCCCCAGTTACTGCTGCAGCGGCTTTTTGGTTCGAGTCTCTTGAGGAGGCTCTACAGGTGGAGACCCCGTTTGATGATATTTTAGACAGGATTAAAGCTCTCAAGTAGCTAATTCCTTTATTTCTGACACCGTTTTTCATCTAACCAAAATAACGGCTAAGACTTCAGGTTTTGCCATTCTGGCGCGCAGGGCGCTATGGCTTAAGTCCTGGTCAGCAGACGTTACTTCAAAGTCTAAGCTTCTTAACATCCCCTTCAAAGGACAGACCCTATTCGGGCCGGGCCTGAAGGAGATCATTTCTGATATTACTGGAGGAAAAGGTCAAACAGAATAATTTTCGTTAATTTCTAAACTTCAAGAGTGGCTCAGCTTCCTCTAATGCAAAACAAGAGGGAAATTTCGCCCAGTCCAAACCAGTCTGGAGACCAAACCAGGCTTGGAACAAGGAGAAGCAGGCCAAAAAACCTGCTGCCGCCTCTAAGGCAGCATGAAGGAGTAGCCCCCGATCCGGGACCGGATCTAGTAGGGGGCAGACTTTCTCTCATCGCCCAGGCTTGGGCAAGAGACGTCCAGGATCCCTGGGCATTAGAGATTGTTTCCCAGGTATATCTTCTGGACTTCAAAGCTTCATCTCCAAAGGGGAGATTTCATCTCTCACAATTATCTGTAAACCAGATAAAGAGAGAGGCATTCTTACATTGTGTTCAAGACCTACTGGCTATGGGATTGATCCACCCAGTTCCAAGGGAGGAACAGGGGCAGGGCTTCTATTCAAATCTGTTTATAGTTCCCAAAAAAGAGGGAACTTTCAGACCAATCTTGGATCTCAAGATCCTAAACATATTTCTCAGAGTCCCATCCTTCAAGATGGAGACTATCCGAACCATCCTCCCTATGATCCAGGAGAGTCAATTTATGACTACCGTGGACTTAAAGGATGCTTATCTCCACATTCCGATTCACAGAGATCATCATCAGTTCCTTAGGTTCGCCTTCCTAGACAGGCATTACCAGTTTGTGGCTCTTCCCTTCGGGCTAGCCACGGCACCAAGAATCATTACGAAGGTTCTAGGGTCCCTACTGGCGGTTCTAAGGCCACGAGGCATAGCGATGACTCCTTACCTAGACAACATTCTGATACAGGCGCCGACTTTTCAAATCGCCAAGTCCCATGCAGACATTGTTCTGGCCTTTCTGAGGTCTCACGGGTGGAAGGTGAACGAAGAAAAGGGTTCTCTCTCCCCTCTCACAAGAGTTTCCTTCCTAGGAACACTGATTCAGTAGAAATGATTTTTTTTCTGACAGAGGTCAGAATATCAAAGCTTCTAACTTCTTGCCGTGTTCTTCATTCCACTTCTCGGCTGTCAGTGGCTCAGTGTATGGAAGTAATCGGCCTAATGGTAGCGGCAATGGACATAGTTCCGTTTGCCCGCCTACATCTCAGACCACTGCAACTTTGCATGCTCAATCAGTGGAATGGGGACTACACAGATTTGTCCCCTCTGCTAAATCTGGATCAAGAGACCAGGGATTCTCTTCTCTGGTGGTTATCTCGGGTCCATCTGTCCAGGGGAATGAGTTTCCGCAGGCCAGAGTGGACTATAGTGACGACAGATGCCAGCCTTCTGGGCTGGGGCGCAGTCTGGAACTCCCTGAAGGCTCAGGGTTTGTGGACTCGGGAGGAAGCCCTCCTTCCGATAAACATTCTGGAACTGAGAGCGATATTCAATGCTCTTCAGGCTTGGCCTCAACTAGCTGCGGTCAGGTTCATCAGATTTCAGTTGGACAATATCATGACTGTAGCCTATATCAACCATCAGGGGGGAACAAGAAGCCCCCTGGCAATGTTGGAGGTTTCAAAGATAATTCTATTGGCAGAGGTTCACTTTTGCCATCTCTCAGCTATCCATATCCCAGGAGTAGAGAACTGGGAGGCGGATTTTCTAAGTCGGCAGACTTTTCATCCAGGGGAGTGGGAGCTCCATCCGGAGGTATTTGCCCAGCTGATCCAACTATGGGGCAAACCAGAACTGGATCTGATGGCGTCTCGTCAGAACGCCAAGCTTCCTTGTTACGGGTCCAGGTCAAGGGTCCCCAGGCAGCGCTGATAGATGCTCTAGCAGTGTCCTGGTCCTTCAGCCTGGCTTATGTGTTCCCACCATTTCCTCTCCTCCCTTGTCTGATTGCCAAGATCAAGCAAGAGAGAGTTTCGGTGATTTTGATAGCACCTGCGTGGCCACGCAGGACTTGGTATGCAGATCTGGTGGACATGTCATCCTTTCCACCATGGACTCTGCCGCTGAGGCAGGACCTTCTACTTCAAGGCCCATTTAAACATCCAAATCTAATTTCTCTGCGGCTGACTGCTTGGAGATTGAACGCTTGATTTTATCAAAACGTGGTTTCTACGAGTCGGTCATTGATACCTTGATTCAGGCTCGAAAGCCTGTCACCAGGAAAATCTATCATAAGATATGGTGTAAATATCTTCATTGGTGTGAATCCAAGGGTTACTCATGGAGTAAGGTCAGGATTCCTAGGATATTATCCTTTCTCCAAGAAGGATTGGAGAAGGGATTGTCAGCTAGTTCCTTAAAGGGACAGATTTCTGCTCTGTCTATTCTTCTGCACAAGCGTCTGGCAGATGTTCCAGACGTTCAGGCGTTTTGTCAGGCTTTAGTTAGAATCAAGCCTGTGTTTAAACCTATTGCTCCGCCATGGAGTTTAAATTTAGTTCTTAAAGTTCTTCAAGGGGTTCAGTTTGAACCTCTGCATTCCATAGATATTCAAGCTTTTATCTTGGAAAGTTCTGTTTTTGGTAGCTATCTCTTCGGCTCGAAGAGTTTTTAGAGTTATCTGCCTTACAGTGTGATTCTCCTTATCTGATCTTCCATGCAGATAAGGTAGTTTTGTGTACCAAACCTGGGTTTCTTCCTAAGGTGGTATCTAATAAGAATATCAATCAGGAGATTGTTGTTCCATCACTGTATCCTAATCCTTCTTCAAAGAAGGAACGTCTATTACACAATCTTGACGTGGTTCGTGCTTTAAAGTTTTATTTACAAGCTACTAAGGATTTTCGTCAAACATCTGCATTGTTTGTTGTCTACTCTGGACAGAGGAGAGGCCAAAAGGCTTCGGCATCTTCTCTTTCTTTTTGGCTGAGAAGCATAATCCGTTTAGCTTATGAGACTGCTGGCCAGCAGCCTCCTGAAAGAATTACAGCTCATTCCACTAGAGTGGTAGCTTCCACATGGGCTTTTAAAAATGAGGCCTCTGTTGAACAGATTTGTAAGACGGCGACTTGGTCTTCGCTTCATACTTTTTCTAAATTCTACAAATTTGATACTTTTGCTTCCTCAGAGGCTATTTTTGGGAGATAGGTCTTGCAGGCAGTGGTGCCTTCCGTTTAAGTTCCTGCCTTGTCCCTCCCTTGTCCTTCCCTTCATCCGTGTCCTAAAGCTTTGGTATTGGTATCCCACAAGTAATGGATGAACCCGTGGACTAGATACACCTTACAAGAGAAAACAAAATTTATGCTTACCTGATAAATTTCTTTCTCTTGTGGTGTATCCAGTCCACGGCCCGCCCTGTCACTTTAAGGCAGGTGTTTTTTATTTTAAACTACAGTCACCACTGCACGCTATAGTTTTCTCCTTTTTTCTTGCTTGTCTTCGGTCGAATGACTGGGGGTGGCAGTTAGGGGAGGAGCTATATAGACAGCTCTGCTGTGGGTGTCCTCTTGCAGCTTCCTGTTGGGAAGGAGAATATCCCACAAGTAATGGATGAACCCTTGGACTGGATACACCACAAGAGAAAGAAATTTATCAGGTAAGCATAAATTTTGTTTTTATCACATTTTAACAAGAGTTATGCAGTTTACATGTAGATTGCAATGTCTGTATAATATGCCACTTTCATTTCCTATATTCTATGTACAGTATATGTATATATTTGTATAAAATATTTGAATATATGTTTTATATATAGTTTAAAAACAATTTCTTACAATTTAAAGGGACATTATCAAATTTAAATTGTTCATCGTATTGTTATCCTTGTTTGAAACTAGGCCTCTACAGGAACATATTTAGGTAGGAGCAGATGTGGTGCAGAATTTGCAACAATATGTGCAACAACTATTCGTACAGCCCTGCGCTAATACCAGAATCTGGTACAAGTTAATACTATAATAGTTTTACCAGAAAATGTAAGCATAGCCGACATTTCTTTAGTTTGCCCTATACTTATAATGGATAGTTCGAGTGCAGCACTTAATAGAGCTTTAAAAGTGAGTGCGACTGGAGACCTGAAGTAAAGTGTTAGGGCTAAAATAAGAGTATATCAAAACACATGTAAAACATATTAAAATAAAGTATTTCACTTGTCTTTATACATATTAAGAGTAACATATGTTTAAAATAATAAAGCATTTCAACCATGATTTTAAGAGTTATGTTATATTTCAAGGTGTTGGACTGGGGAGGGCTCAAGCTCAAGTGTCTGTGTGTATATGTGTGTATATATATATATATATATATATATATATATATATATATAAATATAAATATAAATTAAATATTTGCATAGGAAATTAGCACATCTATGTTACCAATGTACAAGAGAATTCTGGGTAAGTTATGCAAATTAGATATGCAAATTCTCAGTTTTTTTGCTTCAAAATACTGTTTTAACACAGCTATCCTTTTAACAGGATTATTGCAGCAAATCCTGTTAAAAGGATAGCTGTGTTAAAACAGTATTTTGAAGCAAAAAAACTGAGAATTTTCATATCTAATTTGCATAACTTACCCAGAATTCTCTTGTGCATTGGTAACATTGTATATGAGGTATTTCTGGGGAAAAGCAAGCGGGGATTCTTGCCTAGATGTGCTAATTTCCTATGCAAATATTTACATTAAATATTTACATTATTTTACATTAATTTTGAGACATGGAGGATTTTAATTTCAGTTTTTTATCTTCTCCCCATAATTTTAGTGAATATATATATATATATATATATATATACACACACAGGTAGCGCTCAGTTTACGCTCGGGTTAGGTTCCAGAAGGAATGGTTCGAAATCGAAACCACTGTAAATTGAAACCCAGTTTATAATGTAAGTCAAAGGGAAGTGAGGGAGTTAGGTTCGAGGCCCGTCTCAAAATTGACATAAGTAACACCTAATACATTATTTTTAAAGCTTTGAAATGAAGACTTTAAATGCTAAACAGCATTATAAACCTAATTAAATCATCACACAACAGACTGTATCATCAAACTAAGTTTAATGAACAAAAACATTTTTTTACTTGCATTTTTCTGCAAACAGTTCTCTGCATTGTTAGCATGTTAGATAATATTGGGTCTGCACCTATTCTAGGCATTTCAATCTGGAGTGATAAATAGGCAGTTAGGCACCCTCACCTCAAGCAGCTGGGCAGGAAGATGATAGGGAAGTGGCTACTAGATCTTGTTGCTCGATAGCTAGGAACTCAGCACTAGGAACACTAAAAGCGGAACCATAATAAGCCAATTTGTTTCCTTTCCGCTTATATTACGCATAGTACTCTGAAACAAATTGGCTTATTATGGTTCCGCTTTTAGTGTTCCTAGTGTATCGCGCATGCGCTAACGGCCGTGAATGCTCTTTGCATTGAAGTAGGAGAGATGGGATATCACTGGCAGCTAGTTTGAAGAAGAAGCTCTATACGTCACGGTTGGGGGAGTTAAGCAGTCATATTAGGACAACAATTTAGAAGTGATCGTAGAGGATTCAACAGTGAAGGCAGGAAGTAAGAGAAAGGGGGCACGTTGCAGCTTGATCTTTATTTTTAGTTTTTCAACATAGATTAATGTTGTGGGCAGTGTTGAATGTCCCTTTAACTAAATTATTCCTATTTAAAACAAAATACTTACCTATAAAATAAACCCTAAGCTAGCTACAATATAACTAATAGTTACATTGTAGTTATCTTAGGTTTTATTTTTATTTCACAGGCAAGTTTGTATTTATTTTAACTAGGTAGAATAGTTAGTAAATAGTTATTAACTATTTACTAGCTACCTAGCTAAAATAAATACAAATTTACCTGTAAAATAAAACCTAACCTGAGTTACACTAACACCTAACCTTACACTACAATTAAATAATTTACATTAATTAAAGGGACAGTCTACCATAGAATTGTTATTGTTTTAAAAGATATATAATCCCTTTATTACCCATTTCCCAGTTTTGCACAACCAACACTGTTATATTAATACACTTTTTACCTCTGTGATTACCTTGTATCTAGGAACCTTCTTCCAGCCACCTGATCACATGACTGTGACTGTTTATTATCTATTGTCTTAAATTTAGCATTGTATTGTGCTAGATCTTAAATAACCCCCTGTGCCTGAACACAGTGTTATCTATATGGCCCACGTGTACTTTCTGTCTCTTTGTGTTGAAAAGACAGTCAGCAGGGAGGAAGCAGGACCCGTTTGGTGGAGCTACCTAGTCGGGGTATCCATGGTATCCGTCACAACTCGCATTCTGCAGTGGGCGGAAGCTCACAATTGTCTCCTATCTGCAATCCACATTCCAGGGGTGGACAATTGGGAGGTGGATTTTCTGAGCAGACAGAATTTTTTCATCCCGGGGAGTAGGCTCTCCATTCGGAAGTGTTCTCAAGGATAATCCTCAGGTGGGGGGTTCTGGATTTGGATCCGATGGCGTCTCGTCAAAACGACAAACTTCCAAAGTATGGATCAAGGTCAAGAGATCCTCAGGCCGCTCTGATAGATGCTCTGAC
This sequence comes from Bombina bombina, assembly GCF_027579735.1. Taxonomy (NCBI): domain Eukaryota; kingdom Metazoa; phylum Chordata; class Amphibia; order Anura; family Bombinatoridae; genus Bombina; species Bombina bombina. Next base: position 312,979,447 of record NC_069500.1, read on the forward strand.
GGTTCCTTGGAATTTCGCTCTAGCATACTTGTTTCCTCCGTTTTCTCTCCTTGCACGAGTCATTGTAAGTATCAAACAGGAGAGAGCGTCTGTAAATCTAATAGCTCCTGACTGGCCTCACAGGATCTGGTTTGAGGACCTAGTCAAGATGTCATCTCTTGCCTATTTCTGTTTAGACGTTGTTTTTCTGAAGCGGTCATTGATACTATGCTTCAGGCTCGTAAAGCTGTTACTCTCAAATTTTACCATAAGGTATGGCGTAAATACCTTTTTTGGTGCAACGCTAAGGGTTTCTCCTGGAGCCGGGTGAGGATTCCTAGAATTTTATCTTTTTTTTTCAGGATGGCCTGGAGAAAGGTTTGTCAGTCAGTACTCTAAAGGGTCAGATTTCTGCACTGTCTATTCTTTTGCACAAACGTCTGGCAGATTTACCAGGTGTTAAAGCTTTTGTTCAGGCTCTGGTCAGAATCAGGCCTGTGTTTAATCTTGTTGCTCCTCCTTGGAGTCTTAACCTAGTTCCTAAAGTTTTGCAGCAGGCTCCATTTGAGCCGATGCATGTTATTAATATAAAATTGTTATCTTGGAAGGTTTTGTTTCTTCCGCAGAGTTTCTGAGCTTTCAGCTCTGCAGTGTGTGATTCACCGTACCTTGTTTTTCATGCAGATAAGTCGGTCCTTTGTACTAAATTGGGGGTTCTTCCTAAAGTAGTGTCAGATCAAAACATTAATCAGGAAATTGTTGTTCCTTCTTTTTGTCCTTATCCTTCTTCTCATAAGGAATGTCTTTTGCATAACCTGGATGTTGTGCGTGTTTTAAAATTTTACCTTCAAGCTACTAAAGATTTTCGGTAATCTTCTGCCCTGTTTGTTGTTTTCTCTGGAAAGCATAAGGGTCAGAAGGCCACTTCTACTACCCTTTCCCTCTAGTTAAGAAGTATGATTAGTTTTGCTTATAAAACAGCTGGACAGCAGCCTCCTGAGAAAATTACGGCTCATCCCACTAGGGCTATCTCCTCTTCTTGGGCTTTCAAAAATGAAGCCTCTGTGAAACAGATTTGCAAGGCAGCAACATGGTCCTCTTTGCATACTTTTTCCAAATTCTACAAATTTGATACTTTTGCCTTGGCTGAGGCCTGTTTTGGGAGAAATGTTTTTCAAGCGGTGGTGCCTTCGTTTTAGGTCCTCCTGCCTTGTTCTTTTTCCCTTTTCATTCCGTGGAAGCTATTGGTTCCCACTAGTAACTGGAAAGATGTTGTGGACTCTCCATGCCATAGGAAAGAAAACAAAATTTATGCTTATCTGATACATTTCTTTCTTTCAGGGCATGGAGAGTCCACGATCCCACCCTCTTTTTTTAAATGATAATTTGGCAGTTTTTTTGAGTAAACCTCAGGCACCTCTATACCTCCTGTGTTTCTTCTTTTTTCCATTTTCCTTTGGCTGAACGACTGGGGATTATGAGTAAGGGAAGTTACACTTAGCAACTTTGCTGGGGTGCTCTTTGCCTCCTCCTGCTGGCCAGGAGTTTAATATCCCACTAGCAATTGGAATGACGTTGTGGATCTCCATGCCCAGAAAGAGAAATTTATCAGGTAAGCATATATTTAGTTTTTTCTTTTTTAACACACTTGGCTTTGGGGTTATTGCTCAAAAGACAGCCAGACGAGAAATTTTTAGCGTGCTGCATAGAGGTCTATTATGTGAGTGATTTAGCATGGCTACATTGTCCGACCTCCAGATGTTAGCTCAGACAAAGATTTTACTTTCCACATGTAATATAAATGTAACACTCGCAACCAGGGAAGCGCTCAGACACAGCAGCGTGTCGAATCCGATCACGTAACGTTCTTCACGTAGTAAACACACCCACTTTCTTGCTAGACGTCCTGATGACGTATGTACGTTCACTCATCTGCTCCGGTGCGAAGGAAAAAGGAGCGCTCCATCCACGCCCACCAAAGTAACACTGTAACAACAAAAGTCCAGCGCACCCGGCAGCAATGAGACTCAACAATTTGATATGCCTTGATATATACCTTTAATTCTGTTAGATGTTGATCACAGGGCTAGACAAAGCCAAATATGCCTGATGGCCAGACAGTCCAACACGCTAAAAGTAAGACAGCATATGACAGGCAGCAGTAAGGGAAAAGAAATAATGGTCAGACGCGTTTCCTTATGTTGTTACATAGCAATCCTCAGTGACCATGCCTGTTACCCACAATTCATTGCCTTTTATACACACCTGTGGTGCAATCATTAGCACTTTGAAAAAACCTAATTAGTGAGTAGCCAATAAAAAAGGAGGAAAATAGAAATGTGGGAAAAGGAGATCACTGTGGTAACAGTGCAACAAACATTTACAAGTGTATTGTCCAAAATGTCTAATACTTAAATAGATATACAGCAAAACAAAACACTACTCCTATCTGCAAAATAAGTCTAATAAATTTAAAAGTGTAATAACTTATACTGGCGTATAAGCATCTGATTTTGCAGAAAATGTATATATTTATTAAATAGAGCAGTGTCCCATTAATTAGTGGGATAATGAAAATAATATTAATAATAATAAAGTGTATAAATTAAAGCAAAAAACTGGATTTAGTGAATCGAGGATATTATAAAAATAATAAAAGTAAATAAAAAAAAATTGAAAGTCAATAGGTACTAAGAACTCATTGATCTACAAAAAGTCTTACATCCCAATCAAAATTTAACCCTGTCGGCACTCTGGTGCCCAGCTGAAAAATCCAATAAACTTCTCTTTTGCTGAGAATAGTGCCTCTATTCCCACCTCTTGGGTGTCTAGGGATTAATTGAATAGCTTGGAATGTTAACAATGAACTGTCTGAGTTGTGATATCGTTTGAAATGTAATGAAATGGGGGTGGTTGACTCTGGATCCTCAATTGAGCGTAAATGCTCAAGAAAACGAACCTTTAGCGCACGTGTCGTTTGTCCCACGTACTGCCTATGACACCCCCTGCAGGTCAAAAGATATATGACATAGCACGAGTTACATGTCATGTGCTCACGAATTTCAAAAATCTTGTGGCTATTGCTTGATTCAAAGCTTGTGCCAAAAGTAGCATAGGCACATGACTTGCATCTCGTACTGCCACATTTAAAGAAACCAGGTTTAATAGAAAGCCAATTCCTGTGTGACTGTTGCCTAGGCAACATGGAAGGAGACAATATGCTCCCTAAGGTTTGGGCCCTACGAGATACAAAACATACACCCTCTTTGACTATATCCACCAGGGTGTCGTCTGTGGTCAAAATTGGGAGTGCCTTTCTGATTATATCGCAGATTTTACCATATTCCATGCTGTATGAAGTAATGAATTTTAATTGTTTAGACCTATCTGTATTCTTAGATCTACCAGACACAAGAAGATCTTTTCTATCAAGTAAATCAATATCCCGTTTTGTTTGTTGTAAATGATTAGGAGAATACCCTCTCTGGGCTAACCTTTCAGTTAATTCATTAGAGTGTTTTTCATAACTCAATTGATTGGTACAATTACGCTTCACCCTTAGGTACTGGCTCTTGGGAATAGATTGTATGGTATGCTTTGGATGACATGATTTTGCATTTAGAATGGTGTTTCCAGATGTGGATTTACGGAACAATTCGATGTCGATACACAAAGTCTGAAGATTCGAATGCAACTCAATGTCCAAAAAGGAAATTGAGTGTGCATTACTTTCCATGGTGAACCTTAAATTCAGATCATTGTTCTGTAAATACGCAAGAAACGATTCAAGTAGGTCTGCTGGACCCTTCCAAATTAACAAAATGTCGTCTATGTAACGACCAAAATAATGTATAAACTCTCTGTAGGGATTCCCATCTCCATAGACATGGGACAGCTCCCACCAACCCAAATAAAGGTTGGCATAGGAAGGGGCAAACTTTGCCCCCATTGCTGTCCCACGCCTCTGGAGATAGAAATCCCCCTCAAAAAGAAAATAATTGTGGGTCAACAAATATTCAATGGAGACCTCAATGAATCGCTTCAAAGCAACATCATATGTGGAAAATGTGTCCAAAAAGAACCGAATTGCCTGGCTGCCCTTGTCATGAGGTATACAAAGAGACAACGTCGATAGTTACAAAAATGAAACCATCTTGCCAAACTAGGCTTTCAATTTGAGTGATTACATCAGACGTGTCTCTAATGTAGCTCATAAGACTCAAGACCAAGGGCTGCAAGTAACCATCAATCAGTTGGGAAAGAGGCTCATTTAAAGAGCCTATCCCTGCCACAATGGGTCTGCCAGGTGGGCGTGTAGGATGCTTGTGGACTTTTGGAAGATAGTGAAAAATGGCAGATACCGGGTGCTCAGTGTATAGAAAATCAAAATTGGCTTGTTGAATAATACCATCTTTTAATGCCTGCTCCAAAATAGTCTTAAGAGCCGATTTGTAATAGAACACAGGGTTATTTTTAAGTTTCTCATACACAGAGTCATCCAATAGCTGTCTATAAGCCTCATCCAAGTAGTCCCGGCGATTGAGGACCACTACCTTACCACCTTTGTCTGAGTTGCGAATAACAAGCTCCTGATTATTTTTTAATTCCTGAATAGATAGAAATTGTGCCTTAGATAGATTATCCCTGTGATGTCTTTTTTCAAATTCACATAAACTGAGTTTTTTCAATTCCATTTCTACTGTTTTCTGAAAGACCTCTATGGAATTGGATCTAGATTTTACTGGATAAAATTTAGATTTACATTTTAATTTAGTGATATCCTGAGTACCCCCAATATCAAGTGGGTTACATTCCTGATTATCTCTATCCAAATCCATAAGGTCTAAAACAGAACAAACCTCTGAAAAATCAAAACCACTTCGAATGGGTGCTGGCTTCCCCCTGACCACTTCATCCTGTGCAGTGTTGGTCACTCCCAAGAAATGTTTCTTGAGAACAAGCAACCTCACAAATTTGTTAAGATCAACAACAGTGTTGAAAAGATTGAAATGTGTGGTGGGGGAGAAACCAAGACCCAAAGACAAAACCTCAATTTGTGTCCTAGATAGAACAAAAGAAGACAGGTTAATAACATTCTCAATGTTCATGCATATTTCTGGAATAGTGTTGCTCTCCTCCTCTGAGGGTAACGCCTGGGCTTGGGTACTTGGTCCTGGCTTGGACTTGTACGATTTTCCTCTTCCCCCTCTGCGTATTTTTTTCGGCGTACAGTGGATTGTGGATGGCCCTTCCCGTTTTTTGACTGTGACACTGTATGAGAATCAAGTGCAAAAGATGTAACTTCCTCTGTGCCTGGGGCAGTCTCGCCAGATGTTTCAATATCAGAGGAATCATAGTCGTATTCAGTGTCAGTGTCAGCAAATCTCACTTTTTTATTTTCAGACCCTCGACCTCTATAGGTGCTTCTATATCTCCGTCTAATATTGGTTACAGTCCATTTATATACTTTGTTTTCCTCATAATCCTGTTTGTCTCTCATAATCTTTTGTTTCTTGAAATTCCAAAGATTATTTTTAAACTCAGTGATAACTTTCTGCAGTTTAGTATCATACTTGGCAAAGTCTGGGTTATCACTGAGAGGACGTAAGAAAGATTGTAATTTCTGTTTTTCATTACCTAATTCTTGACGCAAAGATTTCTTATACTCAATCAGTAGATCAATAAGTGCTAAAGAGCATTCTGTGAGAATAAGGTTCCATTTATCAATGAAAGACTGATCTGATACCTGGAAGGAGGGAAATTTTCTAATACGTAGGCCACGTGGAATACGCTGAGCCTTCTTGTACATTTGAAAACTTTTGATATCCATCTCAATTCTTGTATCATTTTTTAGCAAAGTATCCATTTTGAAAAATAGGATATCTAAGTTAGAATTAGCCTCCTGTTCCATAGTATCAGAACTAAAAAGATCCTCAGTGTCACTAACATCTTCAGCAAATTGCTGTAAGACATAACCCCCTGCTGCCATATCAAGCTGAAAAAATCTTTAATTTGAAAGAAAAGGTATATAGTGGCTTAATACGATGCTGCAAGCAATGTAAATCTTTATTGTGGTGTGTATTGCTTTAATTATATAACGTACATGTATGGTTACAAATGTCTCTGATAGTAGTTTACATCCACAACACGATTCAAGTTTAATACCTCTTCAGGGTGTACTACGACTTATATTATCTCTCAAATAACACTCAGATGTTCATCAACCATGTAGATATAATGTGACACACAGAATGATCCGTGCAGCTTACCCAAAAGATGATCAATTGAGTTATGAAAAACACTCTAATGAATTAACTGAAAGGTTAGCCCAGAGAGGGTATTCTCCTAATCATTTACAACAAACAAAACGGGATATTGATTTACTTGATAGAAAAGATCTTCTTGTGTCTGGTAGATCTAAGAATACAGATAGGTCTAAACAATTAAAATTCATTACTTCATACAGCATGGAATATGGTAAAATCTGCGATATAATCAGAAAGGCACTCCCAATTTTGACCACAGACGACACCCTGGTGGATATAGTCAAAGAGGGTGTATGTTTTGTATCTCGTAGGGCCCAAACCTTAGGGAGCATATTGTCTCCTTCCATGTTGCCTAGGCAACAGTCACACAGGAATTGGCTTTCTATTAAACCTGGTTTCTTTAAATGTGGCAGTACGAGATGCAAGTCATGTGCCTATGCTACTTTTGGCACAAGCTTTGAATCAAGCAATAGCCACAAGATTTTTGAAATTCGTGAGCACATGACATGTAACTCGTGCTATGTCATATATCTTTTGACCTGCAGGGGGTGTCATAGGCAGTACGTGGGACAAACGACACGTGCGCTAAAGGATCGTTTTCTTGAGCATTTACGCTCAATTGAGGATCCAGAGTCAACCACCCCCATTTCATTACATTTCAAACGATATCACAACTCAGACAGTTCATTGTTAACATTCCAAGCTATTCAATTAATCCCTAGACACCCAAGAGGTGGGAATAGAGGCACTATTCTCAGCAAAAGAGAAGTTTATTGGATTTTTCAGCTGGGCACCAGAGTGCCGACAGGGTTAAATTTTGATTGGGATGTAAGACTTTTTGTAGATCAATGAGTTCTTAGTACCTATTGACTTTCAATTTTTATTTACTTTTATTATTTTTATAATATCCTCGATTCACTAAATCCAGTTTTTTGCTTTAATTTATACACTTTATTATTATTAATATTATTTTCATTATCCCACTAATTAATGGGACACTGCTCTATTTAATAAATATATACATTTTCTGCAAAATCAGATGCTTATACGCCAGTATAAGTTATTACACTTTTAAATTTATTAGACTTATTTTGCAGATAGGAGTAGTGTTTTGTTTTGTTGTATATCTATTTAAGTATTAGACATTTTGGACAATACACTTGTAAATGTTTGTTGCACTGTTACCACAGTGATCTCCTTTTCCCACATTTCTATTTTCCTCCTTTTTTATTGGCTACTCACTAATTAGGTTTTTTCAAAGTGCTAATGATTGCACCACAGGTGTGTATAAAAGGCAATGAATTGTGGGTAACAGGCATGGTCACTGAGGATTGCTATGTAACAACATAAGGAAACGCGTCTGACCATTATTTCTTTTCCCTTACTGCTGCCTGTCATATGCTGTCTTACTTTTAGCGTGTTGGACTGTCTGGCCATCAGGCATATTTGGCTTTGTCTAGCCCTGTGATCAACATCTAACAGAATTAAAGGTATATATCAAGGCATATCAAATTGTTGAGTCTCATTGCTGCCGGGTGCGCTGGACTTTTGTTGTTACAGTAATATAAATGTAACAAGGGAGCCCTATGGATTGCACTCTCGCGATGTTAGAGCACCATAGCGCTTACACTCCACTTGTATTCTAGGCCTTTGTGCTCAATACATTTGTACACTCCTGAGTGGGCCTCAGTATGCTTTTATTGAAAGTAGCCAAGGTTCAACAAAGGAGACAAGGTGAAAGGTATATTTGACATTGCATTCTATTTGTATTATGAAAGTTTATTTTTTACTTATAATTCCCTTTAGGAAAAGATTTTGTTTCCTGTCATCTCTTTGAACTTTCAAACTAAGTTGAGCAATCTTTCTGTTTGGTGTCAAATTACAGTTAAACATAAATAGCTCCTTTTTGCTCCCAGATATGTTGAAATGTTCAGACATGCTCCTACAGAAGCACTTAAAACTATTAATGATGTATAATATTTTAAAGAAAACATTTCTGGACAATCTTTTTTTGATCAAGACATCAATCCATTTTTTTTTTTTTTTTTACTTCATGGTCTAAAAATATTGCAGAAAGCAGATTGTTATAGGCACAATATCACGTTTAAATGGAAAAAACTAAAATGTCCATTAATTAATTAAAAGGTTGCTGTAACCTTATGTTTTGAGTTATACGAAACAAGGGGTTACCCTAGTGCTAAGTTTTACATTAACCATAAGTTTTCAGGTGTGGTAGTCAAAGAGTTAACCCTAGCAAAAGGGTTACTAAACCCACATTTATTCTCTCAAGATTCGGATAGAGAATGCAATTTTAAGCAACTTTCTAATTTACTACTATTATCAATTTTTCTTCGTTCTCTTGGTATCTTTATTTGAAAAAGCAGGAATGTAACCTTATGAGCCGGCCCATTTTTGGTTCAGAAACCTGTATAGCACTTGCTGATTGGTAGCTACATTTAGAGGATACAGTATGGAATCTTATTTGCTGAAAGAAAAATTCTGACTAGAAGGTTAACCTAGCGCCATAATGAAACTGTTTGTAAAACTATATCTTACCTTGTAAAAGTTTGAACTTACCTTGTATATCCTGGAAAGAAATACTTTCTTTCATGTAATTGGCAAGTGTCCATGAGCTAGTGACATATGGGATATGCAATCCTACCAGGAGGGGCAAAGTTTCTCAAACCTCAAAATGCCTATAAATACACCCCTCACCACACCCTTAATTCAGTTTTACAAACTTTGCCTCCTATGGAGGTGGTGAAGTAAGTTTGTGCTAAGATTTCTACGTTGATATGCGCTTCTCAGCATTGTTGAAGCCTGATTCCTCTCAGAGTACAGCAAATGTCAGAGGGACGTGAAGGGAGTATCACTTATTTGAATACGATGATTTCCCTAACGGGGGTCTATTTCATAGGTTCTCTGTTATCGGTTGTAGAGATTCATCTCCTACCTCCCTTTTCAGATCGACGATATACTCTCAATTTACCATTACCTCTACTAATAACTGTTTTAGTACTGGTTTGGCTATCTGCTATATGTGGATCGGTGTCTTTTGGTAAGTATGTTTTTTATTACTTAAGACACCTCAGCTATGGTTTGGCACTTTATGCATTTATATAAAGTTCTAAATATATGTATTGTACTTATATTTGCCATGAGTCAGGTTCATGTATTTCCTTCAGCAGACTGTCAGTTTCATATTTGGGGAATTTAAACATTTTAAGAAATTTATTTCTTACCTGGGGTTTAGTCTTTTTTTCAATTGACTACTTCTTGCTATTGCGGGTATTAGGCCCACGGGTGCGTCAAATGCTAAACTTTATTGCGTCATTCTTGGCGCAAACATTTTTTGGGTGCGGAAAAAGACATTTATGACGCAACTTCGTCATTTCCGGCGTCATACGTGACGCAGAGACCTTTCAAACGGCGGCGTCATTGTGTGTCATTTCCAATTTTTTTTCATTATTTCAATACCCCATTGATGTTTGCCTCTTGCTTTTTTCTCTATCAGAGGCCTATGCTTTTGCATTTTTTTCCCATTCCTGAAACTGTCATATAAGGAAATAGATAATTTTGCTTTATATGTTGTTTTTTCTCTTACATTGTGCAAGATATCCCAATCCGATCCTGTCTCAGAAGTTTCTGCTGGAACATTGCTGCCTGACATTGGTTCTACCAAAGCTAAGTGCATTTGTTGTAAAAGTGTAGAAATTATTCCACCAAATGTCATTTGTAATAGTTGTCATGATAAACTTTTACATGCAGATAAGTGTTTCCATCAGTAATAGTACATTGCCAGTTGCAGTTCCTTCAACTTCTAATGTACATGATATACCTGTAAATTTTAAAGAATTTGTATCTGATTCTATTCTGAAGGCTTTGTCTGCATTTCCACCTTCTAATAAACGTAAAAGGTCTTTTAAAACCTCTCATTTAGCTAATGAAATTTCAAATGACCAGCAACATAATAATTTATCCTCTTCTGATCAGGATCTATCTGATTCAGAAGATACTTCCTCAGACATTGACACTGACAAATCTACTTATTTATTTAAAATAGAGTATATGCGTTTTTTATTAAAAGAAGTGTTAATTACTTTTGATATTGAGGTAACCAGTCCTATTGATGTTCAGTCTAATAAACGTTTAAATGCTGTTTTTAAACCTCCTGTGGTTTCCCCAGGGGTTTTTCCTATTCCTGAGGCTATTTCTGATATGATTTCTGGGAATGGAATAAGCCAGGTAATTATTTTATTCCTTCTTCAAGGTTTAAAAAATTGTATCCCTTACCAGCAAAATCTATAGAGTTTTGGGGAAAAATCCCCAAAGTTGATGGGGCTATTTCTTCTGTTATGTGTGATCAGTCCACGGGTCATCATTACTTCTGGGATATAACTCCTCCCCAACAGGAAATGCAAGAGGATTCACCCAGCAGAGCTGCATATAGCTCCTCCCCTCTACGTCAGTCCCAGTCATTCTCTTGCACCCAACGACTAGATAGGATGTGTGAGAGGACTATGGTGATTATACTTAGTTTTTATGACTTCAATCAAAAGTTTGTTATTTTAAAATAGCACCGGAGCGTGTTATTACTTCTCTGGCAGAGTTTGAGGAAGAATCTGTCAGAGTTTTTTACTATGATTTTAACCGGAGTAGTTAAGATCATATTGCTGTTCTCGGCCATCTGAGGGAGGTAAAGGCTTCAGATCAGGGGACAGCGGGCAGATGAATCTGCATTGAGGTATGTAGCAGTTTTTATTTTCTGAATGGAATTGATGAGAAAATCCTGCCATACCGTTAAAATGACATGTATGTATACACTTCAGTATTCTGGGGATGGTATTTCACCGGAACTACTCTGTTAAAGGTCACTAATCCTTTTTAATAACTATTTATCATGTTAAACGTTTTTGCTGGAATGTAGAATCGTTTACATTGCTGAGGTACTGTGTGAATAAATTTTTGGGCATTATTTTCCACTTGGCAGTTTTTTTTTTTTTTTTTTTTTGCTTTAATTGTGACAGTTTCGTTTCTCTTCACTGCTGTGTGGGAGAGGGAGGGGCCGTTTTTGGCGCTCTTTGCTACGCATCAAAAAATACCAGTCAGTTACTTTTATATTTCCTGCATGATCCGGTTCATATTTGATAGATCTCAGGGGTCTTCAAACTTCTTTGAAGGGAGGTAAATTCTCTCAGCAGAGCTGTGAGAATTCTTATAGTGACTGTGAATAAAAACGTTGCTTTGTATTTTGTATGTCAAATTTAATTATTGTTATTTTACTAATGGGAACAAACCTTTGCTAAAAGTTTTGTTGTTTTAAAGTTTGATGCTATAACTGTTTTTCAGTTCATTATTTCAACTGTCATTTAATCGTTAGTACCTCTTTGAGGCACAGTACGTTTTTTGCTAAAAAAGATTATAACCAAGTTGTAAGTTTTTTGCTAGTGTGTTAAACATGTCTGACTCAGAGGAAGATATCTGTGTCATTTGTTCCAATGCCAAGGTGGAGCCCAATAGAAATTTATGTACTAGCTGTATTGATGCTACTTTAAATAAAAGTCAATCTGTACGATGTGAACAAATTTCACCAAACAGCGAGGGGAGAGTTATGCCGACTAACTCGCCTCACGCGGCAGTACCTGCATCTCCCGCCCGGGAGGTGCGTGATATTTTGGCGCCTAGTACATCTGGGCGGCCATTACAGATAACATTACAAGATATGGCTACTGTTATGACTGAAGTTTTGTCTAAATTACCAGAACTAAGAGGCAAGCGTGATCACTCTGGGGTGAGAACAGAGTGCGCTGACAATGCTAGGGCCATGTCTGATACTGCGTCACAGCTTGCAGAGCATGAGGACGGAGAGCTTCATTCTGTGGGTGACGGTTCTGATCCAAACAGATTGGACTCAGATATTTCAAATTTTAAATTTAAATTGGAGAACCTCCGTGTATTACTAGGGGAGGTCTTAGCAGCTCTCAACGATTGTAACACCGTTGCAATACCAGAGAAACTGTGTAGGTTGGATAAATACTTTGCGGTACCGGCGAGTACTGACGTTTTTCCTATACCTAAGAGACTAACTGAAATTGTTACTAAGGAGTGGGATAGACCCGGTGTGCCGTTCTCACCCCCTCCAATATTTAGAAAGATGTTTCCAATAGACGCCACCACTCGGGACTTATGGCAAACGGTCCCCAAGGTGGAGGGAGCAGTTTCTACTTTAGCTAAGCGTACCACTATCCCGGTGGAGGATAGCTGTGCTTTCTCAGATCCAATGGATAAAAAATTAGAGGGTTACCTTAAGAAAATGTTTGTTCAACAAGGTTTTATATTACAACCCCTTGCATGTATCGCGCCGATTACGGCTGCGGCAGCATTTTGGATTGAGTCGCTTGAAGAGAACCTTAGTTCATCTACGCTAGACGACATTACGGACAGGCTTAGAGTCCTTAAACTAGCTAATTCCTTCATTTCGGAGGCCGTAGTACATTTAACCAAACTTACGGCTAAGAACTCAGGATTCGCCATACAGGCACGTAGGGCGCTGTGGCTAAAATCCTGGTCAGCTGATGTTACTTCTAAGTCCAAATTACTTAATATACCTTTCAAGGGGCAGTCTTTATTTGGGCCCGGTTTGAAAGAGATTATCGCTGACATTACAGGAGGTAAGGGCCACGCCCTACCTCAAGACAAAGCTAAGGCTAGACAGTCTAATTTTCGTCCCTTTCGGAACTTCAAAACAGGAGCAGCATCAACCTCCACTGCACCAAAACAGGAAGGAGCTGTTGCTCGTTACAGGCAAGGCTGGAAGCCTAACCAGTCCTGGAACAAGAGCAAGCAGGCCAGGAAACCTGCTGCTGCCCCAAAGACAGCATGAACCGAGAGCCCCCGATCCGGGACCGGATCTAGTGGGGGGCAGACTCTCTCTCTTCGCCCAGGCCTGGGCAAGAGATGTTCAGGATCCCTGGGCACTAGAGATCATATCTCAGGGATACCTTCTAGACTTCAAATTATCTCCCCCAAGAGGGAGATTTCATCTGTCAAGGTTGTCAACAAACCAGATAAAGAAAGAAGCGTTTCTACGCTGCGTACAAGATCTGTTAATAATGGGAGTGATCCATCCGGTTCCGCGGTCGGAACAAGGACAAGGGTTCTACTCAAACCTGTTTGTGGTTCCCAAAAAAGAGGGAACTTTCAGGCCAATCTTAGATTTAAAGATTCTAAACAAATTCCTAAGAGTTCCATCGTTCAAAATGGAAACTATTCGGACAATCTTACCCATGATCCAAGAGGGTCAGTACATGACCACAGTGGATTTAAAGGATGCTTACCTTCACATACCGATCCACAAAGATCATCACCGGTATCTAAGGTTTGCCTTCTTAGACAGGCACTACCAGTTTGTAGCTCTTCCATTCGGATTGGCTACGGCTCCAAGAATCTTCACAAAGGTTCTGGGTGCCCTTCTGGCGGTACTAAGACCGCGAGGGATTTCGGTAGCTCCATACCTAGACGACATTCTAATTCAAGCTTCAAGCTTTCAAACTGCCAAGTCTCATACAGAGTTAGTTCTGGCATTTCTAAGGTCGCATGGATGGAAAGTGAACGAAAAGAAGAGTTCTCTTTTTCCTCTCACAAGAGTTCCATTCTTGGGGACTCTTATAGATTCTGTAGAAATGAAGATTTACCTGACAGAGGACAGGTTAACAAAGCTTCAAGATGCATGCCGTGTCCTTCATTCCATTCAACTCCCGTCAGTAGCTCAATGCATGGAGGTGATCGGCTTAATGGTAGCGGCAATGGACATAGTACCTTTTGCACGCCTACACCTCAGACCTCTGCAATTATGCATGCTAAGTCAGTGGAATGGGGATTACTCAGATTTGTCCCCTACTCTGAATCTGAATCAAGAGACCAGAAATTCTCTTCTATGGTGGCTTCATCGGCCACACCTGTCCAGGGGGATGCCATTCAGCAGGCCAGACTGGACAATTGTAACAACAGACGCCAGCCTACTAGGTTGGGGCGCTGTCTGGAATTCTCTGAAGGCTCAGGGACTATGGAATCAGGAGGAGAGTCTCCTTCCAATAAACATTCTGGAATTGAGGGCAGTTCTCAATGCCCTTCTAGCTTGGCCCCAATTAACAACTCGGGGGTTCATCAGGTTTCAGTCGGACAACATCACGACTGTAGCTTACATCAACCATCAGGGAGGGACAAGAAGCTCCCTAGCAATGGTGGAAGTATCAAAGATAATTCGCTGGGCAGAGTCTCACTCTTGCCACCTGTCAGCAATCCACATCCCGGGAGTGGAGAACTGGGAGGCGGATTTCTTGAGTCGCCAGACTTTTCATCCGGGGGAGTGGGAACTTCATCCGGAGGTCTTTGCCCAAATACTTCAACGTTGGGGCAAACCAGAGATAGATCTCATGGCGTCTCGCCAGAACGCCAAACTTCCTCGCTACGGGTCCAGATCCAGGGATCCGGGAGCGGTTCTGATAGATGCTTTGACAGCACCTTGGAACTTCGGGATGGCTTATGTGTTTCCACCCTTTCCGCTGCTTCCTCGATTGATTGCCAAAATCAAGCAGGAGAGAGCATCAGTGATTCTAATAGCGCCTGCATGGCCACGCAGGACTTGGTATGCAGATCTAGTGGACATGTCATCCTGTCCGCCTTGGTCTCTACCTCTAAGACAGGACCTTCTGATACAGGGTCCATTCAAACATCAAAATCTAACTTCTCTGAAGCTGACTGCTTGGAAATTGAACGTTTGATTTTATCAAAACGTGGTTTTTCTGAGTCGGTTATTGATACCCTGATACAGGCTAGGAAGCCTGTTACCAGAAAGATTTACCATAAAATATGGCGTAAATACCTATACTGGTGCGAATCCAAACATTACTCCTGGAGTAAGGTTAGGATCTCTAGGATATTGTCTTTTCTACAAGAAGGGTTAGAAAAGGGTTTATCAGCTAGTTCATTAAAGGGACAGATTTCAGCTCTGTCCATCTTGTTACACAGGCGTCTGTCAGAAAATCCAGACGTCCAGGCTTTTTGTCAGGCTTTAGCTAGGATCAAGCCTGTGTTTAAAGCTGTTGCTCCGCCATGGAGTTTAAACTTAGTTCTTAACGTTTTACAGGGTGTTCCATTTGAACCCCTTCATTCCATTGATATAAAATTGTTATCTTGGAAAGTTCTGTTTTTAATGGCTATTTCCTCGGCTCGAAGAGTCTCTGAGTTATCAGCCTTACATTGTGATTCTCCTTATCTGATTTTTCACTCAGACAAGGTAGTTCTGCGTACTAAACCTGGGTTCTTACCTAAGGTGGTCACTAACAGGAATATCAATCAAGAGATTGTTGTTCCATCCTTGTGTCCAAATCCTTCTTCAAAGAAGGAACGTCTTCTACACAATCTGGATGTAGTTCGTGCCCTCAAGTTCTACTTGCAGGCAACTAAAGATTTTCGCCAAACTTCTTCCCTGTTTGTCGTTTATTCTGGACAGAGGAGAGGTCAAAAAGCTTCTGCTACCTCTCTCTCTTTTTGGCTTCGTAGCATAATACGTTTAGCCTATGAGACTGCTGGTCAGCAGCCTCCTGAAAGAATTACAGCTCACTCCACTAGAGCTGTGGCTTCCACTTGGGCCTTTAAGAATGAGGCCTCTGTTGAACAGATTTGCAAGGCTGCAACTTGGTCTTCGCTTCATACTTTTTCCAAATTTTACAAATTTGACACTTTTGCTTCTTCGGAGGCTATTTTTGGGAGAAAGGTTCTTCAGGCAGTGGTTCCTTCTGTATAATGAGCCTGCCTATCCCTCCCGTCATCCGTGTACTTTTGCTTTGGTATTGGTATCCCAGAAGTAATGATGACCCGTGGACTGATCACACATAACAGAAGAAAACATAATTTATGCTTACCTGATAAATTCCTTTCTTCTGTTGTGTGATCAGTCCACGGCCCGCCCTGTTTTTAAGGCAGGTAAATATCTTTTAAATTATACTCCAGTCACCACTTCACCCTTGGTTACTCCTTTCTCGTTGATTCTTGGTCGAATGACTGGGACTGACGTAGAGGGGAGGAGCTATATGCAGCTCTGCTGGGTGAATCCTCTTGCATTTCCTGTTGGGGAGGAGTTATATCCCAGAAGTAATGATGACCCGTGGACTGATCACACAACAGAAGAAAGGAATTTATCAGGTAAGCATAAATTATGTTTTCTACTCTTGCTAAACGTACCACTATTCCTATGGAAGATAGTACTTCCTTTAAGGATCCTTTAGATAGGAAGCTTGAATCTTATCTAAGGAAGGCCTATTTTTATTCAGGTCATCTTCTCAGACCTGCTATTTCTTTGGCTGATGTTGCGGCTGCCTCAACTTTTTGGTTGGAGAATTTAGCACAACGAGAATTGGATCCTGACATATCTAGCATTACTCGCTTGCTGCAACATGCTAATCATTTTATTTGTGATGCCATTTTTGATATTATCAAAATTGATGTTAGATCCATGTCTTTAGTTGTATTAGCTAGAAGAGCTTTGTGGCTTAAATATTGGAATGCTGATATGACATCTAAATCTAGATTACTATCTCTTTCTTTCCAAGGTAATAATTTATTTGGTTCTCAGTTGGATTCTATTATTTCAACTATCACTGGAGGAAAAGGAGTTTTTCTGCCTCAGGATAAAAAACTTAAGGGTAAATCTAAGGCTTCTAACCATTTTCGTTTCTTTCGTCAGAATAAGGAACAAAAACTCAATCCTACTCCCAAAGAATATGCTTCCATTTGAAGCCTTCCACAAATTGGAATAAATCCAAGCCATTTAGGAAACCAAAGTCTGCCCCTAAATCCGCATGAAGGTGCGGCCCTCATGCCAGCTCAGCTGGTAGGGGGCAGATTAAGGTTTTTCAAGGATTTTTCGATCAAATCTGTCCAAAATCATTGGATTCAGAGCATTGTCTCTCAGGGTTTCGAATAGGATTCAAAGTAAGACCTCCTGTGAGAAGATTTTTTCTCTCATGCATCCCTGTAAATCCAGTAAAAGCTCAGGCTTTTCTGAAGTGTGTTTCAGACCTGGAGTCTTCAGGGGTAATCATGCCAGTTCCTCCTCAGGAACAAGGTTTGGGGTTTTATTCAAACCTATTCATTGTACCAAAGAAAGAAAATTTATTCAGACCAGTTCTGGATCTGAAAATTTTTAATCGTTATGTAAGAGTACCAACTTTCAAGATGGTGACTATAAGGACTATTCTGCCTTTTGTTCAGCAAGGACATTATATGTCCACAACAGACTTGCAGGATGCATACCTTCATATTCCGATTCATCCAGAACACTATCCGTTTCTGAGATTCTCTTTTCTAGACAAGCATTACCAATTTGTTGCTCTTCCATTTGGCCTAGCAACAGCTCCAAGAAACTTTTCAAAGGTTCTGGGTGCCGTACTATCTGTAATCAGAGAACAGGTTATTGCGGTGTTTCCTTATTTGGACGATATCTTGGTACTAGCTCAGTCTTTACGTACTGCAGAATCTCACACGAATCAACTAGTGTTTCTTCAGAAACATGGTTGGAGGATCAATTTACCAAAAAGTTTCTTGATTCCTCAGACAAGGGTCACCTTTTTAGGCTTCCAGATAGATTTAGTGTCCATGACTCTGTCTCTAACAGACAAGAGACGTTTAAAATTGGTCGCAGCATGCTGGCACCTTCAGTCTCAGTCATTCCCTTCAGTGGCTATGTGCATGGAAGTTTTAGGTCTCATGACTGCAGCATCGGACGCGATCCCCTTTGCTCGTTTTCACATGAGACCTCAACAGCTTTGTATGCTGAATCAGTGGTGCAGGGATTATACAAAGATATCACAATTAATATCCTTGAATCCCAATGTACGACACTCTCTGACATGATGGATAGATCACCATCTTTTGGTTCAAGGGGCTTCTTTTGTTCGGCCAACCTGGACTGTGATCTCAACAGATGCGAGTCTTTCAGGCTGTTTGGGGATCTCTGACAGCACAAGGGGTTTGGAAATCTCAAGAGGCAAGATTACCAATAAATATTTTAGAACTCCGTGCAATTCTCAGGGCTCTTCAGTTCTGGCCCCTGCTAAAGAGAGAACCGTTCATTTGTTTTCAGACAGACAATATCACAACTGTGGCTTATGTCAATCATCAAGGTTGGACTCACAGTCCCCAAGCTATGAAAGAAGTATCTCGGATACTTGCTTGGGCGGAATCCAGCTCCTGTCTAATCCCTGCGGTGCATATCCCAGATGTAGACAATTGGGAGGCGGATTATCTCAGCCGCCAGACTTTACATCCAGGGGAGTGGTCTCTCCATCCAGATGTGTTTTCTCAGATTGTTCAGATGTGGGGTCTTCCAGAGATAGATCTCATGGCCTCTCATCTAAACAAGAAACTTCCCAGATACCTGTCCAGGTCCAGGGATGTTCGGGCGGAAGCAGTGGATGCGCTGACACTTCCTTGGTGTTATCATCCTGCTTACATCTTCCCGCCTCTAGTTCTCCTTCCAAGAGTGATCTCCAAAATAATCATGGAATAGTCTTTTGTGTTGGTGGTGGCTCCAGCATGGCCACACAGGTTTTGGTATGCGGATCTGGTTTGGATGTCCAGTTGCCCACCTTGGCCACTTCCTTTACGGCCGGACCTACTATGTCAAGGTCCGTTTTTCCATCAGGATCTCAAATCATTAAATTTGAAGGTATGGATATTGAACGCTTAGTTCTAAGTCATAGAGGTTTCTCTGACTCAGTGATTAATACTATGTTACAAGCTTGTAAATCTGTCTCTAGAAAGATTTATTATAGAGTTTGGAAGACTTACATTTCATGGTGTTCTTCTCATAAATTCTCCTGGCATTCTTTTAGAATTCCTAGAATTTTACACTTCCTTCAGGATGGTTTTGATAAGGGTTTATCTGCAAGTTCCTTGAAAGGACAAATCTCCGCTCTTTCTTGTGAGTTTCCTTTTCTGATTTTTCATCAGGATAAGGCAGTTTTGCGGACTTCTTTTCAATTTTTACCTAAGGTTGTGAATTCTAACAACATTAGTAGAGAAATTGTTGTCCCTTCCTTAGGTCCCAATCCTAAGAATTTTTTGGAGAGATCCTTACATTCTTTGGATGTGGTAAGAGCTTTGAAATATTATGTGGAAGCTACTAAAGATTTCAGAAAGACTTCCAGTCTATTTGTTTTATTTTCTGGTCCTAGGAAAGGTCAGAAGGCTTCTGCTATTTCCTTGGCTTCTTGGTTGAAACTTTTGATTCATCAAGCTTATTTGGAGTCGGGTCAGGCCCCGCCTCAGAGAATTACAGCTCATTCTACTATATCAGTCTCCACTTTGTGGGCTTTTAAGAATGAAGCTTCAGTTGATCAGATTTGCAAAGCGGCGACTTGGTCCTCTTTGCATACATTTACTAAATTCTACCGTTTTTATGTATTTGCTTCTTCGGAAGCAGTTTTTGGTAGAAAAGTTCTTCAGGCAGGTGTTTCAGTTTGATTCTTCTGCTTTTTTTTTCTTTCAAAAATGAAAATAAACTTATTTTTTTGGGTTGTGGATTAATTTTTTCAGCGAAATATGGCTGTTTTTATTTTTATTCCCTCCCTCTCTAGTGACTCTTGAGTGGAAGACTCCACATCTTGGGTATTGATATCCCATATGTCACTAGCTCATGGACTCTTGCCAATTACATGAAAGAAAGCATAATTTATGTAAGAACTTACTTGATAAATTAATTTCTTTCATATTGGCAAGAGTCCGTGAGGCCCACCCTTTTTATCCTTTGTTGATGCTTTCTACTCCTTTCTTTATCACCCCACTGCTTGGCTATTCGTTAAACTGAATTGTGGGTGTGGTGAGGGGTGTATTTATAGGCATTTTGAGGTTTGGGAAACTTTGCCCCTCCTGGTAGGATTGTATATCCCATATGTCACTAGCTCATGGACTCTTGCCAATATGAAAGAAATGAATTTATCAGGTAAGTTCTTACATAAATTATGTTTTTTTTCTATAATTGTTATTCTATGTATTATAATTTTTTTGAGTATTGTTCAATTTTGAAAACTAAAATATTGTATTTCACTTTTTCTATAGCTTATCTTCCCATTTGAATTGATAAAGTATGACTTTGAGAAAGATGAACCTATTAGAAATGCACAAGGTTGGTGTGAAAGTGTTAAAAAAGGTAAATAGCATTTTAAATTACCTTATTTTTTTTGTTTTGTTTTTTTAAAGAGTAGATCTAACACTATAAAGCACACACAAACCAATAAGCACAATAAGATGTGTAGCTTGATTAATATTTTCATTTTGCCAATGTATTTTCTTTGCTCTGTATATAACAAGGCATTGTTTATATATATATATATATATATATATATATATATATATATATATATATATATATATATATATATATATATATAAATTATAACTAATAATGTGTGCCATAGATTTTGTGGCCCCTGCAAAAAGCGAAACTACTAATTCAAAATAGCCCTCTGGACAGGAGAATAGCAATCTTACCTATATCTACTGTGCCACTGGATAGTTTTAGGAAGTATATTTATTATGTGAGTGTATAATAGTTATAAATGTATATGTGGCCTTTAAGGCTTCATAAATATTGACCTGCAGCCCCCATGTATTAAAGGGACATTATACACTCATTTTTTCTTTGCATACATGTTTTGTAGATCTAGTTATATAGCCCATAAAGTTTTTTTTTTAAAATAAATGTATAGTTTTGCTTATTTTTAAATAACATTGCTCTGATTTTCAGACTCCTAACCAAGCCTTAAAGTTTTATGTGAATACCGTCAGCTACCTTCTCCAGCTTGCTCCTGTTTGTTATGCAAAAGAAGGGGGAGGGGAGGGGGGAGACTGTCTTATTTCCCACTTGCAGTGGGCTTTCCAGTCACCTTTTCAACAGAGCCAAACTGACAGCTTCTAAGTAAGTTTTTAATCAGTTTTATACTGGATTTTTATATCAGTATCTGTGCATCTTATTCTTTATAGTAGTGCGTATTACATGCAGTTATATGAAAATGAGTGTATACTGTTCCTTTAATGCTAACTGGCTGATAAAAACAGCTCCCACATCTCTTAAGGTGTTGAGGATATCACCTCGACATGCTTGAAAACAAAATGAATTGAGGACAGGAAAATGGCCAACTTACATGGCAATTGACTGTCCTTACTTGGCCATTTTCCTGTCCTCAATTCATTTTGTTTTCAAGCATGTCGAGGTGATATCCTCAACACCTTAAGAGATGTGGGAGCTGTTTTTATCAGCCAGTTAGCATTAATATATCCTTTGTTAATTTACTATTTGTTTGAATTTAAACACATTTTACCTTATCCCGTGTCACAAAATAAATATTTTAATATATTTATGTGTTGCTTAAAATGATTTAAGTACTAATATTTTTGTGCTTTACTTTTAATGTAGGCCTTTGATCCAATCAGTAGCTCTAGTCGCATAGCTGGGCCGTGCAGCTAGCGCTGCTGATAGAATCAGCATCAGTTTCCAATGGGGACTACAAGTGCTCCAGAGTGTAATATTATCACTATAATGGCCCGTTAAAATCCTTCTTTCTATTATGATAGGGTGATTAGATTTATAATAGTCTCAATTTATCTAATTTTAGATGTTTGATAAGGTCACTTGGCCTACAAAATTAACCATTGTTCTATTGCTTTAAACCAACTAGGTGAAACAGGTCTCCTGATATCACAAGTGAATTCTTTAAATCCATTTTTTGGTTATGCTGGGAACAAAAGCCACACTAAAAAGAAGTTGTTATGTGAAGTGTTCAAAAAAGGAGACGTTTATTTCAATACCGGGGATTTAATGGTACAAGACCATGATAATTTTCTTTACTTTCGTGACCGGATTGGTGATACTTTCAGGTAAAGTATAATGTCACCTTTGCTTATATATTGCAAAACTTTTCACCTGAATTTCAAAATAAAGAGCAAATACATTGTGTAATCGTTACTGTAATAACTGCGTATTGATTTTCTTTTACTATTCATTACATACTGTACAGTTGTTTCCCTCAGTGTATTGGTAGAAAGTATACTTGGAATGGTTTTACAGTAAGTCCAGTTCCAGATTTTATTTAAAAAGTTGTTTATTTCTCTTGTTAAGTGTGTTCAGTCCACGGGTCATCCATTACTTATGGGATATATTCTCCTTCCCAACAGGAAGTTGCAAGAGGATCACCCAAGCAGAGCTGCCATATAGCTCCTCCCCTCACATGTCATACCCAGTCATTCTCTTGCAACCCTCAACAAAGAAGGAGGTCGCGAGAGGAGCTGGAGTTTTTACTTAATTATTCTTCAATCAAAAGTTTGTTATTTTAAATGGCACCGGAGTGTGCTGTTTTTCTATCTCAGGCAGTATTTGGAAGAAGAAACTGCCTGCGTTTTCTATGATCTTAGCAGGCATAACTAAGATCCACTGGCTGTTCTCGACATTCTTAGGAGTGGGGTAACTTCAGAAAATGGGAATAGCATGCGGGGTCTCCCGCAAATGAGGTATGTGCAGTACAATATTTTCTGGGAATGGAATTGACTAAGAAAACACTGCTTTTACCCATATGATGTAAGTACAGCCTTAAATGCAGTAGTAGTGACTGGTATCAGGCTGATAAATGTATGCACAGTAGAGTTATTTTCTAGGGACTAGAATTTGACTGAAAAAATACTGTTAATACTGATATAATGTGTGAGCCTTAACTGCAGTAGAAGCGACTGGTAGCAGGCTTAGTAATAACTTTACACAGCATCTGAAATGTTGTTGTTTTTTTTTTTTTTTTTAAACGTTTACTGGCATGTTATTCGTTTTGTGAGGTACTTTGGTGATAAATCCTTTTGGGCATGATTTTTTTCCACACGGCTAACGTATATTTCTGCATAGAAACCGTTATATCAGGTCTCCCACTGTTGTAATTGGAGTGGGAGGGACCTTTTTTAGCGCCTTGTTGCACAGTTAAAATTCTAGCACAGTCTTCCTGCTTCTTCCTCTTTGATCCAGGACGTCTCCAGAGAGCTCAGGGATCTTCAAAATTCGTTTTTGAGGGAGGTAATCAGTCACAGCAGACCTGTGACAGTGTGTTTGACTGTGATAAAAGCGTTAAATCTTAATTTGATATCCGTTTTTTTGGGTACTGAGGGGTTAATCATCCTTTTGCTAATGGGTGCAATCCTCTGCTAATTAATACATTTAAAGAATTTTTGACTATAACTGAACTAGTTCTTTGTTATTCAATTGTGTTTTTTAAAAAAAGCGCTGCAGCGTTTTTTATATTGCTTGTAAACTTATTGAAGTAATTTCCAAGCTTGCTAGCTTCATTGCTAGTCTGTTTAAACATGTCTGATACAGAGGAATCTGCTTGTTCATTATGTTTAAAAGCCGATGTGGAGCCCAATAGAAATATGTGTACCAATTGTATTGATATTACTTTGAATAAAAGTCAATCTGTACCGATAAAGAAATTATCACCAGACAACGAGGGGGAAGTTATGCCGTCTAACTCTCCTCACGTGTCAGTACCTTCGTCTCCCGCTCGGGAGGTGCGTAAGATTGAGGCGCCAAGTACATCAAGGCCCTTACAAATCACTTTACATGATATGGCTAATGTTATGAAAGAAGTATTATACAATATGCCCGAGTTAAGAGGCAAGCGCAACAGCTCTGGGTTAAGGACAGAGCGCGCCGATGACACGAGAGCCATGTCTGATACTGCGTCACAATTTGCAGAACATGAGGACGGAGAGCTTCATTCTGTGGGTGACGGTTCTGATTCGGGGAGACCGGATTCAGAAATTTCAAATTTTAAATTTAAGCTTGAGAACCTCCGCGTGTTGCTAGGGGAGGTGTTAGCGGCTCTGAATGATTGTGACACGGTGGCAATCCCAGAGAAATTATGTAGGCTGGATAAATACTATGCGGTACCGGTGTGTACTGACGTTTTTCCTATACCAAAGAGGCTTACAGAGATTATTAGCAAGGAGTGGGATAGACCTGGTGTGCCTTTTTCCCCTCCTCCGATATTTAGAAAAAATAAATAAAAAATATAGACGCCACCACACGAGACTTATGGCAGACGGTCCCTAAGGTGGAGGGAGCAGTTTCTACTTTAGCCAAGCGTACCACTATCCCGGTGGAGGATAGCTGTGCTTTCTCAGATCCAATGGATAAAAAATTAGAGGGTTACCTTAAGAAAATGTTTGTTCAACAAGGTTTTATATTACAGCCTCTTGCATGCATTGCACCTGTCACTGCTGCAGCGGCATTCTGGTTTGAGTCTCTGGAAGAGGCGATTCGCACAGCACCATTGGATGAATCTTTGAGCAAGATTAGAACTTAAGCTGGCTAATGCGTTTGTTTCGGATGCCGTAGTGCATTTAACCAAACTTACGGCTAAGAATTCCGGATTCGCCATACAGGCGCGCAGAGCGCTATGGCTTAAATCCTGGTCAGCAGATGTAACTTCTAAGTCTAAACTACTAAACATTCCTTTCAAAGGGCAGACCTTATTCGGGCCCGGCTTGAAGGAAATTATTGCTGACATTACTGGAGGTAAGGGCCACACCCTTCCTCAGGACAGGGCCAAATCAAAGGCCAAACAGTCTAATTTTCGTGCCTTTCGTAATTTCAAGGCAGGAGCAGCATCAACTTCCTCCGCTCCAAAACAGGAAGGAACTACTGCTCGTTACAGACAGGGTTGGAAAGGCAACCAGTCATGGAACAAGGGCAAGCAGGCCAGAAAGCCTACTTCCGCCCCTAAGACAGCATGAAGACAGGGCCCCCTTTCCGGAGACGGATCTAGTGGGGGGCAGACTTTCTCTCTTCGCCCAGGCTTGGGCAAGAGATGTACAGGATCCCTGGACGTTGGAGATTATATCTCAGGGATACCTTCTGGATTTCAAAACTTCTCCTCCACAAGGGAGGTTTCATCTGTCAAGGTTATCAACAAACCTAGTAAAGAAAGAGGCATTTCTACAATGTGTACAAGACCTCTTAGTGATGGGAGTGATCCACCCAGTTCCGCGAACGGAACAGGGGCAAGGGTTTTATTCAAATCTGTTTGTAGTTCCCAAGAAAGAGGGAACTTTCAGACCAATCTTAAACAAATTCCTAAGGGTTCCGTCGTTCAAGATGGAAACCATTCGGACCATCCTACCCATGATCCAAGAGGGTCAATATATGACCACAGTGGACTTAAAGGATGCCTACCTTCACATACCGATTCACAAAGATCATTATCGGTACCTAAGGTTTGCCTTTCTAGACAGGCATTACCAGTTTGTAGCTCTTCCCTTCGGGTTAGCTACGGCCCCGAGAATTTTTACAAAGGTTCTGGGCTCACTTCTGGCGGTACTAAGACCGCGAGGCATAGCGGTGGCTCCGTACTTAGACGACATTCTGATACAAGCGTCAAGTTTTCAAAATGCAAAGTCTCATACAGAGATAGTTCTAGCATTTCTGAGGTCGCATGGGTGGAAAGTGAACGTAGAGAAGAGTTCTCTGTTGCCACTCACAAGGGTCCCTTTTCTAGGGACTCTTATAGATTCTGTAGAGATGAAGATTTACCTGACGGAGTCCAGGTTATCAAAGATTCTCAATGCTTGCCGTGTCCTTCACTCTATTCCAAGCCCATCAGTAGCTCAGTGCATGGAAGTAATCGGCTTAATGGTCGCGGCAATGGACATAGTGCCATTTGCGCGCCTACATCTCAGACCGCTGCAACTATGCATGCTAAGTCAATGGAACGGGGATTACTCAGATCTGTCCCCTTTGCTAAATCTGGACCAGGAGACCAGAGATTCTCTTCTCTGGTGGTTGTCACGGGTTCATCTGTCCAAAGGAATGACTTTTCGCAGACCAGATTGGACGATTGTAACAACAGATGCCAGCCTACTAGGAACTCCCTGAAGGCTCAGGGATCGTGGACTCAGGAGGAGAGACTCCTCCCGATAAACATTCTAGAATTAAGAGCAATATTCAATGCTCTTCTAACTTGGCCTCAGTTAGCAACACTGAGGTTCATCAGATTTCAGTCGGACAACATCACGACTGTGGCTTACATCAATCATCAAGGGGGAACCAGGAGTTCCCTAGCGATGTTGGAAGTCTCGAAGATAATTCGCTGGGCAGAGTCTCACTCTTGCCACCTGTCAGCGATCTACATCCCAGGTGTGGAGAACTGGGAGGCGGATTTTCTAAGTCGACAGACCTTTCATCCGGGGGAGTGGGAACTTCACCCGGAGGTATTTGCTCAACTGATTTGTCGTTGGGGCAAACCGGATCTGGATCTCATGGCATCTCGCCAGAACGCCAAGCTTCCTTGTTACGGATCCAGGTCCAGGGACCCGGGTGCGGTGCTGGTAGATGCACTAGCAGCCCCTTGGGTTTTCAACATAGCTTATGTGTTTCCACCTTTTCCGTTGCTACCTCGACTGATTACCAGGATCAAACCGGAGAGAGCATCGGTGATTCTGATAGCGCCTGCGTGGCCACGCAGGACCTGGTATGCAGACCTAGTGGACATGTCGTCCTGTCCACCATGGTCTCTACCCCTGAGGCAGGACCTTCTAATCCAGGGTCCTTTCAACCATCCAAACCTAATTTCTCTGAGGCTGACTGCTTGGAAATTGAACGCTTGATTCTATCAAAGCGTGGGTTTTCGGATTCGGTTATTGATACATTAATACAGGCTCGGAAACCTGTTACCAGAAAAATTTACCACAAGATATGGTGTAAATATTTATATTGGTGTGAATCCAAGAGTTACTCATGGAGTAAGGTTAGGATTCCTAGGATATTGTCTTTTCTACAAGAGGGTTTAGAAAAGGGCTTATCCGCTAGTTCACTAAAGGGACATATTTCTGCTCTGTCTATTCTTTTACATAAGCGTCTGGCAGAGAAGGCTTTTTGTCAGGCTTTGGCTAGGATTAAGCCTGTGTTTAAAACTGTTGCTCCTCCGTGGAGCTTAAACTTGGTTTTTAAAGTTCTTCAGGGTGTTCCGTTTGAACCCCTTCATTCCATTGATATTAAGCTTTTATCTTGGAAAGTTCTGTTTTTGATGGCTATTTCCTCGGCTCGAAGAGTCTCTGAGTTATCTGCCTTACATTGTGATTCTCCTTATCTGATCTTTCATTCAGACAAGGTAGTCCTGCGTACTAAACCTGGGTTTTTACCTAAGGTTGTTTCTAACAGGAATATCAATCAAGAGATTGTTGTTCCATCGTTATGTCCTAATCCTTCTTCAAAGAAGGAACGTCTTTTACATAATTTAGACGTGGTCCATGCCCTGAAGTTCTACTTACAGGCAACTAAAGATTTTCGACAAACTTCTTCTCTGTTTGTCGTTTACTCTGGACAGAGGAGAGGTCAAAAGGCTTCGGCTACCTCTCTCTCTTTTTGGCTTCGTAGCATAATACGCTTAGCCTATGAGACTGCTGGACAGCAGCCTCCTGAAAAAATTACAGCTCATTCCACTAGAGCTGTGCCTTCCACCTGGGCCTTTAAGAATGAGGCCTCTGTTGAACAGATTTGCAAGGCTGCAACTTGGTCTTCACTTCATACTTTTTCCAAATTTTACAAATTTGACACTTTTGCTTCTTCGGAGGCTGTTTTTGGGAGAAAGGTTCTACAGGCAGTGGTTCCTTCTGTTTAATGTTCCTGCCTTGTCCCTCCCATCATCCGTGTACTTTAGCTTTGGTATTGGTATCCCATAAGTAATGGATGACCCGTGGACTGAACACACTTAACAAGAGAAAACATAATTTATGCTTACCTGATAAATTTATTTCTCTTGTAGTGTGTTCAGTCCACGGCCCGCCCTGTCTTTTTGAGGCAGGTTCTAAATTTTTAATTATAACTCCAGTCACCACTGCACCCTATAGTTTCTCCTTTCTCGTCTTGTTTCGGTCGAATGACTGGATATGACATGTGAGGGGAGGAGCTATATGGCAGCTCTGCTTGGGTGATCCTCTTGCAACTTCCTGTTGGGAAGGAGAATATATCCCATAAGTAATGGATGACCCGTGGACTGAACACACTACAAGAGAAATAAATTTATCAGGTAAGCATAAATTATGTTTTCTTAAGTCAAATTGATATACAAAAAAGACTAATTTGAAGATCATTAGAAAATAAAATATTTTGAAAAAGTGCTTTTAGACAGATTTCTATAATGTGACCTTATACTAATTTATTACACTAATTTTCCTTCATAATATATTATAAAGGGAAATTCAACAATAAATAAATGTTAGATATAATAATGTACTCAAAGCAAAAATTAGCCTAAGAATAATATGTACATTTAAAATATATATATATATTTTTGAATATTTAAGAAATGAGTGTAAATCATTAATTTCATCAATGTAGTATCTATAAGTTAATGGGTACCACCAGGTTGAAACCTGTTTCCCTTATCCAATTTGTTCTACTGTGTACTATTAGGTATAAAATGTGCAAACAGTGGTTGTGTTGAATATACCAATGTTAAAGCAATTTTAGTTATCAGAGTTTTTAAAGTTTACTTAACTGTGCTAAACAGCCAACTCCTGTATGCTAAAATATTTTTTTTGTTTTTGTTTTAGCATGATAATTTAGCAGTGAAATGATTAAGCAAGATCTGCCTTGGGCCACTGGGAGTGTTTGTTTATGTGTTTAGTATAATTAGATAATATATAAACATATAGTCTGGAAAAAGTTCAAACACCAAAAGTTATTTAGATGTCTTGAGTTAAAAGGCTAGATGCTTAACCTTCCCAAGTGTTAAAATCCTGGCTAACAGGATCATCATCTTGGTAGTCTTTCTGGAAACATCTTTCATGACTCTCTCAAGCCTGCTTGTAAACAGACGTTATAATCTTGCCACAGCTGTACTTTCTCAGGAATAATCCTTTAATTCCCAATTAATTGTGCTTTAACCCTACAGCCTAATCTTCTTTTACTTTACTGGCTGACAGCTGAAAAGTGGACGACCACAGCCGCCATGTTCTTTATTCAAGGGAATGGCATGCCCTCAATGGACCTTATGGTTTCTAGATAGAACTTGAAAGTTCTAAACTATGGATTCTCACCCTTTATTGGACCATTCCGTTAGCATATGTGTTCTCCCCAATTGCCAAGCCACCCAAGGAAAGGCTCCAGCTAAAACCGTTTATAATTCTCAAACCCGCCATTCTGGTCTCCGAAAACTTAGTTCAAATATCTAATAACCTAGGCTGCAGGGTTTTATTAGACTTAGCCTTAGACTGAATCCTTATTTTACCATGCTAAAGGGGTACTTGGTCTAATCCTCAGGTGCTCGATTTCCTCCAGGAGAGTTTCAACATAGGCCTTTCCATGAGTTTCTAGCCTATCTGCCTAAATATTACAATTGCATTTCTACAGGAAACATATAAATCAGTTACAGGACATAAGAAATTTAAAACACATTTGTAGGCAGATAGGTTGCTTCTCTGTCTTTTTCTCTTAATGGGAAATAAAACTGCTGGCACAAATTCAATACAATAATTAATATTCACTGTGCTATTGCCTTCCTCCTATGCCTACAGCTTTCTTCAAAATCATTATCTTTCTTTCACCGCTTGCCACATCTTCATACTCGAAAATATGGAGTGTGTCTTTTTGAACATACAACAGAGACTTCTGTTTGATAAAACCATAATGAGTTATTTTTCCTTTACTATTTAATATAATTATTTTATCTGCTGTCAAAAATCTTATAAAATTAAAGTTAAAGACTACTGGAATCTGGTAAAATGATCTGTCAAAAAAGGAAGCATGCACATTTTAACAGGAGGTAAATTTAACCCTTATTGATATACACTCAGCATCCACTCTGAGAGCAAAGTGATTTTAATTTTCAGTGAGGTTAATACAGTTAGAATGCAAAGTGGATTCTTAGTGAGTATCATTAAGGGTTGCATTGACAGAGAATAACTTCTGTGTAGATGTATGGTCCTTTCAGTGGCTGTCAAGGGCTTTGTGAATCAGGCATCTACCAGCAAAGAAATCGGCAACCATCACCAACATTTGCAACAGGAGGCGACCTCTTAAAATTACATGTAGTACACCTTGACGTGAAATTGAATTTACCCAAACATCTTTGAACTAGGATAACTAATGGCTAGATTACGAGTTTTGCTGTATGAGTAAAAAAGCAACGTTAAGGCTCTTTCTCTTGTAAGGTGTATCCAGTCCACGGGTTCATCCATTACTTGTGGGATATTCTCCTTCCCAACAGGAAGCTGCAAGAGGACACCCACAGCAGAGCTGTCTATATAGCTCCTCCCCTAACCCCCACCTCCAGTCATTCTCTTGCAACTGTCGACAAGATAGGAAGTATCAAGAGATATGTGGTGACTTAGTGTAGTGTTACCTTCAATCAAGAGTTTGTTATATTTAAACGGTACCGGCGTTGTACTGTTTACTCTCAAGCAGAAATTAGAAGAAGAATTCTGCCTGGAGGTTGATGATCTTAGCGGTTTGTAACTAAGGTCCATTGCTGTTCTCACACATAACTGAAGAATATGAGAAAACTTCTGTTGGGGGAACGGTCTGCAGATTACCTGCTTTGAGGTATGTTCAGTATTTTTATTTCTAGAGAGATGAATAAGTTCTAGAAAATGCTGACAGAGCCTTGTGTATTTGAGGTAAGCTAGATGCAGTGATTTAACAACGACTGGGATCATGCTTACAAAACAGGGTAATACTCATGTTTATACTCATATTACTTAGTGACAAAACGTTTACATGTTTCATAAATAGGACGTTTTTTCTCTGAGGGAGAGAGGTCTTTATTTGGGGCCTAGTTTTCCACATTGCTAGTCAGATACTCCTAGGAGTATTTTCTTAAGGCCCCTCTGACATCCAGTACATGGTGGGAGGGGCCTATTTTCACGCTCTAGATGCGCAGTTTTACTTCAGACTGAGACATCCAGCTTCCCTAGAGGAGTCCTCTGGCATCTGAGGACCATTATAAAGGGTTTATTTCTTCTCTAAATCGTATTTGAGGGCAGGTAGGAGCCTCAGCAGAGCTGTGGCAAGGTGCTAACTGTATTTTACCGGTGGTTGATGCTTAAAGGCACAGTAACGTTTTTTGTTAATTGTTTTTTCACCTTTATTAAAGTGTTTTCCAAGCTTGCTTGTCTCATTACTAGTCTGTTAAACATGTCTGACATAGAGGAAACTCCTTGTTCAATATGTTTGGAAGCCATTGTGGAACCCCCTCTTAGAATGTGTACCAAATGTACTGAAATTTCTATAAACTATAAAGACCATATTATGGCGCTTAAAGATTTATCTCCAGAGGATTCTCTGACTGAAAAAAGGGAGATTATGCCATCTAGCTCTCCCCACGTGTCAGAAGCTATAACTCCCGCTCAAGTGACGCCAAGTACATCTAGCGTGTCTAATTCTTTTACCTTACAGGACATGGCGGCAGTTATGAATGCTACCCTCTCAGAGGTATTGTCCAAACTGCCAGGGTTACAAGGAAAGCGAGACAGCTCTGGGGCTAGAACTAATACAGAGCTTTCTGACGCTTTAATGCCTGTGTCCGATATACCCTCACAATACTCAGAAGCCGAGGCAGGTGAGCTTCTATCTGTGGGTGACATTTCAGACTCAGGGAAGGCGTTGCTTCAGTCTGATTCTGAAATGACAGCGTTTAAATTTAAGCTCGAACACCTCCGCTTATTGCTTAGGGAGGTTTTAGCGACTCTGGATGACTGTGAACCCATTGTAGTTCCAGAGAAATTGTGTAAGATGGACAAATACTTTGCAGTGCCTGTTTACACTGATGTTTTTCCAGTCCCTAAGAGGTTTTCGGAAATTATTACTAAGGAATGGGATAGACCAGGTGTGCCGTTCTCTCCCCCTCCTGCTTTCAAAAAGATGTTTCCCATAGATGCCGCCATACGGGACTCGTGGCAGACGGTCCCTAAGGTGGAGGGAGCAGTCTCTACCCTAGCTAAGCGTACAACTATCCCCGTTGAGGACAGTTGTGCTTTCCTAGATCCTATGGATAAAAAATTAGAGGGTCTCCTTAAGAAAATTTTTATACATCAAGGTTTTATTCTCCAGCCTCTTGCATGCATTGCCCCAGTTACTGCTGCAGCGGCTTTTTGGTTTGAGTCTCTTGAGGAGGCTCTACAGGTGGATACCCCGTTAGACGATATTTTAGACAGGATTAAAGCTCTTAAGTTAGCTAATTCCTTTATTTCTGACGCCGTTTTTCATTTAACCAAGCTAACGGCTAAGAATTCAGGTTTTGCCATTCTGGCGCATAGGGCGCTATGGCTTAAGTCCTGGTCAGCAGAAGTTACTTCAACGTCTAAGCTTCTTAACATCCCTTTCGAAGGACAGACCCTATTCGGGCCTGGTCTGAAGGAGATCATCTCTGATATTACTGGAGGAAAAGGTCATGCCCTTCCTCAGGATAGGTCCAATAAATTAAGGGCCAAACAGAATAATTTTCGTTCCTTTCGAAACTTCAAGAGTGGCGCAGCTTCAGCTTCCTCTAATGCAAAACAAGAGGGAAATTTCGCCCAGTCCAAACCAGTCTGGAGACCTAACCAGGCTTGGAACAAGGGGAAACAGGCCAAGAAACCTGCTGCTGCCTCTAAGACAGCATGAAGGAGTAGCCCCCGATCCGGGACTGGATCTAGTCGTGGGCAGACTTTCTCTCTTTGCCCAGGCTTGGGCAAGAGACGTCCAGGATCCCTGGGCACTAGAGATTGTTTCCCAGGGATATCTTCTGGAATTCAAAGGTTCATCTCCAAAGGGGAGATTTCATCTCTCACAACTATCTGGAAACCAGATAAAGAGAGAGGCATTCTTACGTTGCGTTCAAGACCTACTGGTTATGGGAGTGATCCACCCAGTTCCAAGGGAGGAACAGGGGCTGGGTTTTGATTCAAACCTATTTATAGTTCCCAAAAAAGAGGGAACTTTCAGACCTATCTTGGATCTCAAGATCCTAAACAAATTTCTCAGGGTCCCATCCTTCAAGATGGAGACAATCCGAACCATCCTCCCTATGATCCAGTAGGGTCAATATATGACTACCGTGGACTTAAAGGATGCTTATCTCCACATTCCGATTCACAGAGATCATCATCAGTTCTTCAGGTTCGCCTTCCTAGACAGGCATTACCAGTTTGTGGCTCTTCCCTTCGGGTTAGCCAAGGCACAAAGAATCTTTACGAAGGTTCTAGGGTCCCTTCTGGCGGTTCTAAGGCCACGGGGCATAGCGGTAGCCTCTTACCTAGACGACATTCTGATTCAGGCATCGACTTTTCAAATCGCCAAGTCCCATACGGACATTGTTCTGGCCTTTCTGAAGGCTCACGGGTGGAAAGTGAACATAGAAAAGAGTTCTCTCCTCTCACAAGAGTTTCCTTCCTAGGAACTCTGATAGATTCAGTAGAAATTAACATTTTTCTGACAGAGGTCAGGATATCAAAGCTTCTAACTTCCTGCCGTGCTCTTCATTCCACTTCTCGGCCGTCAGTGGCTAAGTGTATGGAAATGATCGGCCTAATGGTAGTGGCAATGGACATAGTTCCGTTTGCCCGCCTACATCTCAGACCACTGCAACTTTGCATGCTCAATCAGTGGAATGGGGACTACACAGATTTGTCCCCTCTGCTAAATCTGGATCAAGAGACCAGGGATTCTCTTCTCTGGTGGTTATCTCGGGTCCATCTGTCCAGGGGAATGAGTTTCCGCAGGCCAGAGTGGACTATAGTGACAGATGCCAGCCTTCTGGGCTGGGCGCAGTCTGGAACTCCCTGAAGACTCAGGGTTCGTGGACTCAG
The DNA here is from genome assembly GCF_027579735.1 of Bombina bombina. Classification (NCBI taxonomy): domain Eukaryota; kingdom Metazoa; phylum Chordata; class Amphibia; order Anura; family Bombinatoridae; genus Bombina; species Bombina bombina. The sequence goes on from NC_069500.1 coordinate 313,013,574, forward strand.
GAGGAAGCCCTCCCTCCGATAAACATTCTGGAACTAAGAGCGATATTCAATGCTCTTCAGGCTTAGCCTCAACTAGCTGTGGCCAGGTTCATCAGATTTCAGTTGGACAATATCACGACTGTAGCCTATATCAACCATCAGGGGGAACAAGGAGTCCCCTGGCAATGATGTAGGTTTCCAAGATAATTCTATGGGCAGAGGTTCACTCTTGCCATCTCTCAGCTATCCATATCCCAGGAGTAGAGAACTGGGAGGCGGATTTTCTAAGTCGGCAGACTTTTCATCCGGGGGAGTGGGAGCTCCATCCGGAGGTATTTGCCCAGCTGATTCAACTATGGGGCAAACCAGAACTGGATCTGGTGGCGTCTCGTCAGAACGCCAAGCTTCCTTGTTACGGGTCCAGGTCAAGGGATCCCCAGGCAGCGCTGATAGATGCTCTAGCAGTGCCCTTGTCCTTCAGCCTGGCATATGTGTTTCCACCGTTTCCTCTCCTCCCTCGTCTGATTGCCAAGATCAAGCAGGAGAGAGCTTCGGTGATTTTGATAGCGCCTGCGTGGCCACGCAGGACTTAGTATGCGGATCTGGTGGACATGTCATCCTCTCCACCATGGACTCTGCCACTGAGGCAGGACCTTCTACTCCAAGGTCCATTCAAACATCCAAATCTAATTTCTCTGCGTCTGACTGCTTGGAGATTGAACGCTTGATTTTATCAAAACATGGTTTCTCTGAGTCGGTCATTGATACCTTGATTCAGGCTTGAAAGCCTGTCACCAGGAAAATCTATCATAAGATATGGTGTAAATATCTTCATTGGTGTGAATCCAAGGGTTACTCGTGGAGTAAGGTCAGGATTCCTAGGATACTATCTTTTCTCCAAGAAGGATTGGAAAAGGGATTATCGGCTAGTTCCTTAAAGGGAAAGATTTCTGCTCTGTCTATTCTTTTGCACAAGCGCCTGGCTGATGATCCAGACGTTCAGGCGTTTTGTCAGGCTTTGGTTAGAATCAGGCCTGTGTTTAAACCTGTTGCTCCGCCATGGAGTTTAAATTTAGTTCTTAAAGTTCTTCAAGGGGTTCCGTTTGAACCCTTGCATTCCATAGATATCAAGCTTTTATCTTGGAAAGTTCTGTTTTTAGTAGCTATCTCTTCGGCTTGAAGAGTTTCAGAGTTATCTGCCTTGCAGTGTGATTCCCCTTATCTGATCTTCCATGCAGATAAGGTAGTTTTGCGTACCAAACCTGGGTTTCTTCCTAAGGTAGTATCTAATAGGAATATCAATCAGGAAATTGTTGTTCCGTCACTGTGTCCTAATCCTTCTTCAAAGAAGGAACGTCTGTTACACAATCTTGACGTGGTTCGTGCTTTAAAGTTTTATTTACAAGCTACTAAGGATTTCCGCCAAACATCTGCATTGTTTGTTGTCTACTCTGGACAGAGGAGAGGCCAAAAGGCCTGGCTGAGAAGCATAATCCGTTTAGCTTATGAGACTGCTGGCCAGCAGCCTCCTGAAAGAATTACAGCTCATTCTACTAGAGTGGTAGCTTCCACATGGGCTTTTAAACTTGAGGCCTCTGTTGAACAGATTTGTAATGCGGCGACTTGGTCTTAGCTTCATACTTTTTCTAAATTCTACAAATTTGATACTTTTGCTTCCTCGGAGGCTATTTTGGGGAGAAAGGTCTTACAGGCAGTGGTGCCTTCCGTTTAAGTGCCTGCCTTGTCCCTCCCTTCATCCGTGTCCTAAAGCTTTGGTATTGGTATCTCACAAGTAAGAATGAACCCGTGGACTGGATACACCTTACAAGAGAAAACAAAATTTATGCTTACCTGATAAATTTCTTTCTCTTGTGGTGTATCCAGTCCACGGCTCACATTCATTGTTTATCCACTATACACATTTCAGGAGTGAATACCGGAAGCAGACTTCTTGAGCAGTCAGATTTTTTTATCCCGGGAGTGGGTGCCTCTTCCGGAGGTGCTTCCAGGTTAACCATCAATTAGGGGGTGCTAGAGTTGGAGATAGCTGTATGCCAAGCTTCCAAGTTATGTTAATGGTCAAGAGATCAGCAGCCTACTCTTTTAAATACCCTGGCGGTTCCTTAGGATTTCAGTCTGACATTCTTGTTCCTCAGTTTGCGCTCCTTACACGAGTCATTGCTCGTATTAAATGGGAGTGAGCATCAGTATTTTAATAGTTGCTGCATAGTCTCGCAGGATCTGGTTTACAGACCTAGCAGGGATGTATTTCTTCCACCTTGGTAGTTATTCCTGAGGAAGGACCTTCTAATCATGGTTCATTCTTTCATCCAACTTTCGTTTCTCTGAAGCTTTCTGCTTGGAGATTGAATGCTTAGTTCTGTCTAAGCTTGGTTTTTCTGAGTCGGTCATTGAGACCATGACTCAGGCCTGCAAGCCTGTTACTGTTAACTCTTACCATAAGGTATGGTGTAAATTCCCTGATTGATATGAATCCCAGGACTACTATTGGAAGTAGGGTCAGGATTCCTAGGGGTTTTACCCTTTCTCTGGGAAGGTCTGGAGGATGGTTTTTCAGTCAGTTCTCGGAAGGGTCAGATTTTTGCGTTACTTTTTTTTACACAAGTGTCTGGCGGATGTGCCAGATGTGTAAATCTTTTGTTAGACCCTGGCTAGTATCAGGCCTGTGTTTTAGGCTGTTTCTCTTCCTGGAGCTTTTAACCTTGTTTTGAGGTTTTGAAGCAGGTTCAGTTTGAGCCATAGAATTCCATAGATGTTTAATTTTTATCTTGGAAGTTTTCTTTTTAGTTATATCTTCTGCTCAGAGAGTGTAGGTACTCTCGGTTTTGCAGTGTGATTCCCTTTATCTTATTTCGGATAAGGCGGTTATTTATCCTAAGTGGATAGATTGTTTGGGAATTTGTTATTCCTTTTCTGTGTCCTCATTATTGTCTCTTGGGGAACGTGTGCGCACAATTGGAGGTTGTGCTTGCTTAATATTTTTCTTCTGTTTGTTTTCTCTGTAACAGAAAGCTACTACTTCTCTTTTGTCTGGATGAGAAGTTTAATTCATTGCTTTTCAGATTGTGCGGCTGCAGTCTCCTAAAAGAGAGCTATGCCCCATTTCTCGAGGGCTGTCTCTTCTTCTTGGGCTTTCAAAAATGAAGCTTTTGTGGGACAGATTTGCAAGGCTGCAACTTGGTCCTGTTTACATACTTTTTCCAAATGTTATAAATTTGATATTTTTGCTTTGGCTGAGGATTCCTTTGGGAGTAAGGTTTTTCAAGCGGTGGTGCCTTCTGTTTCGGTCTGCCTGTCTTGTCCCTCCCTATTCATCTGTGTCTTCTAGCTTGGGTATTGATTCCTAACAGTAATTGATGAAACTGTGGACTCACCATATCTTAGGAAAGAAAACAGGATTTATGCTTAACTGATAAATCTATTTCTTTACGGATATGGTGAGTCCACAACCCTGCCCTTTATTTGACTAAACCTCAGGCACCTCTACAACGTGTGTTACTTCTTTTTTTCTCCATTTTCCTTTGGTCGAATGACTGGGGATTGTGGAAAGGGAAGTGATACTTAACAGTTTGACTGTGGTGCACTTTGCCTCCTCCTGCTGGCCAGGAGTGATATTCCCAACAGTAATTGATGAAACCGTGGACTCACCATATCTGGAGAGATATAGATTTATCAGGTAAGCATAAATTAACATTTATCTTGTACAGTTTTAGGTCACTTATCAGTCCAGTATAGAAGCATTGATTTATGCATTTTATTGTACCAACGTTTACTTTTGCTATTTTTCTAGATGGAAAGGAGAAAATGTTGCTACCACTGAAGTTTCTGATACCATTGGGATGCTGGATTTCATACAAGAAGCAAATGTGTATGGGGTTTCTATTCAAGGTTAGATTTTGTATGATTTTTACATTATTATTTATTTTATTTATTTTTTGTATTTGTTTTATTTCATTTTCTTTTTAAAATTTTGATCATGTATTGTACAAAGAATGCAATAATGTTATTTAACACATGCACACACCAAATAATGTGTCATTAGAGCCAACGAGAAATTAGATATTAATTCTTAATTATATATATATATATATATGTATATATATATAATATTGACAATAGAGCGCTCTCCCACCTGGTAACCAGATACCAGGGTGCAGGCGGGCAATTAAATCAATTACATTAATTAAATACAATTAACTAAATTACAAAAAATAATAAACACTAAATTACACAAAATAAAAAAGAAATGATGAAATATTTAAACTAATTGCACCTAATCTAATAACCCTATCAAAATAAAAAAGCCCCCCCCCAAATAAAAAAACCCTAAACTAAACTGCCAATAGCTCTTAAAAGGGCCTTTTGCGGGACATTGCCCTAAAGAAATCAGCTCTTTTACCTGTAAAAAAATACAAATAACCCCCCAACAGTAAAACCCACCACCCACACAACCAAACCCCCTCAAATAAAATCCTATCTAAAAAAACCTAAGCTCTCCATTGCCCTGAAAAGGGCATTTGGATGGGCATTGCCCTTAAAAGGGCATTTAGCTCTTTTTCAGCCCAAACCCTAAGCTAAAAATAAAACCCACCCAATAAACCCTTAAAAAACCTAACACTAACCCCCGAAGATCCACTTACAGTTTTTGAAGACCGGACATCCATCCTCAACGAAGTCGGGAGAAGTCTTCATCCAAGCAGCAAGAAGTGGTCCTCCAGGCGGGCAGAAGTCTTCATCCAGACGGCATCTTCTATCTTCATCCTTCCGACGCGGAGCGGCTCCATCTTCAAGACATTCGGCGCAGAGCATCCTCTTCTTTCGACGGCTACTGAAGAATGAAGGTTCCTTTAAGGGACGTCGTCCAAGATGGCGTCCCTTGAATTCCGATTGGCTAATAGAATTCTATCAGCCAATCGGAATTAGTTGAATGATCCGATCAGCCAATAGGATTGAGCTTGCATTCTATTGGCTGTTCTAATGATTGGAATAGCCAATAGAATGCAAGCTCAATCCTATTGGCTGATTGGATCAGCCAAAAGGATGAAAGCTCAATCCTATTGGCTGATTGCAACAGCCAATAGGATTTTTCCCCCCTTAATTCCTATTGGCTGATAGAATTCTATCAGCCAATCGGAATGTAAGGGACACCATCTTTGATGTAATTTAAAGGGAAACTTCATTCTTCAATAGCCATCGAAAGAAGAGGATGTCTTGAAGATGGACCTGCTCCGCGCCGGATTGATGAAGATAGAAGATGCTGTCTGAATGAAGATTTCTGCCCGCTTGGATGAAGACTTCTGCCCGCTTGGATGAAGACTTTGCCGCCTGGGTGAGGATGGATATCCGGTCTTCAAAAGCTGTAAGTGGATCTTCGGAGGTTAGTGTTAGGTTTTTTAAGGGTTTATTGGGTGGGTTTTATTTTTAACTTAGGGTTTGGGCTGAAAAAGAGCTTAATGCCCTTTTAAGGGCAATGCCCATCCAAATGCCCTTTTCAGGGCAATGGGGAGCTTAGGTTTTTTAGATAGGATTTTATTTGGGGGGTTTGGTTGTGTGAGTGGTGGGCTTTACTGTTGGGGGTTGTTTGTATTTTTTTACAGGTAAAAGAGCTGATTTCTTTAGGGCAATGCCCCGCAAAAGGCCCTTTTAAGAGCTATTGGCAGTTTAGTTTAGGCTAGGGTTTTTTTATTTGGGGGGGGGCTTTTTTATTTTGATAGGGCTATTAGATTAGGTGTAATTAGTTTAAATATTTCATCATTTCTTTTTTATTTTGTGTAATTTAGTGTTTATTATTTTTTGTAATTTAGTTAATTGTATTTAATTAATGTAATTGATTGTATTTTTTTTCACAGGTAAAAGAGCTGATTTATTTGGGGCAATGCCACGTAAAAGGCCCTTTTAAAGTGAATGTAAATTTTTCGATATTAAATTTAACCTACTTGTTCACAATATTATATATAGTCAAACCGCAATAATATTTTTTTTAAATAAATAATGTTTATATATTTTTTTCAATTCAAACTTATTTACGTTCTAAGCAGTGAGCTCCTCCCAACCGTCTTATTCCTGTATTTCCCCTGCATCATTTCAATCTTTACCGCCCACTCTATGACGTTGGTTTCAAGCTCGTTCACGATGAGGGGTTATATTTGCGCATGCGTTTAAAATATGGATGACAATAAGCGCATGCGTACAGCAATCAATACGCTCTAAACCTCGGCACCTATAATAACTGATTAGATATTCGTATTGCGCATGCGCGAATCGCGGACGAGCATTTACTATGCAACGTCATCGAGTAGTTCACGCATGCGCAGTTACGTAGCGAACAACCGGCCTGACGCCCCAGGGGTGAAAAAAAGATTACGAAAGTAAAGTGTCAATCAAAAAACAAATGTGGGACCAAAATGGCAGGCGGAGGAATCGCCGATAAGAATAGCAAGTAAAACAATATATATTTACTTTTCAAATGAGATTTTAAAATTATGATGAATGAAACTAATGTTTATTTTGGCAATTAAACACTTTGATGAAGAGCAAGTAGGTTGACTTTACATGCACTTTAAGGGCTATTAGCAGTTTAGTTTAGGCTAGGGTTTTTTTTTATTTTGGGGGGCCTTTTTATTTTGATAGGGCTATTAGATTAGGTGTAATTAGTTTAAATATTTGATCATTTCTTTTTTATTTTGTGTAATTTAGTGTTTATTTTTTTTTTACCTGTGAAATAAAAATAAAACCTAAGATAGATACAATGTAACTATTGGTTATATTGTAGCTAGCTTAGGTTTTATTTTATAGGTATTTAGTTTTAAATAGTTATTATTTAGGTATTAATTGTGATTTTTTATTTAGATTTATTTTAATTATGTTAAAGTTAGTGGGTGTTACGGTTAGGGTTAGACTTGGGGGTTAATAACTTTAGTATAGTGGCAGCGATTTTGGGGGCAGTAGTTTAGGGGTTAATAACAGTAATGTAGGTTGTGGCAAATTTAGGGACAGCAGATTAGGGGTTAATAATATTTAACTAGTTTTTGCTATGCGGGAGTGCGGCGGTTTAGGGGTTAATATGTTTATTATAGTGGCGGCGATGTCCGGAGCAGCAGATTAGGGGTTAATAATTTAATTTTAGTATTTGCGATGCAGGAGGGCCTCGGTTTAGGGGTTAATAGGTAGTTTATGGGTGTTAGTGTACTTTTTCGCACTTTAGTTATGAGTTTTATGTTACGGCTTTGTAACATAAAAGCCATAACTACTGACTTTCAGTTTACGGTACGGATCTTGTAGTTATGGGCTGTACCGCTCACTTTTTGTCCGAACAGGCAAACTCGTAATAGCGGCGCTATGGAAGTCCCATTGAAAAAGGGACTTTTTGAAAGCTAGTTACGTTGCGTTACGACCAAAAAAGTGTGCGATACATATATATCTGCAAGACTCGTAATACCAGCGGTAGTGAAAAAGCATCGTTATGAAGCTCTTTCACTCATAACGCAAAACTCGTAATCTAGCGGTATATTAATAGTAGTTGCTGGATACATCATGTCTCTAGCTTTCAACATTCATATAAATACAAATTGTGTCCAAAATTCAGGATATGTATAACAACTAGAAGATACAAATCATTACCAGACTCTGTCCGCGCCATGCTAAACTGAAGACGCCACACGTGTGATTAGTAGGCTTGACCATCAAAGGGTCATCAAGAGTCACCGGCTGAATTAGCCAATCAGACTGTTAATACGTCACCCAAGTAAATACTGTGACAGCTTATGCCAAAAAACTCACTAATTATGGTTAATGGGCGTTGCCAGCAGAGTCATCAAACATCCTAAGCTGGATCAGACAATTAGCCTGCAGCTATAATATGTAGGCATGTAAATAAACAACACAGCATAAATAGATTTGTGTACAATCAGTTCACACCATTCCATACCAAAAAACACCACATGTGTGAGTAATGGGCGTTACCATCAAAACATCATAGGCTGGATCAGTCACTCACACAGCAAATATATCACATGAGTAAACAAACAGTGACTGGTAATGCCAAGAACTCAATATCGAGTACTCTGTATATATTTGTATAGGTTTGTTCCCCACCTCTCACTCTCCATCATTTACTCAAAAATAAAGCGTACTCGCACCTAAATACAACTGCCAGGGTGCCAACTATTAAAGATAATCAATTGAAGGAGGCACTTAATGGTCATTCAAAAATGATGTCTGAGGAAGGGGAGTGTGTTCGTCACAAGGATTTATACAGTATTTATAGGCACCACATTGACATATTTTTAGTCTTGAAAAAGGCCCTACATTGTAGGGCTGAAACGCGTTGACTATTTATTCTGAGTGCCTGTAACTAAGATATCTGGTAAGCAGATTTCTTTCTTTCATGTAAATGGCAAGAGTCCGTGAGCTAGTGACGTATGGGATATACATTCCTACCAGGAGGGGCCAAAGTTTCCCAAACCTCAAAATGCCTATAAATACACCTCCCACCTCACTCATACCTCAGTTTTACAAACTTTGCCTTCTATGGAGGTGGTGAAGTAAGTTTGTGCTTAATTTCTATGATTTCTTCTATGATAAGCGCTTCTAAACATTCTGAAGCCCAATTCCTCTCAGAGTACAGTGTTTGTCAGAGGGATGTGAAGAGAGTATTGCCTGTTGATTTTTATGGTTTCACTCATGGGAAATCTTTTCAAGCGTTCTCTGTTATCGGTCGTAGGGATTCATCTTCTACCTCCCTCCCTCTCTTTTCAGATCGACGATATACTCTTATACAAATGACCTCTGATTTTTGGCGCAAATCTTTCGTCTACAGTGACACACGTTTCGTCATTTCCTGCGTCTCTGTTAACGTTAGGTTGTTGGTGCAAAGTTGCACTTGTTATGACGCGAGTTGTGTCATTTCCGGATGTTGATTGGCGCCAAAAACTTTTCATGTCTATTTGCATTGTGAGGCAGACTTGGCGCCAAATATTTTTAGTTATTTTACCCCAACTTCCTTTATGCTTTTGCTTTCTTTATATTATAGAGGGCTATGCTGTTTGCTTTTCTGCCTATTAGCATATGCATTATTTTCCCATTCCTGAAACTGCTATATTGTTTTTTTTTACATTTTTGCAAAGATGTCTCAGTCTGATCCTGCCTCAGAAGCTACTGTAGGGACCATGCTGCCTGAACACAGTTCTACCAAAGCTAAGTGTATCTCTTGTAAGCAAGCTGAGATTATATCTCCGGCTATATTATGTAACAGTTGTCATGATAAGCTTAATATTTCTATTAGTACTAGTACAGTACCTGTTGTTCCATCAACATCTAATGTACATGATATCCCTGTTGATATGAAAAATTATATTGCTGATGCAATACAGAAGGCTATGTCTGCTATTCCACCTTCTAATAAACGTAAAAGGTCTTTTAAAACTTCTCATAAGTCTAGTGAAATTTGTATTGACTGACAACATACTGAAATATCCTCCTCTGATGACGATCTCTCTGGTTCAGAGGATCCTACTTCAGACATTGAAATTTATAAATCTCTTTATCTTTTTAAGATTGAATATATTTGTTCTTTATTGAAAGAAGTGTTGGTTACTTTAGATATTGAGGATTCTGATCCTCTTGATAACAAATCCAGTAAGCGTTTAAATTCTCTTTTTAAACCACCTGTGATTACTCCGGAGGTTTTTCCTGTCCCAGATGCTGTTTCTGATGTGATTGCTAAGGAATGGTCTAAGCCTGATGCTTCTTTTAATCCTTCTTCTAGGTTTAAGAAGTTATATCCTTTACCAGTGGCTAAATTGGAGTTTTGGGAAAAAGTCCCTAAGGTTGATGGGGCTATTTCTAATCTTGCCAAACGTACTACTATTCCTATGGAAGATAGTACTTCTTTTAAGGATCCTTTAGATAGGAAAATTGAATCTTATCTAAGGAAAGCTTATTTACATTCTGGCTATATTCTCAGACCTGCCATTTCTATGGCTGATGTTGTGGCTGCATCAACTTTTTGGTTGGATAGCTTAGCACAATGGGAAAAAGATTCTGATTTGCATAGAATTGTTTGTTTGCTTCAACATGCTAATCATTTTATCTGTGATGCTATTTTTGATATCATCAAGATTGATGTTAAATCTATGTCTTTGGCTATTTTACCTAGAAGATTTTTATGGCTCAAATCATGGAATGATTATAGGTTGCTATCTCTATCATTCCATAATAATTTATTAATAATTTATTTGGTTCCTAATTGGATTCTATTATTTCCACTATTACTGGAGGGAAGGGAGATTTTTTGCCCAAAGATAAAAAGTCTAAGGGTAAATCTAAAGCTTCTAATCGGTTTCGTTCCTTTCTTCAGAATAGAGAACAAAAAAACACTCCTTCCCCTGGCTCCAATTGGAAGCCATGTTCGAATTGGAATAAATCCAAGCCTTATAAGAAGCCAAAGACTGCATGAAGGTGCGGCCCTCAATCCAGTTCTATTGGTGGGGGGCAGATTGAAATTATTTCAAGACATTTGGGAAGGTTCCATTCAGAATCCTTGGATTCAGAATATTGTTTCTCAAGGGTATTGAATAGGTTTCAGAATAAGACCTCATGTGAGGAGATTTTTTTCTCCCTTACATTTCATCAAATCCGGTGAAAGCTCAGGCCTTTCTGAGGTGTGTTTCAGATATGGAGCTTTCAGGGGTATTTGTACCAGTTCCACTTCTGGAACAGGGTCTGGGTTTTTATTCAAATCTATTCATTGTCCCGAAGAAGGAAAATTCATTCAGACCAGTTCTGGATCTGAGGTTTTTTAATCAATTTGTAAGGGTCCCAACTTTCAAGATGTTGACTATAAAAGCTATTCTGCCTTTTGTTCAGCAAGGTCATTATATGTCCTCAGTAGACTTACAGGATGCATATATTCACATTCCGATTCATCCAGACCACTATCAGTTTCTGAGATTCTCTTTTCTAGAAAAGCATTACCAATTTGTCGCTCTTCCATTTGGCCTAGCGACAGCTCCAAGAAACTTTTCGAAGGTTCTAGGTGCCCTTCTATCTGTAAATCAGAGAGCATGGTATTGCGGTATTTCCTTATTTGGACAATATCTTGGTACTGGCTCAATCTTTTCATTTAGAAGAATCTCACATGAATCAACTTGTGTTGTTTCTTTAAAGACATGGTTGGAGGATCAGTTTACCAAAGAGTTTCTTGATTCCTCAGACAAGGGTCACCTTTTTAGGTTTCCAGATAGATTCAGTGTCCATGACTCTGTCCTTAACAGACAAGAGACAAATGAAATTGGTTTCTGCCTGTTGAAACCTTCAGTCTAGATCATACCCTTCAGTGGCTATGTGCATGGAAGTTTAAGGTCTCATGACTGCAGCATCGGATGCGATCCTCTGCTAGTTTTCATATGAGACCACTTCAGCTTTGCATGCTGAATCAGTGGTGCATGGATTATACTAGGATATCGCAATTGATATCCTTAGATCCCAACACTCAACTCTCTCTGACTTCGTGGTTAGACCATCATCGGATTATTCAAGGGGCCTCTTTTGTTCGTCCTTCCTGGACTGTGATTTCAATAGGTGCAAGTCTCACAGGTTGGGGAGCTGTTTGGGGGTCTCTGACAGCGCAAGGAGTTTGGAATCCTCAAGAGGCGAGGTTACCAATCAATATTTTAGAACTCTGTGCTATTTTCAGGGCTCTTTAGGCTTGGCCTCTATTAAAGAGAGAATCATTCATTCGTTTTCAGACAGACAATATCACAACTGTGGCATATGTCAATCATCAGGGTGGGACTCTCAATCCTTTAGCGATGAAAGAAGTATCTTGGATACTTTCTTGGGCTGAATTTAACTCCTGTCTAATTTTTGTGATACATATCCCAGGTGTAGACAATTGGGAAGCGGATTATCTCAGCCGTCAGTATTTACATCCAGGGCAGTGGTCTCTCCTTCCAGATGTATTTTGTCAGATTGTACAGATCTGGGGTCTTCCCGAAATAGATCCAATTTCTTCCCATCTAAACAAGAAGCTTCCCAGGTACCTTTCCAGGTCCAAGGATCCTCAGGTGGAGATGGTGGATGCGTTAGCAGTTTCCTCGGTTTTACCAACCTGCTTACATTTTTCCGCCTCTGGTTCTTCTTCCAAGGGGGATCTCCAAGATCATAATGGAACGATTGCATGTGTTTCTGATAGCACCAGCATGGCCTCACAGGTTTTGGTATGCAGATCTTGTTCGGATGTCCAGTTGCCAACCTTGGCCACTTCCTTTAAGGCCAGACCTTCTGTCTCAAGGGCCGTTTTTCGATCAGGATCTCAAATCGCTATATTTGAAGGTATGGAAATTGAACGCTTAGTCATAGAGGCTTCTCTGACTCAGTGATTAAAACTATGCTACAGGCTCATGATTCCATTTCTAGGAAGATTTATTATTGGGTTTGTAAAACCTATATTTCATAGTGTTCTTCTCATAAGTTCTCTTGGCATTCTTTTAGAATTCCTAGAGTTTTACAGTTTCTTTGGGATGGTTTGGATAAAGGTTTGTCTGCAAGTACTTTGAAGGGATAAGGCTGTTTTGTGGACTTTGTTTAAATTTCTTCCTAAGTTTGTGAATTCTAACAATATTAGTAGGGAAATTGTTGTTCCTTCCTTGTGTCCTAATCCTAAGAATACTCTTGAAAGATCTTTACATTCTTTGGATGTTGTAAGAGCTTTGAAATATTATGTTGAAGCTACTAAAGATTTCAGGAAAACTTCTAGTCTGTTGTTTTTTTTTGGTCCTAGGAAAGGTCAGAAAACTTCTGCCATTTCTTTGGCATCTTGGTTAAAACTTTTGATTCACAAGGCTTATTTGGAGACTGGACAGTCTCTTTCTCATCAGATCAGTCGCCACTTCTTGGGTTTTTAAGAATGAAGCTTCGGTTCATCAGATTTGCAAAGCAGCAACTTGGTCTTCTTTGCATACATTTACTAAGTTTTACCATTTTGATGTATTTGCTTCTTCTGAAGCAGTCTTTTGTATGAAAGTTCTTCAGGCAGCTGTTTGATTCTTCTGCTTATGATTTAAATTTTTTCACTGAAATTTTTGTGAAATTTATGAGAAAGACTTACGGACAGATTTTGAGTTTTGCGTTATGAGCGGCTCGGTAATAACTTGCAAGTTGTTTCCACCGCTCACCTTTTAATAGCGCTGCTATTACAGGATTTCCAAAAACTGCGTTAGCGGGCAATATGGCAGCGTTGAGCTCCATACCGCACACAAATACCAGCACTGTTTTGAGCTGGTTTTACGTGCTCGTGCACGATTTCCCCATAGACATCAATGGGGAGAGCCAGCTGAAAAAAAAGCCTAACACCTGCAATAAAGGAGCATAATGCAGCCCCATTGATTCCTATGGGGAAAGAAAATTTATGTTTAAACCTAACACCCTAACATAAACACCTCTAATCTGCCACCCTCAACATTGCTGACACCTACATTACACTTATTAACCCTTAATCTGCTGCCCCCGACATCGCTGCTACCTACATTACACTTATTAACCCCTAATCTGCTGCCCCAAATGTCGTCGCCACCTACATAAATTTAGTAACACCAACTTCGCCGCCCCCAACTTCGCCGCCACTATACTAAAGTTATTAACCCCTAAACATCTTGCCTCCCACATCACTAACACTAAATAAATATATTGACCCCTAACCCTAAGTCTAACCCTAACACCCCTAACTTTAATATAATTAAAATAAATCGAAATTAAACTTACTATTATTACCTAAAAAATTATTATTTAAAACTAAATACTTACCTATAAAATAAACCCCTAAGCTAGCTACAATATAACTAATAGTTGCATTGTAGCTATCTTAGGTTTTAGGTAGACTAGTTAGTAAATAGATATTAACTATTTACTAACTATCTAGTTAAAATAAATACAAATTTACCTGTAAAATAAAACCTAACCTAAGTTACACTAACACCTAACATTACCCTAAAATTAAATAAATTACATTAATTAAATACAATTAACTAAATTACAAAAAAGCCCACTAAATTACACAAAATAAAAAAGAAATTATCAAATATTTAAACTAATTACACCTAATCTAATAGCCCTATCAAAATAAAAAAAATCCACTTACAGTTTTTGAAGACCGGACATCCATCCTCATCCAGCCGGGAGAAGTCTTCATCCAAGCGGACAGAAGTCCTCAACGAAGCCGGGAGAAGTCTTCATCCAAGCGCAAGAAGTCGTCCTTAAGGCGGGCAGAAGTCTTCATCCAGACGGCATCTTCTAGCTTCATCCTTCCTCGCGGAGCGGCTCCATCTTCAAGACATCCGACGCAGAGCATCCTCTTCATTCGCTGGCTATTCAAGAATGAAGTTTCCTTTGGATGATAGGATTCTATCAGTCGATCGGAATTCAAGGGACGCCATCTTGGATGATGTTATTTTAAGGAAACTTAATTCTTGAATAGCCAGCGATAGAAGAGGATGCTCTGCGCCGGATATCTTGAAGATGGAGCCGCTCCGCGTCGGAAGGATGAAGATAGAAGATGCCGTCTGAATGAAGACATCTTCCCGCCGATAGGGCTATTAGATTAGGTATAATTAGTTTAAATATTTGATCATTTCTTTTTAATTTTGTGTAATTTAGTGTTTATTATTTTTTTGTAATTTAGATAAATGTATTTTGTTAATTTAATTTATTTAATTTTATTGTAATGTTAGGTGTTAGTGTAACTCAGGTTAGTGTAACTCCGATGTCCGGAGCGACAGATTAGGGGTTAATAATTTTATTTTAGTGTTTGCGATGCGAGAGGGCCTCGTTTTATGGGTTAATAGGTAGTTTAATGGTGTTAGTGTACTTTGTGACACTTTAGTTATGAGTTTTATGGTACAGCTTTGTAACGTAAAACCCATAACTACTGACTTTCAGTTTACGGTACGGACCTTGTAGTTATGGGCTGTACCGCTCACTTTTTGGCCAAACTCATAATACCGGCACTATGGGAGTCCCATTGAAAAAGGATAAGGCTGTTTTGCGGACTTTGTTTAAATTTTTTCCTAAGTTTGTGAATTCTAACAACATTTGTAGGGAAATTGTCTTTGTGTCTGAATCCTAAGAATTCTCTTGAAAAATCGTTACATTCTTTGGATGTGGTAAGAGCTTTGAAATACTATGTGGAGGCTAATAAGGATTTCAGTTAGATTTCTAGTCTATTTGATGTCTTTTCTTGTTCTAGGAAAGGTCAGAAAGCCTCTGCCATTTCTTTGGCATCTTGGTTAAAGCTTTTAATTCACATGGCTTATTTGGAGGCGGGACAGTCTCTGCCTCAGAGAATTACAGCTCATTTTACTAGATCAGTTGCCATTTTGTGGGCTTTTAAGAATGAAGCTTCAGTTGATCAGATTTGCAAAGCAGAAACTTGGTCTTCTTTGCATACATTTACTAAATTTTACCATTTTGATGTATTTGCTTCTTCTGAAGCAGTCTTTGGTAGAAAAGTTCTTCAGGCAGCTGTCTCAGTTTAATTCTTCTGTTTATAAGAACTTATTTTGTGGATTTAATTTCTCGGTGGAAATAGCTGTTTTTATTTTATCCCTCCCTCTCTAGTGACTGTACTGTGGACTTCCACATCTTGGGTATTTTATCCCATATGCCAATAGCTCATGGACTCTTGCCATTTACATGAAAGAAAACATAATTTATGTAAGAACTTACATGATAACTTCATTTCTTTCATAATGGCAAGAGTCCATGAGGCCCACACTGTTTTTGGTGGTTATATTTTTTTGTATTAAGCACATTATTTTTCCAATTCTAAGTTCTTACATAAATTATGTTTTTTTGCACAACCTAACAGAAATATTCTGCACTATGTTGTTTTTCTTCCTTTACTTATAGATACCTATCTTTCTTTTAAGACACCCGAGGGTGTCACTCACTTAATTTGGGATATACTGTATCACCTAATATCCATTAACAATTTTTATTGCACACACACACACACATATATATAATCATATGCAAATGTTTAGGCACCCCTGACAACTTCCATGATTTTCATTTATAAATAATTGTGTGTTTGGATCAGCAATTTCATTTTGATCTATCAAATAACTCAAGGGCACAGTAATATTTCAGTAGTGAAATGAGGTTTATTGGATTAACAAAAAATGTGCAATATGCATCAAAAATGTGCAATATGCACCCTTTTCATTTTGTTGATTTGAATACCTGTAACAACCTAGCACTGATAAATTGGAACACACAATTGGCTTGGTGAGCCCATTAAGCCTTAGACAGGTGCATCCAATCATGAGAAAAGGTATTTAAGGTGGCCAATTGCAAGTTGTTGTTCTCTTTGACTCTCCTTTGAAGAGTGGCAACATGGGGGCCTCAAAACAACTCTCAAATGACCTGAAAACAGAGATTGTTCAACATTATGGTTTAGGGGAAGGCTACAAAAAGCTATTGCAGAGATTTAAGCTGTCAGTTTACACTGTGAGGAAATGGAAGACCACAGGCACAGTTCTTGTTAAAGCAAGAAGTGGCAGGCCAAGTAAAATATCGCAAAGGATGGTAAGAACGGTCAAAAACAGCCCACAGACCACCTCCAAAGACCTACAACATCATCTTGCTGCAGATGGTGTCACTGTGCATCGTTCAACGAGTCAACATACTTTGCACAAGAAGAAGCTGTATAAGAGAGTGATGCGGACATCCCACAAACAGAGTCGCTTGAGGTATGCAAACGCACATTTGGACGAGCCAGCTTTATTTTGGAAGAAGATGCTGTGGAATGATGAAACAAAGTCATAACAAGGGGCTTTATGCATGGCGGCAAAAGAACACAGCGTTACAAGACAAACACTTGCTACACACAGTAAAATTTGTTGAATGTTCCATCATGCTGTGGGGCTGTGTGGCCAGTGCCGGTACTGGGAATCTTGTTAAAGATGAGGGTCGCATGGATTCCACTCAATGTCAACAGATACTTGAGAATAATGTTGAGGAATCGGTCACAAAGTTGAAGTTACGCTGGGGCTGGATATTTCAACAACACAACGGCCCAAAACACTGCTCAAAATCTACTCTGGCATTTATGCAGAGGAACAAGTACAATGTTCTGGAATGGCCATCCCAGTCCCCAGACCTAAATATCATTGAAAATCTGTGGAGTTATTTGAAGCGGGCTGTCCCTGCTCGGCAACCATCAAACCTAATTGAACTGGAGATGTTTTGCAAGGAGGAATAGTCCAAAATACCTTAATTCAGTATCCAGATACTGGGTTTTGGAGTTTTATTCAAACTATTCTGCCTTTTTATGGTCATTGATAGCATTATTTGTTTTCATTAGATACAATAAATGCATATTTTCATTATTCTGTTTTCATTCAGATTATTTCCTGAGGATGAGGAATCTCATATGATTCACTTTGCTCTTCAGGACATAGTTAGAGGATCTTTTTTTCAAAAGCTCTTGATTCCTCACGCAAGGGTCACCTTTTTTAGGTTTCCAGATGGTTTATGTCACTGTCTTTGTCTCTATCAGACAAGGGACAATTTGTATTGGGTTCCGTCTGTCGGTACCTTTAGTCTCTATTATTTCCTTCAGTTGCTATATATGCATAGAAGTTTTTAACAGCATTGGATTCAATTCCCTTTGCTCATTTTCAATGGAAAGATCCTTTCCAGCTTTTTATGAGTGTTGTTTCTTCAAGAACATGGTTGGAGGATCAATTAACCAAAAAGTTTGTTGATTCCTCAGACAAGAGTAACTTTTTTAGGTTTCCAGATAGATTCAGTGTCCATGACTCTGTATCTGTCGGACAAGAGACGTCTGAAATTGGTTTCAGCTTATCGAAACCTTCAGTCTCAATCATTCCCTTCGGTAAGCCTATGCATGGAAATTCTAGATTCTTATGACTGCTGCATTGGACGCGTTCCCCTTTGCTCATTTTCACATGCGACCTCTTCAGCTCTGTATGCTGAACCAGTGGTGCAGGGATTATACAAAGATATCTCATTTAATATCTTTAAAACCGATTGTTCGACACCCTCTGACGTGGTACAGACCACCATCGTTTAGTTCAGGGGGCTTCTTTTGTTCTTCCAACCTGGACTGTGATCTCAACAGATGCAAGTCTGACAGATTGGGGAGCTGTATGGGGGTTTCTGACAGCACAAGGGGTTTGGGAATCTCAGGAGGCGAGATTTTCAATCAACTTTTTGGAACTCCGTGCAATTTTCAGAGCTCTTCAGTCGTGGCCTCTTCTAAAGAGAGAAGTCGTTCATTTGTTTCCAGACGGACAATGTCACAACTGTGGCATATGTCAATCATCAAGGAGGGACTCACAGTCCTCTGGCTATAAAATAAGTATCTTGAATACTTGTATGGGCGGAATCCAGCTCCTGTCTAATTTCTGCGGTTCATATCCCAGGTATAGACAATTGGGAAGCGGATTATCTCAGTCGCCAAATGCTACATCCGGGCGAATGGTCTCTTCACCCAGAGGTATTTCTTCAGATTGTTCAAATATGGGGACTTCCAGAAATAGATCTGATGGCTTCTCATCTAAACAAGAAGCTTCCCAGGTATCTGTCCAGATCCAGGGATCCTCAGGTGGAAGCAGTGGATGCATTGTCACTTCCTTGGAAATATCATCCTGCTATATCTTTCCGCCTCTAGTTCTTCTTTCAAGAGTGATTTCCAAAATTCTAAAGGAGCGTTCGTTTATTCTGCTGGTGGCTCCAGCATGGCCTCACAGGTTTTGGTATGCGGATCTTGTCCGGATGGCTCCTTGCCATCCGTGGACTCTTCCGTTAAGACCAGACTTTCTATCACAAGGTCCTTTTTTTTCCATCAGGATCTCAAATCTTTAAATTTGAAGGTATGGAGATTGAACGCTTGATTCTCAGTCATAGAGGTTTCTCTGACTCCGTAATTAATACTATGTTGCAGGCTCGTAAATCTGTATCTAGGATGATATATTATCGAGTCTGGAAGACTTGCATTTTTTGGTGTTTTTCTCATCATTTTTCTTGCCATTCTTTTAGAATTCCTAGAATTTTACAGTTTCTTCAGGATGGTTTGGATAAAGGTTTGTCTGCAAGTTCCTTAAAAGGACAAATCTTTGCTCTTTCTGTTCTTTTTCACAGAAAGATTGCTGGTCTTCCTGATTTTTATTGTTTTGTACAAGCTTTGGTTCGTATAAAACCTGTTATTAAGTCAATTTCTCCTCCTTGGAGTTTGAATTTGGTTCTAGGGGCTCTTCAAGCTCCTCCGTTTGAACCTATGCATTCGTTGGATATTAAATTACTTTCTTGGAAAGTTTTGTTTCTTTTTGCCATCTCTTCTGCTAGAAGAGTTTCTGAATTATCTGCTCTTTCTTGTGAGTCTCCTTTTCTGATTTTTAATCAGGATAAGGCGGTGTTGCGAACTTCTTTTAAATTT
This sequence comes from Bombina bombina, assembly GCF_027579735.1. Taxonomy (NCBI): domain Eukaryota; kingdom Metazoa; phylum Chordata; class Amphibia; order Anura; family Bombinatoridae; genus Bombina; species Bombina bombina. Next base: position 313,033,030 of record NC_069500.1, read on the forward strand.
TTACCTAAGGTTGTGAATTCTAACAACATTAGTAGAGAAATTGTGGTTCCTTCATTGTGTCCTAATCCTAAGAATTCTAAGGAGAGATCATTGCATTCTTTGGATATAGTTAGAGCTTTGAAATATTATGTTGAAGTTACTAAGAATTTCCGAAAGACTTCTAGTCTATTTGTTATCTTTTCCGGTTCTAGGAAAGGTCAGAAGGCCTCTGCCATTTCTTTGGCGTCTTGGTTGAAATCTTTAATTCATCATGCTTATGTCGAGTCAGGTAAAACTCCGACTCAAAGGATTACAGCTCATTCTACTAGGTCAGTTTCTACTTCCTGGGCGTTTAGGAATGAAGCTTCGGTTGATCAGATTTGCAAAGCAGCAACTTGGTCTTCTTTGCATACTTTTACTGAGTTCTACCATTTTGATGCGTTTTCTTCTTCTGAAGCAGTTTTTGGTAGAAAAGTTCTTCAGGCAGCTGTTTCAGTTTGATTCTTCTGCTTATAATTTCAGTTTTTTTCATTATAAGATTTAAACTTTATTTTGGGTGTGGATTTTTTTTCAGCGGAATTGGCTGTCTTTATTTTATCCCTCCCTCTCTAGTGACTCTTGCGTGGAAGATCCACATCTTGGGTATTCATTATCCCATACGTCACTAGCTCATGGACTCTTGCTAATTACATGAAAGAAAACATAATTTATGTAAGAACTTACGTGATAAATTCATTTCTTTCATATTAGCAAGAGTCCATGAGGCCCACCCTTTTTTGTGGTGGTTATGATTTTTTTGTATAAAGCACAATTATTCAAATTCCTTATTTTTTATGCTTTCGCACTTTTGTCTTATCACCCCACTTCTTGGCTATGCGTTAAACTGATTTGTGGGTGTGGTGAGGGGTGTATTTATAGGCATTTGAGGTTTGGGAAACTTTGCCCCTCCTGGTAGGAATGTATATCCCATACGTCACTAGCTCATGGACTCTTGCTAATATGAAAGAAATTAATTTATCAGGTAAGTTCTTACATAAATTATGTTTTTAAGCAACTTTCTAATTTACTCCTATTATCAAATGTTCTTTATTCTCTTGGTATCTTTATTTGAAATGCAAGAATGTAAGTTTAGATGCCGGCCCATTTTTGGTGAACAACCTAGGTTGTCCTTGCTGATTGGTGGATACATTCATCCACCAATCAAAAACTGCTGTCCAGAGTTCTGAATCAAGAAAAAAGCATAGATGCCTTCTTTTTTATATAAAGATAGCAAGAGAACGAAGAAACATTGATAATAGGAGTAAATTAGAAAGTTGCTTAAAATTGCATGCTCTATCTGAATCACGAAAGAAAATTTTTGGGTTCAGTGTCCCTTTAATATACTTTCTACCTCTGTAATTATTTTGTATCTAAGCTTCTGCTGACTGCCCCCTTATTTCAGTTCTTTTGACAGACATGCAGTTTAGCTAATCAGTGCTCACTCCTAGGTCACTTTACGTGCATGAGCTCAATGTTATCTATATGAAACATGTGTACTAATGCCCTATAGTGGTCAAAATGTATTCAGATTAGAGGCAGTCTTCAAGGTCTAAGAAATTAGCATATGATCCTCCTAGTTTTAGCTTTCAACTAAGAATACCAAAAGAACAAAGCAAAATTGGTGATAAAAGTAAATTGGGAAGTTGTTTAAAATTGCATGCCCTATTTAAATCATGAAAGTTTTTTTTGGACTTGACTGTCCCTTTAAAGGCTTTTCATCCATTCAGATTCTGGGTCACCAGGCACAAACCAGTCTAATTTCTCCGATTGATCTTTTCTTTAAAATGTTTTTAGTATCAAACATTACGTTTTGTTTAAGCTAATGATTTTTAAAAAAAATATTTTTTGAATGTTAAAAAGATGATATTTTAATATGAATTACAACTGTTTCCTGTCATGAATAAAATATACTTTTGTTTTCATGCCAGTGGAGGCATGCCCCTGTTTGCTGTGGGAGTTTCCAAAATCAGCCAATCGGAAATATCTCTTACCGACAATTTATGCACAAACATATTTCTTGTTAGTATCAATATCAATTTAACATTAGCTTAACTTTTTAATTATACAAAAAAAAAGAAAATAACAAGTTTAATTGCCGCTATGCAATACAAAAAATATTTGCATGTGGCCCCTTTTAGATGATTAGTTTGCCCTTTTGGTCTTAAACGGACAGTCTACTCCAGAATTGTTATTGTTTAAAAAGATAGATAAGCCCTTTATTACCAATTCCCCAGTTTAACATTACACTTTTTTACTTCTGTGATTACCTTGAATCTAAGCCTCTGCAGACTGCCCCTTATCTCAGTTCTTTTGACAGACTTGCATTTTAGCCAATTAGTGCTGACTCATAAATAACTCCACGGGAGTGAGCACAATGTTTATATGGTACACATGAACTAGCGCTGTCTAGCTTTGAAAAACTGTCAAAATGCACTGAGATAAGAGGCAGCCTTCAAGGGCTTAGAAATTAGCACATGAGCCTACCTAGGTTTAGCTTTCAACAAAGAATACCAAGAAAACAAAGCAAATGTGATGATAAAAGTAAATTGGAAAGTTGTGTAAAAATTGCATGCCCTATCTGAATCTTTAAGGAAGAAGTTTAAATACCTACTGATAAATGTAAATACTCTATTGATAAATTATCTAAAGCTAAAACTAATAGGATATTTTGGTGTCCCTTTGTGCCCTTTTAGAAATATAGGGATAAGGTAGATGGAGACTTAATGCTATTAACCCCTTTATGTCCACACTCTCCCAACAGTCACAGCTGAACAGATAGGTATAGTTCTTGACAGAAGGGTTTTATCCTTAAAGGGACAGTCAGCACCAGAATTGTTGTTGTTTAAAAAGATAGATAATCCCTTTATTACCCATTCCCCAGTTTTGCAAAACCAACACGGTTATAATAATACACATTTTACCTCTGTAATTACCTTGTATCTATGCCTCTGCAAACTGCCCTGTTACTTCAGTTCTTTTGACAGACTTGCATTTTAGCTAACCAGTGCTCACTCCTCGGTAACTTGCGTCACATGAGTGAACTCAATGTTATATATATGAAACACATGAACTAACGCCCTCTACTTGCGAAAAACTGTCGAAATGCCTTCAGATTAGAGGCGACCTTCAAGGTCTAAGAATTAACCCCCTAGGTTAAGCTTTCAACTAAGAATACCAAGAGAACAAAGCAAAATTGGTGGTAAAAGTAAATTGGAAAGTTGTTTAAAATTTCATGCCCTTTTTGAATCATGAAAGTTTTTTTGGGACTTGACTGTCCTTTTAAGCAATGTTATACAGTCTTAAATCATGTAGATGTAGCTACATCCAGGTTATTTAAGATTATCGACTGTTACCAGCAAAAGGCAATTCACCAAGCACCAAAATGGTTGAAAAAACCTTAGTTGTTGAACTAATCAATCTGACAGAACTGGCTAGTTTTGCTTCTTTACCCGTACCTGAAGGTGGTTGCCTTGGCACCTTAGTTACTGAATCACTTAAATTTTTTAAGGCCCATTGCTTACACCTAGGGCAAATATGTATTAAAATCACTCAGCAAAATGCATATTTAAATCAAGCCATATGTTTTTACAATGTTCGCTGAAAAAAAAAAGATATTTAATGTAAACAAACCCATATTTAATATACAGCATAACTGAAATTGTAACCAAGAGGGTCAACATTCAAAGGTTCCTTATATTTGTGTTCTCACAGCCTTGGCAAGTGGCTGGAACAGGAGTATTCCTTTAGCATGCATGACGTTTTCTTACTGTTGACATCATATTCTCTAAATTATTTTATGCCTGCAGGTTTTCCTGTTTCTTCTTGCAGAATGTAACCTGGCATGTTTTGTTTTTTTTGTGTTTATTAAACTAAAGTAAAAAGGCATGTTTGGAAAACTAGAAACAAATCCAAAGTAAAGTACTCTGAAAACAATGTATTTCGATTTTGTATCATTTAAAAAAATGTTGCTATCAGTGCCGGGTAATTGATATCACATTCACTATTCCCTGTGAGATTCTGCAATCCAGAGAACTTCAGTGCTATCTATGAAAGCCCGCAAGCAACTCGCCAGAACTTCTAGGTTCACTCCCTTTAGATATATGGGAAATTGCTCCTTTAGGTACAGTACTGTGCAAAAGATTTAGGCAGGTGTTACAAAATGCTGTAAAATAAGAATACTTTCAAAAATAGAAATGTTAATAGTTTATATTTGGCCACAAAATGCAAAATTAGTGAACAGAAGAAAAATCAAAATCAAATCAATATTTGGTGTGACCACTGTTTGCCTTCTAAACAGAATCAATTCTTCTAGGTATATTTGCACATAGTTTTTCTTAAAGTGAAAGTAAATTTCCAGCATCCGCATTAATGTAATGCATTTATGTGTGTGAGAGCTATAGTCGCTAACTTTTTTTATTATATAAAGATTATTATTTTCCAGTTATTTTTACCGTAAATCTCATACCTTTTTCCTTATTCACTCCTCCCACCCAACCATTTCCGTATTTCTATACTTTACACGTCAGAGCGGTCCCAACCGCTCTTGCGTGTACATTCGTGCGTTTTCTCGTCCGTCTCCCTATATTGCGCATGCGCATATCTCGTAAGTCTTAGTATTTTGCGCATGCGCATAAACCAGCGCCGCTTAGATAAATATTGTAACAATGAATCTGTAGATCCATTCATTTGTGGCGTAGCATCAATCGTTTGATCAAAGCGTCTGCCGCAAAACTGTTTTTTTTTGTTTGTTTTTTTTTTTTTTTTTAAGAGATCGTCATTTGGAAAATTAATAGCAAGTACAACAACATAATTATATTATTTCTCATGTTAATATTTGATCAATACCAAATTGACCTAAATTTTTTTTTTTTAGGGTGTTATATATACACGCAATAACTATGATTATAGCAAATATGCGCATGCATTTTACATGAACGCGCATATGATGTGGTCGCACGCATGCGTATTGATAATAGTGGGCGGTTATGTTGTCTGTTGGGACGCCAGTAGGGTACCAATAGAAACCGTCTAAAGGGTAATTGTCATCCACAAACAAATTTAAAAAAAATTGACAGGCAGAGTTACGACGATAGGAGCGCTCGGTGTGAAAGGTAGTTTAAATAATATATAGATGTAAAAAAAAAAATTATGAATGAAACTCATACTTATTTTAGTATTACTTGCAAAACCTGCGTGGCTGTGTGTCAAAGTTTACTTTTCCTTTAAGGAACTCAGCAGGTAGGTTGTTCCAAACATCTTGGAGAACTAACCTCTGTTCTGTGGATTTAGGAAACATCAGTTGCTTCTGTCTCTTCATGCAGTCCCAGACAGAATCTGCCTTGAACTTTTTGCCTGGGGGAGACCTTGCTGATGCAGTATAACTACATTGTGTCTTGTTGCTGTGCTCAGTCTAGCCATTGTGCAGATATATTGCGTATGACTTTTGACATTAAAGTGTCTTTATCAACATCACCCTGTTCATCATCAGCCACTGTTCCTCGTTTTATTTCTCCTACACAGCTGTTTCCGTTAAAGGGACACTGAACCCAAATTTTGTCTTTCGTGATTCAGATAGAGCATGCAATTTTAAACACCTTTCTAATTTACTCCTATTATCAAATTTTCTTCATTCTCTTGCTATTTTTATTTGAAAAGCAAGAATTTAAGCTTAGGAGCCGGCTCATTTTTGGTTCAGAACCTGGGTTGCGCTTGCTGATTGGTGGCTAAATGTACCCACCAATCAGCAAGGGCTATCCAGGGTTCTGAACCAAAAATAGGCAGACTCCTTAGCTAAGATTCCTGCTTTTTCAAATAAAGATAGCAAGAGAATGAAGAAAAAATTATCATAGGAGAAAATTAGAAAGTTGCTTAAAATTGCATGTTCTATCTGAATGAAAGAGAAAATGTGGGTTTAATATCCCTTTAATTATTGTGTTTCAATTTATAATTAGCACCTGTTTGGTATAATTGTTTAACCATGCACCTGACTATTTATCTAGAAGGTCCCTGACTTTACGCAAGTGTACCTAGAAGAATGAATGCTGTTTTGAAGGCAAAGGGTAGTCACACAAATATTGATTTGATTTAGTTCCGTTCTGTTCACTCACTTTGCATTTTGTTAATTGATGAAAATACACTCTTAAAATTTCAATTTTTGAAAGCAATCTTACTTTACAGCATCTTTTTCACACCTGCCTAAAACTTTTGCACAGTACTGTATATTTTAAATATGAAATAGCTGTTGCTGCTATTTGAAAACACAACCTAATCGAATTGGCTGAGCTTGCAGGGAGAGCATATCTCTATATTTACTCCACATCCTCCTTATCGTTTCTCTCACTGTATACACAATGAGACCAGTACTTAGTTTTTATAAAAGCGTACAGTGCAAATGTAGTGGCTTATTAGTTTTAGTGTTTGAAATGGCGCCTTTTCCAAAACCGTTTTACAATGTGAGAAATGTTTCAGATACACTTTTATGAACGGGAAAAGCTATGGCCATGTTTTTATGTGGGATATTAATATCATAGAAGAAATAGGGATATTCGCACCCTATAGAGGTGCGCTGTGGATGGCAACAATAAATCCAAGAACGATCGGATCAAAGGCAGCTCTCCCCAGGTAGAAGTGTCAGATGCAGATGTATGTCCTATAAAAAGGGACAAGAAGGCGCCACATAGGGTGATATCGTCAGGTAAAAACACACAAACAAATGATTAATATCAGGTAGCGTTAATCTGGTTTCTAAAGAAAAAATGTTAATTTTACACATACAAGTGTTTACATCAACACTGTTGTACAGTGTGAAAGAACAGTAGCAATTTGCAAAGTACACTCCAGCTGAATGGCCATTGTATTACTGATTTGCTTTTGCATAATATGTAACTGGTAGATTTCTGATAACAAAATGGGAAATCACAGTTTACTTTAATCTCTAAATTGCTCTTGAACAATACTAACACTAGCAGGAAAACTTAACATGTAACTTGTACTACAAGTGCACAGACACTAGTGATATACTTACGGTAGTAGTTTCACAGTAGCACAATTTGTGTTAGCAATCTTGCACAAAATACCACTCCACTTGTAATCTCAGACTGTGGGTTTAACTGTATAATGTATTTTAATGTTTACTTTACCTTTTTTACCTATGTTTCTCAATCATTTCAGGTCATGAAGGAAAAGTGGGAATGGCATCTATTATTCTGAAACCCAATCAACAATTACATTTAAAGAGCATTTATGAACAAGTTGTGACTTATCTACCTGCCTATGCTTCTCCTCGTTTTCTGAGACTACAGGTAGTTTTAGGTTTACTGTAGATACCTTTGAGCATATACTGTCATTTTTGTACTATTATCTAAACTACATTTTTGATGAATAAAGCAGAATTGTAATTGTATTTTGCTGTTTTAGTGCAGTAAATGTTACCCTTTAGTTTTGAACACATTTTGGGAACAAGTGTTTTGTTGTTGGACATTTCTATTATTATTATTATTGGTTATTTGTAGAGCGCCAACAGATTCCGCAGCGCTTCCATGATATATATGATGCATGAGTTACTAGCATCTTGCCAAATATATTTATTTTGACTTATAATTAGGGACATATGTGCTGTTGAACCCCCAACCCTATTAGACACATAGACCCCAAGAATCAACCCATGGAGCTTCAGACTTCATCTAAATCTCTTCTGATAGGAATTTTTGATAGTATAGGTGGGATCTGATGTCCCTATTGGTCATTATTTAAATCATTTAAAAAACTCTGCCAATTGTTTATAATTAAAATATTTCTATACAGGTTTGGCATATGGCAGACTTGTTAAATAAATAACACCTAGATTATGAGTTTTGCGTTACGGTTTTAACGCTGAAAATGGCCATTTCAGTGTAAAAACCGTAACGCAGCCATTACGAGTCCTGTCGGTATAGCTATACCGCAAGCATTTTAGCCTGTAACTCAACGTCAATCCCGCATTTAAAAAATTTAAGTTTTTGCGTGGGATTTCCATAGCGCTGGTATTACAGGTTGTGCAGTGAGGCTAAAATGCTTGAGTTCCAGTCTGTACCGACACAATCTGTTCCGCTATCTGAGACCAGTAATTATGAGTTTTGCACAACAAAACTGTTACACAAATCTCATAACTAAAATGTTATAAAGTACTCTAACACCCATAAACTACCTATTAACCCCTATTCCGCCGTCCTCCCGCATCGCAAACACTATATTAAACGTATTAACCCCTAATATGCCGCTCCCAACGTCGCTGCCGCTAATAAAAGTTATTAACCCCTATTCCGCCACTCCCCAACATCGCCGCCACTAAATAAAGTTATTAACCCCTAAACCTCTGGCCTCCCACATCACCGCCACTAAATAAACCTATTAACCCCTAAACTGCCAGCCCCCCATATTGCAAAAAACTAAACTATTAACCCCTAAACCTAACAACCCCCTAACTTTAAATTAAAATTACAATATCCCTATCTTAAAATAATCAAAAAACGTACCTGTGAAATAAAAAAAACTAAGTTTAAACTAACCATTAACCTAACATAAGTAACTATTATACTAAAATTAAAATAACTACAAATTAAATAAACTAGATTACACATTTTAAAAAACTAACACTACTACTAAAAAAAAATAATTAATAACTTTATTTGTGTCGGGGGCGGCAGATTAGGGGTGAGTTTTAAACATAACTTTTTTTTTTCCCCATAGACATCAATGGGGTTGTGTTACGGCGATTGCCATTCCGCGCTTCAGGTGTTAGTTTTTCTCTAACATGCTCTCCCCATTGATGTATATGGGGGAAAGCGTGTACGAGCACGTCAAAGCAGCCCTTGGCTTTTGTGCGGTATAGAGCTTATTGCCACCATATCGCACAAGGCGGCTTTTCAGAAACTTGTAATGGCAGCGCTATGGAGGGTGAAATAACGCAACTTTTGTTGCGTTCATTTCGCACACTCTATAGTGCAAAACTTATAATCTAGGTGTAAGTGTTTTGTATTATAACCTGCTCTTTATATGCCAAAATAAAGCAGAGACAAGCGATCCAATACACTTTATCATTGCTGTATCTTTAGAGGAGACTCCTCTGTGACTAAATAATTGCCTGGAAAAAATTGTGATTTGGGAAAATGTGCACTGCAGGAATGGAAGTGTACAAAGGATGGTAAAAGATTGCAAGGGAAGATATAGAATTACACAGGAGACAGATGACTAATACAGTTAAATGGACATAAAACAAGGTTAAATGGACATAAAACAAGTTGGGATAGAGACAAAATATAATATGTACTTTCAGGGCCGTCTTTAACACAGGGCTGATGTGACATGGGGAACACACACATTCAGTCCTAATACTGTCACAGTCAAAAGTACTCTGCTTATATATATATATTTTTTTTAAAACTGTGCCAGACTGTGCCGGTGTCATGTGACATGCCAAGCTATTGCCATGTGCTGTTTTAGATGTGCACTGTGCAGCACTGAATGCAAAGCCCTAACTCGGCATACAGCCATTTCCACTGCATCAGAAAAGGTCCTACTGGGGTTATCACTGTTACCAGGTAACTGCTCTGGTTGTGGGGATTGTTTCTGGGTAGGGCTGACTGTAGGCACATGCAGCAGAAAGCTGGAGCGGCAGGCACGTGAGGATTTGAGCATTGTTGCAGCTGCATACACTGCTCTCTTCAGTGTGACTCATCTCACACTGTATCCATGCATGCCTTGGACAGACAGCATCCAGTCTACTGGTCCCCTTAGCCCTGCTCTTTCTGCTGTGGCCCTAAGATCAACTAACTGAAGTTTGTTAGGGGAACAGTGCTTTGTAGAAAGGTGTCAGTGGGAAGAATAAGTGAGTGTACACATGCCCCTCCCCATGCAACATTGTCTAGTGCAGGGTGAGAGGGAACTTGTTCCTAGCAAAGAAGCGACATGTGCTGCTGTGGCTGATGTATAGTGTCATGCTGATACTTCACACATTAATGTAAGGTTTATTTTTATAGTTTTTATTTTCTCTCTGTCTCAGATTTTACAGCTTCCCATAGTAGTTCTGCTGTTCAAGTCAGTACATGTATATTTGTCTGCACCTCCATGCTTCCTCCTCAGTCTTTACCTTGCTTTGCTCCTGTTGGCTGCCCTAAATCTCTTTAACCAGCTAACCTCACACCAGAATCACATTCAAAAGAATATTAAATGAATCCACAGTGGAGGAATTTATATATTTATTTACTTATTAGTACTGCTTAGGTCCAGTTTCACATATTGTAATTTTTTTTTTTAAATGATTAGCCCAGCAGTGCATGATCCACAAAAAAATTGATTTAGTATTTTTTTAGGATGTTGGGGTGGAGAGCGAAATTGCATGGGGTGGGGGGGGGGGGCAAGAAAATTTTTGCCCAGGGTCCAGTCAATATTAAAGACGGCCCTGTGTACTTTAATTACTTTACCTGCAAATTTATACTGCAGTGCCTCGCCATTAACCCTTTCTTTTAAGTTTCTAAATTGTACAGCTTTACTCCCACCCCCCACACAATTCCTTATATGGCTGTATCTATATATATCTTTGCTTTGGTAGAATGCAAGACTTTAACACTCATTATCTGTTGGAGCATGCCTTGAAGCAAATAAGCTGCTGTAAACTCAGTTGAAATACAATGCCTGTGTTTCTGATGCTAAACACTGATAAGTAGGGGTGGATCAGACTAATCCAGGCAGCATGGCTATTACTAATTTTGCTTATTTTTGAAAATTATTTTAAAATACTTGCCAGCAATTTTTAAAACTTTTTTTTATGCAAACTATTTTTACTTAATTAGCCCTTTTAGGATATGCACAGATCTCAACATGTTTTTTGGCATTTTAATTGAATAGATATAGATTTTATTAAAATAGCATTGGGGAAGAGTTATGAAAAATGTAATTGGTATACAGCCATAACTTTTTGAGTGGGTGAAAGAAATCCACATTATTGTTAACAGATAGCATGCTCATTTTGTGCACATAGGCTAATATCAGAGATAAATATATACTGATATTATGTCAGGACTCTTTTATGATGTACATACTGTTCCTATAATTTGGTATAGTTCATAAACATTTTTGTATTGCTTTAAATATTTATATATTGTGTTGACGAAATCTATCTGTTAGGAAATGTAAGGTTGGGAGCTAACAAACTAGCTGCTCTGTACCTCTTTGTGAACTAATAAACAACATAGCCTATATGGTCAACAAGAAAAAAGTACTACAACCTTTCTAAAATGAATGTGGCTTTCCAAAACAGACCACCATCTAGCCTTGAAGTGCTTAATCTAGTGAACCCAAGTAAGGTTTGCCAATGCATTGCTGCTAGTGAACACTTACAACCACGCAAGCTGTCCCTCTAGCAACAGCCCTTTCACCTACAGTAAGCCAGAAAACTGACCCTGTGCCTTGGTCCTGCAAAACACATGTGAATTACCAAAGGGTTGAAAGTATGTCAGTGCATAAAAATGCCACTTTACCAGCAACTGCAAAGCTCTGTAAATTACCTGAAGCTTGAAAAGGTTTCCATGCCTACACCCAGCTGCTAAACTCCAAGTGTTAGAGAGGGACCCTAAACTACATACATTATCATACTGAGGACTAAATTCAGGCACTGCACACTTATAAGGCCTGTCTCACTAATTAGCCTCCCATCACAGTGACTAAGAGATAACCTTCCAAAGGGTGAAAATTAGCTGGCTATAGCCAACCAGAGCAGAATTGAGAATCTTCTCCCAGAGTACCTAGAAAATAAACAGAAAAAACATATATAACTTTTAAGGTGGTATAGAATATTAATAAATAATAATAATAGTAAATAATTCATATAAAATCAATTTCAATGAATACTTGTATATCATACATTAAATTATCATATTATACAACCAGACAGGAACAAAAATAATGATCTAGATACAAATAAAATATAAAATTGTAAATGTAAAATAAGATGCACAGGGGAGAGAAACAAAATTAAGAGAAACAGGAAAGAGAATAGATGGGAACCAACAAAACTATTGAATTACTTCTTAAGAAAATTATATACAGTATCCCACAAAAGTAAGTACACCCCTCACATTTTTGTAAATATTTTATTATATCTTTTCATGTGACAACACTGAATAAATGACACTTTGCTACAATGTAGTAAGTGAGTAGTACAGCCTGTATAACAGTGTAAATTTGCTTTCCCCTAAAAATAACTCAACACACAGCCATTAATGTCTAAAATGAGTGAGTACACCCCTAAGTGGAAATGTCCAAATTGGACCCAATTAGCCATTTTCCCTCCCCAGAGTCATGTGACTCGTTAGTGTTACATGGTCTCAGGTGTAAATGGGGAGCATGTGTGTTAAATTTGGTGTTATTGCTCTTATACTGGTCACTGGAAGTTCAACATGGCACCTCATGGCAAAGAACTCTCTGAGAATCTGAAAAAAAGAATTGTTGCTATACATAAAGATGGCCAAAGCTATAAGAAGATTGCCAAGACCCTGAAACTGAGCTGCAGCATGGTGGGCAAGACCATACAGCAGTTTTACAGGACAGGTTCCACTCAGAACGGGCCTCGCCATGGTTGACCAAAGAAGTTGAGTGCACGTGCTCCGCGTCATATCCAGAGGCTGTCTTTGGGAAATAGATGTATGAGTGCTGCCAGCATTGCTGCAGAGGTTGAAGGGGTGGGGGGTCAGCCTGTCAGTGCTCAGACCATATGCCGCTTACTGCATCAAATTGGTCTGCATGGCTGTCGTCCCAGAAGGAAGCCTCTTATAAAGATGATGCACAAGAAAGCCCGCAAACAGTTTGCAGAAGACAAGTAGACTAAGGACATGGGTTACTGAAACCATGTCCTGTGGTCCGATGAGACCAAGATAAACTTAATTGGTTCAGATGGTGACAAGCGTGTGTGGCGGCAACCAGGTGAGGAGTACAAAGACAAGTGTGCCTTGCCTACAGTCAAGCATGGTGGTGGGAGTGTCATGGTCTGGGCCTGCATGAGTGCTGCTGGCACTGGGGAGCTACAGTTTATTGAGGGAACCATGAATGCCAACATGTACTGTAACATACTGAAGCAGAGCCTGATCCCCTCCCTTCGGAGACTGGGCCACAGGGCAGTATTCCAACATGATAATGACCCCAAACACACCTCCAAGATGACCACTGCCTTGCTAAAGAAGCTGAGGGTAAAGGTGATGGACTGACCAAGCATGTCTTCAGACCTAAACCCTATTGAGCATCTGTAGGGCATCCTCAAATGGAAGGTGGGGGAGCACAAGGTCTCTAACATCCACTAGCTCTGTGATGTCGTCATGGAGGAGTGGAAGAGGACTCCAGTGGCAACCTGTGACGCTCTGGTGAAGTCCATGCCCAAGAGGGTTAAGGCAGTGCTGTAAAATAATGGTGGCCACACAAAATATTGACACTTTGGGCCCAATTTTGAAATTTCCACTTAGGGGTGTACTCACTTTTGTTGCCAACGGTTAAGACATTAATGGCTGTGTTGAGTTATTTTGAGGGGACAGCAAATTTACACTGTTATACAGACTGTACACTGACTACTTTACATTGTAGCAAAGTGTCATTTCTTCAGTGTTGTAAAATGAAAAGATATAATAAAATATTTACAAAAATGTGAGGGGTGTAATCACTTTTGTGGGATATTGTATATCAAATTCATTGTTTAGATCAAAGTGTATTAGGGTATCTAATTTATGTATATATTCCATTTTAAGTTTACCTAGTTGTAATTGTATATCTCCTGCACCTTCAATGTCTTGATAACTTTCAGATTCCCATAAATTTCGATATTTTGGGGTTCCTATTATGGACTTTATCAAAATAGAGGGACAAATTGTGTTTTTATGTTTTATATATATATATATATATATATATATAATTTCCTCATTCTTGTTTTTAAAAGGTGAGAAGCGTGTCCTACATACTGTAGTTTGCAAAAACATTCCAACAAATATATTACATTCCAACTGTTAGCAAAATCCCAAATAAAATATCTCATTACTTCTAGAGGAGTGATACTCAGGTTTACATTTCTTATTCACAATAAAATCCACTACATGTTCTAAATCTCCAAAAACCTTTTTCATTTCTCAATAAATTATTATCCCTTATAAAACTCCTTGACAATTGAAAACCTAAATAGGGTCCCTTTTTAAAAACAACATTCAGTTTTTCTGATATAACTTCTATCAAGGCTGTATCCTTCCTTAAACTTTACTAGTACTTTTCTATAATTTCTTTGAGTTCCCTAATTGTGTTTTATACACCAGCATTATAGTACTTCTGATTCTTTGCTTTAAAGGTCAGAAGATCTGTCCTATCTAACTTTGATATTGTGTGCATATTGATGAATCGGCTTCTCCATATCATTTATTCAGGAATCTATCTTTCATGATATTTGCCTGTTCCAGATATATCTTTCTAGCATTACAATTTGTTATAATCCACAGCATTAAGGTGTTTTTAATCTGTACAAACAGGCTTTTTAAAATCCTGATGCCAAGCGTTATAGCCTGCTATACTGTGGCTTTCTTCTTTTATTATTTTTTCGTTATTATTTTACACTATTGGGACATACATTTATAATTACATTTCAAATTCTAACCTGTGGAGTAGTATTGTTAGATGAAACACCAGTAAAATACTTCATATTGTTCCTTGCTGGGTTACAATCCTGTAAGTAAATTTCATGATATAGCAGGGACCCAGTATATTAAATATTGTACCATATATTAAAACATTGAATGACAATTTTTTAATCTTTAGCACTGGGTTTTGTGTGATTGTATTCTCAAAGTATACTGTCAGGCAATATTTAAAAAATTTGCCCAAGAAACAAACCATAGACAAGAACACAGACATTCTATAAAGACTGATTTTGTTTTTTTTATCTATGCAATATTTTAATTTTATATATGATATATATTTTATTTTAGGAAAACATGGAGGTTACTGGAACATTCAAACAACAGAAATTCCGTCTGGTGGAACAAGGCTTTAATCCATCAACAATAACAGATCCACTTTATTTCTTAGATGATTCTAAAAAAGAATATGTTCCGATGACCAAAGAAATTTACAACACAATAATATCTGGACAGCTAAAACTCTAACTTTATTTTTATGTCCAAATCTAGATGAATTGGGGGTTTTGGCACTGTGAGAGCCCTTTATGGTCATGCGTGTATAAAGTCTGTGATTTTTATAACTGCTGTCAATTCAATGTTTTACTTCAATAAAACTAATATTAGTAAAGTATTGTTGCCTGTACATATAACAAAATATGTAAATTTACAATCATTTGGACAGTGGATGGTTAACATTAATAAAATATATAGCACATAATAAACATATTTTAAGTTTTTAAACAGGTCTATATTTATTGTGAAGTAGATAGATCCATTCAGGTAAGTGGACATGTAGATTGGAGAAGCTATGCTATACTGTTAATTCAAATGCAAATATAACACCATTACAGTATACAATTATACCTATTTAACTAAACTAACTTTCTTTCATGTAATTGGCAAGAGTCCATGAGCTAGTGACATATGGGATATACAATCCTACCAGGAGGGGCAAAGTTTCCCAAACCTCAAAATGCCTATAAATACACCCCTCACCACACCCACAATTCAGTTTTTACAAACTTTGCCTCCTATGGAGGTGGTGAAGTAAGTTTTTGTGCTAAGATTTCTACGTTGATATGCGCTTCTCAGCATTGTTGAAGCCCGATTCCTCTCAGAGTACAACGAATGTCAGAGGGACGTGAAGGGAGTATCACCTATTGAATACGATGATTTCTCTAACGGGAGTCTTTTTCATGGGTTCTCTGTTATCGGTCATAGAGATTCATCTCCTACCTCCCTTTTCAGATCGACGATATACTCTCAAATTTACCATTACCTCTACTAAAGAACTGTTTTAGTACTGGTTTGGCTATCTGCCATATGTGGATGGGTGTCCTTTGGTAAGTATGTTTTCATTTACTTAAGACACTCTCTGCTATGGTTTGGCACTTTATGCAATTATATAAAGTTCTTAATATATGTATTGTACTTATATTTGCCATGAGTCAGGTTCATGTTTTTCCTTCTGCAGACTGTCAGTTTCATATTTGGGAATATAAACATTTTAAGAAATTTATTTCTTACCTGGGGTTTAGTCTTTTTCAATTTGACTACTTTTTGCATTTGCGGGTATTAGGCCCGCGGGTGCGTCAAATGTTAGACTTTATTGCGTCATTTTTGGCGCGGAAAAATACGTTTTTGACGCAACTTCTTCATTTCTGGCGTCATGCGTGACGCTGAGACCTTTCACACGGCTGCGTCATTAGTGACGCAAGTGTGTCATTTCCAGTCATTTTTGGCGCCAAAAAGTTTACGTTACATTGTGCGTCATACTTGGCGCCAATTTTTTCTTAATTATTTCAATACCCCATTGTTGTTTGCCTCCTGCTTTCTTTTCTATCAAGAGGCCTATGCTTTTGCATTTTTTCCCATTCCTGAAACTGTCATTTAAGGAAATAGATAATTTTGCTTTATATGTTGTTTTTTCTCTTACATTGAGCAAGATGTCCCAATCTGATCCTGCCTCTGAAGTTTCTGCTGGAACATTGCTGCCTGACATCGGCTCTACCAAAGCTAAGTGCATTTGTTGTAAAATTGTAGAAATTATTCCACTGATTGTCATTTGTAATAGTTGTCATGATAAACTTTTACATGCAGATAGTGTTTCTATCAGTAATAGTACATTGCCAGTTGCAGTTCCTTCAACTTCTAATGTGCATGATATACCTGTAAATTTTTAAGAATTTGTTTCTGATTCTATTATGAAGGCTTTGTCTGCATTTCCACCTTCTAATAAACGTAAAAGGTCTTTTAAAACTTCTCATTTAGCTGATGAAATTTCAAATGACCAACAACATAATAATTCATCCTCTTCTGATGAGGATCTATCTGAAACAGAAGATCCTTCCTCAGATATTGACACTGACAAATCTACTTATTTATTTAAAATAGAGTATATGTGTTCTTTATTAAAAGAAGTGTTAATTACTTTGGATATTGAGGTAACCAGTCCTATTGACGTTCAGTCTAATAAACGTTTAAATGCTGTTTTCTCTTACATTGGTGTGTCCGGTCCACGGCTTCATCCTTACTTGTGGGATATTCTCAATCCCTACAGGAAGTGGCAAAGAGAGCATACAGCAGAGCTGTCCATATAGCTCCCCTCAGGCTCCGCCCCCCCAGTCATTCTCTTTGCCGCTCTAAACAAGTAGCATCTCCACTGGGGTGGTAAAGAGTTTGTGGTGTTAGTTTGTAGTTTTTATTTCTTCTATCAAAAGTTTGTTATTTTAAAATAGTGCCGGCTTGTACTATTTACTCTGAAGCAGAAAGTGATGAAGATTTCTGCTGAGAGGACTATGATTTTAGCATCAGTAACTAAAATCCATTGCTGTTCCCACGCAGGACTGTTGAATACAGGAGAACTTCAGCTGGGGGGATCAGTTTGCAGGCTTAACTGCATCAGGTATGATCAGTCATTTTTCTAACAAAACCCAGTAATGCTAGAAGACTGACAGTAATCCCCATAGGGGAAGGTAAGCCATGTTTCTTAGACTATGTATAAAATAATGGCTTAAATAAAGGGCTTAGTTGCTGGTTGACACTATTTTGGGCTTAATCGATTGCTTCTTAGCATAATTATTTATAGTTTAGGTGTTTTTGTGACTTATAAAAACGCTTATGGGGTTTTTTATTCGCCTGGCATTTGATTAGACTCCTAATCTCCTCAGAAAGGCCCCAGCACTTTGTAATGCAGAGGGAGGAGGCCTCATTTTCGCGCCTCAGTTGCGCAGTTGTTTTTGACAAGACAGTTCATGCAGCCTCACGTGTGGTGTCCAGAGACTTCAGAGGGACTTCAGACAGGCTTATTTCTACTCCAAATAATCTCTAAGGACGTTAAAAGCCTCAGCAGAAGCTGTGGCATAATACTGTAGTGTGTTTAACCGGTCAAATTCATGTTTTAGCTCCGGTTTGGGCATTAAGGGGTTAATTGAGCTGAAAATTTGTGTGCAATCTTTTCAAAGCATTAGGATAATGTGGTGAAAATGTCATTAAAATCAGATGTTTCCTTGATGGTTATTTGATGTTTTGGTAATAAAGTGTGCACTTTTATTATTTAAAGACACAGTAACGTTTTTGTCAAAAGTATTTTTTATTGCATTTTAGTGCTGTCTAAGTCTGTCAAACATGTCTGAACCTTCAGATAGCGCTTGTTCTATATGTTTAAAATTAAGTTTAAGGGTTAAATTAAGATAAGCACCAGGTAGTTATCCTTATGCTCCCTCACAGGTAATCTTCCCTATGATTACCAAATCACTGAACAAACAACTTTAAATATATATAGTTTGGGAGCGCTTGAAAAGCTTAAAGGAAGATATGGAGATTGATAATTTTAATACATATGTAATTTATTTGTAAGATAAATTAGAAAACTTGTAAGTTGATAAAAATTCTTAAGAACAGTGTAAAAACAGATATGTACTGTTGTAGAATATAGAAAAAATTTATGGCACGTAATAAATATAAGATAACTAAAGAAACAGTCTATTCAAATATGGGACGTCTCCCTCTATGTCAAAAAATTATTAGGTTTAATAAAGATTGTATCTAGCCTATCATATATCTTATACTTTATAACATATAATTATATTGTAGTAATCAAATGTTTCATATATACCACCTTAATCCACCTTATATAAGCGACTTTTTACAATTTTATGTCTTAAAAATTATATTTTCATGATTAATTGTTGAATAAAATGTTTATATTAAAAACTTTGGTTTTAAAAGTTCATTTTTTCTCAATATTGCTACAAAGTTGCAAAGTTCCAGTTAAAAGTTCATATAAGCTATGTAATCCGATACACTTTCGTTCTTTTGTTCTCAGAAGAATATGCAGAAATGTTATTAATAGACTTGTAACACTAAAGTCTTTTTTGCAAATGTTTATAAGTGTTATTATAGGGCTTACCGGGTCTTCTGACACCTGCTGTGTCTGGCGATATTACAATTTTATCTTACCGGGAAGATTTTGTATGCCTCCTTTCTGCTTCCTAATCTTGTACGATACAAGAAACTCCTGGAAGCTCAAGTCTTTTGAGCCTGTATTTGCCTGTATGGCTCCGGTGGTTCAATACCCTCTGTTCTGATTACCTTTGGCTGTCAGTTCCGGCAGCAGGCTTTACGATCGGGTATGGACTTGCGCTGCACGCTCCGGCGTGTTAACAGCTCCTCAAATATTCGATACACAAACTGCCGTTTGTTTTAATTACCTTCTTCTTCCCCCGTACTCAATTGGTGTTTGAGATCTTGCAGGGGATATGTGAGCTGCGGTGGGTAACGTCTACGTGTTTCGCCGGTTGGCTTTATCAAGACGGATAATTTGTGTTCTGAAACCCGGTATTTTAAAAAGCCCTCCTCTCTTCCTGATTGGTTAGTGCTCTCTTCATTTTGATTGGTGGTTTATTCTAGGTGGATTTTTTTCAAGAATTTAAGGTGGATTTTTTGGTTATACATATCTTTACTGGTGGTATAGATAGAGATGTGTTATTTCTTTATGTATATAAGGTGGAATTTTTTAATTTTTATGTTTTATATACATGAATGTTTTTCCCAAGAATTTAAGGTGGATTATTTGGTTATACATATCTTTACTGGTGGTATAGATAGAGATGTATTATTTCTTTATGTATATAAGGTGGAATTTTTACATTTTTATGGTATATACATGAATGTTTGTATTGAATTTATACAATTTGTTAGTATATTGATTATAGATATCATTCTTACCAATCTATATAATTCCAGATTTTATTTGTCCCATTTATACAATCTCCTTTCATATATTTAATATAATTCTTCAATTTATATGATATTAGGGTGTGAAATCTTAATTTATAATATGCAGACCCTATACCCATCATAATTGGACCTTTCTCCATTCATCACCTAATAAATATCAAAATCAACAAAATCAATAAAAATAACATCCTAATAAGATTATAAGAACTAGTTAAAAAACATCGTAATAAAACTGTGGGTATAAAAAAAAAACTTTTAGCAAAAAATAAGCAAACAGATTGAAAAAAATCGTCAAATATTAATTAGATAAGTAAATTATCAAATAATAATTCATTATTAATCCTATTACTTTAAAATCTGCAATAAAAGTGATAATCTTCAAAATGAAAAATTCATTGATAAATTAGAATAATTTATCAACCAGAATAATATGATCAAAAAGAAGAAATAATAAATACCTATGGAATATATTTTTTACAGTTAAATATTAATAATAATAAAACATTTTCTTTTCATAATTTCATAAGTATATTGGACCTTTTTAAGGTATTATTAAAAAGAAAATATAAAAAGTTGAATATCTAAAATTTAAAAGGATATATCTAAGATTTCACACCCTAATATCATATAAATTGAAGAATTATATTAAATATATGAAAGGAGAATGTATAAATGGGACAAATAAAATCTGGAATTATATAGATTGGTAAGAATGATATCTATAATCAATATACTAACGAATTGTATAAATTCAATACAAACATTCATGTATATACCATAAAAATGTAAAAATTCCACCTTATATACATAAAGAAATAATACATCTCTATCTATACCACCAGTAAAGATATGTATAACCAAATAATCCACCTTAAATTCTTGGGAAAAACATTCATGTATATACCATAAAAATGTAAAAATTCCACCTTATATACATAAAGAAATAACACATCTCTATCTATACCACCAGTAAAGATATGTATAACCAAAAAATCCACCTTAAATTCTTGAAAAAAAAATCCACCTAGAATAAACCACCAATCAAAATGAAGAGAGCACTAACCAATCAGGAAGAGAGAAGGGCTTTTTAAAATACCGGGTTTCAGAACACAAATTATCCGTCTTGATAAAGCCAACCGGCGAAACGCGTAGACGTTACCCACCACAGCTCACATATCCCCTGCAAGATCTCAAACACCAATTGAGTACGGGGGAAGAAGAAGGTAATTAAAACAAAATGGCCGTTTGTGTATCGAATATTTGAGGAGCTGTTAACACGCCGGAGCGTGCAGCGCAAGTCCATACCCGATCGTAAAGCCTGCTGCCGGAACTGACAGCCAAAGGTAATCAGAACAGAGGGTATTGAACCACCGGAGCCATACAGGCAAATACAGGCTCAAAAGACTTGAGCTTCCAGGAGTTTCTTGTATCGTACAAGATTAGGAAGCAGAAAGGAGGCATACAAAATCTTCCCGGTAAGATAAAATTGTAATATCGCCAGACACAGCAGGTGTCAGAAGACCCGGTAAGCCCTATAATAACACTTATAAACATTTGCAAAAAAGACTTTAGTGTTACAAGTCTATTAATAACATTTCTGCATATTCTTCTGAGAACAAAAGAACGAAAGTGTATCGGATTACATAGCTTATATGAACTTTTAACTGGAACTTTGCAACTTTGTAGCAATATTGAGAAAAAATGAACATTTAAAACCAAAGTTTTTAATATGAACATTTTATTCAACAATTAATCATGAAAATATAATTTTAAAGACATAAAATTGTAAAAAGTCGCTTATATAAGGTGGTATATATGAAACATTTGATTACTACAATATAATTATATGTTATAAAGTATAAGATATATGGTGTTATAAAGTATAAGATATATGATAGGCTAGATACAATCTTTATTAAAGCTAATAATTTTTTGACATAGAGGGAGACGTCCCATATTTGAATAGACTGTTTCTTTAGTTATTATCTTATATTTATTACGTGCCATAACATTTTTCTATATTTTACAACAGTACATATCTGTTTTTACACTGTTCTTAAGAATTTTTATCAACTTACAAGTTTTCTAATTTATCTTACAAATAAATTACATATATATTAAAATTATTAATCTCCATATCTTCCTTTAAGCTTTTCAAGCGCTCCCAAACTATATATATTTAAAGCTATATGTTTAAAAGCCATGGCGGTACCCCCATTGAATTTATGTTTGAAGTGTGCTATAGCGTCCAAGCAGTTTAAGGACCATACAATGACACTTAAAAATGTAGCCCAAGATGTATCTTTAGCTGAAGGTAACGAGGAGAGTATTTTATCTTCCCCTTCTGTGTCAACACCAGTTATGCCCGCGCAGGCGATGCCCAGCACATCTAGCGCATCGATCCCTGTTACTTTGCAGCAATTAGCAGCAGTCATGGATAATTCTCTCGCAGCTTTTTTATCCAAACTGCCAGCATTTCCAAGAAAGCGCGATAGCTCAGTTTTAAATACAGAAAATGAGCAATCATACGCAGCGGATAATTTATCTGTAGTGCCCTCACATCAATCTGACTTGGCGGTGAGGGAGGGCCTGTCTGAGGGAGAAATTTCTGACTCAGGAAAAGTTGCTCAGCAGGCAGAGCCAGATACTATAGCATTTAAGTTAGAGCACCTCCGCGCCCTGCTTAAGGAGGTTTTAGCTACGCTAGATGATTGTGACCCCTTGGTGGTCCCAGAAAAATTGTGTAAAATGGACAAATTCTTAGAGGTCCCGGTACACACTGATGCATTTCCGATACCTAAGAGGGTGGCGGATATTGTGACCAGGGAGTGGGAGAGACCAGGTGTACCTTTTGTTCCTCCCCTATATTTAAGAAAAAAATAAGCAAACAGATTGAAAAAAATCGTCAAATATTAATTAGATAAGTAAATTATCAAATAATAATTCATTATTAATCCTATTACTTTAAAATCTGCAATAAAAGTGATAATCTTCAAAATGAAAAATTCATTGATAAATTAGAATAATTTATCAACCAGAATAATATGATCAAAAAGAAGAAATAATAAATACCTATGGAATATATTTTTTACAGTTAAATATTAATAATAATAAAACATTTTCTTTTCATAATTTCATAAGTATATTGGACCTTTTTAAGGTATTATTAAAAAGAAAATATAAAAAGTTGAATATCTAAAATTTAAAAGGATATATCTAAGATTTCACACCCTAATATCATATAAATTGAAGAATTATATTAAATATATGAAAGGAGATTGTATAAATGGGACAAATAAAATCTGGAATTATATAGATTGGTAAGAATGATATCTATAATCAATATACTAACGAATTGTATAAATTCAATACAAACATTCATGTATATACCATAAAAATGTAAAAATTCCACCTTATATACATAAAGAAATAATACATCTCTATCTATACCACCAGTAAAGATATGTATAACCAAATAATCCACCTTAAAGTCTTGGGAAAAACATTCATGTATATACCATAAAAATGTAAAAATTCCACCTTATATACATAAAGAAATAACACATCTCTATCTATACCACCAGTAAAGATATGTATAACCAAAAAATCCACCTTAAATTCTTGAAAAAAATCCACCTAGAATAAACCACCAATCAAAATGAAGAGAGCACTAACCAATCAGGAAGAGAGAAGGGCTTTTTAAAATACCGGGTTTCAGAACACAAATTATCCGTCTTGATAAAGCCAACCGGCGAAATGCGTAGACGTTACCCACCACAGCTCACATATCCCCTGCAAGATCTCAAACACCAATTGAGTACGGGGGAAGAAGAAGGTAATTAAAACAAAATGGCCGTTTGTGTATCGAATATTTGAGGAGCTGTTAACACGCCGGAGCGTGCAGCGCAAGTCCATACCCGATCGTAAAGCCTGCTGCCGGAACTGACAGCCAAAGGTAATCAGAACAGAGGGTATTGAACCACCGGAGCCATACAGGCAAATACAGGCTCAAAAGACTTGAGCTTCCAGGAGTTTCTTGTATCGTACAAGATTAGGAAGCAGAAAGGAGGCATACAAAATCTTCCCGGTAAGATAAAATTGTAATATCGCCAGACACAGCAGGTGTCAGAAGACCCGGTAAGCCCTATAATAACACTTATAAACATTTGCAAAAAAGACTTTAGTGTTACAAGTCTATTAATAACATTTCTGCATATTCTTCTGAGAACAAAAGAACGAAAGTGTATCGGATTACATAGCTTATATGAACTTTTAACTGGAACTTTTGAACTTTGTAGCAATATTGAGAAAAAATGAACTTTTAAAACCAAAGTTTTTAATATGAACATTTTATTCAACAATTAATCATGAAAATATAATTTTAAAGACATAAAATTGTAAAAAGTCGCTTATATAAGGTGGTATATATGAAACATTTGATTACTACAATATAATTATATGTTATAAAGTATAAGATATATGGTGTTATAAAGTATAAGATATATGATAGGCTAGATACAATCTTTATTAAACCTAATAATTTTTTGACATAGAGGGAGACGTCCCATATTTGAATAGACTGTTTCTTTAGTTATTATCTTATATTTATTACGTGCCATAACATTTTTCTATATTTTACAACAGTACATATCTGTTTTTACACTGTTCTTAAGAATTTTTATCAACTTACAAGTTTTCTAATTTATCTTACAAATAAATTACATATATATTAAAATTATTAATCTCCATATCTTCCTTTAAGCTTTTCAAGCGCTCCCAAACTATATATATTTAAAGCTATATGTTTAAAAGCCATGGCGGTACCCCCATTGAATTTATGTTTGAAGTGTGCTATAGCGTCCAAGCAGTTTAAGGACCATACAATGACACTTAAAAATGTAGCCCAAGATGTATCTTTAGCTGAAGGTAACGAGGAGAGTATTTTATCTTCCCCTTCTGTGTCAACACCAGTTATGCCCGCGCAGGCGATGCCCAGCACATCTAGCGCATCGATCCCTGTTACTTTGCAGCAATTAGCAGCAGTCATGGATAATTCTCTCGCAGCTTTTTTATCCAAACTGCCAGCATTTCCAAGAAAGCGCGATAGCTCAGTTTTAAATACAGAAAATGAGCAATCAGACGCAGCGGATAATTTATCTGTAGTGCCCTCACATCAATCTGACTTGGCGGTGAGGGAGGGCCTGTCTGAGGGAGAAATTTCTGACTCAGGAAAAGTTGCTCAGCAGGCAGAGCCAGATACTATAGCATTTAAGTTAGAGCACCTCCGCGCCCTGCTTAAGGAGGTTTTAGCTACGCTAGATGATTGTGACCCCTTGGTGGTCCCAGAAAAATTGTGTAAAATGGACAAATTCTTAGAGGTCCCGGTACACACTGATGCATTTCCGATACCTAAGAGGGTGGCGGATATTGTGACCAGGGAGTGGGAGAGACCAGGTGTACCTTTTGTTCCTCCCCTATATTTAAGAAAATGTTCCTCATTGTTGACCCCAGAAGGGACGCGTGGCAGACAGTCCCTAAGGTGGAGGGGGCAGTTTCAACACTAGCTAAGCGCACCACTATACCAATAGAAGACAGTTGCGCTTTCAAAGATCCTATGGATAAAAAATTGGAAGGTTTGCTTAAGAAAATATTTGTTCAACAAGGTTTTCTTCTTCAACCAATTTCTTGCATTATTCCTGTAACCACTGCAGCGGCTTTTTGGTTTGAGGAACTAGAGAGCTCCCTACAGAGGGAGACCCCTTATGATGAGGTTATGGACAGAATTCACGCCCTGAAGTTGGCTAATTCTTTCATTACAGATGCCGCTCTTCAGTTAGCTAAATTAGAGGCGAAAAATTCTGGTTTTGCAATCGTGGCGCGCAGGGCGCTTTGGCTAAAATCTTGGTCGGCGGATGTGTCGTCCAAAATAAAATTGCTTAATATTCCTTTCAAGGGTAAGACCCTTTTCGGGCCAGAGTTGAAAGAGATTATTTCTGATATTACTGGAGGAAAGGGCCATGCCCTTCCACAAGATAGACCTTTCAAGGCTAAAAATAAGTCTAATTTTCGTTCCTTTCGCAATTTCAGGAACGGACCCGCTTCTACTTCTACAGCCACTAAGGAAGAGGTTAACGCTTCCCAGTCCAAACATGCATGGAAACCCATGCAAGGCTGGAACAAGGGTAAACAGGCCAAGAAGCCTGCTGCTGCTACCAAGACAGCATGAAAGCGTAGCCCCCGATACGGGACAGGATATAGTAGGGGGCAGACTTTCTCTCTTTGCTCAGGCCTGGGCCAGAGATGTTCTGGATCCCTGGGCGTCAGAAATTGTCTCTCAGGGGTACCTTCTGGAATTCAAGGACCTTCCTCCAAGGGGAAGGTTCCACATGTCTCGCTTGTCTTTAGACCAGACAAAGAGACAGGCATTCTTACTTTGCATAGAAGATCTTTTAAAGATGGGAGTAATACACCCAGTCCCAACTGCAGTACGAGGACGGGGTTTTTACTCAAACCTGTTTGTAGTTCCCAAAAAGGAAGGAACTTTCAGGCCAATTCTGGACTTAAAAATCCTAAACAAATTTCTCAGAGTTCCATCATTCAAGATGGAAACTATCCGGACAATCTTACCGATGATCCAGGAGGGTCAATATATGACTACCGTGGATTTAAAGGATGCGTACCTGCATATTCCTATCCACAAGGATCACCATCAGTTCCCAAGGTTCGCCTTCATGGACAAGCATTATCAGTTTGTGTCTCTTCCCTTCGGGTTGGCCAACGCTCCAAGAATTTTCACGAAGGTGCTAGGGTCCCTTCTAGCGGTTCTAAGACCGTGGGGCATTGCAGTAGCACCTTACCTAGACGATATCTTAATACAAGCGTCGTCTTTTCACAGAGCAAAGGCGCATACAGGCATTGTGTTGGCCTTTCTAAGATCTCACGGGTGGAAGGTGAACGTAGAAAAAAGTTCTCTGTCCCCGGTCACAAGGGTTCCTTTCCTGGGAACAATAATAGACTCGATAGAAATGAAAATCTTTCTGACGGAGGTCAGGAAGTTAAAACTTTCGAATTCCTGTCGAGTTCTTCATGCCAATCCTCAGCCTTCTGTGGCTCGGTGCATGGAGGTAATCGGTCTAATGGTTGCGGCAAAGGACACAGTCCCCTTTGCCAGAATTCATTTGAGATCACTGCAACTGTGCATGCTCAAACAGTGGAATGGGGATTATGCAGATTTGTCTCCCCAGATACAAATGGACCAGGTAACCAGAGAATCGCTCCTCTAGTGGTTGTCTCAGGATCACCTGTCTCAGGGAATGAGTTTCCGCAGACCGGAGTGGATCATTGTCACGACCGACGCCAGTCTCTTAGGCTGGGGTGCGGTCTGGAACTCCCTGAAAGCTCAGGGTCTATGGTCTCGGGAGGAATCTCTTCTCCCGATAAACATTTTAGTATTGAGAGCGATATTCAATGCGCTCCAGGCCTGGCCTCAGCTGGCGGAGGCCAAATTCATCAGATTTCAGTCGGACTAGACCTGATGGCATCCCGCCAGAACTCAAAAGTTCCCCTTTACGGGTCCAGGTCCAGGGATCCCAAGGCAACATTGATAGATGCTCTAGTAACACCTTGGTCATTCAATCTGGCTTATGTCTTTCCACCGTTTCCTCTTCTCCTTCGGCTAGTAGCCAGAATCAAACAGGAGAAGACTTCGGTAATTCTTATAGCTCCTGCGTGGCCTCGCAGGACTTGGTATGCAGACTTGGTGGATATGTCATCGGCTCCACCATGGAAGCTACCTTTGAGGTAGGACCTTCTAATCCAAGGTCCATTCAAACATCCAAACCTAGTTTCTCTGCAACTGACTGCTTGGATATTGAACGCTTAATTCTAGCTAAGCGTGGGTTCTCTGAATCAGTTATAGATACTCTGATCCAGGCTAGAAAGCCTGTTACTAGGAAAATTTATCATAAGATATGGCGAAAATATCTTTGTTGGTGCGAATCCAAGGGTTACTCGTGGAGTAAGATTAGGATTCCAAGGTTGTTATCTTTCCTCCAAGAAGGATTGGAGAAAGGATTGTCAGCTAGTTCGTTGAAAGGACAGATATCTGCTCTGTCTATTCTGTTACATAAGCGTCTGGCAGCTGTGCCAGATGTGCAGGCGTTTGTTCAGGCCTTAGTTAGGATCAAACCTGTTTACAGACCTGTGGCTCCTCCATGGAGTCTAAATTTAGTTCTTTCAGTTCTTCAAGGGGTTCCGTTTGAACCTCTACATTCCGTAGATATTAAGTTACTATCTTGGAAAGTTTTGTTTTTGGTTGCTATTTCTTCTGCTCAAAGAGTTTCTGAATTGTCTGCTTTGCAGTGTACCTCACCCTATCTGGTGTTCCATACAGATAAGGTTGTTTTGTGTACAAAGCCTTGTTTTCTTCCAAAGGTAGTTTCCCATAAGAATATTAACCAGGAAATAGTTGTTCCTTCTCTGTGTCCTAATCCAGTTTCTAAAAAGGAACGTCAGTTACACAATCTAGATGTGGTTTGTGCTTTAAAATTCTATTTAGAAGCAACAAAAGATTTCAGACAAACATCATCCTTGTTTGTCGTTTATTCTGGTAAGAGGAGAGGTCAGAAAGCAACTGCTACCTCTCTTTCCTTCTGGCTGAAAAGCATCATCCGATTGGCTTATGAGACTGCCGGACGGCAGCCTCCTGAACGAATTACCGCTCACTCCACTAGAGCTGTGGCTTCCACATGGGCTTTCAAGAACAAGGCTTCTGTTGAACAGATTTGTAAGGCAGCGACTTGGTCTTCACTGCATACATTTGCCAAATTTTACAAATTCGATACTTTTGCTTCTTCGGAGGCTATTTTTGGGAGAAAGGTTTTA
Organism: Bombina bombina; assembly: GCF_027579735.1. Classification (NCBI taxonomy): domain Eukaryota; kingdom Metazoa; phylum Chordata; class Amphibia; order Anura; family Bombinatoridae; genus Bombina; species Bombina bombina. The sequence continues at coordinate 313,061,853 of NC_069500.1, forward strand.
CAAGCAGTGGTGCCTTCCGTTTAGGTTACCTGACTTTCCCTCCCTTCATCCGTGTCCTAAAGCTTTGGTATTGGTTCCCACAAGTAAGGATGAAGCCGTGGACCGGACACACCAATGTAAGAGAAAACAGAATTTATGCTTACCTGATAAATTTCTTTCTCTTACGGTGTGTCCGGCCCACGGCCCACCCTGGCGATTTAGTCAGGTCTAAAATTATTTTGTAAACTACAGTCACCACTGCACCCTATGGTTCTCCTTTTTCTCCTAACCGTCGGTCGAATGACTGGGGGGGCAGAGCCTGAGGGGAGCTATATGGACAGCTCTGCTGTGTGCTCTCTTTGCCACTTCCTGTAGGGATTAAGAATATCCCACAAGTAAGGATGAAGCCGTGGACCGGACACACCGTAAGAGAAAGAAATTTATCAGGTAAGCATAAATTCTGTTTTTAAACCTCCTGTGGTTTCCCCAGGTGTTTTCCCCATTCCTGAGGCTATTTCTGATATGATTTCTAGGGAATGGAATAAGCCAGGTACTTCCTTTATTCCTTCTTCAAGGTTTAAGAGATTGTATCCTTTACCAGCAAAATCTATAGAGTTTTGGGAAAAGGTCCCCAAAGTTGATGGGGCTATTTCTACTCTTGCTAAATGTACCACTATTCCTATGGAAGATAGCACTTCCTTTAGGGATCCTTTAGATAGGAAACTTGAATCTTATCTAAGGAAGGCCTATTTATATTCAGGTCATCTTCTCAGACCTGCTATTTCTTTGGAGGATGTTGCGGCTGCATCAACTTTCTGGTTGGAAAATTTAGCGCAACATGAATTGGATTCTGACATATCTAGCATTGTTCGCTTACTGCAACATGCTAATCATTTTATTTGTGATGCAATTTTTGATATTATCTGCATACATTTGCCAAATTTTACAAATTCGATACTTTTGCTTCTTCGGAGGCTATTTTTGGGAGAAAGGTTTTACAAGCAGTGGTGCCTTCCGTTTAGGTTACCTGACTTTCCCTCCCTTCATCCGTGTCCTAAAGCTTTGGTATTGGTTCCCACAAGTAAGGATGAAGCCGTGGACCGGACACACCAATGTAAGAGAAAACAGAATTTATGCTTACCTGATAATTTTTTTTCTCTTTGGGTGTGTCGGGCCCACGGCCCACCCTGGCGATTTAGTCAGGTCTAAAATTATTTTGTAAACTACAGTCACCACTGCACCCTATGGTTCTCCTTTTTCTCCTAACCGTCGGTCGAATGACTGGGGGGGCAGAGCCTGAGGGGAGCTATATGGACAGCTCTGCTGTGTGCTCTCTTTGCCACTTCCTGTAGGGATTAAGAATATCCCACAAGTAAGGATGAAGCCGTGGACCGGACACACCGTAAGAGAAAGAAATTTATCAGGTAAGCATAAATTCTGTTTTTAAACCTCCTGTGGTTTCCCCAGGTGTTTTCCCCATTCCTGAGGCTATTTCTGATATGATTTCTAGGGAATGGAATAAGCCAGGTACTTCCTTTATTCCTTCTTCAAGGTTTAAGAGATTGTATCCTTTACCAGCAAAATCTATAGAGTTTTGGGAAAAGGTCCCCAAAGTTGATGGGGCTATTTCTACTCTTGCTAAATGTACCACTATTCCTATGGAAGATAGCACTTCCTTTAGGGATCCTTTAGATAGGAAACTTGAATCTTATCTAAGGAAGGCCTATTTATATTCAGGTCATCTTCTCAGACCTGCTATTTCTTTGGGGGATGTTGCGGCTGCATCAACTTTCTGGTTGGAAAATTTAGCGCAACATGAATTGGATTCTGACATATCTAGCATTGTTCGCTTACTGCAACATGCTAATCATTTTATTTGTGATGCAATTTTTGATATTATCAAAATTGATGTTAGATCCATGTCTTTAGCTGTATTAGCTAGAAGAGCTTTGTGGCTTAAATCTTGGAATGCTGATATGACATCTAAATCTAGATTACTATCTCTTTCTTTCCAAGGTAATAATTTATTTGGTTCTCAGTTGGATTCTATTATTTCAACTTTCACTGGAGGAAAAGGAGTTTTTTTTGCCTCAGGATAAAAAGCCTAAGGGTAAATCTAAGGCTTCTCATCGTTTTCGTTCCTTTCGTCAGAATAAGGAACAAAAACTCAATCCTCCTCCCAAGGAATCTGCTTCCAGTTGGAAGCCTTCCTCAAATTGGAATAAATCCAAGCCATTTAGGAAACCAAAGTCTGCCCCTAATTTCGCATGATGGTGCGGCCCTCATTCCAGCTCAGCTGGTAGGGGACAGATTAAGGTTTTTCAAGGATTGTTGGATAAAATCTGTCCAAAATCATTGGATTCAGAGCATTGTCTCTCAAGGGTATCGAATAGGATTCAAAGTAAGACCTCCTGTGAGAAGATTTTTTTCTCTCGCGCATCCCTGTAAATCCAGTAAAAGCTCAGGCTTTTCTGAAGTGTGTTTCAGACCTGGAGTCTTCAGGGGTAATCATGCCAGTTCCTCTTCAGGAACAAGGTTTGGGGTTTTATTCAAACCTATTCATTGTACCAAAGAAAGAAAATTTGTTCAGACCAGTTCTGGATCTGAAAATTTTGAATCGTTATGTAAGAGTACCAACTTTCAAGATGGTGACTATAAGGACTATTCTGCCTTTTGTTCAGCAAGGACATTATATGTCCACAATAGACTTGCAGGATGCATACCTTCATATTCCGATTCATCCAGAACACTTTCAGTTTCTGAGATTCTCTTTTCTAGACAAGCACTACCAATTTGTTGCTCTTCCATTTGGCCTAGCAACAGCTCCAAGAATCTTTTCAAAGGTTCTGGGTGCCCTACTATCTGTAATCAGAGAACAGGGTATTGCGGTGTTTCCTTATTTGGACGATATCTTGGTACTAGCTCAGTCTTTACATACTGCAGAATCTCACACGAATCAACTAGTGTTGTTTCTTCGGAAACATGGTTGGAGGATCAATTTACCAAAAAGTTTCTTGATTCCTCAGACAATGGTCACCTTTTTAGGCTTCCAGATAGATTCAGTGTCCATGACTCTGTCTCTAACAGACAAGAGACGTTTAAAATTGGTTGCAGCCTGCCGGCACCTTCAGTCTCAGTCATTCCCTTCAGTGGCTATGTGCATGGAAGTTTTAGGTCTCATGACTGCAGCATCGGACGCAATCCCCTTTGCTCATTTTCACATGAAACCTCTACAGCTTTGTATGCTGAATCAATGGTGCAGGGATAATACAAAGATATCACAATTAATATCCTTGAATCCCAATGTACGACACTCTCTGACATGGTGGATAGATCACCATCGTTTGGTTCAAGGGGCTTCTTTTGTTCGCCCAATCTGGACTGTGATCACAACAGATGCGAGTCTTTCAGGTTGGGGAGCTGTTTGGGGATCTCTGACAGCACAAGGGGTTTGGAAATCTCAAGAGGCGAGATTACCAATAAATATTTTAGAACTCTGTGCAATTCTCAGGGCTCTTCAGTTCTGGCCTCTACTAAAGAGAGAACCGTTCATTTGTTTTCAGACAGACAATATCACAACTGTGGCTTATGTCAATCATCAGGGTGGGACTCACAGTCCCCAAGCTATGAAAGAAGTATCTCGGATACTTGCCTGGGCGGAATCCAGCTCCTGTCTAATCTCTGCGGTGCATATCCCAGGTGTAGACAATTGGGAAGCGGATTATCTCAGCCGTCAGACTTTACATCCAGGGGAGTGGTCTCTCCATCCAGATGTGTTTTCTCAGATTGTTCAGATGTGGGGGCTTCCAGAGATAGATCTCATGGCCTCTCATCTAAACAAGAAACTTCCCAGATACCTGTCCAGGTCCAGGGATGTTCAGGCGGAAGCAGTGGATGCGCTGACACTTCCTTGGTGTTATCAACCTGCTTACATCTTTCCGCCTCTAGTTCTCCTTCCAATAGTGATCTCCAAAATAATCATGGGACAGTCTTTTGTGTTGCTGGTGGCTCCAGCATGGCCACACATTTTTTGGTATGCGGATCTGGTTCGGATGTCCAGTTGCCTGCCTTGGCCACTTCCGTTACGGCCGGACCTACTATCTCAAGGTCCGTTTTTCCATCAGGATCTCAAATCATTAAATTTGAAGGTATGGAAATTGAACGCTTAGTTCTAAGTCATAGAGGTTTCTCTGACTCAGTGATTAATACTATGTTACAAGCTCGTAAATCTGTTTCTAGACAGATTTATTATAGAGTTTGGAAGACTTACATTTCATGGTGTTCTTCTCATAAATTCTCCTGACATTCTTTTAGAATTCCTAGAATTTTACAGTTTCTTCAGGATGGTTTGGATAAGGGTTTGTCTGCAAGTTCCTTGAAAGGACAAATCTCCGCTCTTTCTGTTTTATTTCACAGAAAGATTGCTATTCTTCCTGATATTCACTGTTTTGTACAGGCTTTAGTTTGTATTAAGCCTGTCATTAAATTAATTTCTCCTCCTTGGAGTCTTAATTTGGTTCTGAAGGCTTTACAGGCTCCTCCATTTGAGCCTATGCATTATTTGGACATTAAACTACTTTCCTGGAAAGTGTTGTTCCTTTTGGCTATTTCTTCTGCTAGAAAAGTTTCTGAGCTATCTGCTCTTTCTTGTGAGTCTCCTTTTCTGATTTTTCATCAGGATAAGGCAGTTTTGCGGACTTCTTTTCAATTTTTACCTAAGGTTGTAAATTCTAACAACATTAATAGAGAAATTGTTGTTCCTTCCTTGTGTCCTAATCCTAAGAATTCTTTGGAGAGATCCTTACATTCTTTGGATGTGGTAAGAGCTTTGAAATATTATGTGGAAGCTACTAAAAATTTCAGGAAGACTTCCAGTTTATTTGTTTTATTTTCTGGTCCTAGGAAAGGTCAGAAAGCTTCTTCTATTTCCTTGGCTTCTTGCTTGAAACTTTTGATTCATCAAGCTCATTTGGAGTCGGGTCAAACCCCGCCTCAGAGAATTACAGCTCATTCTACTAGATCAGTCTCCACTTCATAGGCTTTTAAGAATGAAGCTTCAGTTGATCAGATTTGCAAAGCAGCAACTTGGTCCTCTTTGCATACATTTACTAAATTCTACCATTTTGATGTATTTGCTTCTTCGGAAGCAGTTTTTGGTAGAAAAGTTCTTCAGGCAGCTGTTTCAGTTTGATTCTTCTGCTTTTTGATTTGTTTTTTCTTTCAAAAGTGAAAATAACTTATTTTTTGGGTTGTGGATTATTTTTTCAGCGGAATATGGCTGTTTTTATTTTATTCCCTCCCTCTCTTGAGTGGGAGACTCCACATCTTGGGTATTGATATCCCATATGTCACTAGCTCATGGACTCTTGACAATTACATGAAAGAAAACATAATTTATGTAAGAACTTACCTGATAAATTCATTTCTTTCATATTGGCAAGAGTCCATGAGGCCCACCCTTTTTATGGTGGTTATGATTTTTTGTTTAAAGCACAATTATTTCCAAATTTCCTTTGTTGATGCTTTCTACTCCTTTCTTTATCACCCCACTGCTTGGCTATTCGTTAAACTGAATTGTTTGTGTGGTGAGGGGTGTATTTATAGGCATTTTGAGGTTTGGGAAACTTTGCCCCTCCTGGTAGGATTGTATATCCCATATGCCACTAGCTCATGGACTCTTGCCAATATGAAAGAAATTAATTTATCAGGTAAGTTCTTACATAAATTATGTTTTTCATGAAAGGGAAAAAAAGGTTTACTTAAATCTTCAGGTCTGATAATCAAACTGATGTGATTAACAAATTATTATCGGAAGAAGAAAAAAAACCTGTAGTGTTTTCTCTCGCTCACACACCTGATAATCAAAAGATTCTCCAGCTTGGAAAGACATTGTGGTGCAGACTTCACAGGGGCCGAACTCACCAAATACTCAAAATAACTCTCTAGCACTGCAACATCTCTCTAATTTCTGTATATGAAAGAGAGCCAAGCCCAGTGCAATATAGCACTGAATGATATGAAAGTTTTGTTACTCTTACACTTTGTGCATTGTATTATATATTACTTTACATTCATTACATTTAAGCTTTGCACTTTCAATTTTCTTTTGTATGATGGTGATAGTCCATAAGGCTCCATAACATGTAGTATATTTCTTCCCGCCACTAGGAGGAGGCCAAACACCCATACAGTAGCTTCAATCCCTCCCACCTCTCCTCAGTTTTGTTCTTGGCTTCTCAGGAGAAGGTTGATAATAGAGGTGTTCCAGCTACTTGCTTATGGATTGTTATATGGGAGCTCAGATAAATGTAAGAGCCATTATCCCTGAGACATTTCATGAAGAAAGATGTTAGGCATAGGAAGTTATACAAGGACATAGGAATACCCTGTTATTTGCACAGTATCTCCATATTATATATATGTATATATATATATGTATTTTTTTCCACACTTATGCATTTGCTGTATTATTAACCCATCTATTAATTATATCATACTGTGTAAACACACCTTTGTGCACATAGAGGGTAATATATCAGATACATTTAGATCCCTAAATATACTGAAAGAGTCGCACACTCCTAACTAGGGGGCTTGCTTTTGTACTTGTTACATTTGCATTCTACTTCCCTTTCTATGTATATACAGGGAGTGCAGAATTATTAGGCAAATGAGTATTTTGACCACATCATCCTCTTTATGCATGTTGTCTTACTCCAAGCTGTATAGGCTCGAAAGCCTACTACCAATTAAGCATATTAGGTGATGTGCATCTCTGTAATGAGAAGGGGTGTGGTCTAATTACATCAACACCCTATATCAGGTGTGCATAATTATTAGGCAACTTCCTTTCCTTTGGCAAAATGGGTCAAAAGAAGGACTTGACAGGCTCAGAAAAGTCAAAAATAGTGAGATATCTTGCAGAGGGATGCAGCACTCTTAAAATTGAAAAGCTTCTGAAGTATGATAATCGAACAATCAAGCGTTTCATTCAAAATAGTCAACAGGGTCGCAAGAAGCGTGTGGAAAAACCAAGGCGCAAAATAACTGCCCATGAACTGAGAAAAGTCAAGCGTGCAGCTGCCAAGATGCCACTTGCCACCAGTTTGGCCATATTTCAGAGCTGCAACATCACTGGAGTGCCCAAAAGCACAAGGTGTGCAATACTCAGAGACATGGCCAAGGTAAGAAAGGCTGAAAGACGACCACCACTGAACAAGACACACAAGCTGAAACGTCAAGACTGGGCCAAGAAATATCTCAAGACTGATTTTTCTAAGGTTTTATGGACTGATGAAATGAGAGTGAGTCTTGATGGGCCAGATGGATGGGCCCGTGGCTGGATTGGTAAAGGGCAGAGAGCTCCAGTCCGACTCAGACGCCAGCAAGGTGGAGGTGGAGTACTGGTTTGGGCTGGTATCATCAAAGATGAGCTTGTGGGGCCTTTTCGGGTTGAGGATGGAGTCAAGCTCAACTCCCAGTCCTACTGCCAGTTTCTGGAAGACACCTTCTTCAAGCAGTGGTACAGGAAGAAGTCTGCATCCTTCAAGAAGACATGATTTTCATTCAGGACAATGCTCCATCACACGCGTCCAAGTACTCCACAGCGTGGCTGGCAAGAAAGGGTATAAAAGAAGAAAATCTAATGACATGGCCTCCTTGTTCACCTGATCTGAACCCCATTGAGAACCTGTGGTCCATCATCAAATGTGAGATTTACAAGGAGGGAAAACAGTACACCTCTCTGAACAGTGTCTGGGAGGCTGTGGTTGCTTCTGCACGCAATGTTGATGGTGAACAGATCAAAACACTGACAGAATCCATGGATGGCAGGCTTTTGAGTGTCCTTGCAAAGAAAGGTGGCTATATTGGTCACTGACTTGTTTTTGTTTTGTTTTTGAATGTCAGAAATGTATATTTGTGAATGTTGAGATGTTACGTATGTGTGTGTATATATATATATGATGTTGAGTGGCAACCATTATTATTTAATAGTGTATGTGTATTTGTTCATACTTTGCTATTCTTTTAAGGCCTGCATATAATGGAATCCAGTGAATCTGTCCCCACTGAAACTATGTCACACCCTGTTGAAGAGTCATCTACTAATAACTCTCCCTGTCCATTTTTTGTCTGTGTTGCAAAACTGAAATCTAAGGGAAAGAACAAGCCAAGTAACAAGTTTTGTTGCTTTCATTCCTCAGGAGAGCAGAAGTCCTCCTCTTCTCAAAAGTCTGAGTCTGCCAAGCCCACCTTGAACTTGGTTCTTCCTAGTCAAAGAACAAGCAGTCCAACATTAAATCTGCATGAAGAATCTGTTGTGGTAGGAGGCAGATCGAGTCTTTTCTAAAAGGCCTGGTTTCAGAAAGTCAAGTACTTGGGTTCAAAACATCATATCCCAGGGCTACAGGAAAGTCTTTCGCTTCAGGCCTCCTTGAGGAGGATTCTATCTGTCTTATGTCCCCAAAAATCCTGTAAAAGCGGCTGCCTTCATGCAATGTGTTCAGGATTTCGATGATATGGGAGTAATTTTCCCAGTACCTGTGTCTCAACAGGGAGAAGGGCTTTACTCCAATCTTTTCATTGAAGGAAGGGACTTTCAGACCCATTTTAGACTTTAAAAACCTAAGCCAGTTTGTCAGGTTACCCACTTTCAAGATGGAAACAATTCGTACAATTTTGTCCTTAATCCATCAGGGTCAATTCATGTCCACTACAGACCATACCTGCATATCCATATCCACAAAGATCACCATCAATTTCTAAGGTTTGCATTCCTAGACAAACACTACCAGTTTGTTGCCCTTCCATTTGGTCCAGTTACAACTCCTTGCATCCTAACAAGGGTTCTAGGTGCATTGTTGGCAGTGATCAGAGCTCAGGGGGTCTCAATTTCTCCTTATCTGGACGATATCATAGTGCAGGCCCCTTCACTGCCTCTAGCTATTGCCCATACTCAAAGGCTCCTATCTTTTCTCCAGGATCACAGTTATATAATCAATGTTCCAATTAGCTTTTTATCACCAGCTACAAGGGTATCCTTTCTAGGAGTCATCATAGATTCAGTCCTAATGAATAAAACTTCAGAAGGTGTGTCCGTCACTAGAGCATGCCCCATTTCCATCAGTAGCCCAATGCATGGAGGTAGTGGGACTTATGTTTCCGGCTTTAGACGCATTTTCCTTTGCCAGTTTTCACTTGCGACCCCTACAACTATCTATGCTCAATCAGTGGTCAAGGAATTATCTGCAAGTGGTCCATCAGATTGTTCTGGATTTGTCCATCATACAATCTTTCTTGGTGGATGAAAGAGTGTCCTTTCTTTGTCCATCCTGGGCTATTGTGACAATATATGCCAGTCTTTCAGGCTGGGACACAGTCTGGAATTCTCAGAGAGTGCAAGGAGTTTGGTTCCCCTCCTAAAATTCTGGCTTTTATAGAGGTGGTCACACTTGCTGATGATTAATTATTTAAGGGCATTTGATTAGCAGCACCTGGCTGCTACTTAGCCTCTTAAAGGACCAGTCTACACCAGAATGTGTATTGTTTTAAAAGATAGATAATCCCTTTATTACTATTTGCCTAGTTTTGCATAACCAACGCAGTTATATAAATACACTTTTTACCCTCTGTGATTACCTTGTATCTAAACCTCTGCAAACTGCCTCCTTATTTCTGTTCTTTTGACAGACTTGCATTTTAGCCAATCAGTGCTGACTCCTAGGTAACTCCACATGCATGAGCACAGTGTTATCTATATGAAATGATACTCATGAACTAACACCCTCTAGTGGTGAAAAACTGTAAACATGCTTTCAGAATAGGGATCGGCTTCAAGGTCTAAGAAATTAGCATATGAACCTCCTTCGTTTAGCTTTCAACTAAGAATACCGAGAACAAATTAAAATTGGTGATAAAAGTACATTTGAAAGCTGTTTAAAATTACATGCCCTATCTGAATCATGAAACTTTATTTTGGACTAGACTGTCCCTTTCATTCCTATGGTTATGGTTAGGACTGTTTATGGAGATTTAGTCAGAATATTTAAGGAGTCAAGTGGAAGGGAGAGAAGCAACCTTTTTGTAAGCCATGTCAGAGCTAGATGCCCTATGGGAGTGTGTGTGCAGCAGAAGAGTGAACTATAGAGTCAGGCCTGGGGTTGGCAAGGCACTTCTACTGCATGAGCTGGGGCATGGTTCCTTGGACTCTAAGGGGCAGGGCTAGGCTTTCTGGCTGAGTTTTAAGCACGTTATTTGGGAAATGAGTCAGAAAGCTATCTTGCCATTAGGGTAAAGGGGTCTTCTATGGCATTGTTTCTCGAGTACCCCCAACATGACAGGTTTTCATTATAGCTGAACCAGTGCACAGGTGAAATAATCAGCTAATGGGTGAGAGCAGGTTAGTAACCATGGTTACTGATCAGCTGATTACTTCACCTGTGCACTGGTTCAGATATTAAAATATATGAGTAATGAGAAATATACATTTCAACCTTTGATGTACATAAATAGTTCACTAGTTAATTATATAAATATTCTGTTTCATCAGTATTGGAAATATTGACCAAACTGATATTATCCATCTAGGAAGGAATTATTTAATTAGTTTATTTGTGCATGTGTGCACTTATACTTTTATTGTTTCTGACACTTTCTGATAGGTAACAGTTTAGACAAATGAAAATATTAGCTTATAGGTGTTTCTATGAGCTTTTAGGTGCATCACCTAGCCCTTAATATGCTTTGTTATCAGAAATACAAACGAAATAGGAGCTTATAGGTGATCACCTAGCACTTAATATGCTTTGTTATCAGAAATACAGATGAAATAGGAGCTTATAGGTGATCACCTAGCACTTAATATGCTTTGTTATTAGAAATGCAGATGAAATAGGAGCTTATAGGTGATCACCTAGCACTTAATATGCTTTGTTTTCAGAAATACAGATGAAATAGGAGCTTATAGGTGATCACCTAGCATTTAATATGCTTTGTTTTCAGAAATACAGATGAAATAGCAGTTTATAGGTGATCACCTAGCAAATCTTGTTTAATTTGTCTTTCTCATAAAAATACTTATTAAATGTTAGGTGATCACTTATAAGGTCCAAGACACATCTATAAAGCTCCTATTTCATCTGTATATCTCATAACAATACATGCTAGGTGATGCACCTATAAGCTCCTAGATCAACCTATGAGCTTATATATAAGCTAGGCCATTTAGTAATAAGCCCATGTAATAAAGCATATCCCCATGGCGGCCTCTGTCCTTCAAGCTACTTTCAGATCAGCTGTATGTGAGCACTAGGCTATCTCCTTCTCTCTCTAACACCCCTTAACCTATTAACCCTTACACTGCCACAACCCCCAACACAAAAAGCCCCCTAACATATTAACCACTATACCATTCATTTGCATATTTGGTAATGTACTATACTATTCAAAGTGGTTCTTCCGTATTTTAATTTATATTTGAGTCTGGTTCTAGAACTTAATATTTGGGGGCTAACAAAGCACACATAATATATGGAGCCCTTTTCAGCTCAACAGGAGTGCTACATGTGCGTTTGTAGAACTGCTACTGGGTTAAACACATAAAGGTACAGACGGTACTATTGGTCTTAAAAAAGAAAAAGAGATTCACAGAAGAATGCAATACAGCACTCTCTGCCCTGACTATTAAAGGGACATGACACCCACACTTTTTCTTTCAGGATTTAGAAAGAGAATGCAATTTTAAACATCTTTCTAATTTACTTATATTATCTAATTTGTTTTATTCTTTTGATATTCTTTGCTGAAAAGCATATCTAGATATGCTCAGGAGCTGCTGATTGGTTGCTGCACATAGAAGCCTTGTGTGATTGGCTCGCCATCTGCATTTTTTTTTCTTCAACTAAGGATATCTAAAAAATTTAGCAAAATAAATAATAGAAGTAAATTGTAATGTTGTTTACATTTCTATTCTCTATCTGAATCATGAAAGAAAGATTTTGGGTTTAGTGGCCCTTTAAGGCAGAAATAATAAATGAAGATAAAATATAACTTTTAATAATTAGTTAAAAATGGGATAAGAACTACAACTAAAAATAGGGAAATGTGGGTGTACAATGCGTTTAAACCCTTGGAATAAAGTATTCAATATAATGCCTTTGGAATATAATTAAAAATCAATAATGTGCCAAGCCGCTAGTCTTAAAATGACATGTTCAAATACAGTTTGAATACAGCTTACATTATAAATCCTGGTATTCAACTATTTATATTTCCTGTGCAATACATATTATAATCTATATACATCATTTGAAATGCATATTACTACAAATTGTGAATAATAAAAAAAATATATCAGTTCAGTAGCTTATTTAGGAGGTCCTATTTAGATTTGCATCTTAGATATGCCTTTAACCCTTTAAGTGCTAAGCTGGATTTATTTTTATTTTGTTTTTTACTATTTGAAAAAAAAAAAAAAAAAATACTTTCCCCCTGATACAGACTTCTAAGCAGCATGCCCCTTTCCCTATCTTGTCCATTGTAATTTTCAAATAAAGTTGTGCGGTGACGTCACTGCACGTAACAAGAAGCGCCTGCGATGCCTGTCACTATACAGGCCTGATGGGTGCCCCCAGATTGCTTTTAAGGTAGGTGAGTGCTAGCGATGGCTCTAAGCCGTCGTTAGCACTCAAGGGGTTAATGTAATTTTAAACTCACCCAACTCATCACCTAAGCAGCATGTTTTTGCATTGCTATAGTGAGATATATTTTGCTGTTATCAAACACTCTCCTCTACCTCTCCCCCCACGATTGACATAAAAGGCTCAGCCAAGTGACTCAGTCAAAGCAATGACACTATAATTCCACAAATAGTCTATTCCTCTTCTCTAAAGCTTTTTCACTTATTTCCTCTCTGGGGTGATCAAATATAGATATATTTCTTAGATTATACATGAATATGTATATTTATTATTCAGAAATATATAATGTTGCTTATTTTGCTAAACCATTACGTATTTGAAGTCTACTGTGTGTGTTTTAATTATTAATATTTCTTTAAAAAATGTTTGTCAGTCTTCCATTCCATAAAATATTTGTGGCCCTTCTAGTTTATATTATAGCGTCTCCTCAATGCAACCACGCATGCCCCAAGCAGCGCTATGGAAGCCTATACGGACCAACTGTAGAAAATCAAATCATAAAAGAACCGTAACTAAGCTACGGTGCCTAACATAAATTTAACAAGACAGAACATACTTATGTTAGGCACCGTAGCTTAGTTACGGTTCTTTTTTTATTTGATTTTCTACAGTTGTCCGTATAGGCTTCCATAGCTCTGCTTGGCGCATGCGTGGTTGCATTGAGGAGACGCTACCGGAAGTCCTACCGGACAGAGCTGAATGTTAGTGATCGGGATGGGGTATAAAGTAAGGTACGTGTATTGTATTTATGTTTGACAAAGGGGGAAACCCCGAAACGTTACATACGTATTAAACACTAAGGTGTATATTTACAAAGACCTATGAGTGCGGTTCTCTATTTTTTGTGACATATATGGATGTATGCACAGCACCTAGGTAAATTAATTAAATACGTGAGTGCTTGGTAAAGGCTTTGTGGACTCTATGTATTTATACCAATAAGCACCCGTTTGGAGGATTTACTACTTTCGCCCAACTTCAAACATATTCAGCTAACAGAACATTCTTGGATATATAGCAGCAATGGATACAGTCACACCTGATACAGATAAGGATGGTGATTATGCTCACGTTCCAATTTAGTGCTGAGGATGCTACACATATTAGATTTGACAGTGGGGTCATAAAAACACAACGAGAGATTCCCTTACATTTTTACAACCAAATTCTCAAATTAAAAAAGAGGAAGATTTATTTCAAACTCCATGGGTGCTATTTGTCTGCATATCATGAGAAAATGTATATTCCTAAAGGCTTCAGGATAAAAAATATGCCCACCATTGGCAGGAACAATCCAGTGTTCTGCAAAAAATTGTGTGGCATATTGAATAAATGTTCATTAGATCTAATGTTGCTCGTTATTGAAGAAACTGGGGCAACACTCACAAGCCTAGATGTGGAAACTGTACAATTTGAAAGTGGACATATGGCCAAATTGAAACAGGATAAACAGGAGGAGTGGTTAATAAAACTACAGAAACAGTTAAAAGAATATGAAGGTGAGCTCATAGCTTTCAAAGAAAAGAAATGGGAGGCTGTGATGACAAATTACCGGGAAAGACGTGTGTACCAATGGACATTAGGTCCAGAAGAAAGAATCTACAGGACAATGAGACAACCAAGGGTATATAAACCAAAGAATTTGACAACTGTTGATAGCTCTGACAATGCCTCTGGTAACGAATCACCTTCAACTTCATCTGAATGTCCAACGGGGCAAACCTCTTATATGACTACACGGTCAAAAAACAGGGAGCGCCAAGACCTCACACGAGGAGGGGGGGGCACAAGAAATTCCACGAGGGGCAGACCACCCAGACACAGTCGAAGATATTAATGGATAATATCATTAATCTCAGCAAGCATGTCTTGAGTGTGTATGAAAGAAGGGTACTTAAAGGGACAGTCTAGTCCAAAAAAACCTTTCATGATTCAGGTAGGGCATGTAAATTTAAACAATTTTCCAGTTTACTTTTATCACCAATTTTTCTTTGTTCTCTTGGTATTCTTAGTTGAAAGCTTAACCTAGGAGGTTCATATGCTAATTTCTTAGACCTTGAAGGCCGCCTCTTAAGAATGCATTTTAACAGGCTTTTCACCACTAGAGGGTGTTAGTTCATGTTTTTCATATAGATAACACTGTGCTCATGCACGTGAAGTTACCTGGGAGCCATCACTGATTGGCTAAACTGCAAGTCTGTCAAAAGAACTGAAATAAAGGGGCAGTTTGCAGAGGCTTTGATACAAGATAATCACAGAGGTAAAAAATATATAAATATAACTGTTGGTTATGCAAAACTGGGGAATGGTTAAAAAAGGGATTATCTATCTTTTAAAACAATAACAATTCTGGTGTAGACTGTCCCTTTAATAAAGGATCAAGCTTTGTACCTACCACTTATGCCAATGAATTTGACATGTGTGTGGCGTCCTATAAATTTCAAAGGACACTGAAGTTAAAAGAATTCTATATGCACACAACCTCTGATGAAACCACAGGGACAAGAGCTAAAGAAAAAAAGCACATTTGACCCTAGAAGTCAACAACCCAGCATTGCTACATATATGAGATTAACTAATACTGATATGCTGGAAACAGTACGAAACAACAGACCAAGTATTAGAAATAAGTTAACCAAACGTGAAAGACAAGCGCTGAAAAATCTGAAGGACAACAGTCAAATTGTCATCAGAGAGGCGGACAAGGGGGGTGCCCTGGTTGTCCAGGATTATGACGAGTATAGAATGGAAATATTGTCACAACTTAATGATGTACTGGTTTATGAAAGACTACCAAGCAATCCAACACGAAGATTTAAATCAAATATTGATGAATATCTGAATGATCTAAGAATTCAGGATCTAATACCCCAGTCATTATTATCATTTTTGATAGCTGAATACCCCATTACGCCAGTGTTGTACACTCTACCTAAGGTGCACAAAGATCCTATCCACCCAGCGGGCAGGCCAATTGTCTCTGCTAGGGGCTCGGTATTACAAACGATTGCAACCTATTTGGACAAGGTATTCCAACCCATGGTACAAGCTATACCATCATATCTTAAGGATTCTATTGAGCTCATTAAATTGTTACAACATGTTGAAGACATCTGTGAGATGGATATACTGGTCACCTTAGACGTGACCAGTCTTTACACCGTTAATCCCCATACATAGGGAATACGGGCAGTACGTAATGAACTGTCCAGGCATCCTTATATTGGCCCTTCTAGTGAAGCCTTGCTACATCTTTTGGAATTCTGTTTAAGAATGAACTATTTCAAGTTTGAAAATCATTACTATCTGCAAACAGCGGGAACAGCAATGGGGTCAAATGTGGCCCCATCATATGCTAATATCTTCTTAGGAGTTTTTGAAAGAGAACATACTACAATATTTGGTGACCCCCGTATAATCCTCTTTAGGAGGTATATTGACAATCTGATTGTAATCTGGCGTGGTACACAAGAAGAATTGGACAAATGTTTTTTCAAATTAAATGAAGTCTGCAAGGAGTTGAAATTCAAGATGACCTGCAGTCATGACACTATTGACTTCTTGGACTTACGAATTAGCAAACAGGCAGGAAAATTGAATACAGAGCTTTTTTCAAAACCAACAGATCGGAATTCCATGCTATTGTACACCAGCTACCATCCACCGCGCACCAAGAAAGCGTTACCAAGCTCACAATTTTGCAGAGTGGTAAGGAACAATTCCACAGAGGAGGGCTAATTGAAACAATTGAAAACTATGTATCAGAAGTTTCAAGAAAGACAGTATGAAAAACGTCATTGATGAAGCATACCAAAGTGCATGCAGAAAGTCGCAACAACAAGTACTGACGAAAAGGGAACATCAGGAAGATAAAATGAACAGGCTGACTTATGTCACTGAATACAGCCCCGATAAGAAACTGTACAAGAATATACTGGAACAACATTGGCATATAATTGCTAGTGACAACAGATTACCCTTGGTGAATACCACAGCTCCAAGATTGAGTTACCGTAGGGGTAAATCACTACGGGACGTACTCATGAGACCTGATCTAATGCAAGCATATACCAACGTTACCTGGTTACAACAAAAGAAAAAAACAGGATGCTTCAAGTGCTTAGGGTGCACAACATGCAGTGCACTAATACAATGTACAGAGTTCAATCATTCTTGGACCAATAAAAAATGTAAAATCAATTATCATGTTACGTGCACGACTACCTATGTGGTTTATCTGTTACATTGTATTTGTGGCAGATTCTATGTCGGCAAGACGACCGATGATCTGTGGACTAGAATGGCGAATCACAGGGCAGCCATTCTGGCTGCTATTGATAAAGGTGATTCTGAACAAGACATTTTGCTGAACATAAGCACACCGTCAAGGATCTAAAAGACGTCATTATTGAACCATGTACCCCCTCTGAGCAGAGGAGGGGACAGAGGCAAACTTCTGTTACAAAAAGAGTCCAGGTGGATTCACACCTTGGACATGCTGATGCCAAAAGGTCTGAACACACACTTTGATTTACAGTGTTTTTTTGTAAAGTTTTCTTTAAATTTCTCCAAAATGTCTTTAATAATGTTTTATAAGATGTGTTGATAACTGGTTCTATTTTCCGATCTTATAAAAAGTAAGTGAGCTGTGAATAATTCAATGTAAAACAGCAAGTATGTTAGACCTGTATTATGGTAGTTGCATATCTGACAGCAGAATTCGATAGACATACCCATGCTTATAAATTTAGTAAATGAGGCATATTGTATATAAGTGAAAAATTATGAGATGAATATGCATAGCAGAGGATATATTGTCTATTAATTATTTGTCATAACTGGCTATGTTACGAGATTAGCTGCATAAGTATGTTCTGTCTTGTTAAATTTATGTTAGGCACCGTAGCTTAGTTATGCTTCTTTCTTGATTTGATTATCTACAGTTGGTCCGTATAGGCTTCCATAGCGCTGCTTGGCGCATGCGTGGTTGCATTGAGGAGACGCTACCGGAAGTCCTACCGGACAGAGCTGAATGTTAGTGATCGGGATGGGGTATAAAGTAAGGTACGTGTATTGTTTTTGTTATGTTTGACAAAGGGGGAAACCCCGAAACGTTACATACGTATTAAACACTAAGGTGTATATTTACAAAGACCTATGAGTGCAGTTCTCTATTTTTTGTGACATATATGGATGTTTGCACCGCACCTAGGCAAATTAATTAAATACGTGAGTGCTTGGTAAAGGTTTTGTGGAATATATATATATATATATACTTTATATATATACTTTATATATGTAGATCCAAGCAGGGATGGAACTCACTGGATTTAGAAAATAAATTAATATTTATTAAATGGTGACGTTTCGTGGTTCCTCAGACCAGACAAAGTGTAAAACAGTGTTACTTAAATGTGCTAAGCCCCACCCATCAATTAATTCAAAACAATCATCAATTAATTCAAAACAAAAACAAATTGTCACCCCATAGTTGCCTAGTAGCAAACATAAACATAATGGGAAATAAACAACAACTATGTATACACCCCACCATATAATGCTCAGTATCAAAGTACACAGAATAAATTAATAACAAAGTGAAATAAAACATCCTAATCAAACATGAACAAAAATTATGCATCAAAAAAGTCTTTAAGAAAATACCCCATGTAAACATCATATGCATGAAAATAAGCAACCAGACATTATGGGGCCTATCTATCAAGCTCCGAAAGGAGTTTGATGGCCCAAGTTTCTGGCGAGTCTTCGGACTCGCCAGAAACAGTGGTTATGAAGCAGCGGTCACAAAGACCGCTGCTCCATAACCTGTCCACCTGCTCTGAGCAGGCGGACAGACATCGCCGGAAATCAACCCGATCGAGTACGATCGGGTTGATTGACACCCCCCTGCAGGCGGCCCATTGGCCGCGAGTCTGCAGGGGGCGGCGTTGCATCAGCAGCTCTTGTGAGCTGCTGGTGCAATGCTGAATACGGAGATCGTATTGCTCTCCGTATTCAGCGAGGTCTGGCGGACCTGATCCGCACTGTCGGATCAGGTCCGCCAGACCTTTTTAACTATAGGCCTATGTATGAGATATCCCAGTGCATCAAATAATAACCAGGAGCAAAACAGTTAAAGCAACGTTAATCATATTGAGTTGATTAGCAATTGTTGTTATACTAATCATTCTACCTTCGTTGTAAATTCAGAAGATCCCGCAGGTGCTAGAATTATAAAAGACACCTACTAAGACATGTAAAAACGCATAAAAAAAACCCATATGCGCTCACCCTATAAGCAAGCCCAATCTGTAGGTATGCTGTTATGTTTTGTGTTAAAGCGGCAGTCGAGTGCAAAATAAACTTTCATGATTCAAATAGGGCATGTCATTTTAAAAAACTTTACAATTTACTTTTATCCCCAATTTTGCTTTGTTCTCTTGGTATTCTTAGTTGAAAGCTAAACCTAGGTTGGCTCATATGCTAATTTCTTAGACCTACCTAGGAGTCAGCACTGATTTGCTAAAATGCAAGTCTGTCAAAAGAACTGAAATAAGGGGGCAGTTTGCAGAGACAGAGATACAAGGTAATTACAGAGGTAAAACCTGTATTATTATAACTGTGTTAGTTATGCAAAACTGTGGAATAGGTAATTAAGGGATTATCTATCTTTTTAAACAACACAAATTCTGGTGTTAACTGTTCCTTAAATAGGGGTCTAAATCTAAAAAAAAGCTGTCTGTATGTATTGAACCTACTTATAAATATCCAGATAGTGGGAAGATCACAACTAAGCACAGGGTGAGTGCTAGGCAACAGATCCAAGCATTCTGAGTAGACAACGTTCATATTGTGCTTAGTGTTAGGTGTTTAAGCATCTGTGCCATTATGACCCGCCCCCAATGAATCCACATGGCTAATTAGCATCCTGCTGAGTATACAGGATGTCAGGAGTATTATCAGAGTGTAATGTGAGAGATCATTGCTGTTGTGCTAAAAATATGTGGTTAGGTTATCTCAAGTGTCCAGAGATGTTCTTAACCAGAGTATCAGGGATATATTGCAGTTTGAGTAAAAAAAAATAGAATGTATTATTGGAAAAGGGATTTACTGTGGCATATTATATTAATATGATGGTGTTTGAGGGGTTATCCGGGTTAGCCATGGCACATAGTCGCACACCACATGTCAAGAGAATGGTTGAGGAATCTCTAAATAAAATGTGTACTTGGTAAACGGGTTTACTATGGCATATTATGTAAAAGTGGCATCTGAGTGTTTCTCAGCGCTAACCATGCCACATAGAAGCACACCTCATGTCAAGAGAATGATTGAGGAATCTCCAAATAAAAATGTGTAATTGGTAAGAGGGTGTACTATGGCATGTTATGTTAATAAAATGGCGTCTGAGTGGTTCTCAGGGCTAACCATGCCCCATAGTAGCACACAAAATATCAAAAGAATGAATGAGGATCAGCTTTGGAACTTAAATCTAATATCTGGCTGGTAAGGATATCCATTTGGAATCTCAAAGTTAATGCTTATCCACAAGCAATTAATGATGTTTGTATATAGCAGGAATTATGTAGATTGCAGGTAACCATATCGGGACCTAACATATTTAGTCATATCTAAGGTCAATACTTGTGTACTTATGAATTTCATCTCACATAAGTGTAACGCAGACCATAGTCTATTATATACGGGGTATATACCAAGAATGATGTAGATTGCAGGTAACCTTATCGGGACATAACATATTTAGTCATATCTGAGGTCAATACTTGTGTACTTATGACTTTCATCTCACCTAAGTGTAACGCGGACCATAGTCTATTATATACGGGGTATATAAGAGACCATAGTCTCTTATATACGGGGTAATTATAGATAACATTTCATTGAACAACAGTTAGCTAATTATAACAAGTGATAGGCAAGACCGTAGCATATCTACTGTGCCAAACCATTAACAAAAGGTAGAGCCAGATCTCATATTACATGGTCATTAACAAGTGGCAATCAGAGATTTGTACACACATATCATCCCAAATATATGTTATGGACTCTAGTCTAATATATGAGCAATTTATATCTCCACTAGATGTTAGTAAAACAGCATAGATTAAAAAGCAACAACAGTCAAGCCGGTGGCAAATTCACTGTGCCGTACCCTCATCGGGAGGTAAAACAGACCTCATAACCATTGGACTGTTTATTAACAAGTGGCAATCAGAGAAAGATACAAATAGATATCGTAAATAATAATCGAGTTTGAATGTTACAATGTTGCAAGATAGTTCACAGTATCCGAGTTGTGTGTCATCCACTCCGTTTATACAATATAGAGATATTAAAGTTACAATTGAAGCTGGTATCATCAACGCAAATCCTTCATACATCCATCCAGCCTAGTAAGCTTAACATAGTATTGTGTACTGTCAGTCGTACACAAGCTATTTACTAGAGTAAGGTTCATGTCAGGGTTAGCCCCACTATTACATGGAACCAACCACGGCTTGATACACTAACAGGAGGTTTCATATCATCAAGATAATTTGGTGATACTTACCTAGAGATATGGGGTTCAGTCGGTACTCATAAAAAGCAATGCCAGTCATTGGACATGTTTAAGCCATGGGGATGAAGGGTGCCAAGTCTGTATATCCAACGAGATTCGAGTTGTAACAAAGTTTTAACTCTATTGCACCCTCGTTTAAGAGGGGGGACATGGTCTATTAGGATAAACCTTAGGTCGTGACCGGGGGGCGAGCCTTGCCGTGCCGGAACATGGCCGCACAGAGATAGAGCTCCGGACTAGACAACTCTTTTCCCTCACACTGAAACCGGCCACCGACTTTGCAAAGAGCCGCAAATTGCATTCATAGGTACCCTTATGTCATGGGACCCGGAAGGGAGCTATGCTGTGACCGCAGGTCTATAGTAAGTGCTTTTAACAACTACGCTCACACACTCGCAGAGACCGGCGTCATCTTGCCGTATGTTATAGTCAGACTTCTCGGTCTCTGCACAAATATATAAGACAGCAGGTTTAGGAACGCATAAAGCACAGGGTGCACTATAATGCAGATCTTCAGGCTAAGATTGGATCTATCAGATGACACTGCCGCATTTAACCCACACGGGTAAAATCTGTTACGGATGCTGCAAACCGGGTCATACCCCCACCTGGCGTAGGCCTGTTGTCCTGTATATGTGGCTGGGTGAGATGTAGCGGGTCTTCCCGACACCACATCGGGTGCATAGCAATACCACACATAAGGCACATGTTTCTACATAAATAGGCACACTCCCCATGGCCCCTAACATGAAATGCTCATAAATATGGGGGGGGGAATAAACGAATTTTCACGGACTTGTACATATATTTCTCTGGTATGCTGAATCTGCTGGGCGACCGGTGGGCTCAAGATTAAGGGAGTTATCGAGCATCAGCCACATACATACTGACGTAGGGAAACAGTGCATTCCTGCGAGTAGTGAAAATTTAGCTTACAATGGCGTCCAAAAAAGGCACAAAAATGGATAAAAACAGCAAACAAGCACCGCTATCCGTGTCTGTGAGCAACTTTTTCTGCACCAGTGAAACACCTAATGTGGAGCAAAGAGATATGGGGGCAACACACAAAACCAGCCAGATAATACTCAACAACAAGTGGTCCCTGTTGATCTAATGAACCAGCTAAAAACAGATATAGCCAATCTCCCTTCAAAAACAGACTTTGACTCCTTAAAAAATTTAATTAAATCGGAACTTACAACTATAAGAAAAGAGGTTTCTGAGATTGGGCTTAGGTTGGATGATTTGGAAGAGACACAGGAGACACTGAACACCTTGACTGACTCGATTACAACACAAGCTATTATACAGGAGGCTAAGCTGTCCGCCCTCCAGGACAGATTGGATGATATGGACAATAGAAACCGCAAAAATAATCTACGGATCCGCGGAATACCAGAGAAAATAGCTAATACTGAACTGGAAACGTATGTCCAAGATTTGTTTCATCATCTAAAGAAAGATCAGCAAGCTCCAAATGTGGAATTAGATAGGGTCCATAGGGTCCTCAGACCCCCCCCCCCTGCCAGACAAAGCCACACCAAGGGATGTGATTTTAAGGTTCCTCCGATACAAAGACAAAGAGGAGGTGTGGGCTGCTGCCCGCCAACTAAGAGACATATCATACCTTGATCACAATATACAAGTCTTCATGGACCTGAGCCCCAATACGCTGCAGAGGAGAAGGGACATTGCTTTCATAACTAGAGTGCTCAGGGACAAAAAGATCAAATATCGATGGGGGTACCCCTTTAGTCTGGTCGTTTCATTTGATGGCAAGACTTTCACCTATAAAGAACCACAAGACCTGGAGACTCTTTCTAAGGGTCCCAGATTTTGATTCCTAGGGGAACAAAGACTCAGGGGAGCAGCTGGATCAGGGCCCACTGCAGGGAAGAAACCGCTGGCAGTTGGTGAGCTCTGGAAAATGAAAAAATGACAAAATTGACTCTATTAATAAAAATGTAGTGGTTTCTACCGTCCAGGAGTCATGAAGCGGGCCATCAGTGGGTGAGATTGTGTCAATTTTCAACATGTATATGCTATTTGTTGTTGTGGAGCGATATAGGGTATAACAATGTGCCTAAATACGTAGGTTATGTGTGTGTTGTGTGCTCTGTGGGGTGGTTGGGAAGAATATATACTTGAGAGAGAGATGTTGATGTTTAGCATTCCTCCTTTATTCTGATGGCATTGAGCCAT
This sequence comes from Bombina bombina, assembly GCF_027579735.1. Taxonomy (NCBI): domain Eukaryota; kingdom Metazoa; phylum Chordata; class Amphibia; order Anura; family Bombinatoridae; genus Bombina; species Bombina bombina. The sequence continues at coordinate 313,085,313 of NC_069500.1, forward strand.
ATTTCTGTTCTTAAAGTTTATTGTTTATTGGTTGTTGTTATTAGGTTTTTACTTGTTTTTATTTGTTATGTAGAATTGCACAGACTGACGTATCACTCTCACAAACCTCAGATTAGCGGGGGATGCACGACACTTCAGGGGGCTTATACCCGCCTATCAGATAAGGTCCTCGTATGACTATGGTGGCCACCAACATATCACAATACATGGAGTCGATAGATAAGCAAAACTGTATCACCTTCCTCACAGTTAACGCAAAGGGCCTTAATAGCCCGCTCAAGAGAAATGTAGCTATGAGAGATTTTAAGGAAAGGAAGGGTGACGTGGTCTTTGTACAAGAGACGCACTTTCTGAAAAATAGAGAACCCCAGACGTTTAAATATAAATTTGGAGAATCTTTTTACGCTTCCAGTACTACCAAAAAGGGAGGTGTTGGCATATTGTTTAGAAAGGGCATGGTATTTCAGGCCCACAAGTGCATAAAAGATAAATCGGGGAGATACCTTATTCTGGAGGGCAAATTGTTTCATAAACAAGCAACACTGGTCAATGCATATGCACCGAACACATCGCAAGACGCCTTTTTTAAAACTTTAACTAACACCATATTAGATGCAGCAAAGGGCACCTTGATAGTGTGTGACCTCAATTGTACATTAGACCCCACAATGGATAACTCGACAGGGACATCATCAACCGCACACGTAATCATTAACAGGCTCAAAAAGTGCCTTAGAGATTTAACTTTACACGACACATGGAGGATATTTAATAGAACAGTGAAAGACTACACATTTTATTCCCATCCCCATGTTAGATACTCAAGGATAGATTACATCCTCAGGGATGTTACTACTTTGGCACTGGTTAGGAACTGTAGGATATTCCCCACATCTTGGACGGATCATTCCATGGTCAGTTGTAGTATACGGTGGGACACAAGAGAGGGCAATAGTTACATATGGAAAATGGAAGATAGACTCCTGGATGACCCAACATACACAGAAAAAATTGAGAAAGCTTTAGTTGAATTCTTTCAGTTTAACTCCAATTCGGAAGTTGACATTAAATACTGATGGGGAGCCCATAAGGCTGTTCTTAGGGGGAAACTCATGAGTATAAGGGCACACCAAGTTAAACAGCAAAGAGCCTATTTAGAGTCAATCTTAAATAAAATAGAGGAACTAGAAAGAGCCCATAAACAAGACACACAAGACACACAATTGCTAGACCGCCTACTGGATTTTAGAGGAAAGCTCAATGCGATTATTGATAAGGAGTGTAAAACATCTGCTCTTAATTTAAAACAAATGTTTTATGAGGGTAACAACAAATGTAGCAGATTATTCGCTAGGAAGCTAAAACGTAAAACAAATAAAACCTTCATATTAAAAATTAAAGACCACAAGGGGAGGAAGAGCACTTCATCTGCACATATTGCTGAGGCTTTTCGCGCATATTATGAGAAATTGTATAACTTGCAAGATCCCTCTCCGGATAACATGCACACATTTATAGACCAATTGACACTACCAGATATAGGGGAGGAGGGAAGAACTCACCTTAATGAACCTTTCACAATAAATGAAATAAAGAGTATAATTAGAGATCTCCCAAATGAGAAAGCCCCTGGCCCTGATGGCTTTACAACCTATTATTATAAAAAAATAATTGATATATTATCCCCCCAGCTATTGGATCTATTCCAGTCCATTTCAGAAATAAATCCCTTCTTAGAAGAATCCTTGGCTGCACATATAGTGGTGCTCCCCAAACCGGGTAGGAATACAGATAGAGTGGAAAACTTCAGACCCATATCCCTGCTCAATAATGATATAAAAATCTTCGCTTAATTACTGGCCAACAGATTGAACCCCATCATTCCCCAGATAATTGATAAAGATCAAGTAGGTTTCTGTTTGCTGTTCGCTTGCGCGGTGGAAACACTGGCCGTAAAAATTAGGAACGACGCAAACATTAAGAGAGTTAAAGTTAAGGAAAGAGACTATAAAATTATGTTATACGCTGACGACATTTTATTTACCCTTACCAACCCACTTTCCTCATTACCACATGTACTACAACACCTGAGGGACTTCCAGTATGCCTCAAATTTTCTAATTAATAAATCAAAATCGGAGATACTTAATATCTCTCTCGCGCAGGCTCACCTTACCCAATTGAGAAACAATTGCCCTTTTAGATGGCAGGAAAAATCCCTAAAATACCTGGGGATTTTGCTTACAAAAAACACACAAGATCTATTTAACACTAACTTTATCCCCTTACAAAGACGTATAATAGCCGATTTATCCTCCTGGAGATCTTTACAAACTTCCTGGTTGGGGAGAATTAATATATTTAAAATGAACATCCTGCCCCGCATGTTGTATGTCCTGCAGGCTTTGCCTATCCTACTTCCACCCAACTTTCTCTCATCCATGCAGTCAAGAATTCTATAATTTGTTTGGGACAGAATAAACAAAAATATTATGAGTACACCCTTGTTACAGGGCGGGCTGGGAGCTCTCGACCTGATGAAATACAGATATGCAACCTATCTACAAAGAATATTAGACTGGCACTATAATTTCCAAAATAAGGCCTGGGTACAATTGGAACATGAAATGTTTAACTTTAATCATTTGGGTTCCCAGTGCTGGACTAGCTTAGGTGGTACGAACAGGGACAATAAATTACACTCAGTAATTTCCGAGACCTTTAAAACCTGGAACAATATCTTATTAAGATTTCCCCACGTGTCTTCAAGACACTCCCCTTTGACCCCTCTTTTTGAAAATGAAGATTTCATACCTGGGTCTCGTTGCTCTCACTATAGAACTAGTATGACAAACAGAAAACTGCAAGTACGCCAACTGGGCAATGAACAAGCATTTTGCACAAGGCATGAACTGGTGGATGAAGGCCTTTTGATGTTTAGGGATTGTTTTTTTCATCAGCAATGTATTTCCTTTATTTATAAACATAGCGACAGGAGAAACCTAATTAGACCTCTAACTCAATTTGAAACCATGTGCACCTCGGTAAAACCAATAGGCCATTCCCTCTCCTTACTATACAAAATTTTGCAGATACAACCATTGGGCCATAGCCCATACTACTTGGAGAGATGGAATAACGAATTAGGTCTTGATATCAACCAAGGTGAGACAAAGAGAGTCTTTTGTAATATGGCTAGGTCATCAGTGTCAGCTAAATTAACTGAATTAAACCTCAAAATACTTCACAGGTGGTATATGACGCCGGTTAGGATACAAAAGCTCTTTCACACACGAACCAATATCTGCTGGCATTGTGATGTAGAAAAGGGCACAATGTCTCATATATGGTGGTCATGCAATAGCATAGCTCCAGTGTGGGAAAGCATAGCTGTCGAAGCTTCCACGATATTGAAGAGGCCGATCCCACCAGACCCCAAAATATGGTTATTCTTATGTACACCTAAAAAATTCACGACAGCACAAAAAAAAATGTTGTGTATCCTAAGTAACAGCATGAAAAACCTGCTGGCCCAGAAATGGAAGTCAAGAAATGTCCCAGAGTTAGCACAATGGATACATAAATGTAATGACATATTAAAAATAGAAGAGTTTCATTACATGAGGGTCAAATGCATGGAGGTATATGGTCAGTTGAGAGAGATGTGGGAGGTATATGTAGAACACAGAATCAAAGGTCAACAATGAAATGCTACGGTGGGGTCATAAATGATACATGACACTATGGATGTGGTCAATGGTAGTGCGAGGAAGGTTTTAGTCTAATACAGTCATATGGGTAGTAAGTAGCTTTATTATCTAAAGGTTCTCTGAGGAGGGTTGTGCACTCACGTCATATATTTTAGAAATCAGGCTTGCAGTTTGGTTTTTTCAAATTGTTTCATGGTTCTATAGACAAATTCACTAAAAGGAATCCAATCCGTTTGTCAAATGAGTCATCACAATGTATGTTTTTCACATGTAAAGTTTCAATATTTCTGCATGTGCTGACCATTGTATGTATGCATATACTTTGTTTTTGTACTGGATATCCAATAAAAGAAATTTATAAAAAAAAACAAAAAAAACCTTAGGTCGTGACCTTATGGTTTGCTTGTAGAAAGTGTCTAGCAACTGGTTGGTCCAAGGTACCTTTGTCGAGTGCTGTACATATAGCGTATCTGTGATTAGCCATCCGTATGCGGGCATTGTCAGTGGTTTTGCCAAAGCAGCAGAGGAGATATACCACATGGCTGGTAGTGCATGTCAGGTAATGTTTGATGGTATATTTCTGAGTGGTGTGTGGATGTCTAAAGTATTTGCAGGGAATCATTCCACTGTAGGTTGTGCATCCAGGGCATCTAAAACAACCTGTTTTGGATGTCTTCAATCATTGTTTTTTTTGGTAGCAATGGTCTGGATCGGTTAGCATCAGTAGATCCTTCAGGCTTTTACCACGTCTGTAGCCCATGATCGGTGGATCCATGTTTCCAAATGGTAGTGTGGTATCTGATCCGATAATTTCCCATCTTTCTCAGATGGTGTCAGCCAGTTCTTTCTTATCCTGATTGTATGTGGTGGTAAAGATCATCCTGGCTTTTGAAACTGTTTTTCAGTTTTTACTTCTGGCAAATCTCCTTGTAATTCATGACTGACTTTCTGGATCCTGACATTGGTTTGTATCCTGACAATCCTCTTGCACTCTGGCACAGACTCCTACTTCCTATCTGCTTATATGGCTACTGTCTCTGGTTGGTTTCCTTATTCTCCTTAAGTCAAAAGGCAAATAAATCCAGACTGGCTCAATCTTCATGCAAACATTTATACCAAGAAAATTAAAAACACAAGCATGAGTATAGCATACAAGTAAAATTATACGGCAGGATCCCCGATCTGACGCGTTTCAGGAATGACCCGTACCCATAGATAATTAGGGAAACTATACCTGCTCATTTATACACATAACTTTCTGGTGATTTGCTGAACACACTTTTGGCAATGCAGAATTCCTTAAGGATTTACACACAGGTATGAAGCTCAACTAAGGATAGGTGTCATATAACACATTCATCATATACATATATAATACATTGATCTTATATCGTATCCCTAGACAGTGCATATAGTATTGATGTACATAATTTTATATATTTTTACCATCGCTGACAGTATTAGTCAATAATTGTATAATTATTTACTTTCTACTTTGTAGCTTCTACTCAAAAAATATATCTAGATGAAACATATATTATCAGTAATTCACTTATTATTTATATACATAATATATCCTATAATGTACAACATTAACAGAGAATGTATGTCTTAAAGCATTATCTTAAAGCATTGTGTGAAAACTCTATACTAACATCTAAAATAAATACCTTCTAAATACACGTTGCACAAAACAAGTTTACCAATTCAGATAGAGAAAAATAGTATGAAATATAGCAGCTAATATTTATTTGGTGCATATATCTTATGTTTAATGCAAAACATACCATATGAGGGTAAGTATGAGATATGTGAAGGAAAGTATGTAAAGACAAAGAACACAAATAAATAAATAAATAAAAAACCCTTACAAAAGTGTTTAGTCAAAGCTTTAAACTGAAGCTACAAGGAATCAGAGATGGGCATATTATTATTAGAAGATAGTTTTTTATAATTTTTGGAAAATATTGTTTCTATTGTTATTTTACATATAAATAGAAATAAAATATGCATATAAGTGTATATTACCATACGAGTATTTCAAATCTGCATATAACAGGTATAACAAAAAGCAAAGTAACCATTAAATGTGTTGCGTGCCTGTCACATAACAACTAAAGATAATTTGATTGTTAGATAGTCAACCTTATAACCCTGATGAAAAAATGTGCATACAAAAATAAATCAAACCGTCCAGGAAACAGTCAAAAGGGTGGAGGTAACAGGAGAACCAGTTCTGTAAAGCATCCAGAATACAAAAGTGTACCTGGGAAACAAGAAGTTTCAGCAACATAGTTTTGATACAAAGGGAATATGGAAGAATTACTATCCAATACACTGGTGTCAAGATTGACGCAAAAATCCATAACAAAAGACAACACTCGCAAAAAAAAAAAAACAACCTCACGATTGTCACACAAATCATTGAAAAGCTAAACCAAAAATAATGTTGCATCAAACATAACACAGAATCACAGAAAATAAAAATTCCTGTGACACTACAAATGCAAACTGTAAGCAACAGAGTTGCCCACTGTGGATTCATGAGCTATGATTCTAAGAAACTTCTCACTAGGTCATGAGCCTTTATTAAAGGGACATTAAACCCAAAAAATGTCTTTCATGATTCAGATAGAGAATACAATTTTTAAAAAGTTTCCAATTTACTTCTATTATCAAATTTATTTCATTCTCATGTTATTCTTTGTTGAAGAGATACCTAGGTAGGTAGCGTGCACATGCCTGAAGCCCTACATGACAGGAAATAGTGCTGCCATCTAGTGCTCCTGCTAATGTATAACATTGTTGCAAAACTGCTGCTATATAGTGCTGCAGACACGTGCACACTCTTGAACTTACATTTCTGCTTTTCAAATAAGGAAAGCAAATCTAATAATAGAAGTAAATTAGAAAGTTGTTTAAAATTTGATGTTCTATCTAAATCATGAAAGAAAAAAACAGAATTTATGCTTACCTGATAAATTACTTTCTCCAACGGTGTGTCCGGTCCACGGCGTCATCCTTACTTGTGGGATATTCTCTTCCCCAACAGGAAATGGCAAAGAGTCCCAGCAAAGCTGGTCACATGATCCCTCCTAGGCTCCGCCCACCCCAGTCATTCGACCGACGGACAGGAGGAAATATATATAGGAGAAATCATATGATACCGTGGTGACTGTAGTTAGAGAAAATAATTCATCAGACCTGATTAAAAAAACCAGGGCGGGCCGTGGACCGGACACACCGTTGGAGAAAGTAATTTATCAGGTAAGCATAAATTCTGTTTTCTCCAACATTGGTGTGTCCGGTCCACGGCGTCATCCTTACTTGTGGGAACCAATACCAAAGCTTTAGGACACGGATGAAGGGAGGGAGCAAATCAGGTCACCTAAACGGAAGGCACCACAGCTTGCAAAACCTTTCTCCCAAAAATAGCCTCAGAAGAAGCAAAAGTATCAAATTTGTAAAATTTGGCAAAAGTGTGCAGTGAAGACCAAGTCGCTGCCTTACATATCTGATCAACAGAAGCCTCGTTCTTGAAGGCCCATGTGGAAGCCACAGCCCTAGTGGAGTGAGCTGTGATTCGTTCAGGAGGCTGCCGTCCGGCAGTCTCATAAGCCAAACGGATAATGTTTTTAAGCCAAAAGGAAAGAGAGGTGGAAGTCGCTTTTTGACCTCTCCTTTTACCAGAATAAACAACAAACAAGGATGATGTTTGTCTGAAATCTTTAGTAGCCTCTAAATAGAATTTTAGAGCACGGACAACGTCCAAATTGTGTAACAAACGCTCCTTCTTTGAAACTGGATTTGGACACAAAGAAGGTACAACTATCTCCTGGTTAATATTTTTGTTAGAAACAACTTTAGGAAGAAAACCAGGCTTAGTACGCAAAACCACCTTATCTGCATGGAACACCAGATAAGGAGGAGAACACTGCAGAGCAGATAACTCTGAAACTCTTCTAGCAGAAGAGATTGCAACCAAAAACAAAACTTTCCAAGATAGTAACTTAATATCTACGGAATGTAAGGGTTCAAACGGAACCCCTTGAAGAACTGAAAGAACTAGATTTAAACTCCAGGGAGGAGTCAAAGGTCTGTAAACAGGCTTGATCCTAACCAGAGCCTGAACAAATGCTTGAACATCTGGCATAGCTGCCAGTCGTTTGTGTAGTAAGACAGATAAAGCAGAAATCTGTCCCTTTAGAGAACTTGCAGATAATCCTTTCTCCAAACCTTCTTGTAGAAAGGATAGAATCTTAGGAATCTTTATCTTGTTCCATGGAAATCCTTTGGATTCACACCAACAGATATATTTTTTCCATATTTTATGGTAAATTTTTCTAGTTACAGGCTTTCTAGCCTGAATCAGAGTATCTATTACAGAATCTGAAAACCCACGCTTTGATAAAATCAAGCGTTCAATCTCCAAGCCGTCAGCTGGAGAGAAACCAGATTCGGATGTTCGAATGGACCTTGAACAAGAAGGTCCTGTCTCAAAGGTAGCTTCCATGGTGGAGCCGATGACATATTCACCAGGTCTGCATACCAAGTCCTGCGTGGCCACGCAGGAGCTATCAAGATCACCAAAGCCCTCTCCTGATTGATCCTGGCTACCAGCCTGGGAATGAGAGGAAACGGTGGGAATACATAAGCTAGGTTGAAGGTCCAAGGTGCTACTAGTGCATCTACTAGAGTCGCCTTGGGATCCCTGGATCTGGACCCGTAGCAAGGAACCTTGAAGTTCTGACGAGACGCCATCAGATCCATGTCTGGAATGCCCCATAATTGAGTTATTTGGGCAAAGATTTCCGGATGGAGTTCCCACTCCCCCGGATGGAATGTCTGACGACTCAGAAAATCCGCTTCCCAATTTTCCACTCCTGGGATGTGGATCGCAGACAAGTGGCAGGAGTGATCCTCCGCCCATTGAATTATTTTGGTGACTTCTTCCATCGCCAGGGAACTCCTTGTTCCCCCCTGATGATTGATATATGCAACAGTCATCATGTTGTCTGATTGAAACCTTATGAATTTGGCCTTTGCTAGTTGAGGCCAAGCTTTGAGAGCATTGAATATCGCTCTCAGTTCCAGAATGTTTATCGGGAGAAGAGATTCTTCCCGAGACCATAGACCCTGAGCTTTCAGGGGTTCCCAGACCGCGCCCCAGCCCACCAGGCTGGCGTCGGTCGTGACAATGACCCACTCTGGTCTGCGGAAGCTCATTCCCTGTGACAGATTGTACAGGGTCCGCCACCAACGGAGTGAATCTCTGGTCTTTTGATCTACTTGAATCGTCGGAGACAAGTCTGTATAATCCCCATTCCACTGTCTGAGCATGCACAGTTGTAATGGTCTTAGATGAATTCGTGCAAAAGGAACTATGTCCATTGTTGCAACCATCAATCCTATTACTTCCATGCACTGCGCTATGGAAGGACGAAGAACAGAATGAAGTACTTGACAAGAGCTTAGAATTTTTGATTTTCTGACCTCTGTCAGAAAAATCCTCATTTCTAAGGAATCTATTATTGTTCCCAAGAAGGGAACTCTTGTTGACGGGGACAGAGAACTTTTTTCTTTGTTCACCTTCCATCCATGAGATCTGAGAAAGGCTAGGACGATGTCCGTATGAGCCTTTGCTTTTGACAGAGACGACGCTTGAATCAGGATGTCGTCCAAGTAAGGTACTACTGCAATGCCCCTTGGTCTTAGAACCGCTAGAAGGGACCCTAGTACCTTTGTGAAAATCCTTGGAGCAGTGGCTAATCCGAATGGAAGTGCCACAAACTGGTAATGCTTGTCCAGAAAAGCGAACCTTAGGAACTGATGATGTTCCTTGTGGATAGGAATATGTAGGTACGCATCCTTTAAATCCACGGTAGTCATAAATTGATTTTCCTGGATAGTAGGTAGGATCGTTCGAATAGTTTCCATTTTGAACGATGGTACCCTGAGAAATTTGTTTAGGATCTTGAGATCCAAAATTGGTCTGAATGTTCCCTCTTTTTTGGGAACTATGAACAGGTTGGAATAAAAACCCATCCCTTGTTCTCTTATTGGAACTGGATGAATCACTCCCATCTTTAACAGGTCTTCTACACAATGTAAGAATGCCTGTCTTTTTATTTGGTTTGAAGATAATTGAGACCTGTGGAACCTTCCCCTTGGGGGTAGTTCCTTGAATTCCAGGAGATAACCTTGAGAAACTATTTCTAGCGCCCAAGGATCCTGAACATCTCTTGCCCAAGCCTGAGCAAAGAGAGAAAGTCTGCCCCCCACCAGATCCGGTCCCGGATCGGGGGCTATCCCTTCATGCTGTTTTGGTAGCAGTGGTAGGCTTCTTGGCCTGCTTACCCTTGTTCCAGCCTTGCATTGGTTTCCAGGCTGGTTTGGGTTGTGAAGTATTACCCTCTTGCTTAGAGGATGTAGAATTAGAGGCTGGTCCGTTTCTGCGAAAGGGACGAAAATTAGGCTTATTTTTAGCCTTAAAAGACCTATCCTGTGGGAGGGCGTGGCCCTTTCCCCCAGTGATGTCTAAAATAATCTCTTTCAAATCAGGTCCAAATAATGTTTTACCCTTGAAAGGAATGTTAAGCAATTTTGTCTTGGAAGACACATCCGCTGACCAAGACTTTAGCCAAAGCGCTCTGCGCGCCACGATAGCAAACCCTGAATTTTTCGCCGCTAATCTAGCTAATTGCAAAGCGGCATCTAAAATAAAAGAGTTAGCCAATTTAAGTGCTTGAACTCTGTCCATAACCTCCTCATACGAAGATTCTTTATTGAGCGACTTTTCTAGTTCCTCGAACCAGAAACACGCTGCCGTAGTGACAGGAACAATACATGAAATTGGTTGTAGAAGGTAACCTTGCTGAACAAAAATCTTTTTAAGCAAACCCTCTAATTTTTTATCCATAGGATCTTTGAAAGCACAACTATCTTCGATAGAGTAGAAACCGCCCCCTCGACCTTGGGGACTGTCTGCCATAAGTCCTTTCTGGGGTCGACTATAGGAAATAATTTCTTAAATATAGGGGGGGGGGGACAAAAGGTATGCCGGGCCTTTCCCACTCTTTATTTACTATGTCCGCCACCCGCTTGGGTATAGGAAAAGCATCGGGGGGCACCGGAACCTCTAGGAACTTGTCCATCTTACATAACTTCTCTGGAATGACCAAATTGTCACAATCATCCAGAGTAGATAATACCTCCTTAAGCAGTGCGCGGAGATGTTCTAATTTAAATTTAAATGTCACAACATCAGGTTCAGCTTGATGAGAAATCTTTCCTGAATCTGAAATTTCTCCCTCAGACAAAACCTCCCTCATGGCCCCTTCAGATTGGTGTGAGGGTATGACAGAACAATTATCATCAGCGTCCTCTTGCTCTTCAGTGTTTAAAACAGAGCAATCGCGCTTTCTCTGATAAGTAGGCATTTTGGATAAAAGATTTGCTATAGAGTTATCCATTACAGCCGTTAATTGTTGCATGGTAATAAGTATTGGCACACTAGATGTACTAGGGGCCTCCTGTGTGGGCATAACTGGTGTAGACACAGTAGGGGATGATGTAGTATCATGTTTACTCCCCTCATTTGAGGAATCATCTTGGGCAATATCATTATCTGTGGCATTACTGTCCTTACTTTGTTTGGACACTATGGCACAATTATCACATAAATTTAAATGGGGAGACACATTGGCTTTCATACATATAGAACATAGCTTATTTGATGGTACAGACATGTTAAACAGGCTTAAACTTGTCAACAAAGCACAAAAAACGTTTTAAAATAAAACCGTTACTGTCTCTTTAAATTTCAAACTGAAAACACTTTATTACTGAATATGTGAAAAAGTATGAAGGAATTGTTCAAAATTAACCAAAATTTCACCACAGTGTCTTAAAGCATTAAAAGTATTGCACACCAAATTTCAGAGCTTTAACCCTTAAAATAACGGAACCGGAGCCGTTTTTACATTTAACCCCTATACAGTCCCAGCTATATGCTTTGCTGAGACCCAACCAAGCCCAGAGAGGAATACGATACCAAATTATGCCTTCTATAAGCTTTTTCAGTGATTCTTAGCTCCTCACACATGCATCTGCATGCCTTGCTCTCCAAAAACAACTGCGCATTAGTGGCGCGAAAATGAGGCTCTGTCTATAACTAGAAAAGGCCCCCATCTGAAAAAGGTGTCCAACACAGTGCCTGCCGTTTTTCTAAACAATCCCCAAGATTATAATAACCATTATTAGTTAGAATCTGCATAATATGCCTAGTAAAGCAATCGTTTTAGCCCAGAAAAATGTCTACCAGTTTTTGAAGCCCTTTTTGAAGCCCTTTATTCTTTTATGTTTAACTAAGAAAATGGCTTACCGGTCCCCATGAGGGGAAATGACAGCCTTCCAGCATTACATGGTCTTGTTAGAAATATGGCTAGTCATACCTTGAGCAGAAAGGTCTGCTAACTGTTTCCCCCAACTGAAGTTACTTCATCTCAACAGTCCTGTGTGGAAACAGCAATCGATTTTAGTAACTGTCTGCTAAAATCATCTTCCTCTTACAAACAGAAATCTTCATCCTTTTTCTGTTTCAGAGTAAATAGTACATACCAGCACTATTTTAAAATAACAAACACTTGATAGAAGAATAAAAACTACATTTAAACACCAAAAAAACTCTTAACCATCTCCGTGGAGATGTTGCCTGTGCAACGGCAAAGAGAATGACTGGGGAGGGCGGAGCCTAGGAGGGATCATGTGACCAGCTTTGCTGGGACTCTTTGCCATTTCCTGTTGGGGAAGAGAATATCCCACAAGTAAGGATGACGCCGTGGACCGGACACACCAATGTTGGAGAAAATTGGGTTTTATGTCCCTTTAAGTGAAACAGCAAATAAAATGATATGTATGTACAAAAATGCATATAGTGCAATCTTACCTAGATACCTAGATATTGTTGATATAAAAAGTCTACACACGCTTATGAAATTGCAGGTTTTTAAAAGATAAAGACAGAAATAACAACAATGTTAGTCATTTTTTTCCAGTCTGTAATGTGATCCTCCAACAAACAGAAATACAGAGGGGAAAAAAACATATGGCTAGATTACGAGTTTTGCGTTATGAGCGGTGCGGTACTAACTTGCATGTTATTGTAACCGCTAACTTCCCTACCGCACTGGTATTACAGGTTTATAAAAACCTGGCGTTATCAGGCAAAAAGTGAACGTAGAGCAAAATTTAGCTCTATACCGCACTCCAATACCAGCGCTGCTGAAAGCCGCGGTGAGCTGGCTTTAAGTGCTTGTGCACGATTTCCCCATAGACATCAATGGGGAGAGCCGGCTGAGATAAAGTCTAACACCTGCAAAAAAGCAGCATAAAGCTCAGTAACGCAACCCCATTGATTCCTATGGGGAAACAAAATTTATGTTTACACCTAACACCCTAACATGAACCCTGAGTCTAAACACCCCTAATCTTACACTTATTAACCCCTAATCTGCCGCCCCCGACATTGCCGACAACTACATTATATTTATTAACCCCTAATCTGATGCCCCCGACATCGCCGACACCTACATTATATTTATTAACCCCTAATCTGCTGCCCCCAACATCGACGACACCTACATTACACTTATTAACCCCTAATCTGCCACTCCGGACATCGCCGACACCTACATTATATTTATTAACCCCTAATCTGCCGCCCCCATCATCGCCGACACATACATTATACTTATTAACCCCTAATCTACCGCTCCGGATATCGCCGCCACTATAATAAACATATTAACCCCTAAACCGCCGCACTCACACATCACAAACACTAGTTAAATATTATTAACCCCTAATCTGCCGCCCCTAACATCCCCGCCACCTACCTACATTTATTAACCCCTAATCTGCCGCCCCCAGCGTCGCCACTATACTAAATTTATTAACCCCTAAACCTAAGTCTAACCCTAACCCTAACACCCCCTAACTTAAATATAATTTAAATAAATCTAAATAAAACCTACTATCATTACCTAAATAATTCCTATTTAAAACTAAATACTTACCTGTAAAATAAACCCTAAGCTAGCTACAATATAACTAATATTTACATTGTAGCTAGCTTAGGGTTTATTTTTATTTTACAGGCAAGTTTGTATTTATTTTAACTAGGTAGACTAATTAGTAAATAGTTATTAACTATTTACTAACTACCTAGCTAAAATAAATACAAATTTACCTGTAAAAAAAAACCTAACCTGAGTTAAACTAACATCTAACCTTACACTACAATTAAATAACTTACATTTATTAAATACAATTACCTAAATTACAAAAAAAAAAAAACCACTAAATTACTCAAAATAAAAAAAGAAATTATCAGATATTTAAACTAATTACACCTAATCTATTAGCCCTATCAAAAAAAAAAAAAAAACCCTAGCCTAAAGTAAACTAAACTACCAATAGCCCTTAAAGGGACAGTCTAGGCCAAAATAAACTTTCATGATTCAGATAGAGCATGTCATTTTAAACAATTTTCCAATTTACTTTTATCACCAATTTTGCTTTGTTCTCTTGGTATTCTTAGTTGAAAGCTTAACCTAGGAGGTTCATATGCTAATTTCTTAGACCTTGAAGCCCACCTCTTTCAGATTGTATTGTAACAGTTTTTCACCACTAGAGGGTGTTAGTTCACGTATTTCATATAGATAACACTGTGCTCGTGCACGAGAAGTTATCTGGGAGCAGGCACTGATTGGCTAGACTGCAAGTCTGTCAAAAGAACTGAAAAAAAGGGTCAGTTTGCATAGGCTTAGATACAAGATAATCACAGAGGTTAGAGGTATATTATTATAACTGTGTTGGTTATGCAAAACTGGGAAATGGGTAATAAAGGGATTATCTATCTTTTAAAACAATGAAAATTCTGGTGTAGACTGTCCCTTTAAAAGGGCCTTTTGCAGGGCATTGCCCAAAGAAATCAACTCTTTTACCTGTAAAAAAAAAATACAAACAACCCGCAACAGTAAAAACCACCACCCACACAACCAACCCCCCAAATAAAATCCTAACTTAAAAAACCTAAACTCCCCATTGCCCTGAAAATGGCATTTGGATTGGCATTGCCCTTTAAAGGGCATTTAGCTCTCAAACCCTAATCTAAAAATAAAACCCACCCAATAAACCCTTAAAAAAAAAACTATCACTAACCCCGAAGATCCACTTACAGTTTTGAAGACAGGACATCCATCCTCAACGAAGCCGGGAGAAGTCTTCATCCAAGCGGCAGAAGTCCTCAAAGAAGCCGGGAGAAGTCTTCATCCAAACCGGCAGAAGTGGTCCTCCAGACGGGCAGAAGTCTTCATCCAGACGGCATCTTCTATCTTCATCCATCCGGCGCGGAGCGGGTCCATCTTCAAGACATCCGGCGCGGAGCATCCTCTTCAATCGAAGTCTTCTTCCAGAATGAAGGTTCCTTTAAGTGACGTCATCCAAGATGGCGTCCCTTGAAATCCAATTGGCTGATAGAATTCTATCAGCCAATCGGAATTAAAGGTGAAAAAATCCTATTGGCTGATGCAATCAGCCAATAGCATTGAGCTTCAATCCTATTGGCTGATCCAATCAGCCAATAGGATTGAGCTCGCATTTTATTGGCTTTTCCAATCAGATGTCTTGAAGATGGACCTGCTCCACATCGGATGGATGAAGATAGAAGATGCCGTCTGGATGAAGACTTCTGCCCATCTGGAGAACCACTTCTACCAGCTTGGATGAAGACTTCTCCCGGCTTCGTGGGTTTTATTTTTAGATAAGGGTTTGGTCACTTGAAAAAGAGCTAAATGCCATTTTAAGGGCAATGCCCATCCAAATGCCCTTTTCAGGGCAATGGGGAGCTTAGGGTTTTTTCAGTTAGGATTTTATTTGGGGGGTTGGTTGTGTGGGTGGTGGGTTTTACTGTTGGGGGGTTGTTTGTATATTTTTTACAGGTTAAAGAGCTGATTTCTTTGGGGCATTGCCCCGCAAAAGGCCCTTTTAAGGGCTATTGGTAGTCTAGTTTAGGCTAGGTTTTTTTTTTTTTATTTTGGGGGGCTTTTTTATTTTGATAGGGCTATTAGATTAGGTGTAATTAGTTTAAATGTCTGAAAATTTCTTTTTTTATTTTGTGTAATTTAGTGTGTTTTTTTTGTAATTTAGGTAATTGTATTTAATTTAGGTAATTGATTTAATTGTAGTGTAAGGTTAGGTGTTAGTGTAAGACAGGTTAGGTTTTATTTCACAGGTAAATTTGTATTTATTTTAGCTAGGTAGCTAGTAAATAGTTAATAACTATTTAGTAACTATTCTACCTAGTTAAAATAAATACAAACTTGCCTGTGAAATAAAAATAAAACCTAAGCTAGATATAATGTAACTATTAGTTATATTGTAGCTAGCTTATGGTTTATTTTACAGGTAAGTATTTAGTTTTAAATAGGAGTTATTTAGTTATTAATAGTAGGTTTTATTTAGATTTATTTTAATTATATTACCGTTAGGGGTGTTAGGGTTAGATTTAGGGTTAGGTTTATAGGTTAATATGTTTATTATAGTGGCGGCGATGTCGCGAGCGGCAGATTAGGGGTTAATAATTTTATTTTAGTGTTTGCCATGCTGGAGGGCCTCGGTTTAGGGGTTAATAGGTAGTTTATGGGTGTTAGTGTACTTTGTAACACTTTAATTATGAGTTTTATGCTACAGCTTTGTAGTGTAAAACTCATAACTACTGACTTTAGATAGTGTTACGAATCTTGCAGTATAGGCTGTACCGCTCACTTTTTGGCCTCCCAGAAAAAGCTTGTAATATCGTCGTTATGGAAGTTCCATTGAAAAAAGACTTCATTTAATTTGCGTTACGGCCAAAAAAGTGTACGGTACAGCTTTTTTGACAAGACTCGCAATAGCAGCGGTAGTGAAAAAGCAGCGTTATAACCCATAACGCTGCTTTTTCACTTATAACGCAAAACTTGTAATCTAGCCGATAGTTAACTATTAGTAACATTAAAAAAAAAAGAAAGAAAAACACCACCACACTGATTGCCTTGTTCACAGTTAATCAATTACATTATATGGGACTGATTTATCAAGCTCCGTATGGAGCTGTATGCAGCTGTTTCCAGGCGAGCTAGAAACGAGAGCTAAGAAGCAGCGGTCTTAAGACCACTCGCTGCTCCTTAACTTGTCCAACACCTCTGAGGTGGCGGACAGCAATCGACCTGATCACATACGATTGGGTTGATTTACATCCCCTGCTAGCGGCCGATTGGCCGTGAATGTACAGGGGGTGCCATTGCACAAGCATTTCTAATGAAATGCTTGTACAGTGATAAATGCTGGCAGCGTATGCTGTCTGCATTTATCGATGTGCAGTGGACATGATCGCTACATCGGATCATGTCCGTTTGCACTTTGATAAATTGCCCCCTATATCATGACTGTAGGTAAATAGCATACATCTGCTATCTATGAAAGTGATTATGATTAAACCCATATTATTTTAAAGTTATTTCATACAAATTAGCTTTGGTTTTGCAACAGTCCAGTACAGTTGGTCAGTAATGTCGCCACTTCACACGTTTCTTCTTCAGCACATTATCAATGCAGTTGCAGTGCAGGAGTCTGTCAGCAGAGGGAGCCTGCAATCAGCTTCATCAGTGCTTACTGTGATCACATGGAATTTTACTGAAATCTCATGAGATTTCATAGTCAAGTTCCTTAAAGTGAATGTCAATTTTGATGCAAAAGTGCCCGGTTTTTAAAAATTTGATTAAAAACAGGGGCACTTTAATTCATCAAAATTTACATTTCACTCCTGTTGAGAAAAAAACTATAAAAACCTTTTAATCTTCACAGCAGCTCCAGCTTCCTCCACCGGTCGCAAAGCCTCTTCCTGGGTCTAAAATGAGGAATCCGGCTTCCTCCAATCACGGCGTTGAATCAGACACTGATTCCCCCGGGGGGAAAGCCGTGATTGGAGGATGACCTATCCATCATTTCTGACGTCAGAAATGGCTTGCAATGACCGGAGGAAGCTGGAGCTGCTGTGAAGATTGGTATGTTTTTTTTCTCAACAGGAGTGAAATGTAAATTGTGATGAGTTAAAGTGCCCCTGTTTTTAATCGAATTTTTAAAAACCGGGCACTTTAGCATCAAAATTGACTTTCACTTTAAACTAAAGAGGAAATTTAAAAGGAATGTGCTGCACATGCCATATATACACTCTCTTGCAAGTCCTGGGGCATGCATCCTGATTGGCTTCTCAAAGTCCTTTTACAATGGAATTTGGTCACTGAGGAAATTTTGAGGTAATACATCTTTCTTTTTTTACATAGTGATGTTCAGGTGATTTTTTTTAGTCAATTATTCAACATAGATATAAGTTCTCTGTGATAGTGAATCTAGCAGTATATACATTTACAGTTTGCAGCATATACAAATTAAACTGCAATTGTTTCACTATAATTTAACTAGTATTTGCTTCTAGTTTAGTAACATTACTTTTCTGTAAGGCAATAAGTGTACTGTGAACTTTGAATAAACTTCAAAGCTGGCGAATTAAAGGGACAGTAAACACCTTGTGATATATTTTCATTATTTATTTTCCACCTGTAATTTAGCATTGAATATTGAGCAATTTCTATTTCCTAAAACTTGAAATGTGCCTTGCATACACCTCAATGCTAAGGGCTCGATTTATCAAAGCCCTACGTCTGCAAATTCTCACAAGAACTTGCTTGCCGTAATTTAACAAGCAGCGGTCACCAGACCGCTGCTTCCCTAACCTCTTTGCCACCTCTAAGATGGCAAAATTCAATCTCCGTGGTCTAGTCCGACCGAGAAGATTGACAGCTCCTGCCCGCTTGTGATTGGCTGTGCGCGGGCAGGGGTGGGATTGCAATGGTGATTACCTGCAGGTAAATTTGCCCCGCCACAGGTGAGCTGAGGCGTACAGGTGCTCATATACGCGCCCTTGTCCACCTCAGCTTTAATAAATCTAGCCCTCTATATCTGTCCCTAAGTGGCTATATCAGGTAACAACTGCAAAACAATGTATTTTATACTAACGTTATAACAGTGACTAGCCTTTTTGTTTGTGGACTAAAACCATGATTGGCTCATCCAAATAAGGTAAATAGTGGATGGAGTTTGATAATTGAAAACTAATTACAGTAAAAAGGAGTTTAATTTTGTTGTAAAAATGTTAAAGGGGCCATTAAAAAATGTTATTGTTTAAAAATATAGATGATCCATTTATTAGCCATTCCCCAGTTTTGTATAACAAACATTCGCCTAGATTTAGAGTTCTGCGTTAGCCGTCAAAACCACCGTTAGGGGCTCCTAACGCTGGTTTTGGCCGCCCGCTGGTATTTAGAGTCAGGAAAGGGTCTAACACTCACTTTGCCGCCGCGACTTTTCCATACCGCAGATCCCCCTACGCCATTTGCGTATCCTATCTTTTCAATGGGATCTTTCTAACGGCGGTATTTAGAGTCTTGGCTGAAGTGAGCGTTAGAAATCTAACGACAAGACTCCAGCCGCAGAGAAAAGCCAGGAGTTAAGAGCTTTCTGGGCTAACGCCGGTTCATAAAGCTCTTAACTACTGTGCTCTAAAGTACACTAACACCCATAAACTACCTAAGTACCCCTAAACCGAGCCCCCCCCCATCGCCGCCACCCTATTAATTTTTTTTAACCCCTTATCTGCCGACCGCACATTGCCGCCACCTACATTATCCCTATGTACCCCTAATCTGCTGCCCCTAACACTGCCGTCACCTACATAATATTTATTAACCCCTAATCTGCCAACCGGACCTCACCGCTACTATAATAAAGTTATTAACTCCTAATTCGCCTCACTCCCGCCTCAATAACCCTATAATAAATAGTATTAACCCCTAATCTGCCCTCCCTAACATCGTCAACACCTAACTTCAAGTATTAACCCCTAATCTGCCGACCGGACCTCACCGCTACTATAATAAAGTTATTAACTCCTAATTCGCCTCACTCCCGCCTCAATAACCCTATAATAAATAGTATTAACCCCTAATCTGCCCTCCCTAACATCGTCAACACCTAACTTCAAGTATTAACCCTAATCTGCCGACCGGACCTCACCGCTACTCTAATAAATTTATTAACCCCTAAAGCTAAGTCTAACCCTAACACTAACACCCCCCTAAGTTAAATATAATTTTTATCTAACAAAATAAATTAACTCTTATTAAATAAATTATTCCTATTTAAAGCTAAATACTTACCTGTAAAATAAACCCTAATATAGCTACAATATAAATTATAATTATATTGTAGCTATTTTAGGATTAATATTTATTTTACAGGTAACTTTGTATTTATTTTAACCAGGTACAATAGCTATTAAATAGTTAATAACTATTTAATAGCTACCTAGTTAAAATAATTAAAAAATTACCTGTAAAATAAATCCTAACCTAAGTTACAATTAAACCTAACACTACACTATCAATAAATTAATTAAATAAAATACCTACAATTATCTACAATTAAACCTAATACTACACTATCAATAAATTAATTACATACAAATACCTACAAATAAATACAATTAAATAAACTAACTAAAGTGCAAAAAATAAAAAAAGAACTAAGTTACAAAAAATAAAAAAATAATTTACAAACATTAGAAAAATATTACAATTTTAAGCTAATTACACCTACTCTAAGCCCCCTAATAAAATAACAAAGCCCCCCAAAATAAAAAAATGCCCTACCCTATTCTAAAATACAAATAGAAAAGCTCTTTTACCTTACCAGCCCTTAAAAGGGCCTTTTGCGGGGCATGTCCCAAAGAATTCTGCTCTTTTGCCTGTAAAAAAAAACATACAATACCCCCCCAACATTACAACCCACCACCCACATACCCCTAATCTAACCCAAACCCCCCCTTAAATAAACCTAACACTAAGCCCCTGAAGATCTCCCTATCTTATCTTCACCACGCCGGGTATCACCGATCCGTCCAGAAGAGGCTCTGAAATCTTCATCCAAGCCCAAGCGGGGGCTGAAGAGGTCCATCATCGGGCTGAACAGGTCCATCATCCGGCTGAAGTCTTGATCCAAGCGGGGGCTGAAGAGATCCATCATCCGGCTGAAGTCTTGATCCAAGCGAAGGGGGCTGAAGAGATCCATCATCCGGTTGAAGTCTTCTATCAAGCGGCATCTTCAATCTTCTTTCTTCCGGATCCATCTTCATCCCGCTGACGCGGAACATCCATCCTGGCCGACGACTTCCCGACGAATGACGGTTCCTTTAAGGGACGTCATCCAAGATGGCGTCCCTCGAATTCCGATTGGCTGATAGGATTCTATCAGCCAATCGGAATTAAGGTAGGAAAATTCTCATTGGCTGATGGAATCAGCCAATCAGATTGAGCTTGCATTCTATTGGCTGTTCCGATCAGCCAATAGAATGCAAGCTCAATCTGATTGGCTGATCCAATCAGCCAATCGGATTGAACTTGAATCTGATTGGCTTATTCAATCAGCCAATCAGAATTTTCCTACCTTAATTCCGATTGGCTGATAGAATCATATAAGCCAATCAGAATTCAAGGGACGCCATCTTGGATGACGTCCCTTAAAGGAACCGTCATTCATCGGGAAGTCGTCGGCCAGGATGGATGTTCCGCCTCGGCGGGATGAAGATGGATCCGGAAGAAAGAAGATTGAAGATGCCGCTTGATAGAAGACTTCAGCCGGATGATGGATCTCTTCAGCCCCTGCTTGGATCAAGACTTCAGCCGGATGATGGACCTCTTCAGCCGGATGATGGACCTCTTCAGCCCGATGATGGACATCTTCAGCCCCCGCTTGGGCTTGGATGAAGATGTTGGAGCCTCTTCTGGACGGATCGGTGATACCCGGTGTGGTGAAGATAAGGTAGGGAGATCTTCAGGGGCTTAGTGTTAGGTTTATTTAAGGGGGGTTTGGGTTAGATTAGGGGTATGTGCGTGGTGGGTTGTAATGTTGGGGGGGTATTGTATGGGTTTTTTTACAGGCAAAAGAGCAGAATTCTTTGGGGCATACCCCGCAAAAGGCCCTTTTGTATTTTAAAATAGGGTAGGGCATTTTTTTATTTTGGGGGGCTTTGTTATTTTATTAGGGGGCTTAGAGTAGGTGTAATTAGCTTAAAATTGTTGTAATATTTTTCTAATGTTTGTAAATTATTTTTTTATTTTTTGGAACTTAGTTCTTTTTTTATTTTTTGTTATTTAGTTAGTTTATTTAATTGTATTTATTTGTAGGTATTTTATTTAATTAATTTATTGATAGTGTAGTGTTAGGTTTAATTGTAGATAATTGTAGGTATTTTATTTAATTAATTTATTGATAGTGTAGTGTTAGGTTTAATTGTAACTTAGGTTAGGATTTATTTTACAGGTAATTTTGTAATTATTTTAACTAGGTAGCTATTAAATAGTTATTAACTATTTAATAGCTATTGTACCTGGTTAAAATAAATACAAAGTTACCTGTAAAATAAATATTAATCCTAAAATAGCTACAATATAATTATAATTTATATTGTAGCTATATTAGGGTTTATTTTACAGGTAAGTATTTAGCTTTAAATAGGAATAATTTATTTAATAAGAGTTAATTTATTTCGTTAGATAAAAATTATATTTAACTTAGGGGGGTGTTAGTGTTAGGGTTAGACTTAGCTTTAGGGGTTAATAAATTTATTAGAGTAGCGGTGAGGTCCGGTCGGCAGATTAGGGGTTAATACTTGAAGTTAGGTGTCGGCGATGTTAGGGAGGGCAGATTAGGGGTTAATACTATTTATTATAGGGTTATTGAGGCGGGAGTGAGGCGGATTAGGGGTTAATAACTTTATTATAGTAGCGGTGAGGTCCGGTCAGCAGATTAGGGGTTAATAAGTGTAGGTAGGTGGCGGCGACGTTGGGGGCGGCAGGTTAGGGGTTAATAAATATAATATAGGGGTCAGCGGGGTTAGGGGCAGCAGATTAGGGGTTAATAATAATAATATGCAGGGGTCAGCGATAGCGGGGGCGGCAGATTAGGGGTTAATAAGTGTAAGATTAGGGGTGTTTAGACTCGGGGTACATGTTAGGGTGTTAGGTGCAGACTTAGGAAGTGTTTCCCCATAGGAAACAATGGGGCTGCGTTAGGAACTGAACGCTGCTTTTTTGCAGGTGTTAGGTTTTTTTCAAGCTCAAACGGGAATGGGGGAATCGTGCACGAGCACGTTTTTTGAAGCTGGCCACGTCCATAAGCACCGCTGGTATTTACAGTTGCAGTGGCGGGAAATTTTGCTCTACGTTCCCTTTTTGGAGCCTAACGCAGCCCTTCTGTGAACTCTAAATACCAGCGGTATTTAAAAGGTGCGGGGGGAAAAAAGCATGCGTAGCTAACGCACCCCTTTGGCCGCAGAACTCTAAATCTAGTGGACTGTTTTATTAATATACTTTTTACCTCTGTGATTACCTTGTATCTAAGCCTCTGCTGACTGCCCCTTATCTTAGTGCATTTTACAAACTTGAATTTTAGCCAATTAATGAGTCCTGCATAACATAGGAGTGAGCACAATGTTATTTATATGGCACACATGAACTAGCATTGTCTGGATGTTAAAAGCTAATAAAATACTCTGAGATAAGAGGCAGCCTGCAGGGGCTTAGAAATAGGCAGAGATTTAGAGGTTATAAAGTATATTAATATAACAGTCCTTTTAAGACTTGGCAGATACATATCTCAAAACAGAATGCACCTGTCATGGTTGATTATATATTTCTTATCTGTTCTATGTAAAATGTTTGCATCTATTGTGTATTATTATTGTTTTTGAATTTTATTGTACCCTATTGTATCAATGCAATGTTTTGTGGACCCAGGACATACTTGAAAACGAGAGAAATCTCAATGTATCCTTCCTGGTAAAATATTTTATAAATAAATAAATATGTTATTCTAAAGCAACACAACAGAAATGTCTTCTAAATACAAGCTGTTTATTGTCCTTATAAATCAGTGAGAGGAGGTGTACAATTCTTAGAGAGTAAGCTGTATTGTGAGAAAGCTTTAGACACACCCTAGGGCATAGCTTTCCAAACTTTTCATGTTGGTGACACACTTTTTATACCTACATCATTTTGCGACACAATAATTCAGTTGTACAAGCAAACAGGAGGTTAAACTAATTTGTTTTAAAAAATACGGACACATACATAAATTATATAATAACAAAATGTATTTACAAGTAACAGTATGTATGTGCAAGAATTAAAAAAAAAAAAATATATATATATATATATATATATATTACCAATAGCTACTTACTATTTTAATGGGATGAACACAGTTTCTGAATATTTGGCGGAATATTAGATAAAGACACTCGCATTACATCATCAATCATTTTTAAGTTTCCACTAAAACTTTAAACTTCCTATCCATATATCAAGAGCAGGAGCAGCAATCCACTACTGGGAGCTTGCTGCAAAAAAACAAAAAACACTTTGACTTCTGACCAGCTCAGCGTTTAAACTGCTGCCCTCAGAGCTCTGCGAGTCCGACTGAATACTGCCTGCTCTTCAAACACACTGCTGTCCCACTCACTGACTACACATGCAGTCACAAACTGATTGAGGAGACTACACGTGCAGTCAGGAGCCAATGTGCCACCAATGGGAATAGTTTCAGTTCCCGCTGAGCTGCACCAATAGGTTAAAATGATCTGTGACCCACTAGGTATCAATAACATGTCAACTACGTGATATGCATAGCAGGCAGACATAAAGTCGGAAACCAAAATAAAAATTCTTAAAAAAATTCTAAAGAATTAGTGCTGAAGCTGGGACACACCTACACACTGCTGCCGACACACTAATGTGTCACAACACACAGTTTGGAAAGCACTGCCCTAGGGACTCTGCAGTCCCTCTCAATTGTATTGCTTTCTATCTGCGTTGCAGCAGAATAGTGAAGCAGCTTAGGTCTGCCTTTTGCTTGAATTGTCAATTGTATTATATACAATCCTACTACAAATGTATATATCAAAATATATATATATGTATATATATATATATATATATATATACACACATACTATTTTAGTGTTCATTCTTGCAGAATAAAAGTGTTTGTTATTTACTTACATGCTACAAAGAAAATGTATTTATTTATTTATAAAATATTTTAACAGGAAGGATACATTGAGATTTCTCTCGTTTTCAAGTATGTCCTGGGATCACAAAACATTGCATTGATACAATAGGGTACAATAAAATTCAAAAACAATAATAATACACAATAGATGCAAACATTTTACATAGAACAGGTAGGAAATATATAATCAACCATGACAGGTGCATTCTGTTTTGAGATATGTAGAGAGGGATCTCTTAAAGGATATTAGGCTTGGGGAAGGTTTGAAAGTGTGCGGGAGGTCGTTCCATAACTGTGGCGCTCTGTAGGAAAAGGAGGATCGAGCTGCTTTCTTTTTGTATTGAGGCAAACTAAATAATGTGCTGGTACTGGATTGGAGGTTATAGGAGGTGGGAATAGCCGGGGAGAGCATTCTGCTCAGGTAGGGTGGGAGCTTCCCAGAAAGGCTCTTAAACACAAGGCAGGAAAGATGGAGGGTGCGTCTGGATTCCAGCGTCAGCCAGTTTAGTTCTTTTAGCATGTCACAATGGTGGGTCCTGTAGTTACATTGTAGCACAAAGCGGCAGAATGAGTTATACAATGTATTAAGTTTATTAAGGTGAGTTTGTGGTGCAGGTGCGTATGCTACGTCCCCGTAATCCATGATAGGCATCAGCATTTGCTGTACAATCTTTTCCTTTACTGTAGGGCTGAGGCAAGATTTGTTTTTGTACAGGGCACTTAGTTTTGGATAAAGTTTAGATGCAAGTTTTTCTATGTGGAGGCCAAAAGATAGATTGGGGTCTAACAACATACCCAAGAATGGACTGCAGTCAGAGTGCAATTGGATTTTGTTTTGATGCGTAGATGGGAATTTTGTAATTTGTGTTATTTAGGTCCCGTTCCAAAGATCATTGTGTCAGTTTTGTCAGTGTTTAGGAAGAGTTTTTTTTTTGAGATCCACTTTTCTACCTCTGTGAACTGGTCTTGGAGCACTGCTTTAAGCTGCGGCAGATCGGAATTGTTTGCGTAGATTACCGTGTCATCTGCGTACGTGTGTATAGTTGAGAATTTGCAGACATTAGGCAGATCATTTATAAATAACTAGTCCTAAAGCCTGTTCACACGGGCCATTTTTTGCAGTACAGCGGTCCCACCCCTTGCGCTCTCTTCCTCCCCCTCTCTTTTGCTCTCTCTCTCTCTCCCCCTCTCTTTTGCTCTCTCCCCCCTCTCTTTTGCACTCTCTCTCGCTCCACCTCTCTTTTGCTCTCTCTACCCCCTCTCTTTTTGCTCTCTCTCCCCTCTATTTTTGCTCCCTCTCTCCCCCTCTCTTTTGCTTTCTCTCCCCCCTCTCTTTTGCTCTCTCCCCCCTCTTTTGTGCTCTCTCTCTCTCTCCCTTCTCTTTTGTGCTCTCTCTCCCCCCTCTCTTTTGCGCTCTCTCTCTTCCCCCTCTCTTTTGCGCTTTCTCTCCCATCCCTCTCTTTTGTACTCTCTCTCTCCCCATTCCTCTCTTTTGCGCTCTCTCTCTCTCCCCATCCCTCTCTTTTGCGCTCTCTCTCTCCCCATCCCTCTCTTTTGCGCTCTCTCTCTCCCCATCCCTCTCTTTTGCGCTCTCTCTCTCCCCATCCCTCTCTTTTGCTCTGTCTCTCTCCCCATCCCTCTCTTTTACTCTGTCTCTCTCCCTAATCCTCTCTTTTGCTCTGTCTCTCTCCCCATCCCTCTCTTTTGCTCTGTCTTTCTCCCCATCCCTCTCTTTTGCTCTGTCTCTCTCTCCCCCATCCCTCTCTTTTGCTCTGTCTCTCTCTCCCCATCCCTCTCTTTTGCTCTGTCTCTTTCTCTCCCACCCCTCTCTTTTGCTCTGTCTCTCTCTCTCCCACCCCTGTCTTTTGCTCTGTCTCTCTCTCTCCCACTCCTCTCTTTTTCGCTGTCTCTCTCTCTCACCCCTCTCTTTTGCTCTGTCTCTCTCTCTCTCCCACTCCTCTCTTTTGCTCTGTCTCTCTCTCTCCAACCCCTCTCTTTTGCTCTGTCTCTCTCCCACCCCTCTCTTTTGCTCTGTCTCTCTCTCTCCCACTCCTATCTTTTTCTCTCTCTCTCTCTCTCACCCCTCTCTTTTGCTCTGTCTCTCTCTCTCTCTCTCTCCGACCCCTCTCTTTTGCTCTGTCTCTCGCTCTCCTACCCCTCTCTTTTGCTCTGTCTCTCTCTCTCCCACCCCTCTCTTTTGCTCTGTCACTCTCCCACCTCTCTTTCTATCTATCTCTCTCCCTTTATCTTTCTTTCTCTCTCCCATGCGTGACCGTGCCCGGACACGCCCCCGTCACGCCCCCACCACGCCGCTCACGCCCAGCCATGTCCACTTTCGCCTGCTCCGGCTGTTCAGGTAGGAACACTAAGGCCAGGTATGTTTGTCCTCGCACAGTCTCTATTGTGCATGACTGCATCTGACAAACATACCTGGCCTTTTATTATATAGGATGTGAATAGTAGGGGGCCGAGAATGGAACCTTGGGGAACACCACACGTGACTGGGAGAGGGAGGGAGTCACTGTCAGATATGGAGACATATTGTGATTGATCCGATACATATGATCGAAACCAGGTTAACGGACGATCAGCAATACCGGAGTTTTTTAGTTTGAGCAGTAGTATGTCGTGGTCTACTGTGTCAAAGGCCTTTGCAAAATCAGGGAAAATAGCTCCAGTTAGGTCTACTTGTTCCATGCCAGTTTGGATGTCGTTGCAAACTTTTAGGAGGGCAGTTGTAGTGGAGGGATTCGAGCAAAAACCTGATTGGTCAGGGGTCAGATAGTTAGATTGTTGGTAATACTTGCATAATTGCGTATGGACGTATTTTTCTAAGATTTTTGATAATACAGGGAGCAATGATATAGGGCGATAGTTAGAAACCAAGGTTAACTCCCCACTTTTATGAATAGGCACTACTCTTGCAGTTTTCCAAAGTTTGGGTATGTATCCAGACATCAAGGATTCGTTAATTAGGGTTGTGACAGGTTTAGCAATTGCCGGCGCACTGAGCTTCAACAGCATCAACATTTAAAAAATACGTTTATATGTTTGGTTCTTTTTTTCTTGGTGTGCATCAACATACCTACAGGGATGCAGGAAGTACCTGGGACTACATTACTAGTGAAATTTGTACTGCCATTTTTGTATTTCTATAAACAATATATAGTATTTGTTATGCCTTTATTATTGTCTTACATTTCGTGGTTGGTACCTGTCTAATTAGTGGGGTTGCTTTTCTATATACTGTACAGGAATGGTAGTGAGTAGAAGCTTTGCATTGGAAGATGTCCCAATTCCCCATTTGAGCGATTTCTGTCATTGTCACATAGAAACATAGAAGCATAGATTTTGACGGCAGATAAAAAACATAGGCCTAAAAAGTCTGCCGAATATTTGCTAAAAGCAGGCACAGACTGACCATAGGGCATGCCGGGCAAATGCCCGGTGGGCTGTTTACCTTTGCCCCAACCACCATTGCCATTCAGTGTACACACTTATTAGTTATTTTGCCCCCACAGTCTATTTACTTTAAGTTTAGTGATCCAGACAGGGCTGTAAAGTCAGTGTACATGCAATCTCTGACTTGCCCCCAAAAGTTTTATTTCCTTTGAGACAGGCAGACAGCGGTGAGGCTCAGGGCTGTACAGTGTGACATTCATGTGGGGCATACATGCAATATAATTGGTAGAATGAGTGCGCACTCTATAGATTAAATTTACTCCTTAAAACAAATGATAGTATTCTAATCTTGTGTTGCCAATGTCCTTGTCTCAATGTTTGAATAGACACGTGTTTAAGTTTTGGGCCAATAGGAAGCTGAGTTACTCGTCACTATATGTTTCAAAAAATTTAACGGTTAGTCCTCTCTTGTTACGAGAAAAAATGTCACAGTATAAAGCGTTTTATACAAATTACAGGATCTTTAAGCTGTAACCCAAAAAAATCCTTTCATGAAAACAGATTTTCTCACGCTGAATGTTGTTATATAGCTTCGGTAATATTCTCACACTGTCTTAGCTGTTTATATTTTTAGACTCCCAGTACATGTTACCTGTATTCTAACCTTTGGGTTGTGAGATCTGTACTTATCTGCCTTTCAATGACACTGTGTATTTGTTTAGCGTGTCTCCAGGCTGTCAGGTCTCCCCTCTGGTTGCAGGATTTTTCCGGAGCTATAAGGGTTCACACAAAGCCTTCAGGTAGGATACTTCAAACGGCTGTGTGTACTTATTCTCAGCTCCTGGTTGTTCCACAGCTTTTTCAGCACAGTTGATTACCACTCATCCGGTTACGGCTGAAATCCAGCCAAGCATTTTTTTCAAACAAGTTCTCAATTTTTTCTGAACCACTTGTTCTTTTCTTTGCAGTGGTTAAAAGTTTGCTTCTTTCATCACAGGGTGTTACACATCAACGCGTTTCAGCTCCACAAGAGCCTTTTTCAAGATGTTTTCCTGTGATACTCATGCTTCCTTTTAAAGCCAAAATTGATCAATTGATTTCCCATCTTAAAGGGCCATTTTAAGGCATTTCATACATAGTATTATATCTCAAATGAACACCAATCTAACAAATAATAAATGTTACTATAAACAATTACATAGTCACAACTATAAAAAACAGTCTTTGTATTGCAAACTTCATATTAAAATATTCTCACATGTACTAAATAAATAAAAGAAAAGAACTCGTATTATTCAGACAGAGACCTATCTACAATCAATCTAAAAATAATGGTTGTAATTCCTAAAAGACTCTCATTATTGGAAGGATATATAAATTCATATATAAGAGAACGTAATGTTCTTAAAGGGACATTTGAGTTAATATTACTATAAACTGTTAAATTAGTATTATTATAAACAGTTATGATGTCACAACTATAAAAAACTCTTTGTATAATACAAACTTCATATTAAAAAATGCTCACATATACGCTAAATATTTAATATCAAGGAACCTGTACTACTCTAACAATCTACAATAATGGTTATAATTTCTAAAACAATCTAATTCTTAGGAGGATTAGTAAATTCATACATAAAAGAATGTTATGTTCTTAAAGGGACATTTAAATTAATTTTATATCTTAAAAAATCCATAATACTCATAGAGAGACCTAACTGCACTCGACCTAGAACTAGTGATCTCATTTGGGAGATAATCTATGTTTTTATTCTTAAAAGGGTATTAAAGATTAAACAAAATATACAGAAGGTATCAAGTGTCTTCAAAGGGACAATCACATTTAACTTCTAAATCCACTTTCTTTAGTCATAAACCTGACAGAATAAATATCAATTAACATCTTAAAGGGACAGTAAGCAAGGAAATTTCTTTGGAAAATAAAATTGATTCTTAAAAAATAATAAAATCTAATATAAAAGTTATAAAACTGATAATCATATCTATAAAATTATTCTTTTAAAATGGAAATAGCCATGCCTCCAACTTAATTATATTATTAATGTATGAAAAGGTTTAGGTCTAATTCGGCATTTAATCCTAATGGATAAAGGGTTTTAAAATTGTATATCAATTCGGCCTCATTGTATAATAAATTGCGTTCATGGTTACCCCCTCTCCAATTTTTCTTAATCAATTTAATGCCCCAAAATTTAAAACCTACTGTGCTTTTTTTATGTACTGCTTTAAAATGTTTAGATAGCATGTGTCCTTCAAATCCATTCTTTATATTATTAAGGTGCTCACAGATCCTATCTTTAAGACATCGACTAGTTTGATCTAAATATTGTTTGGAACATAAACATTCTATTAAATAAATTACTCCCTTATCTCTACACCTGATCATATCCTTTATAGTGTATTCTTTTTGTGTTACAGATGATTTGACAGTCTTAGTCTTGTAACTATATTTATATGCTGTACATAAATGACAGGGGTAGAAACCATTTAATGTTTTTTTTTATATAGATCAACTTGTACTTTTGTTTCTTTTGGTTTGTACTCACTTGGACACAGTATATTTTTAAAATTTGTAGATTTTTTAAAAATTAATTGTGGATGTTCATTTATATTTTTTCCTATAATAGGATCCAATTTTAAGATATTCCAATGTTTTTAGAATCTTATTAATTTCATGATGTTGTTTGCTAAAAGTGGTTATAAATTGTACAAATAAGTCTTATCAGTCTGTTTGTTTTCCCTATTCTTATATAAGATTTCATTTTGTGTTATTTTCTTGACATCATTTCTTATTCTTTCAATTTCTTCTTTGTTGTAACCTCTTTCTACAAATCTATCTTCTAATATTTTTCCTTATTCATCATAATCTTCTAAATTGGTACAGTTTTTTCGTATTCTTAAAAATTGACCTTTAGGAATATTTTTCTTCCATTTGTTATAATGGCAGCTCTCTGCATGGATAGAATTGTTTGTATCCCCTTTCTTAAAATAGTTTTTGGTTATAATTTTATTGTCTTTAATTTCTGTAAGAAGATCTAAAAATACCAATTTTGAAGTACTAATTTCATTGGTAAATAAATTTAAGACCCCAGTTATTGTTATTAATATCTTCTATGAACATATATAATAATTCAATATCTCCCTTCCAAATGAATATCATATTATCTATATAGCGTCGGTATAGCACAAGGTTTGCCTCCCAGCTATGCGTTAAAATAAATTGTTCTTCAAATAAACCCATATATAGGTTGGCATAGCTGGGGGCAAACTTTGTGCCCATTGCTTACCCTTTAGTTGTAAATATATTTTTTCGTTAAAAGAGGAGTTATTTTTTAAAATAAATTCAATACAATCTAATATAAAACTGGCCTGTATATGGGACATGTTTCTATCCTTTTGTAAATAATATTTTATAGCATTAAGACCTAAATTATGATCTACTACCGTATACAAAGAGGAAACATCACAGCTGACCAAGATAGAATTCTGTTCCCATTTAATATAAAATTTAGTAATTTTATTAAATCTGTAGAATTTTTTTAAGTATGCTGGAAGCTCCTTTACATAATCCTGTAGAAATACGTCTACATAATGGGACAGGTTGGAGGTGACAGAGTCAATTCCAGAAATTATTGGGCGTCCAGGCGGATTAATTGGATTTTTATGTATGGCAAATAATAAAAAACTGGAGTTTTAGGGTAATCTATAACTAAAAATTGATACTCTTTTTGTGTAATTAGATTAATTCTTCTCGCTGCTCCGAGTAATTCTATTACATGTATTTTTTCTTTTTGTTTTCCTTTTGGATTACTCATTAATATTTTATAGGTTTCTTTATCACCAAGGATATTCTCTGCTTCTTTAATGTAATCTGTGGTATTTAAAACCACAATTCCTCCACCTTTGTCTGCAGATTTTATAGTCAGATCTTAATTATTACTCAAATCATATAGTATGTTCTTTTCTTGTTTTGTTAAATTATATTGTCTATTTCTATTTAATTTTCCAGCAATTTTTTCCAAATCTTTTCTTACAAGATCTTCAAATAGTTCTAAATGGGTTCCCTTTTCTTGTGAAGGAAAAAAATAGACTTTGGTTTTAGATTACTATTTTGATATATATCATCCTTGATTTTTTTTATCATTAATATGGCTCATATATTTTCTTTCTTGTATTGGATTTTTCAAATAGTATTTTTTAAAGTCATCTTTCGTACAAATTGGTATAAATTTATTAAAGTTTCAAATTTATTCATATTATTTGTAGGTGCAAAATCTAATCCTTTATTCAAAATGTGTTCTTGCTCTTTTGTAAGAGCCATATCACTTAGATTAAATATTCCTGATTTTTTTACAATACCTATTTCTTCTTTTGAGTTTTTTTGTTTTGCCCTGTCCTCTGTTTTCTCTGAATTTTTCTTTTAGTTCCTTGTTTGTATCCCCTCTTTTCTTATTCCTGGGGGATTCCCTAAAAAACTGTACTGGGAGTATAAAAATATAAACAGCTAAGACAGTGTGAGAATATTACCGAAGCTGTATAACAACATTCAGACACTAAGGATCGAAAATCTGTTATCATGAAATAATTTTTTTTGGGTTACAGCTTAAAGATCCTGTAATTTGTGTAAAGCACTTTATACTGTGACATTGTTTCTCGTAACAAGAGAGGACTAACCGTTACATTTTTTGAAACGTATAGTGACGAGTAACTCAGCTTCCTATTGGCCCAAAACTTAAACACGTGTCTATTCAAACATTGAGACAAGGACATTGGCAACACAAGATTAGGATACTATCATTTGTTTTAAGGAGTAATTTTAATCTATAGAGTGCGCACTCATAGTACCAATTATATTGCATGTATGTTTTTTAGCTAATGTGAGTTTATACGATTTTAAATACAGTTGAGTATTTGTATGTATGTAATATCAGTGAATGAAATATTACTGTTTTTTTAATAACATTATTGCTTAATAAATTGATAATTAATATTGTGATAATCCAGTGTCTTTAGCTTTTTAGCGCTTCTTAAATTTATTTTTAATTAATTATATGGTTATTAACTGCTAAACAGGAACAGTGTTTTAAGAAGTTTGATACTTTACTATCCCACTATCGCATATTGTAGGTTTAGAAACTTTTTTTACTGCTGCTTGTTTACACAGTAAGTGTTGCCTTAGTAACCTCCCTCCTCCCTACTCTTTCCCCTTGTGCGGTGCTGTGTGATCCTCCAGCAGTAGGAGAGAAGTCTCTGAAGGTAAGAGGAGTACAGCACATAAACAGGGTCTTTAGCTGCAGGAGGGGCATTTATAGTCTGGTAACTTGCACACTACAGATGAGCAGCATTGTGTTCCTTGCCACCTTTTACTATTTTATGCTCCCATATTTTAGGACAGCACAACTATCTCCTATAATAGGTCTTCATTAGGAAATGCTGCATTAAAAATATATACACTGCTCTTAATATATTTTTAGTACTGGGACAGGAGGTATATGTAAAGTGTATTTATTCCCCAGTTTCTGTGCATGTTTATCTTTGTATATGTATTTATATGTATATGCATGTATGTATGTATGTGTGTCTATATCTGCATGTATGTGTGTGTAATGTGTATATATATATATATATATATATATACATACATTTATATATATATATATATTTGTCATATTTGCTATACAGTTAAATCAGAAATGGGGGGGGGGGTGGATTGGGCTGCTTTGCCTTAAAATGCCCAGGAAAATTTTTGGTCCCAGTCCGGCCCTGGCTAAAAGTATAAACTTATCTAGCTCGTAGGATAGTCGTACGCTTATCCCAGGTATTCTTGTTTGTCATTACCACCTTTTGTGGAAGTTTATTCCATGAATCTATCACCCTTCCTGTAAAAAAAAAAAAAGTGCTTTCGTAAATTATTCCTGAATCAGTTTGAAATCATGACCCCTTGTTCTTGAATTTTTCTTTTTTCTAAAAAAAATACTCACAGCTTCATCTTTACTTAGATCGTTCATATACTTGAAAGTTACTATCATATCACCTCTCTCCCTTCTCGCCTCTAAGCTATACATATTAAGGTCATTGGGCCTCTCCTGTTAAGTTTTATATTTTTAAACCATGAACCATTTTAGTAGCCCTCCTTTGCACAGATACCAGTTTGTTTATATACTTCTGGTGAGATCCAGAACTGCACACAATACTCAAGAGGAGGACAAACTAATGATCTGCAAAGTGGCATAAGAAACTTACTATTTCTGCTGAAAATACCTCTACCAATACAACCAGGCATTCTACTGGTCTTACTCATTGCCATACTGCATTGTTTACTAAATTTCAAATCTTCTGAAATAATAATTAATTACTCCCGTTCCTCATTTGTAACCGTCAGTAAAGTGTTGTTGAATCTGTAATTAACGTTTGGATTTTTCTTACTTGAAATGCAAAGTTTTGTTAAACTTAAGATACTAGTAATTTGTCAAATCCTCCAATTTTTTTATTTCACTTTTCATTTGGTCCACTCCCCCTTGGAAAAAACTACTTTATTACAAATGTTTGTATCATCTGTAAACAGACATACTTTCCCCTGTAACCCTTTGCTGATATCACTGATAAAAATGATAAACAAAACAAGCCCTAGAAGGGACCCCTGAGGAACACCACTAGTAACAGCCCCTGTGCTAAATGCACTCCATTTACTAAGACACTCTGTTTTTTATACTAATGCCAGCATTCTACCCAGTTCACAATTTTTTAGTCTAGGCCAAGGAGTTAGTGAATTAGTTTGTTGTGTGGGACAGTGTCAAATGTTTTGCTGAAATCTAGATATGCTGCATCAACTGCTCCGCCCTGGTCAAATACTTTTGTTTCATAATCAAATAAGTCAATTAGATTAGTCTGACATGATCTCCCTGAAGTAAAACCATGCTGATGTTGGTACTCTAAATTGTTTGTCTTTATGTAAGTCATAATTCTTTATTTTAAGAGAGTTTTCATTAATTTCCCTATTACTGAAGTTAAAGGGACAGTTTACTCAAAAACGTTCTCCCCTTTAATTTGTTCTCAATGATCAACTTTACCTGCTGGAGTGTATTAAATTGTTTACAAGTATTTCCATTACCCTTATATTGGCATTTGAAATAGTTTATTTAGCCTGTGGTATCCCCACCCATCCTGAATTTTTTTGGACTGGAGGCCAAGCAGTGTTAACACAGCCAGTAGAAGAAATTATACTCCCAGTGGGTTAAAGAAGAGATAAGGTAATAAAACGTTAATTTTTCATTGTTCTCTCCAAGTATTGGTTATCGGTTTATGGACCGATATAAGATAAATAAGCATGTATATGTACACAATGCTCAACCCATTTTATTAGGTTGTGGCTTAAAAACACAAAATCAGCTAATTCATATAAACAAATAAGCCTTAAAAAAAGCAAATCTCATATATTTTAAACTCTGCAGCTGGTAAAAAAAGTAATTGGAAACACATGAAGGGAAAAACATTTTTAGAGACTTTGTATTATTTTTTATTATTATAATCCTTTCAATATCCAAAGGTTAAGGTACTTGATTTTTAAATACTATAGGAATTCTATTACACCACAGAGGTTTTAACAAGTTTAGAATAGTTTTAGAATAATACTATTGATAATAAATGTAATATATATTTTCAAGGTTTAATATTCATATATTTTAAGATTTTTTATTCATTTTTTTAGATATTCTTGTTTATATGTTTTAGGAAAGTGTATAATTTAATTTTGTACATTTATATTTATTTTATATTAAAAACTTTTTAGTGTCTAATTTTCAATTTTTTTCTATTCTATTTTTAAACTCTTATTTCTTATTTCTTACTACTCACAATTTTTTTTTTACATAGCCATTTTTTAAAGTATATTTTGTATTTTTTGTTTTTTTTTATAAAGTTTTATATATATATATATATATATATATATATATATATATATATATATATATATATATATATATATATCTTATTCAAATGTCCAGTTGCTGGAGTGCCTTTAAAAAAACTACAATTCCCATGGAGAGTGCTAGTACCGGAAGTGGTCAAAATAAAACAAAAAAAAAGCATGACGGAAGTGATGTCATTACTGATGCCAGAACCGAAAATGACGTAACAGAATGCCACTATTGGTGCCCAATATAGCATTGACAAAGACCTCTCGGTAGAAACACGTTGGCTATTGGGCTATCTGGTGAGAGTAACCCTGTAGGGGAGCACTGTTATTATACTGTATTGCACTATTTGTATATATCTTACTTTTACAGTGATCGTTTGTGGAATTTTTAGAGACTTTGGGTGAATCATTTATTTAATCGTCTGTGATTCTTTGGGACTCCACAGAATTGGATTTTTGCAAATACTTTTATCCTTGGAGACTTTGAATGTTAACTGACTTGAGTTTGGCACTTACATTTGTTGGTGCCAAAGGTTTTCTAAGGGCTACATGATATTAGATATATTTATTTATGTTTGATAAAGGCTATCTTAACCCACTGTAAACATACGGGGCCTGATTATGAGTGGTGCACTAACAGTTATGAGCGAGCATTACCGGGTTTGTGTGTGTCGGATGAAGTGCTCGTATTACAAGTTGAAAGTAAACTCAATCACTTGAGTGCAACTGAAATGAACACGCATCAGGATAGCGTGACCTCAGAGCCCTGTTTAACTCTTTCGCAAAAAAACACATTACAAAGTACAGTTACACTCACATTATTAGCAGAAAATGTTGCAAAAAAAGTTATAAGGGCTCAAATATATGAGGTCTCAGGTGTTAGGAAAAAAAAGGCATGCGAAGGGCTTTAACATAAAGATAAATACAGTTGTAATCAAAATTATTCAACCCCCTTTGCAAATCAGGTTTATTGTCAAAATTTACAGACTGTTTGTAATGAACAAATCAAACAAAAGCAATTGAAATAGCTCAACACAATGAATGTTTCAAGTGGTTTCTGCCAAATTCAACTGATAATGCAACTTTTAATTAATTCTGTAGTCTCTAAATTATCCAACCCCTTCATGGCAAGCATCTTTAGCACTTAGTAGAGCACCCGTTTGCTGTTATAACCTGCTGCAAACGAAATGCATAGCAAGACAACAGCTTCTGGCAGCGTTCATGAGCAATGGCCTCCAGTTCAGTAATATTCTTCTTCAAATCCTACCCAGAAAGTTTCTATGGGGTTCAAGTCAGGTGACTGTGATGGTCACTGTAGAATCTTACAGGACTTCTTCTGCATCCTTGGGGGAATTTGAGGTATGCTTGGGATCGGAATATTCATTTTTAATAAAGTGTTATACTTTGTATTTACTGTAAATATTTCTGCACATAAGGTAATTAGTTCTAAGTATTTATAAATAGATATTCTTATATGTAAAAAATAGAAGATAACAGAAGCGCCACATGGCCTAGTATTGTATGTACTTGTGTGAAATTGTACATAAAATGTTTTAATCACAGTTATTGGAGCACCCCTCTTGGTGCAAATAGAGCAGGCTGGAATCAAACAGTCATCCAGCAGACTGGCCTCCGGTATATCTCCAACCGCAGTGGATCAGGATATTATGTCCCAAGGAATCTTTGCACCATATAGAAAGGTGCAGGTGATTGAAGATAGTATAACACCAGGTGGTAAGTTCAAAACTTACTTTATTAAAATCAAATAAAAACAGCAATGCGTTTCTCAGCCAACCAGTGGCTGTTTCATGCTTTCATAATCATATCCATTTTTTGATATCTGTTGTCAGTATATTTATGAAAATCTTAGAAGTGCTCTCCAAATAATATATCAGCTTATGGCAGGGTTATAACACAATACAAATATTAATTATCCTTAAAAATAGAAACCCTTAATCAACATGCATCTACTAGAAACCATACAATTAATAAAAATATCTGAATTCTTTTATTTAGTTAATATCCATGAACATTTTTGAAATATATTTGTAATAAAAGGAATATGAAATAATATTATATGCGCTTGAAAACTATTTAAGATATGCTATAAAAATATACCTTCACAATTCAGCCTTATTTACAAATAGCCTTTTATTTAGTTAACACAATGGGACTAAAAACCTTTAACATCCAAGCAGTACAATTCTAAACTGTGCTTATAAACAATAGGATAATATATATATATTCTGCTATTTAACTGCAGTTTATCCTAATACAATATTAATTTACAATATCAGAACTTTCACAGATGAGTTACTTAGCCAATCAGATATAGATTTAAACAATATATAGGCTGTGACTACCAATTTAAAATACAATTAATTTCTCTGACTCTGCCAGACCCAGCAACAATGAATACTTATTTTAAATTGTTTTTGAATACAAACAGGCCAGCTAAGAACTATCTAAAACAATGACACACAGTTTAAAAGTACAACCTGCTCTTTAAATCTATTAACTGTAATTTAAACTACAGTGACTTTTAAATATATCATGTAATTAGCAGCTCTTTTTTATACTTTACCAAAATGATCAAAATCGATAATTTAGTTACCAGAAATTTCTTGTTTCATCTCAGAAGACAGATAAGTAACTTTTGCAATCAATGAGAAAGAGGTAGTCAGCTTGTTCAGAATGGTTTAAAAATTCCCAGCAGCAGATATCATCCAAAGTTAAACAGCCTTTCCCCTCTATCTCTCTCTTGCTTACTTATATATGTTTTCACTCATTGATGTGGGTGGCACTACGGGAGCTGACCTTCCCATTGGTCACCTGGGAAGTCTAATCGGATTGGCCCTTGGAAATGTCATTTTTAACAGCCAAAAAGCCTTCTGGCTGTAGTTCTCGCAACATAACACCGGGGGCAGCGTGATGGACAGACACAGCAATATATATAGCATTTTTAGACAGTGAAATTATTATTTCTTTAAAATATGTAATAACTGCCATAATTTCTTGTATTAATCTATCCCAATATTAATTATAGGTGAAGCAGCATCAGATCAATTTCCTGATCATTTTGATATGAAACATCATGTTTTATATTATTAACATTTTATTATATTAAGGCAATTTAACACTGCTAATTTTTCCAGATTGGTATTATTTAAAACTCCTGATATATTGCATTCATTCAGATATAGCATGTTACATTTCTGTGTATTTCTTCCTGAATACATGAATCCTGTCTATGTAGATCTGAAATAAAAATAAATGTTAATAATCACTTCTCTTCAGGTCCATAAACATCTATTCATGTTCTTAAACACACAGAGGCTAAGATATTCATGCTTTCAAAATATGCATGTATATATACAATACACACATACACACTGTCAGTATATTTATGAAAATCTTAGTAGTGCTCTCCAAATAATATATCAGCTTATGGCACGGTTATAACACAATACAAATATTAATTATCCTTAAAAATAGAAACCCTTAATCAACATGCATCTACTAGAAACCATACAATTAATAAAAATATCTGAATTCTTTTATTTAGTTAATATCCATGAACATTTTTGAAATATATTTGTAATAAAAGGAATATGAAATAATATTATATGCGCTTGAAAACTATTTAAGATATGCTATAAAAATATACCTTCACAATTCAGCCTTATTTACAAATAGCCTTTTATTTAGTTAACACAATGGGACTAAAAACCTTTAACATCCAAGCAGTACAATTCTAAACTGTGCTTATAAACAATAGGATAATATATATATTCTGCTATTTAACTGCAGTTTATCCTAATACAATATTAATTTACAATATCAGAACTTTCACAGATGAGTTACTTAGCCAATCAGATATAGATTTAAACAATATATAGGCTGTGACTACCAATTTAATATACAATTTATTTCTCTGACTCTGCCAGACCCAGCAACAATGAATACTTATTTTAAATTGTTTTTGAATACAAACAGGCCAGCTAAGAACTATCTAAAACAATGACACACAGTTTAAAAGTACAACCTGCTCTTTAAATCTATTAACTGTAATTTAAACTACAGTGACTTTAAAATATCACATGTAATTAGCAGCCCTTTGTTTATACTTTACCAAAATGATCAAAATCGATAATTTACTTACCAGAAATTTCTTGTTTCATCTCAGAAGACAGATAAGTAACTTTTGCAATCAATGAGAAAGAGGTAGTCAGCTTGTTCAGAATGGTTTCAAAATGCCCAGCAGCAGATATCACCCAAAGTAAAACAGCCTTTCCCCTCTATCTCTCTCTTGCTTACTTATATATGTTTTCACTCATTGATGTGGGTGGCACTATGGGAGCTGACCTTCCCATTGGTCACCTGGGAAGTCTTATCGGATTGGCCCTTGGAAATTTCATTTTTAACAGCCAAAAAGCCTTCTGGATGTAATTCTCGCAACATAACACCGAGGGCAGCATGATGGACAGACACAGCAATACATACAGCATTTTTAGACAGTGAAATTATTATTTCTTTAAAAAATGTAATAACTGCCATAATTTCTTGTATTAATCTCTCCCAATATTAATTATAGGTGAAGCAGCATCAGATCAATTTCCTGATCGTTTTGATATGAAACATCATGTTTTATATCATTAACATTTTATTATATTAAGGCAATTTAACACTGCTAATTTTTCCAGATTGGTATTATTTAAAACTCCTGATATATTGCATTCATTCAGATATAGCATGTTACATTTCTGTGTATTTCTTCCTGAATACATGAATCCTGTCTATGTAGATCTGAAATAAAAAATAAATGTTAATAATCACTTCTCTTCAGGTCCATAAACATCTATTCATTTTCTTAAACACACAGAGGCTAAGATATTCATGCTTTCAAAATATGCATGTATATATACAATACACACATAACACTGTCAGTATATTTATGAAAATCTTAGTAGTGCTCTCCAAATAATATATCAGCTTATGGCACGGTTATAACACAATACAAATATTAATTATCCTTAAAAATAGAAACCCTTAATCAACATGCATCTACTAGAAACCATACAATTAATAAAAATATCTGAATTCTTTTATTTAGTTAATATCCATGAACATTTTTGAAATATATTTGTAATAAAAGGAATATGAAATAATATTATATGCGCTTGAAAACTATTTAAGATATGCTATAAAAATATACCTTCACAATTCAGCCTTATTTACAAATAGCCTTTTATTTAGTTAACACAATGGGACTAAAAACCTTTAACATCCAAGCAGTACAATTCTAAACTGTGCTTATAAACAATAGGATAATATATATATTCTGCTATTTAACTGCAGTTTATCCTAATACAATATTTATTTACAATATCAGAACTTTCACAGATGAGTTACTTAGCCAATCAGATATAGATTTAAACAATATATAGGCTGTGACTACCAATTTAATATACAATTTATTTCTCTGACTCTGCCAGACCCAGCAACAATGAATACTTATTTTAAATTGTTTTTGCATACAAACAGGCCAGCTAAGAACTATCTAAAACAATGACACCCAGTTTAAAAGTACAACCTGCTCTTTAAATCTATTAACTGTAATTTAAACTACAGTGACTTTAAAATATCACATGTAATTAGCAGCCCGATAATTTACTTACCAGAAATTTCTTGTTTCATCTCAGAAGACAGATAAGTAACTTTTGCAATCAATGAGAAAGAGGTAGTCAGCTTGTTCAGAATGGTTTCAAAATGCCCAGCAGCAGATATCACCCAAAGTTAAACAGCCTTTC
Organism: Bombina bombina; assembly: GCF_027579735.1. Taxonomy (NCBI): domain Eukaryota; kingdom Metazoa; phylum Chordata; class Amphibia; order Anura; family Bombinatoridae; genus Bombina; species Bombina bombina. Next base: position 313,127,399 of record NC_069500.1, read on the forward strand.
CCCTCTATCTCTCTCTTGCTTACTTATATATGTTTTCACTCATTGATGTGGGTGGCACTATGGGAGCTGACCTTCCCATTGGTCACCTGGGAAGTCTAATCGGATTGGCCCTTGGAAATTTCATTTTTAACAGCCAAAAAGCCTTCTGGCTGTAATTCTCGCAACATAACACAGAGGGCAGCATGATGGACAGACACAGCAATACATACAGCATTTTTAGACAGTGAAATTATTATTTCTTTAAAATATGTAATAACTGTTAATAATCACTTCTCTTCAGGTCCATAAACATCTATTCATGTTCTTAAACACACAGCGGCTAAGATATTCATGCTTTCAAAATATGCATGTATATATACAATACACACATACACATATATAGATATATATACATACACATACACATCCACTTCTATGCAGTATCTTGTATTTATTTTCCTATTATATTTTATTTGAAATCTAAACACAGTTGTTGGAAACATGTAAGTCATGTGTTTTCTCTGTGTTATCTTAACCCAGGCGCCATGTTTAACATCTTGTATATTCCAGTCTTAGTAGCCACACAGCATGAGACACTCATCAAATCTGTGCTAATTATCAGTCTCTTTTGAAGAATGCTTGCATCTTTCACATCTCTTCAGACGGATTGGCATCTCCATTGGAGAAAACCCATATATGGGCATGTATCCTGATCTAGGTATCAGAATGCTGTCTTTTAACATTGGTTCCCAGGCAATCACACAGATGGTTTCTGAAACTGTTAATTTTCAGTTCCTTGTGGTTATACAATTGCATAATTTAGCATATTGAGTGTGGGAGATCTTTTAGAAACAATCCTTTGTTCTACAAACAATGTGCACATCCACAGACTTATTAAATAAAGACAAATATACTGCTATATATTATTTAATAATATTTCAAATACCTTGACACTGTTCACTGTAACCATTATTTTGATCTACTATCATTGATAGATTGTTGTTAAATTGATTATTATATATCCATACTTAGATTTGTAAACTCACATAGTAACCTCATTTGACCTAGGGCGCCCCCTATATATATTTTTAGATATTCTTATAGATCTGTGTATATCTATACCTATATTTAGTTTTATACTCCAGAACATAGAAAGCTGGATTTATGAACACATTCTTTTAATATATGAACGTTTTTGGGGTCTTCCCCCTTCCTCAGATAACAACAAATAAACTTTACTTACCCCCCTTTAAATATACCACACACCGAGTGCAATCAGCTTTGCTCAGCTGTATGCAGAGCTGCAGCGTCCAAGCCGCACGAATGCGCATGCGCGTATGGAAGTACAGATGCCCACAGTGGCCAACTGAAAAAGTCAAAATACAAATTAAAAACAATCCATAATACGGTAATAAAAGTAAGCACATCGGGAAGAAAATACCTGCATAATATTAATGCAAACCATTCTGACACTACATTTGACTGACTGCTACTCAAATCCAACTGTCACATTATCCTACACGCTACGTTCCCTGCATAGATTAACTGATTCTACCATATGCCTAACCGTAACATTCTTATTGATCCATAGAGGTAGGTGATTATAATATCAATATATGCTTATATCCTGGTATGTAGCAAGAAATCACCCTAACAGTACAATTTGATCAAAATAATCTTTATCACTATGCCTATTAGACAACTATATCATTACTCCATATGTTAATTCTATCTAGTACTACCATCTTATTTACTTAAAGGGACAGTTTACTCGAAATTTTTCTCCACTTTAATTTGTTCTGTTCCCAATGATCCACTTTACTTGCTGGAGTGTATTAAAGGGTTTAGAAGTATTGTCATTACCCTTATATTGGCATTTGAATGAGTTTATTTAGACTGTGGTACCCCACCCATCCTGAAAGTGTTTGGCCACGAGGCCAAGCTGTATTAAAGGGACAGTCAAGTATAAATTAAACTTTCATTATATTCAGATAGGACTTTTAATTTTAATCGACTTTCCAATTTACTTTTATCATCAAATTTGCTTTTTTCTCTTGGTATTCTTAGTTTAAACTAAACATAGGTAGGCTTATATGCTAATTTCTAAGCCTTTGAGGGCTGCCTCTTATCACATGCTTTTTAAATCTCTTTTCAACACAAAGAGACAGAAAGTACACGTGGGCTATATAGATAACACTGTGTTCAGGCACAGGAAGTTATTTAAGATCTAGCACAAAGCAATGCTAAATTTAAGACAATAGATAATAAACAGTCACAGTCATGTGATCAGGGGGCTGGAAGAAGGTTCCTAGATACAAGGTAATCACAAAGGTAAAAAGTACATTAATATAACTGTGTTGGTTATGCAAAACTGGGAAATGAGTAATAAAGGGATTATCTATCTTTTAAAACAATAACAATTCTATGGTTGACTGTCCCTTTAACACAGCCAGTAGAAGAAATTACACTCCCAGTGGGTTATAGAAGAGATAAGGTAATAAAATGTTAATTTTCCATTGTTCTCTCCGAGGGGGGTAGTTATCAAAATGTCTACTTGAAATCGGCCGAAAATCCACGTCGTACACGTCGCGAACTGGCTTCGCCTCAGTTATCAAAGTGTCTAAATCGTCCGAAGTTGATTTTTGGTGACGTAACATACGATTCGGCGCTCTCAATTCGACACAGATCGATTCGAATAGAAAACCTCTGGAAAACTTGCGGATTCCAATGCTTTCGCCCTGCTATTCAACAGAATTAGAAGCTTTCTGATAGTTATCAAAAAATGACCACTTACGCTCGCGTCGTATCCGACGCAGCGTACCTCATTTTCAATGCGCCGCCTCAGAGGTCGCGGATCCTATAGTAGTCAATGGGCTTGAGTCGATCATGTCACCTAATAAAACAATGGAAAATATATTTTTTTTGTTGCCACTTGTTAGAGTTTATGGAACTGAAAAACACATGCACACAAAGGATAGGCAAAGAATGAAAACAATGCTCAGCAATTGTTCCATTTTGAAAATGAAAAACACATGCACACAAAGGATAGGCAAAGAATGAAAACAATGCACAGCAAATGTTATAATTTTGAACATGAAAAACACATGCACACAAAGGATAGGCAAAGAATGATTACAATGCACAGCAATTGTTCCATTTTGAAAATGAAAAACACATGCACACAAAGGATAGGCAAAGAATGAAAACAATGCTCAGCAATTGTTCCATTTTGAAAATGAAAAACACATGCACACAAAGGATAGGCAAAGAATGAAAACAATGCACAGCAAATGTTATAATTTTGAACATGAAAAACACATGCACACAAAGGATAGGCAAAGAATGAAAACAATGCACAGCAATTGTTCCATTTTGAAAATGAAAAACACATGCACACAAAGGATAGGCAAAGAATGAAAACAATGCTCAGCAATTGTTCCATTTTGAAAATGAAAAACACATGCACACAAAGGATAGGCAAAGAATGAAAACAATGCACAGCAAATGTTATAATTTTGAACATGAAAAACACATGCACACAAAGGATAGGCAAAGAATGAAAACAATGCACAGCAATTGTTCCATTTTGAAAATGAAAAACACATGAACACAAAGGATAGCAAAATATTCGAAACAATGCACATCAATAATGCTATTAATTAATTATACACAATACAAAAGAGCCTATTATTTAATTACACACAATACAAATTAGACTATCAATCAATTATCCAAAACACATGCAAATTTACATCGGCATTATATGAATTCTGATTTGGTTTGGATGGCAGCATCGTTGAGGCTAAGGTAAATCATTAGGATAATGTTTGATAATGTTTTGAAGTCAGTTGCTAGTATCCCTTTTTGGAGATACAATGCATTTATAAATTTCATGGATTGATGTCACTGTGTAACTTTGTACTTTAAAAATAAATTGAAATGAGTTCAGTCATTTGCTAGGATACCTTTTTGTAGCTACAATGCAATTATAAATGTCAGCTTCATGTCAATGTTTAACTGCACTTTCAAAATACATTTGATTTGAAAATGTTCTTAGGAATCACATCCAGAATAACCCAATATTTCACATAATGTTCAACACAGCATTCTTTTTGTTACTTAGGATAGAAAATTCTTAATTCTCTAATATTTAATAGTAAAACACAGTAATCACTGACCTTTTTCACCTTCATAATGCTGCCATCCAAACAGAAAAATATTAAATAACATTGAAACTAGAGCAACATACTCATGTGTTTTGAATAAATAATTTTCATAATTAAACAGACACCTGCATTTCTTACAGGTGATACACACCTGAATGGCTCAATAAGATACGTTTATGAACATCGTATTGTGCTCGTCAAATGACGCGTTAAAAAAGACATATACGTCACTAGTATTTCGTAGTTGATCAATTAGTCACTTTAATTGAGCGTTATATGACGCGATACTTAACAAAATGTGCAAGCCATGTCTTAGGTAATGATTGCTGCACCAATGTAGTTAATTACTGAAAACGTTCACATCTGTGAAACTAGGCATTATAAAAGGGGCTGTTCAATCACTGCTTTTCATTATTATTGTTTGGTTCTTGGTTTGAGGATGGACATCCTCAATGTTGTCAATTTTGTGCTTTTATTAAGGAGACGCAGGGCAAGACGGGTGTTGATGGCTGCAATACAACATGGAAGACGCCGGCGAGTGCCAAGGGTTTTCTACCCAAGGATTGGGCTCCATGCCCTCAGTGACCGAGAGGTGATCCGTCGATTTCGACTGGATAGGGCCTCTATTGAGAGGCTCTATGTCGAGATCGCGGACTCTCTCGAGCCACTCACTAGAAGAACGAGGGCAATCCCTGGGATGGTAAAGCTTCTTGCGGTCCTCTATTTCTTGGCAACTGGGTCATTCCAGGCTGTGACAGGTCTAGGCGTTGGTATGAGCCAGACAACCTTCTCACGTCATCTGAAGGTTGTCCTGGATGCTTTGCACCGACGCCTAGTCCATCATGTCCACTTCCCAAACACACCGGAGGAGTGGCATGCTGTCAAGCTCCAGTTCTACCATCGAGCTGGATTGCCAAGGGTATTGGGGGCCATTGACTGCACTCACATCCTAGTGCAGCCTACCAGGGATGAACAAGAGCCCTACCGGGATAGGAAATCCAATCACTCGCTGAATATCCAGGTCATCTGTGACGCCAGGTTGAGGGTGATGAGTGTTCGATCTGGACTCCCTGGCTGCAATCACGATTCCTTCGTCCTCCGGAATTCTGCCATCTACCATCGGTTCCAGGAGGGCCAAATGCCAGAGGGAATCTTGATAGGTAAATATCTATTACATACTCTAACCCAGTGATTTGAAACCTTTTATTGACCGTGGCACACTTGATTACATTGAAAAATGTTACAAAATCATACATTGTAGCCTTATACAGGATATATATATATATGTGTGTTTATATATATATATATATATATATATATATATATATATATTTATTTATTTATATTGATATATATATGTGTTTATATATATATATGTTTATATATATATATATATTCACACACACACACACACACACTGTACTGTGCTGTCATGCCATGCCTCCTACAAAATATACATGACATATTTACACTCATTCACAAGCAATCATAGTGATTGTCTGTGAATGAATGTTAATGTCATGGTTGTAAATGATGCCTGATGATCCCCTCAAATACCTCCCAATATTTTGAGTTTTGAAAGAGGTACACAAACGCACTGTTGTCAGCCACGGCACACCTGAGGATCTCTGACATGGCACACTAGTGTGCCACGGCCCATCGGTTTAAAAACAATGCTTTAACCATATGTATATGAAATATTTTAATCATTACTATTGCTAATGTCATTTTTTTTTTTTTTTAAAGGTGATTCTGGGTATCCGTGTCTTCCGTGGCTGTTCACACCCGTCCAAAACCCCAACGGAGTGGAAGAGGTGCGCTACAACCGTGCACACAAGGCAACAAGATCTGTGATTGAGCGCACCTTTGGCGTGCTGAAGAGCCGTTTCCGCTGCTTGGACATCTCTGGTGGTGTCCTTCAGTACGCCCCCTCCAAAGTCTCCTTAATTTTTTTGGTTTGCTGTATGTTGCACAATATTGCCCTACAAATCCCGGATATAGATATGGAGAGCTTGGACAATGAATATGGTGAATTCATCGACCCAGACCTGGAGCACAATGCTCTGGGTGTCCAAGCTCGATCAGTCTATATCCAGGGGGTTTTTGGGCAAGAAGGTTGATTGTGCAACATACAGTTTTTATTTGTGTTTTTCTTTACATTATTATTTGTAATCCAAAAGCTGCTATATTTTGGATTACCTTTGAGCAAATATTGTCGTTTCTATGAATGAAATTGTATATCATTGTAAATGCATTGATTGTAAATGGTTTATTTTGGCAAATGTTGCTATTGTTTAATGTAAAGTTGATGAGACACATGTTTAATAAAATCTCATTAAACACATTTTTGAAGTTCTACACTTGACTCTTTTGTTATTTGTAAGCCTATAACAAGAAATATTTATTATTATGTGTTAATATTCTGCATTTCCTTTTATAAAAATGACCGTTTTATTTCATTTCTTTAGGCATACTTGTATTTTAGAATAAACCGGTTTATCACCATAAATGTCACAGAATCAATAATTACATTGTTGCATTTACAATTAATCAAACAAGATAATGAAGAACATCGTTGATTAGGAGAAAATTAAAAGCTTGATTAAAATGTCATGCTCTATCTGCATAAAAAATACAACAAATTAATTGGTTAATTATCCCTTTATTGGTCATGAGCTCAATGTTATGTACATTAATTTTAACGGTCACATTATAATAATATAAAATAGCCAAAAATTTTTTTATTAACATTAATGGACCTAGCAGCAGTGCACTACAGTTTTATAAATGTATATAGTTGTTTTTCGTACTGTCTGTCTTCATCTATATCACATTTCTTCTCTATCTCTCTCTTTCTCTCACTCTCAATATCAATCTCTCCCTCTCTCTCTCCCCCCTCTATCTCTCTCTCTCTCTCTCTCTCTCTCTCTCTCTCTCTCACACAAACTTCCCTCACAATCCCTCTCTCTCTCTCTCTCTCTCTCTCTCTCTCTCTCACACCATCCCCCGCCTCTCTCTCTCTCACACACCATCCCCCGCCTCTCACTCTCTCACACAATCCCCCCCTCTCTCTCTCTCTCTCTCTCTCTCTCTCACAATCCCCTTCTCTCTTACAATCCCCCCTATTTCTCACTCAATCCCCCCCTCTTTCTCTCGCTCTCTCACACAATCACTCTTTCTCTGATACAATCCCCCCCTCTCTCTCTCTCTCACACACAATCCCCCCTCTTTCTCTCTCTCTCTCTCACACAATCCCTCACTCTCTCACAATCCATCTATCTCTATCTCTCTCTCAATCCCTCCCTCTTTCTCTCACACAAACACTCTCTCTTTCAATATCTCTCTTTATCAAGATTTTTCTATATATAAATATATTTATTATAATGTTATAACTAATAAAGAGACACTGAACTAAATTTTTTTATGTGTTATTCATATAGAGCATACAATTTTATTCTAAATATTAATTATTAATATTTTAAAATTTAAAACAATATTAATATATTTTAAAATAAATATAATTTGTGTAACTTTCGATGCAAAACCATTTTGTTGAACTACCTTGGTTGTTCTTCTTGATTAGTGTATACATTCATCAACCAATAAAAAAGTTCTGTCGAAGGGTAGGGACTTTAATTGTAAAATAAAGATATTAAGACAATTATAAAAATTTTGAACAAATGTGAATATCACATTTATACAATGAATATTTATACTAGAAATATTGATTCAAGTACAATTTATTATAATAGAGTTTTTTATCCAAAAGCTCAATATTCCAAATCTTATATAAAATAAAAAATAATATGTTTATTACATTTAACATTTAATAATAAGAGTAGTTAATATTTTACTTCTGCATTCGATTAGAACATCAGTCATTTGTAACGTGTGAATCAAGTAATAACAAACACATTTATTAATAATGTTGATATATATTTTTATTAAAAAATAATTTTGAAAACAAATATTGGAATCATATGTTTTAATTTAAAACAAAAAAATAATTATTTTAAAAATATTTGAATCATATTTTTAAAATAAAAATCATAAAAACATCGACATTTATGTAATTTTAAAATATTCATTACATATTTAAAAATTAAAAATAGTAAAAACATCGACATTTTAAAATATTTTAAAAATATTCAATACATATTTTTAAATTAAAAATAAGAAAAACATAAAGACATTTATTTAAAACATTAAAAATATTTAATTCATATTTTTAAATGTTTAAAAAAACATCAATACATTTGTAAAAATATTTTATTCATATTTTTAAAATGTAAAAAAATTAAAAATAAACACATACCTAATAAAAATTATATAAAAGACCCTAATAAAATGAGCACATTAAAACACCCTAATCTTTTTTTCTTTTGGGTGAGGGAGAGAGGGGGGGTGATCTCTCCCTTGTTCCCCTTCTCCCAAAGTTTAAAATCAGCTGACGATTTAAAACCCTGTTGTCTTCGTCCACCCTCTCCCGACGCTGCCGTTCTAGCTTTTCTTCAGCTGCTCTGGCCCTATCAAAAGCTAATCTTTCCCTATCAAAATTTAATCTATCGCTATCCCTCTGCATTTCATAATTTAATCTATCCCTCTCTAACTCTATTCTACAACTGTCCCTACGTCGCTTGTATTCAAATCTTTCCCTCTCTAAATCTAATCTAGCTGTATCTACTCTACACCTTTCTCTTTCAAGATCTAATCTTGCTGTATCTATTCTACACCTTTCCCTTTCTATATCTAATCTTTCCCTATCTACTTGAATGACCCGATTTAATACCTGCCCCTGTTGCTCAATAGATAAGCTTAATGCCCCACGCAACTCACGGTGTTCTGACCGGTACTGCCTGGCCAGATCTAACATTTCCCCGACTGCCTCCTCATCAGAGATGCGAGGCAGTCGGTGGCCAGGATCAGCACGGCCATGAGCTGATGGGGCATGACCAACAGGGGCATGAGGGTCACCAGGGTCCAAAGCAGCTGGTTGTTCGGGGTCAGGAGGGGCAGAACGGCTGAGAGAATCTATTTCTGATGTTCCCTGGGAAATTCCCTGATCCTGTGATTCTGGAAATAGGGTCTCTCCCAGGGACGACTCCTGTGTGAAATCTCTCAGCTCACGAAGACAACAGTCGATCTCCTCCGAAGTCAGTAATGCACGCTCGGCATCTAAAAAAAAAATAAAATAAAATATATTGTTAGTTAAACTAATGTATTTGGAAGTATTAAATGCATATGATATTAAACATATATATTAAATAAATCATAACACAATCAAATTTGTAAGACACATAATTTGAACATTACTGATTTGTATATTGTATGTTATCTTAAATGTCGAAAATAAATAAGAATGTGTATATTCATTTCTACTTGTAAAGGGGCTTATTATCAAAAATATTTCATATTCAAATTTATAATAAATTATTCACCGTACAACATCATTGTTAACACATCAATTGTAGAAATTCAACAATATCAAAATCTGATTAGATTGTTGATTAATCAATGACATGATTACAAGCACCACTAATGGTGTGATAAGTTTGCGTATTGACAATGATGATGCACAGAGAATATATTCTAGGAGTCTTTTTCTTTGTTCTGTTGGACATGATCCAACAGTGCAGATCATGTCCACAATAACTCACTGAATGTAGAGAATGGCCCCTTCAGAGTAACGGACAATGGGCCGTCAGCATGTGTTGGTCAATAAACAAGATCAGACTCAATTGTGGTGAATAGCGTCAAGGGTATGGAGCAGCATTCTTTCTACGTTTGTTTATAACTGCATTTTCTTTCAATCCTGCATGCTCGCAATAAACTTTGTAGCTACAACTCCATTTGTTGTTTAATACATAAGAGAGAGAGAGATATAGAGGTCCATTTATCAAGCTCCGTAAGTAGCTTTAAGGGCTTTTAAAGTTTTTATTGGGAGTATTCAGACTCTTGGAAAACAACACTTATGAAGCAACAGTCTAAAGACCACAGCTCCATAACCCTGTCCACATGCTCTGAGTTCTGAGAATGTATTGCTCTTCACATTCGGCTATGTCTGTCAGACCTGATCGGCACAGTTGGATAATGTCCGACAGACATTTGTTAAATAGGCCTCAAAGAATGGTCATGCGATACACAGGTGATTATACAAACCTTACATTCATTTTAATTTGCAGAGAATTGTAAATTAAAATATATGTAAATATCATTACAGTGATAGTCTAGTATGAACTAAACTTACATGATTCAGATAGATCATGACATATTAAGCAAGATTATTATTTAATCCTATTATCTATAATGATTATTTTTCTTTTTGTCTTTCCTTGAAAATCTTATAAAAAAAAATATTACAAGCAGGCACATAAAATTTCAATAAAAGGTAGACCATTTTTTGATTGGATGTTTACATATAGACAACAATCAATAAGCGTTACCCAGGTTATAAATCCCCAATGGCCTGTCTTTTAAGCTTACATTCAGGATTTGCAAAGAAAGATAATATTTATAAAAAAAAATTTGTTAATTTTATATTTTTTACCTGAGGAGGAGATCGTAGATCTTGGAGGTGGTCCTAAAGCCCTTCGGACATCAACTAGATAAATAAAAATGAATATACATATTTAGAAAATTGAACAATCATACCACTTTAAAAATAAAATGATATCAAGCTAATAATAGTAAACATACCTGTAGATCGGCCAATGCTTGCTACATCAGGGGTGCTGCACATAATGTCCGGGTGCGTGGCGGCCGAGGAGAAGCTGTGGCTGGATTCAGTGTGGATACTGACGGGCAATAGTAGTGTTTCATCACCATCAGCAGCATCTTCACTATCTGTGTCATCAGCAGGGACAGCAGCTGCTGCACTGGTAGATGCTTCAACAACAACAAAAAATAAATAAATTAAGAATAATATTGCACATAATGATCTTAAAAGGGGCATTAAACTGCAATTCTTTATTTCATGATTCATATTGATAATATAAATGTGAAACACATTCCTATTGACTTTAATATTTTCTTTTTCTCAATTTCTAAAATTTGCTTATTTGAAGTAAAAGCAATGCACAATGGTGTTCCAATCACATGATGCTTCTATGTGCAGCATCCAATCAGCAGCTATTGAGCATATATAGATATGCTTTTCATCAAATAATTTTAACAAATATTCCAAATAATAGATAATATAAGTAACTTAAAATGATGTTTTACATTATATTCTATTTCAAATTCATAAAATAAACAATGTTGGTGTTATGTCCCTCTAAAAAAGCTTTGATGGAACATTAAATAAAATGTGCCACAGGAATATTTCTATAAATATCATCTTACCTGCTAACTCGTCAGTATCATGCCCCACTAAATCCAGACCGAGCGTCATGTTTGCTCCCAGCTTCTCCCGCAGCTGAACTTCATAGTCTCTAAGTTCAGCCACATATGGCTCGCCACCACCGGTCCGACGTGCAGACTGTAACTCCCTGGCCAGCTTGGCCTTTAATCGTCTTTTGATGTCCGAAAATCGCTTCTTACAGTTGTCCACCGTTTTGGGATGATTCCCTTCGGCGGACACACTGTTGGCGATTGCTCTCCAAATTGCAGATTTTTTGGAGAGCGAGGTCTTATGGGCTTTAGAACCAATAATAAAATCATAATGTTCTAAAACAAGGGTCACTAAAATCCGGTTTTGCTCAAAATTAAATTGCACGCTGCGCCCTGACTTTGTTTTACCAGGCGCAGACATCACAAGATAAAAATAGCAGCAAGAGAATAAATGAATAAATAAATAATCTATCTCAATAAATAGTAACTCTTGCACCTACAGCTCTTGTAAAGCATAGGTGATTTGACTCCATTTTAGATTTCCTTTTATAGACTTAGATTCCAAAATTTCAATTAGCAGTTAACAATTGACATTTCTTATTGTAATTATAACAAATTGAATAATATCAATATAATTTCGTCATTTATGACGCCCGTTTACTTTAATGATCGAATAATAAGAATCTTTTGATGTCTCTGCAAATCTATCGTCGATAAAGTTTTAAATTAGATTGATGTCGCAGTATTAATTATTTGATGACGATAAATCCGTCATACTTGTCTACAGTGTGTCATACTTGTCTATAGTGTGTCATACGTGTCTACAGTGTGTCATATTTGTCTATAAAAGGGGTCAGCTTATTTTACTTTTTGTCTATTATCCGACAGGAGAGGGATCTCTTTAAATATTTGCTTATACTTTGTACCCGCATGAATACAGGCAATCTCACAATTCGATATTTGAATAAACCGTAAGTAAAATAATTGTATATGCCTTGCTTTAATACTCATGATTTTTTTATGTTAAGCTTTAATACTGTCGCATGTTTTTTTTATGTTAAGTAATGTTATGAACCCGTGAAACATTTAAATAGCGTACCGAATATTTGTTATATTTTTTAGAACCGGTAGTAATGAACACGTGAGACATGCAATTAGCCAACCGAATATCATGTATTTACAGCCAAGAACCAATCAAATTAGTCTTTATTTTGTATATCGCCGTCGCACTAATATATGAGATATTTTTGTAGTTGATATTGTCAATAGTCACTCAGGCCGAATTGTTAACGTTTGTGTTTGGAATGAATGTTCATCCTCTATACATCAAAATATTTATACTAGTAGACATGTATGACATCCTACAGACTATCATGACGGATTACAATTTGCACTTATTTAAATTACGCCATCGTTGTATTTTTTTGGATGTTTATTGAGAAAGATATTCATTGTAAACAACATTTAGGCCTTAGTGAATCTTGACATTTTTAAATAAAAATATTTTAATTTTTTAATGCGACAGCAATATACCACAATTAGTTTTGATTACAAAAATGACAGTAAACAGGAATATTATGATTCAAGACAATCCTATGTAAATCTCGTATTTGACATTTATAGTTTGTGATTGTCATGAGAGTAATTAGTGGTGCATGTATGATATCATTTGAAAAGGTCAATTGCATGTTTATTAGTCAGGAACACGTGCTACATATAATCCGCCAACCAAATATTGATATTTTTATGTACACTTACAACAACCAATGATATTTCTCTATTATTGATATATGTATGTCGCACTTTGATAAAAAAAATCATAAAGTTTTTTGGATTGATATTGCAATGTCTGTACCATTCACCCAGGGTGAATTATTGATATTGGTGTACGGGATGAATAGGTACTTTCCCCGTCGCATAGGCGGTGTACGGGGGATGATACACGAGGACAGAGACCGCATCATCTATGAGATGATGCGGAGGATGAGGAGGGTGTCCGGTATCACCAGGACACGTCGCAGCTGCCTGCGAAGGTTTTCTGACCTTCGGCGACGGGAGCGTGAACGCTATGAAGCGTTAAGAGCACTGGTCCGTATATGTACGTATATCAGAAGTTTATATGAGGGATACTTAAATGACGCAAGCAATCATCAATTACATTGATTCTTCATTGATTAATATTTTTATTTTTTTATTTTACTGTGTTACAGGAATTACATTACATTTTTTTAAGAATGTAATTTAATTTTTATCCTGACATTTTTTTCTTTCTATGTATTTAATTTACTGTAATTCAAAAATTCATTGCCAAAAAAAAATTGTTAAGAGTCAATGCAATACTATTTTGTAGTTCAACCTTACCTATATTATCCATATATATAATATAGAATGTAAAAAAAAATGTTCATGCTCCATCATATACATTCAAGTTTAAACATATATAGAATATAATTTTTTATTTGTCTATATATCTATATATATATCTATATATCTATATATCTATATATCTATATATATATCTATATATCTATATATCTATATATCTCTATATCTATATATCTATATATCTCTATATATATATATATCTATATATATATTTAGATATTGATATGTATATAGAACTATATATCTAGATCTAGAGAGACAGACAGAGAGAGAGACAGAAAGAGACAGAGAGAGAGAGAGAGAGAGATAAGACGAGAGAGAGAAAGAGAGACAGATGAGAGAGATAAAGACGAGAGAGTGGAAGACAAGAGAGACAGGGAGAGACAAGAGAGAGCAAGATATTGCTCGTTATCTCGCATTTTTTTTGGGGGGGGGGGGAATTTACATACATGGATGCTGAAGATACATAACAATAATATCTAACCTGTATCTAATGTGTACATAAACATTTATATTTTCACAGATCGCAGGCGTGATCTAGTGCCACGATATATGCGGCCAGTATCTATGGCAACACCCAGGAGCAACCACTCCTCACCACCGTTGCCGATGAGGTATATAACAGCACCTCATGTGGATTCAGGGAGAGCTGAAGTCCCTGATATCCAAGGTAACTTTTAAATTATCATACTATGTTTGAAAAATCTAACTTTACAATTTGTAAGATTTTAAATGTTATTAAAGCCAGCATGTTGAAAGGACAATAAAAACAAAAATATTCTTTGCAATTTTACTAAAAACATTTGAATAATTTTAAACATTGACAATATAGTTGAAATCCATTTACTTAATTCTATATCTATCATTTGAGGAAGTTATCACATTGCATATGGATTTTGCTTTTAATCAAGACATCTCTGATCATTAACAAATCTTCAACTACGGAGAATATCTAGATATGCTTTTCTTAGAAAGAGAAGAATGAATTAAACTATCATGATTTAAAACATTTATAATCTCTTTATAAAAGATGAAAGGGAAAATTTATAAAATTATTAAAAAAATTAAAAATGTTTGGAGACTTTGAACATTTTTGTTAATGAAAGAATCGTACAATTTGGTATTGGACATTGATCTGACTAATACTTATTCATTACTATGTTTCATCTCTTACAGACGACCAAGTACGGGGGATAATTCCACCAGCAGTGGAGGTGGCTAGGGGGGGGGGGGAGGAGGAGGAGATGCCGCCTTTTGAGGAAGAGGAGGGGGAGTTATTTATAGAGGAAGCATTGCCAAGGGAGGAAGAAGAGGAGGTGCCTATAGTGGAATGTAAGTGAAAATAATATACTGTTTTCAAAATTCAATATTGAAAAATGATTTCTCTAACATACATTATTTGGTTATTTTTCTAGATCGAGATCAGGGGACACAAACGGGACCATTTCTGCAGCCGGTCTTTGACGAACTTGCAGAGGCCCTACGTGCAGTTGCTAGGGCAGTTCGTCATATGCAGCAGGCGCTACATGATCTTTGATTTTTTTTTGGTTTTGTTTATTTTTATCAAAAATTTAAAAAAAAAAACATTAAAAAATTAGTTTATTCCAGTTATTACTGTCTCACTGTATTGATTTAAATATTAATTGATAGTGACATGGAAAAAAAAAAGGTAAATCAGTATAAATATGCAACAATTTATAAAAATATATAGCTGCAGTATATAAATATATATAGATGAAAATATATATTAATGAAAGCACATAAGGGGACGTGTTTCTGGCAATTATTAAGAATTACAAGAAATAGTAAAATAGGGAGCAGCAGTATAAAGACTGATGATTGATAACACTGTCCACCAGATCTTATGAGGCGGACAGTAATCGCAACAATTACAAATTATACAGTACCATCGTGTTGATTGACAATAGCTTCTGGTCGTCAATTATCCTCAAGTCTGCAGGGTGCGGCGTTGCAGCAGGAGCTCACAAGACCTGCTGTTGCAATGCTGAATAGAGAAAGGATATTCAGCAAGGTCTTGCGGACCTGATCCACACTGTCGTATCAGGTCCGCAAGATATTTGTAAAATTTGAATTGTTATATGATTGACTATCGCATCTCCATTGCTATTTCACATAGAATAGGTTATCTGAGGAGTCAAGTGAAAGTAAATATGAAAAATTAATGTTCATGCTTCAGATATTAAGTTTTGAGTATGTAGCTAGACCCTTATTGAACAATTACAAAAACTTCAATAACACGGGTAAAATATATTTTGGAAATAAATTGTATAAATGGTGGGGAAAATGGGGAGGATAAGGCAAGCACTAGAAATTGAATCAAATACACCACTTTTTAAGGCTTAGTAAATTTATACTCTCATCCTCCTACCTAGAGACATAAAAGACAACGGTAAAATGACTGTACTGGCAGTACAATTCAATTATCCATTGGCAATCATTCATGAGTTGACCTTGCAGATTAAACAACAATTCAAAAATCAATTTTAAAGGGTGGTTCAATTGAATTTCTCTTGATTCTCAGCCTAGATTCCTTCTTTTTAAAATAAAGGTAACAAAAGCACTATTTAAAAAGTTTAATATTAATTTTTTAAATAATTATAAATGGAATTTTAAATGATAATTTGGAACGTACATAAATGTGCTTGGTTTTCCTTTGAGAAGAGTTCAAGGTTGGTATTTTCGCTTGAAAAATTATTCTATGATATTGGTGTTCCATTTATTAATTTAAAGTATATATGAATTAAAACATATAAATATATAGAATTTGTTTTTTAAGTATCTATTAATATCTATAACTTCATATCTCTCTCTCTTTGTATGTATGTACATATATATATATATATACATACATACATACATTAACATTATATTTTAAAATGACATAGAAACATATGTACATACATACAGAGAAATATAAAGTGATAGATACAGATATATTAATATATATATAAAAATAGATAGATAGACATCTTTCTCTCTCTCTTGCTCTCGCTCTGTATTGCTCTCTATATATCTAGATATGATGTTGCAAAAGAAACAGAAGTCTATTATAAAATTAGATGTACACAATGTGGGGGGGGGGAGGTCGACATAAAAAATGCATTCGATCCAATATATAAAAAGAAAAAAATGCCTTTAATGAATTTGGCTACAAGTGTGTCTCTCTATTTTGAGCACAGTGTGGGACCGAACTTGTCGCAATTAATTACTATAGAAAGAAAAAAAAAAAGGCTCGATGGTAAGCTAGCTCCCACTGTTGTAGTTATTAGTCGTTTCCTATACCCTGCATATATATATATATATATATATATATATATATATATATATATATATATATATATATAAATACAGATAGATATCTATCTATCTATATGATGCTGCAAAAGAAAGAAGTAAATTAGAAATTACGTTAAACACTAGGGACGGGCCATGTAATGCATTCGTTATAGCATACGAAATGAAAATTTTTATTTGAAGGAATTAGGCTCCAAGTATGCCTCTCTTTAACAATTAGTATGTGCAGTGTTGGACCTTACTTATCGCAATGAATAAAAATACAAACAGAAATACATAGTAGGCTCAACGGTCAGCTAGCTACTTGCTATATTTACTATTCTATAGCACAATAAAAATAAAATTGCCAAAAATATATATATATATGTACATAGATATGGATATAGATATCGATAAATATACAAATAAAAATAAATATATATATTTAGATATCTATATATATCTATATATATATCTATATATATATCTATATATATCATCTGCTGAAAAAGTAGATGCTCTGTTCATTGAATTTACAGGACATATAAATAAAGTTGGGAAAAGCTCGAATCGCTCAGACTTCGATCACAAGAGTCCGCTTCTCTTCGCACCGTACTTGACGCGCATATTTTGGACGTGTTTTTTGATAACTATGGCGAACGTAATTACGCTCCGCGACGGCGATGTATGTCGAACTATGGCGAGCGTACTTGACGTCGCGAATGCTGCATATTAGACGCTAGCCCCCCAAGTATTGGTAATTGGTTTATGGACAGATATAAGATAAAGAAGCAGGTATATTTACACAATGTGATAAAGTAATGAGATCTGATTATACCTACAAGCTCAACCCATTTTATTAGGTTGTGGCTTCAAAACACAAAATCAGCTAATTCATATACACAAATAAGCCTTAAAAAAGCAAATCTCATACATTTTATACTCTTCAGCTGGTAAAAAAAGTAATTGGAAACACATTAAGGAAAAACAATTTTATAGTATACTGTCCCTTTAACACAAACCTGATATAAGGCTATGCTCTCGATTAATCCTGAGTATCCTATCTTGGTTACCTAGTTCATGCAGTATGAATGTCCCTGTTCTATTCCCTAATGTATGTACTATCTAGGGCTGAGTGCTTCTCCCCCTTCTTATAGAACATAGACTAAACTGTTATACCTGCCTTCAAGTGTGCTATACCCATTTCATGTTACAACATATCTGCAGTATCGTATGCCCCATATATACAATATCAATACCTACATGCACAGAGGCACAATATGTCACATACACTAGACTAGCATAGATAACCATCTATATCTATACCTATATATATATATATATATATATATATATATATATATATATATATATATATATATATATATATATATATATATATATATATATATACAGCGGATATAAAAAGTCTACACACCACACCCCTGTTAAAATGTCAGGTTTCTGTGCTGTAAAAAAAATGAGACAAAGATAAACCATTTCAGAACTTTTTCCACCTTTAATGTGACCTTTAAACTGTACAACTCAATTGAAAAACAAACTGAAATCTTTTAGGTGGAGGGAAGTAAACAAAAAACCTAAAATAATGTGGTTGCATAAGTGTGCAAACCCTCTTATAACTGGGGATGTAGCTGTGTTCATAATTAAGCAATCACATTCAAAATCATGTTAAATAGGAGTCAGTACACACCTGCCATTATTTAAAGTGCCTCTGATTAACCCCAAATAAAGTTCAGCTGTTATAGTAGGTTTTTCCTAACATTTTCTTAGTCGCATCCTACAGCAAAAGCCATGGTCCGCAGATAGCTTCCAAAGCATCAGAGGGATCTCATTGTTAAATGTTATCAGTCAGGAGAAGGGTACAAAAGAATTTCCAAGGCATTAGATATGCCATGGAAAACAGTGAAGACAGTCATCATCAAGTGGAGAAAATATGGCGCAACAGTGACATTACCAAGAACTGGACGTCCCTCCAAAATTGATGAAAAGACGAGAAGAAAACTGGTCTGGGAGGCTGCCAAGAGGCATACAGCAACATTAAAGGAGCTGCAGGAATATCTGGCAAGTACTGGATGTGTGGTACATGTGACAACAATCTCCCGTATTCTTCATATGTCTGGGCTATGGGGTAGAGTGGCAAGATTAAAGCATTTTCTTACGAAGAAAAACATCCAAGCCCAGCAAAATTTTGCAAAAACACATCTGAAGTCTCCCAAAAGCATGTGGGAAAAGGTGATTACAAAAAATCATAAAAGGAAAACCAAATAAAGTTCTGAATAAAGGATATGTCTGTGTCCTCTGGATGAGTTTTTCATCTTGTTAGCATTCCTCAGTGAGATCCCATAAAAAAGGAAACAGAAAATTGCAACATAGTGTGAATCTGTAACGGCACTTTGATTCCTTGACAAAGCATACCAGCGAAACGTACGTCGGAACTGAACTGTTCTATATTGAGTTCTATCGCGTCTCTACACTAGCCAGGACACCTGGGGGCTTAGCGCTATTGTCTTGCTACTAAAGAGGTTTTGGTTTTGGCGGTCACACTCCTGCTGATCCATTTACCTCTTTGCAAGTTTGGCGATTTGAAGCATTTGTTACAGCATATATGCTTTTGTACCCTTACATTGTGGTGTTATCAAGGCTTATGTGACGCTTTTATATATTTTAAAATAAATTTGTATCCAAGTTTTGCCTAGTGTACTGTTTTCCCATCAGTATAAAGTGGGAGTGCGCATATCCTTGAGCTTAGTCGAAAGCTCCAACAAATGTGAGTAGTCATTGTTACAAAACAACTACTTCCTCAAAGTGCCGTTACAGATTCACACTATGTTGCAATTTTCTGTTTCCTTTTTTATGGGATCTCACTGAGGAATGCTAACAAGCTGAAAAACTCATCCAGAGGACACAGACATATCCTTTATTCAGAACTTTATTTGGTTTTCCTTTTATGATTTTTTGTTATCACATTTATTTCACATTTTTTTCTTTGTGATATTCGGTATATTTATTGTAATGTGGGAAAAGGTGTTATGGTCTGATAAACCAAGGTTGAACTTTTTGGCAAAAATTCTAAAAGATATGTTTGGCGCAAAAACAATACTGCACATCACCAAAAGAACACCAAACACACAGTGAAGCATGGTGGTGGCAGCATCATGCTTTGGGGTGGTTGTTCTTCAGCTGTAACTGGGGCCTTAGTCAAGGTAGAGGGAATTATGAACAGTTCCAAATACCAGTCAATATTGGCACAAAACTTCAGGCTTCTGCTAGAAAGCTGAACATGAAGAGGAACTTCATCGTTCAGCATGACAACGATCCAAAGCATATATCCAAATCAACAAAGGAATGGCTTCACCAGAAGAAGATTAACGTTTTTGAATGGCCCAGCCAGAGTCCAGACCAGAATTCAGATAGAAAATCTGTGGGGTGATCTGAAGAAGGCTGTGCACAGGAGATACACTCGCAATCTGACAGATTTGGAGTGTTTTTGCAAAGAAGAGTGGGTAAATCTTGCCAAGTCAAGATGTGCCATGCTGATAGAGTCATACCCAAAAAGACTGAGTGCTGTAATAAAATCAAAAGATGCTTCAACAAAGTAGTAGTTTAGGTCACATTAAAGGTGGAAAAGTTCTGAAATGATTTATCTTTGTCTCATTTTTTTACATCACAGAAACCTGACATTTTAACAGGGGTGTGTAGGCTTTTTATATCCACTGTATATATAGGTATATATTGTACCAAAAAAACATCAGATATATGTAGAAATATGTATTTATGACTAAATAGAACATTGCAATGGGAAATATTAATATTTTCATGTTGTGTTAGCGCATGCGAGAATATGCCATCTGGTTTGCGTGTGAGTAGGGTGTTTTTTTTAAACTTTTTTTTCTCCATTGACTTCTATGGGGGAATACATTAACCCGGTCACAAAGTTTGACTTTTTGCGTGCATTGGGTTTTTTACTTTCAACTTGTAATATGAACACTAACTGACGCATGCATAAAGCTTACTGCTAGTGGAGTTAGAGAGGGAGTATTAAATACCGCTTCACTCAAAATCTGACCCACAGTGTTTTAGCCTGCTCTGTGCACTTCCTGTTTTTTTACTTTTAATGGAACTTTAATCTTTGCTAGCTGCCCCATTAACTGATCTGTTTAATCAGTAAGTATTGGCAGTAGTTTCAATCAGATGATTGATGATAGCAAATGTAGCACTTCTTCATAAAAGAGCGGCAGGGAACAGTCCGGTAACTACAGGCCAGCCAGTTTAAATGGACAGTATACTCTAAAAATGTTTTTCCCTTAATGTGTTTCCAATTACTTTTTTTACCAGCTGCAGAGTTTAAAATATATGAGATTTGCTTTTTTAAGGCTTATTTGTTTATATGAATTAGCTGATTTTGTGTTTTTAAGCCACAACCTAATAAAATAGGTTGAGCTTGTAGGTATAATCAGATATCATTACTATATCACATTGTGTACATATACATGCTTATTTATCTTATATCTGTCCATAAACTAATAACCAATACTTGGAGAGAACAATGAAAAATTAACATTTTATTACCTTCTCTTCTTTAACCCATTGGGAGTTTAATTTCTTCTACTGGCTGTGTTAACACTGCTTGGCCTTCAGTCCAAAAAAATTCAGGATGGGTGAGGATACCACAGGCTAAATAAACTATTTCAAATGCCAATATAAGGGTAATGGAAATACTTGTAAACAATTTAATACCCTCCAGCAGGTAAAGTTAATCATTGAGAACAAATTAAAGGGGAGAACATTTTTGAGTAAACTGTCCCTTTAACTTCAGTAATGGGGAAATTAATGAAAACTCTCTTAAAATAAAGAATTATGACTTACATAAAGACAAACAATTTAGAGTACCAACATCAGCATGGTTTTACTTTAGGGAGATCATGTCAGACTAATGTAATTGACTTATTTGATTATGAAACAAAAGTATTTGACCAAGGCGGAGCAGTTGATGCAGCATATCTAGATTTCAGCAAAGCGTTTGACACTGTCCCACACAACAAACTAATTCACTAACACCTTGGCCTAGACTCAAAAATGGTGAACTGGGTAGAATGCTGGCATAGTATAGAAAACAGAGTGTCTTAGTAAATGGAGTGCATTTAGCACAGGGGCTGTTACTAGTGGTGTTCCTCAGGGGTCCCTTCTAGGGCTTGTTTTGTTTATCATTTTTATCAGTGATATCAGCAAAGGGCTACAGGGGAAAGTATGTCTGTTTGCAGATGATAAAAACATTTTTTTTTTTTTTTTCTATAATAATTTTTATTGAGGTTAACAGACATACATAACAGTGTGGTTTGCACAATACAGGGTGTTGATCTAATAAAACAAAGCAGTAGGTTATATCATTACCATGTATACTATATTACTGCCATTACTTTATGCGTATATTCATATACTAAGGCAAACTAATACTATCCTAGTAAACCTATAAGATATAGAGCCTTATAGAACTCAGTAGCAGAAGACCTACAATTGAAAGTGCAAGCAACATAGCAAACCTCCTTTTTCATTTACTTAATACAGTAAAGATCCCCCCAAAATGTTAGAAACTAAATGCGGATAAGGAACACCCCAACTCAGAAATAGTGACCACTCTTGGGCCACTGATGTCACATAGATATGAAGGGTGAAAATTGGGGGGAAATGCTTATAAGTCATATACTTAAGTATAGTAGGGCATTAATCTACATAGACACCATTAGTTACAGAAAGCATGTTAATCTGTCAGAGAGCAATATTAATACTACAGGACACCCCTCAACTCTATTATGCAGGTAGTGAAGAGTGTTAATAAGCCCCCTCCCCAATAGGGATAGTGAGACTCCCTATGTGGAAAAACATGTATTTTTAAGCCTGCTTCAGGGGACCATAACAAAAAAAAAAGCATACAAAACATATAAACATGTGTCCCAATGCATCTAAGGAGATATAATGGCGGCTGAACCACCTTTAGCTGTGGGAGTCCCATGTGCTTAACTAGTGCGGGTTCCCTGACCCAGGTCCCCGATCTTGATAGTCAAAAAAGAAAAATCCCAGTGTATATTATGATGAGATTTATACATGGGGGGAGTAAGCATCTATTTGACAGAATAGCATACAGACATTACACTGTACGCTATGGGAACCGTACATATCTAGTGAACCTCATTCGCTTCTTTTGTAAATACAATGGGGGAAATCCTTTCCCATAACTAATTTCACATATTAAACAAATAAACATTTTGAACAGGGTTATGCAAGATATTCATATTTCATATAGGAAACTATATGGGCATGCTTCCACTTTTATATATATACTTATAGAGTACAATTCCCGGAGGCACATGAGTTAAGCATAGCATGTCAATTAAAAGGATAAATGCAATCAGATTAGTACAAGCTGCAGGAGTCCCGTAACATAGATTAGAGCGTGGTGGGCCTCATCATCAAACTTCGCAGTAATCATTAAAGCGCCCAAATCGTAGACTCCCGGGGGTATACCGTGCAAAAGCCGGTTACTGTATTATGTCTAGTCTGTAGGTCCAGGATTCTTACTATGCCAAAAACACGTATGACCCTCTAAGTATGGCCCAGGAATCATAGAGGCAGATCCATGGCAGAGTTTATGTACGCACCAAGCCAGCAACAAGCCATCTGCAACTCTTGCTCATCCGCCGGGTCACACGAAGGGAGCCGGCCGCTCTCCCCACCGTGACCCCACAAACAGCACCAGCCCGGCGATGTCCCTCAAAGTAAGTGATATTCATTTCCGCCATGGCCCATACACTGGTGGGGAATCTTCCCTCTACATCTGTCACCTTCCCAGGTATTGGCGCGTCCCGGTCCTGCGGGACCAATGATTCACACGCATCCTCCAGATTTGTCTCAACGACATCTACTTTTAGTTGCTTTATTTCAGGCAATGCATATGCAATGGGAACTTCTCCAACACTCGATAGAATCTCAACCTTCTGTCCCCTGTCTTCACATTGCGCTCCCACGATTGCCATAAGGCGAACAAATCTTCTATTTATTTGCTTTTCAGACTCAGCAAACAAAGCTTGTAGCTTAGCATATAGTTCCTCCTCCATGTTCAGAGGGAAGTTTAGCAGAAAAATACTGTCTGCATTGGTTACCCGGTTTCCCGGGGGGGGGGAGCTGAGTTCCCTCTCCTTATGAGCCGCCAGGGACCCTCAGCGGTCCAGACTGGGAAATCCTGCTATGTTTTAGAATATTTTTATAACCGTCTATTCAGCCAAATGTCCCCTTTATCATAGGGTGAAGATTCTTGCTGGATGCCTAGTAGGTGAGCAGATTACAGGCAGGATGTAAAACTGCATGGCAGAGCTCCCAGTTTAGCGGCCATCTTGGTCCTGAGCCCGGACACGCCCCCATAAACAGTCTTTTTATATAAATACTTGTGATGTGTGAAATGTAGTATTCTGACCAAAACATTTTTAATAAAGTAGTTTTTTCCAAGGGGGAGTGGACCAAATGAAAAGTGAAATAAAAAAATTGGAGGATTTGACAAATTACTAGTATCTTAAGTTTAACAAAACTTTGCATTCAGTTAAGAAAAATCCAAACGTTAAAGGGACAGTCAACCCAAATTTTCAAATAGGTAATACCTATAAACTTGCAAATGATTCTTATTTTGCACTATAGCCTAATTTAGTAGCCTAAATCGTTTCTAAGCATTAGTACTTACTTTTTTCTCTTGTGGCTGTTTAAAATGCCCGCCTACCCCCTCCCATATTTAGTCATCAGAATCGTCATTGTCCAGCTCTAACTGCTAATTCTCGTCTGTCCACACTCCCGTGTTTTGCGCATGTGCAGTGCGCCGCTAACGCTGTAGGGGGAAGGTTTTAAAAGGGAACTCTAAATCCCGTCTCATTTTCCTAAACGTGTGATTATTTCAGGCGTACCGTTTACCAGTGTGCATTCTGTGAACTCTCCGGCTGCAGTTTTGTTTCGTTCTTATCCTTTCTTTTATCTGGTAAGTAATTTTACTAGTAATTGTAATGAAATTCCGAGAGTTCCACAAACGCCAAGCATTATAAGTAACTTTGACTTGTATTATTATTTATACATTTATCTTAGCACATGGAATACAAATTGCATTGAAATCTCATCAGGGGACAAATTACAGAAGGTACCGTTTAGCTGCTTTTTGCTCAGCTCATGATACTAGCGTTGCCTGTGTCGGGACTATGGCATCTGTTCCGTCAGCTGGTTGCCTTTTAGCAAAAAATCAGTTTTACAAAGCACGGCTTAACTTGTATTGTGCATAACCATTCTTGGTGTTGGGACTTAATGAATACCTTAACCTACACATTAAAATGCAATTATAGGTTGATAAATGCACTAATGGATAATAATGTAAAAATTAAGAATACTGACAAATGTTTTAATTAATCCGACCCTGGAAAATGAAGATATTGTTTTATATTATGCGAGACAGTATATTAATGTTATTATGCATCAAGGTTCTTGACATGCATTAGTTGAATAGGATACCTTGAATTCAAATGTGTTTTCACTCATAGATTTGCTGAACATAGCAAGAGTTGCTGCTATTTTATATGTGCGTTCTTTACCTTGACCTGTCCTACTATTTTTTTTTAGACAATAGTCATATTGTGCTTTCAGGCCACTAGCTTCATTAGCACTATTGCAATGTCACTGTTTTAAAACATATATAGAGATATAAAAAATGCATTCATATAGCACCATAAAAAGATAAATGTTCTGCTATGTATACTTTATGTAAAGTTTGTTCATGCACAATGTGTCTACTACACTGCACTATTACATCCACATTTTTCATGGATAAATTGTGTATTGACATTTTTGTACCTACTTTTTTTTGTTAAAAGGAAATATAATAAAAATAAATTATTTTTAAGATAAAAAAAAGGAATTGTAATGAAATTCCTCTCACAAATTTACCAAATAACTATTGACACCTGTATTTGTTTACTGTCAATATAAATAGAACCCATTGGATTGATGCCTAAATGACATAATTACAATAACAATATATGAGGGGAGGTGAAGGGAGCTGTGAACTCTTGATTGGTGACCAAGCATATAATAATAGTCTCTGGTTTAAAGGTGTAGTATCCCAGCAAAACTTGATATACCCAGAAGCATTCACATTCTGAAGGTTGTATCTGGAAAGCTGAGACATTTAGATCTCAGTCATTTCAGAGATATTTTAAAATTTGTTTGACTTTGAGTTAACCCCTTGATGGAGAGACATAGATAATTTGTACCTCCTTTATAAAACATTCAATTTTATCATTTTTAGTAGCAGAAATGTATAGAAACAATAGCTCTGAGTTTGAGAAAGGTGCAAGAATTAAAGGGACAGTCAACCCAAAATTTCAAAATGGGTAATTCCTATAAACTTGCTAATGATTATTATTTTGCACTATAGCCTAATTTAGTAGCCTAAATCTTTTTTTATGTCAATATAAATAGAACCCGTTGGATTTATGGGCTTGATGCCTAAATTTACAACTTTATATGTAAATAGCATGTTTCAAGTCAGTGCTTTATGAATAACCAATTTACTTATGCTAACAAGTGATCTTTTTCTCACACAAAAAAAGGAATCCAACTTGAGCAGTATAAGTCAGTTTTAGAAGTTTGTATCCAAACTCAGACTGTTTAGAATAGACTCCTACATTTCTAACTTGCACAATAATGCTGGTGTAAAAGTATGTGAGGTTTCAGCATCAGTCTGTAAAGTTTATGAATCAAAATAGCTTGTAAGACTAGGACTGAGTTCAGTTTTACAAGTATATTGTATTGCATATGAAATCTATTAAACATCCAGTGATATATTTGCAGTGTTTGTCAATCATTGCTATTTCTTCCAAAATAAGAATTGGCTTACAAATGGTTTTTATAAACTCATGCAGTATAGGTTAGTGAATTTGTCCATAGTGCCTGTCAAATATATAAAAGGTACAACCAATACTTGTGCTGCAGGTTAAATTGTAGATTTTTTAGACTTTGCACAATTGTACCTTTTTTTTAAAAAAAATTATAAACAAAAATAATACACTCAATGTGCTTGTTTTATTGTGATACTTTAAACACAGCTTAATTTGCAGTGCACTTTATTTTTTGATTTTAAAGAATTAAAGGGACACAAATCCACTAATTTTTCTTTCATGCATGATTAATAATTTGCCGCTATTCTTTTCTTCATTCTCTTGGTATCCAGTGCATTGCTTCTCCTTCAACAAATGATACCAAGAGAATGAAACAAATTAGATAATAGAAGTAAATAAGAAGGTTGTTTAAAATTGTATTCTCTATTTGAATCATGAAAGATAAAAATTGGGTTCCATGTCCCTTTAAATATGATTTTATTTCTAAAATGCATTTAAAGCATTTTGGTATTGCATTGTAAATGCTTACCTGATTTATTGTTTACACAGTGCTTGTTTATCACGTGTGCAAAAATACCTTGTTTTAGCTACTAATATTTAATGTTTTATAAAGGAGGTACAAATTATCTAGGATGCAAAGCAGATATGTCTGTCCATCAAGGGGTTAACTCAAAGTTAAACACATTTTAAAATATCTTTGAAATGACTGAGATCTAAATGTCTCAGCTTTCCAGATACAACCTTTAGAATGTGAATGCTTCTGTGTATATCAAGTTGTGCTGGGATACTACACCTTTAAACCAGAGACTATTATTATATGCTTGGTCACCAATCAAGAGTTCACAGCTCCCTTCACCTCCCCTCATATATTGTTATTGTAATTATGTAATTTAGGCATCAATCCAATGGGTTCTATTTATATTGACAGTAAACAAATACAGGTGTCAATAGTTATTTGGTAAATTTGCACGGTGAGAGGAATTTCATTACAATTCCTTTTTTTTTTATCTTAAAAATAATTTATTTTTATTATATTTCCTTTTAAGAAAAAAAAGTAGGTACAAAAATGTCAATACACAAATTATCCATGAAAAATATGGATGTAATAGTGCAGTGTAGTAGACACATTGTGCATGAACAAACTTTACATAAAGTATACCTAGCAGAACATTTATCTTTTTATGGTGCTATATGAATTTTTTATATCTCTATATTGTTTTGCTTTTTTTTGTTAATTAAGAGCCTTGTTATGTTTTAAAACAGTGACATTGCAATAGTTCTAATGAAGATAATGACCTGAAAGCACAATATGACTATTGTCTAAAAAAAAATAGTAGGACAGGTCAAGGTAAAGAACACACATATAAAATAGCAGAAACTCTTGCTAAGTATGTTCAGCAAATCTATGAGTGAAAACACATTTGACTTCAAGGCATCCTATTCAACTAATGCATGTCAAGAACCTTGATGCATAATAACATTAATATACTGTCTCGCATAATATAAAACAATATCTTCATTTTCCAGGGTCGGATTAATTAAAACATTTGTCAGTATTCTTAATTTTTACTTATACATTATTATCCATTAGTGCATTTATCAACCCGTAATTGCATTTTAATGTGTAGGTTAAGGTATTCATTATGTCCCAACACCAAGAATGGTTATGCACAATACAAGTTAAGCCATGCTCTGTAAAACTGATTTTTTGCTAAAAGGCAACCAGCTGACGGAACAGATGCCATAGTCCCGACACAGGCAACGCTAGTATCATGAGCTGAGCCAAAAGCAGATAAACTGTACCTTCTGTAATTTGTACCCTGATGAGATTTCAATGCAATTTGTATTCCATGTGCTAAGATAAATGTATAAATAATAATACAAGTCAAAGTTACTTATAATGCTTGGCGTTTGTGGAACTCTCGGAATTTCATTACAATTACTAGTAAAATTACTTACCAGATAAAAGAGAGGATAAGAACGAAACAAAACTGCAGCCGGAGGGTTCACAGAATGCACACTAGGAAAATGAGACGGGATTAAGAGTTCCCTTTTAAAACCTCCCCCCTACAGAGTTAGCGGCGCACTGCGCATGCGCAAAACACGGGAGTGTGGACGGACGAGAATTAGCAGTTAGAGCTGGACAATGAAGATCCTGATGACGAAATATGGGAGGGGGCAGGCGGGCATTTTAAACAGCCACAAGAGAAAAAAGTAAGTACTAATGCTTAGAAACAATTTAGGCTACTAAATTAGGCTATAGTGCAAAATAAGAATCATTAGCAAGTTTATAGGAATTACCTATTTGAAAATTTGGGTTGACTGTCCCTTTAATGGCAATCTTTAAATTATTGCTCAGCATTTAGGCCCCTAGTGTTTCTATTACTACCCCCATGCACATCGTTAAAGTGCTTATATATACAGTATATATATAGGAGATCTTCCTTAAAGGGACAGTCTACCATAGAATTGTTATTACCCATTCCCCAGTTTTGCACAACCAACACAGTTATATTAATATATTGTTTACCTCTGTGATAACCTTGTATCTAGGAACCTTCTTCCAGCCCCCTGATCACATGACTGTGACTGTTTCTCATCTATTGTCTTAAATTTAGCATTGTATTGTGCTAAATCTTAAATAACCCCCTGTGCCTGAACACAGTGTTATCTATATAGCCCACGTGTACTTTCTGTCTCTTTGTGTTGAAAAGAGATTTAAAAAGCATGTGATAAGAGGCAGCCCTCAAAGGCTTAGAAATTAGCATATGAGCCTACCTATGTTTAGTTTAAACTAAGAATACCAAGAGAAAAAAAGCAAATTTGATGATAAAAGTAAATTGGAAAGTTGATTAAAATTACAAGCATATCTGAATAATGAAAGTTTAATTTATACTAGACTGTCCCTTTAAGATGTTTAATATGCAAAAAGTGCTCCCTATTTCTGTTTGGCCGACAAACTGGAGCCCTCAGCCGCATTCTATTAGGTAGACTACTCCTGCATCATCTAATTACATCTTTGAATAAAAATTCTTCCTTATTATTTTTAGATGTCACATTCTTTGTTTTTTTTTTACCAAACTGACAGGCTTTACACAAATGACATTTGAAGAACCTTTTTAATTTTGCTCTCTTAAAGGGGCAGTCAGAATTTTTGTTGTTTTAAAAGATAGATAATCCTTTAATTACCAATTTCCCAGTTTTGCATAACCAACACAGTTATAATTATACATTTTCTACCTCTGTAATTACCTTGTATATTACCCTCAGCAGACTACCCCTTATTTCAGTTCTTTTGACAGACTTGCATTTTAGCCAATCAGAGCTGTCTCCATGGTAAATTCACGTGCATGAGTTCAATGTCATCTATATGAAATACATGAACTAATGCCCTCTAGTGGTGAAAAACTATCAAAATGCATTTAGATTAGAGGCGGCCTTCAAGGTCTAAGAAATTAAGGTATGAACCTCCTAGGTTTAGCTTTCAACTAAGAATACCAAAGAACAAAGCAAAATTGGTAATAAAAGTAAATTGGAAAGTTGTTTAAAATTACATGCCCTATCTGAATCATGAAAGTTTTTTTTGGACTTGACTGTACCTTTAAGATCTACCACTGTCAGTGTGTTCTTGCATCTTTTTAAATTGCGTGGGGCTAAAATATTCTTTAAATTTTTTTGTCTTGCAGAAAATAAATTACTCTTATCTCATAACTTACTGCCCAAAATATTTTTGTGTTTTAAAAAATGCCAGTGTTTGGAAATAATTTTCTTAATCAGAGAATTATAAGTGCTGAACTCAGTAATGAATGGAATTTTAATTATAGATTTATCATCTATCTTATCTTTCTTTCTAATTTTAATTTTTATATTGAAAAAGGAAACCTCTTTCTATTTGCCCTACTTCTTGTATTGTATCATCTATAGAGAACCCATTATAACTTCTTTCTACAAACATTTATTTTAATAAATATGCTTGATTTTTATACACCTCATCTCGACTGCAATTCTTACGTATTCTTATCTGTCCTTTTGGAATATTAATTTTCCACCTATCAAGATGACAGCTTTCAGAATGAATGTAATTATTGCAGTCAACTTTCTTAAAGAAGGTCTAAGATTCAATTTAACCATTTTCAATGGATAAGGAAACATCCAAATTTTTTATTTTTGGTTCTACTATATTCTGAAGTAAATTTTAAATTAACCACATTCTTATTCATTACTTCCAATATAAATGATAGAGATTCTTCTGATCCCTTCTATATAAAAATGTAATTGATGTACTGCTTATAGAGGACCAGATACGCACTCATAGGGCATGATTCTCAACATATATTCTCCTACTCATGAATAGGTTTGCGTAACTTGATGCAAATCTGGTTTCCATAGAGGGGCCACAAACTTTATTATAAAAGTTTTCTTATGTTCAATGGATAATTCATCATCTTTCAATATTACATTTTCTATTGATGTAAGGCCTAGTTCATGGGGAATACTCGTATATAGAGATTATATGTCACATGTAACCAAAAAGTAATCTTCCTGTCACTCAATATCTTTAATTCTACAAATTCTATTTGACCTCTTATCTCTGTAAAAAAAAAACTCTATATACTCCGACAAATTGCTAGTTAGAGAATCAATGCCCGAAATTATAGGTCTATTTTTTTAACATTTGTGAACTTTTGGTAGATTTAGTACTCCAACCTTATTATTATACTTCAAGAGTGTTATCAGGTCATTTTTATATCTTTTTTTCGATCATGAGTGAGAACATTATATGTTGTTCTATCTACCAAAATTATTAAAGACTACTTTAAATAATCTTCTCTACTAAGAATCACAATAACCCATTTTGTCTTCCTCATTCTCATTCTTCTCCAGGGCTCTCATTGATTCTATCTGTTAAGAATCAATGCCTGAAATTATATGTCTACCGTTTAGTGTTTTTATACATTTGTGAACTTTTGGTAGATAATTAAAAAAAAACCCTACAATTATCATGAATAAGAGCGCTAGTACTGGAAGTGGCCCAAATGAAATAAAAACAAAATTCCGTAAATGAATTGGAAATTACTTCTCTATTGATGCCAAATGCCTCTGATATTTAAAGGCACTATATTGGTAGCGCAATACAGCATTGACAAAGACCTCTCAGTCAAAATGTGTTGGATATTTTGGCTTTGCAATGAGTGTAATCATATAGGGGAGCATTGTCATTATACTGTATTGCAGAATTTATATATATCTTACATTTACAGGAATTAATTGTTTAATCTTTTTAGAAACATTTGGGGCATCATTGATTTAATCGTCTGTGATCCTTTAGATGTGAACTCTTTTTGGGACTCCGCAGAATTGGATTTTTTGCAAATACATTTATCTTTGGGGACTTTAATTTTAATGGAACTTGAGTGGCATTTACATTTATTGGTACCAAAGGTTGTCTAAGAACTACATGTTATGAGATATATTTATTTATGCTTCATTAAAGTTATCTTTACCCACTGTAAATATATGCAGTTTTAGCCTGCTCTGTGCACTTGCTATGTTTTCTGACTGATTCTATTCACTCCTTTTTTAGGTTAAATTAGTTTTTGGTGTCATTATATTGTTTAGCATTATAGCAGATATTTTATACTACTTTTTTTTGTAACTTTATTGATATTCAAATGGGGATACCACATTGCCTCTTTTAATTGTGATATACATTTTGCCTAGTCTAGCTCTCTTATCTTATTACATTATACGTATCTGGTTCTCCAAGGGCGCCCCCCAATTCTCTTCTCATTTAGCATTACATTTACAGGATATATATTTTCAGAAGTTCCTTTAAAACCCTTGGATGAATATTATCAGTAGACTGGACATTTCCCTATGCTAGTGTCAGGGTTTTTTCCCTGTTGTGTTTGCCATGTGCTGCTGGCAGCCATTTTACTCACCTCTCTTCCTGACTATGGTGCATTGTGGGGGATGCTGCTCAATTCCTGCACTTCCTTTTATGGCCAGACTGGTGTGCATTATCCATGTGAGACAGGATGCAGTCTCAGAATTGTGATGTCATCACTTATTATTTAAAGGGCCTCTGTTCATTATACTTTGCCTTTGCGTTGTTTCAGAACAGTTTGTGAGAGTTCCTGTGTATTACCTGGCTGCCTGACGTCCTTCCTGGTTCCTGATCCCTGGCTTGTTCCTGACTCTGCTGTTTCCTTGTTCCTGATTCCGGCTCGTCTGACTATTCGCCTTCCGGCTCGTCTGACTACCAGCTCTGGTTTTGATTCCTGGCTTGTTATTTGACTTGTGGACTTTTTATTATTTTTTGCAATTAATAAAGGTGTGATTATTTTTGCACTTCTCGTCTCAGTCTTATTCCTGGCACCCTGACAGCTAGATCAGCAGGTATATTGTTTTGTTCTTACAATTGAATCAATATACTATGATAAGCTGCATGTAAGATGGTTTATACCAGAAATAATTGGTGTTCTAGGGGGACCAGTTTGATTTTTGTGGATTTTTGGAAGTAGATGTTTGAAGTGAATAATTTCTCTGGAATCAATTAATTTTCTGTTAAAAATTGTTTCTTTTTTGATAAGCTTTTCTCAAGGATTGGAATGTACCCTAATATGTCCACTAGATGGAGGCCAAAGGACAGTTAATATATTAGAAGGAAAAAACAACTGCATTTTTCAGCCAGTTAACAAGAAAGACTGCAGTATCAGTTGTGTAGTTGTGTACACATATATTTCTTACAGTTTTAATTTAAACAACCTTTTCTTAATTAAAAGTGTTATTCACAAATGATTTGCATGTGCGAAGAAATATGACTATAACCAGGTGGCATCATTTTGTTAAAGGGACTTTGAGCATGCAATTCTAAATAACTTTCTAATTTACTATCTTTTTTTTTATAAAAGCAGGGACATAAGCTCAGGAGCCGGCCCATTTCTGCAGCACTATATGGCAGCACTTTTGCATGAATGTTGTTCATTTGCAAGAGCACTAGAGGGCAGCACTATTTCCTGCTATGTAGTGCTCCAGATGCCTACCTAGGTATCTCTTAAATAAATAATATCATGGGAATGAAGCAAATTTGATAATAGAAGTAAAGTGGAATAATTTTTTTAATTGTATGCTCTGTCTGAATCACAAAGGAACATTTTGGGTTTCATATTCCCTTAATTTTTATATATATATTTTTAAATGAATTGCAATGTTAAATAATGGAAATAAAGTATTTTTTTTTTTATTTTTTTTTCTTCATTTTTTTTTTATTGAGATTTTTGGCAAATACAAAATATAACTTTCGTCCATCTGCAAAACATTAGGAAAGAAACATAATATAAACAATTAAGCACCCAACAGACATGTCTTTTCATATAACAATCAATAATTATGTGCTAAGATGTAATAAGGTATTTTCAGTTACAAATTTTCAAAACATATCCATTGGTTATCTCGGGTCTCCATCATGAAATAAGTATTTGGACTTAGTGTTATGTTGAAATCTCGTTTTGAATAAAGTGAGTATTGGAAATACAGTAGTATATGAAAGGTTGAAGGGGAGATCAGCAGGCAAGAGCTGCTCTAATATGAGGAGGGGGAGGGGGGGGGTGTCCAGGAGGGCTAATATTACCGGAGCATGTGTTATATGGCTCAATAGGAAACATATCTCTTTCATGCTTGTGATAGTACCCTTGGGATGCACACAGAGTGAACCAGTTAATATTTGGTAAAGTTACTATGGATACTCTTGGGCTATATGGGAAATATAATTTATACTAATAAGGATTGCCAGACTACTCTGAGCAGCTAGTGACAAGAATAGCAAGCATTCTTAAACCTACAACAGACAACATTCTAAACATTTGTAAAAATATATATAACTGCAATGAAATGTTTTAATAAACCTGTATCATACACTGTCGAAATGTAGTCTGTAGCACAAGTCATTCTTGGAGAATAATAAAAAACATAATGATAGACTATCAGACTCATAGGGTAAGCAGTTTGAAGGTAACCCATGTACAGTAGTTCTCTATCTTTTACATAAAGTACCGTCTCAGTGACACAAAAACTCCATATAGAAGAATAGAGTGTGGGGGCTTATATTTGCTAGGTAGAACATAACATATTTTCTATGAGTGCCTAGCTTGGAAGGGATAAGGTATGACTCTGTGTCCAAAGGTTACACACAATCCGATATATAACTAATCCTTGAACCTTTAAAATGTAACTGAGATTTTGCATGCTTATGTTGCGCTTAGTGGATTTTCTGAATGTATCTGGCCTTTAGTGAAGTTCCTTAACAGATTGGGTGAAGAAGCACCTGAATGGGAGAATAGATCTAGCTAAAGATCTTGCAAACCCATGAGGCTTGAGTTATATGTGAATAGATATGTCTGGATGCTAAAGTGTGAGGTCAGACTTCTAAAGGAGTAGAGTATTAGCCTAGCATGAGAAGATGAAGATGTATATGAGGCAGGATAAGATGTATCTGGTCACTAGCTCACATATATGGGTACAGTAGAGATCTTTAGAGGCTATTGATAAGACATATATATCTCCCACCCACCGTTGACCTAAATGGGGACATAAGAATATGATGTGTAGGATTA
Source organism: Bombina bombina (assembly GCF_027579735.1). Lineage (NCBI taxonomy): Eukaryota > Metazoa > Chordata > Amphibia > Anura > Bombinatoridae > Bombina > Bombina bombina. The sequence goes on from NC_069500.1 coordinate 313,163,111, forward strand.
AAGATGGGGTAATGATGACTTATTACAAAAACTACTAGGATGAGCTAAACATGGAAATAGGATACTGGAGGGTAAAATTGGACTTATACCGTATGTGGCTTAGAGCCCTCAGCAGTGTCAGAATATAAATACAGCACCTTCTAGGATGGGTAAACAGAGGGGAGGGAAATGTAAATATTTTGCACCAACCCATATTCATGAAAAACATGAGGTCTCTAATTTTTGTTATGCATCCACTATGGTACAGAGGGAGTCTAAGCTATTGGGAAGCAATGGTAAAAGTAAATAAGAACAAAACAGCAATGACGTAGGTAAATGGTTAAAAAAATAGTGTGGAGGGGTTACTTCCAACTCCCAAAATATATAGTAAATAAGAGTGGGGGGTAAAACAATTACCCTTCTTTAGCGTGGTTCAGACCTCTGAGATACTAAGGGAGGGACGGAGAAAATAGGATATAACCAACCAACAGCAGTTAGTAATATACATGTACCCATATACATTATCATGGCCATATTCTTTAGTAGTCACAACAGCCATGCAGATTTAATTATACAACTTTTAACAAGCTATCATAAAATAAAAGAGTGGTGTTAAAATATATAGGAAGTTACATTTGGGCTCCTAATGGTTTTGAGGGCTTACATACAGATGTTATAAAGATCAAAACAACGCTAGCTAGTAGTAGTACAGTAATATCTTAGGCCTAGATTTAGAGTTCGGCGGTAGCCGTCAAAACCAGCGTTAGAGGCTCCTAACGCTGGTTTTGGCCGCCCGCTGGTATTTGGAGTCAGTGATTAAAGGGTCTAACGCTCACTTTACAGCCGCGACTTTTCCATACCGCAGATCCCCCTACGCCATTTGCGTAGCCTATCTTTTCAATGGGATCTTTCTAACGCTGGTATTTAGAGTCGTTTCTGCAGTGAGCGTTAGAGCTCTAACGACAAGATTCCAGCCGCCTGAAAAAAGCAGGAGTTAAGAGCTTTCTGGCTAACGCCGGTTTATAAAGCTCTTAACTACTGTACCCTAAACTACACTAACACCCATAAACTACCTATGTACCCCTAAACCGAGGTCCCCCCACATCGCCGCCACTCGATTAAAATTTTTAACCCCTAATCTGCCGACCGCCACCTACGTTATACTTATGTACCCCTAATCTGCTGCCCCTAACCCCGCCGACCCCTATATTATATTTATTAACCCCTAACTTGCCCCCCACAACGTCGCCGCAAGCTACTTAAAATAATTAACCCCTAATCTTCCGACCGCAAATCGCCGCCACCTACGTTATCCCTATGTACCCCTAATCTTCTGCCCCTAACATCGCCGACCCCTATGTTATATTTATTAACCCCTAATCTGCCCCCCACAACGTCGCCGACACCTACCTACACTTATTAACCCCTAATCTGCCGAGCGGACCTGAGCGCTACTATAATAAAGTTATTAACCCCTAATCCGCCTCACTAACCCTATCATAAATAGTATTAACCCCTAATCTGCCCTCCCTAACATCGCCGACACCTACCTTCAATTATTAACCCCTAATCTGCCGACCGGAGCTCACCGCTACTATAATAAATGTATTAACCCCTAAAGCTAAGTCTAACCCTAACACCCCCCTAAGTTAAATATAATTTTTATCTAACGAAATAAATTAACTCTTATTAAATAAATGATTCCTATTTAAAGCTAAATACTTACCTGTAAAATAAATCCTAATATAGCTACAATATAAATTACATTTATATTATAGCTATTTTAGGATTAATATTTATTTTACAGGTAACTTTGTATTTATTTTAACCAGGTACATTAGCTATTAAATAGTTAAGAACTATTTAATAGTTACCTAGTTAAAATAATAACAAATTTACCTGTAAAATAAATCCTAACCTAAGTTATAATTAAACCTAACACTACCCTATCAATAAAATAATTAAATAAACTACCTACAATTACCTACAATTAACCTAACACTACACTATCAATAAATTAATTAAACACAATTGCTACAAATAAATACAATTAAATAAACTATCTAAAGTACAAAAAATAAAAAAGAACTAAGTTACAGAAAATAAAAAAATATTTACAAACATAAGAAAAATATTACAACAATTTTAAACTAATTACACCTACTCTAAGCCCCCTAATAAAATAACAAAGACCCCCAAAATAAAAAATTCCCTACCCTATTCTAAAATACAAAAATTACAAGCTCTTTTACCTTACCAGCCCTGAACAGGGCCCTTTGTGGGGCATGCCCCAAGAATTTCAGCTCTTTTGCCTGTAAAAAAAAAGATACAATACCCCCCCCCCCAACATTACAACCCACCACCCACATACCCCTAATCTAACCCAAACCCCCTTAAATAAACCTAACACTAATCCCCTAAAGATCTTCCTACCTTGTCTTCACCATCCAGGTATCACCGATCCGTCCTGGCTCCAAGATCTTCATCCAACCCAAGCGGGGGTTGGCGATCCATAATCCGGTGCTCCAAAGTCTTCCTCCTATCCGGCAAGAAGAGGACATCCGGACCGGCAAACATCTTCTCCAAGCGGCATCTTCTATGTTCTTCCATCCGATGACGACCGGCTCCATCTTGAAGACCTCCAGCGCGGATCCATCCTCTTCTTCCGACGACTAGACGACGAATGACGGTTCCTTTAAGGGACGTCATCCAAGATGGCGTCCCTCGAATTCCGATTGGCTGATAGGATTCTATCAGCCAATCGGAATTAAGGTAGGAATTTTCTGATTGGCTGATGGAATCAGCCAATCAGAATCAAGTTCAATCCGATTGGCTGATCCAATCAGCCAATCAGATTGAGCTCGCATTCTATTGGCTGTTCCGATCAGCCAATAGAATGCGAGCTCAATCTGATTGGCTGATTGGATCAGCCAATCGGATTGAACTTGATTCTGATTGGCTGATTCCATCAGCCAATCAGAATATTCCTACCTTAATTCCGATTGGCTGATAGAATCCTATCAGCCAATCGGAATTCGAGGGACGCCATCTTGGATGACGTCCCTTAAAGGAACCGTCATTCGTCGTCTAGTCGTCGGAAGAAGAGGATGGATCCGCGCTGGAGGTCTTCAAGATGGAGCCGGTCGTCATCGGATGGAAGAACATAGAAGATGCCGCTTGGAGAAGATGTTTGCCGGTCCGGATGTCCTCTTCTTGCCGGATAGGAGGAAGACTTTGGAGCACCGGATTATGGATCGCCAACCCCCGCTTGGGTTGGATGAAGATCTTGGAGCCAGGACGGATCGGTGATACCTGGATGGTGAAGACAAGGTAGGAAGATCTTCAGGGGATTAGTGTTAGGTTTATTTAAGGGGGTTTGGGTTAGATTAGGGGTATGTGGGTGGTGGGTTGTAATGTTGGGGGGGGGGTATTGTATCTTTTTTTTTACAGGCAAAAGAGCTGAAATTCTTGGGGCATGCCCCGCAAAGGGCCCTGTTCAGGGCTGGTAAGGTAAAAGAGCTTGTAATTTTTGTATTTTAGAATAGGGTAGGGAATTTTTTATTTTGGGGGTCTTTGTGATTTTATTAGGGGGCTTAGAGTAGGTGTAATTAGTTTAAAATTGTTGTAATATTTTTCTTATGTTTGTAAATATTTTTTTATTTTCTGTAACTTAGTTCTTTTTTATTTTTTGTACTTTAGATAGTTTATTTAATTGTATTTATTTGTAGCAATTGTGTTTAATTAATTTATTGATAGTGTAGTGTTAGGTTAATTGTAGGTAATTGTAGGTAGTTTATTTAATTATTTTATTGATAGGGTAGTGTTAGGTTTAATTATATCTTAGGTTAGGATTTATTTTACAGGTAAATTTGTAATTATTTTAACTAGGTAACTATTAAATAGTTCTTAACTATTTAATAGCTATTGTACCTGGTTAAAATAAATACAAAGTTACCTGTAAAATAAATATTAATCCTAAAATAGCTATAATATAATTATAATTTATATTGTAGCTATATTAGGATTTATTTTACAGGTAAGTATTTAGCTTTAAATAGGAATCATTTATTTAATAAGAGTTAATTTATTTCGTTAGATAAAAATTATATTTAACTTAAGGGGGTGTTAGTGTTAGGGTTAGACTTAGCTTTAGGGGTTAATACATTTATTAGAATAGCGGTGAGCTCCGGTCTGCAGATTAGGGGTTAATAATTGAAGGTAGGTGTCGGCGATGTTAGGGAGGGCAGATTAGGGGTTAATACTATTTATGATAGGGTTAGTGAGGCGGATTAGGGGTTAATAACTTTATTATAGTAGCGCTCAGGTCCGCTCGGCAGATTAGGGGTTAATAAGTGTAGGTAGGTGTCGGCGACGTTGTGGGGGGCAGATTAGGGGTTAATAAATATAACATAGGGGTCGGCGATGTTAGGGCAGCAGATTAGGGGTACATAGGGATAACGTAGGTGGCGGCGGTTTACGGAGCGGCAGATTAGGGGTTAAAAGTGTAATGCAGGGGTCAGCGATAGCGGGGGCGGCAGATTAGGGGTTAATAAGTGTAAGGCTAGGGGTGTTTAGACTCGGGGTACATGTTAGAGTGTTAGGTGCAGACGTAGGAAGTGTTTCCCCATAGGAAACAATGGGGCTGCGTTAGGAGCTGAACGCTGCTTTTTTGCAGGTGTTAGGTTTTTTTTCAGCTCAAACAGCCCCATTGTTTCCTATGGGAGAATCGTGCACGAGCACGTTTTTGAGGCCGGCCGCGTCCGTAAGCAACTCTGGTATCGAGAGTTGTATTTGCGGTAAAAATGCTCTACGCTCCTTTTTTGGAGCCTAACGCAGCATTTGTTTGAACTCTCGATACCAGAGTTAAATTTATGGTGCGGCCAGAAAAAAACCCGCGGAGCGTTAACAGCCCTTTTACCGCCAAACTCCAAATCTAGCCGTTAGAGAGTTAGAATGACCATAACACAAAAGTCACCATTACTCTATTTAGGCGTTTTAATGTATTTATAGAGAAAGGCAGTGCTATTGAGGCAATAAATAGGTCTGTACACTATAAGCTTCACTATAAGAATATGGGAGCTGTGATTTCCTATGAGCTTAAATATACCGAATAGAGCTATCTGAAAGTTGAGGGAGTAATAAGATGAACATTTCTGGAGGTTGATTTCTGAAGTTTAGCTTAAAGAAACAATCTATTATACTAGAAACCTTATGAAAATAATAAATACCAACAAATCTTGAAGAATAAAACATTTAAGGAACATTCAAATGTCAGCACAGAAAACGTCCAGCTGATGTTGAAGATCTCAAACATATGTTCTCTGTGTTCGTAGGTATTAAAAGAGAACAACAGGAAGAGAACAGTAAAAAGGGATAAGGCTGCGCTTAACCAATACCAGCAATCACAGTGACACAATATACTTTATGCGCTAGGAAAGATGGAGTACGTGTTAGCTGCTTGTCGGGGGGCAATAGAGACCAGAAATCCCAGCTCCTCTCTGTTAATGCTCTCTCCTCACTCTCCAGAAAGTGTCCGGCGTCTGCTTGCTCTATTAGGGCCGTGGTTCTCCAGAACAGCTCCTTCTGAATATTGTTGAGAGATCTATGGGCCCGCCTGGGATAGGATACAGTATTAGGTATACCCAACTCTGATAAATGTGTGGCCGGTGCTTGCGCTGTGGAAATGAAAGCTGCTTCAGCCAACGGAGCCATTAGTAAGCTGTGCGGGGTAGCAAGTTGCTGTGTTTTCTTCCCGATCTCCATCCTTCCCGCCTTACTAATCTGTGTGTCCACCGATGTAATATAGGGGCTCAGGTTCTCTGGCTGTATGATACTGTTTCGAGTGCTAGTATGCGGTTCCTCCGTTTCATTGGTCTTTAGGAGCTCCAGCGCTGTGTGCTTGTTTCCCTCTGACTCCTCAGGCTGGTCTGGGGAATATAGTATTTGCCGCTGTAAGTCAGCTAGCATAGCCTTAATTTGAAGGTAAAGTTCCTCAGACATTTGTTATGGGGGATTATACAGCGTGTAAGTGAAAAGCAGACCTTTGCAAGTATAATATGCTCGTGTTACCAGGGAGCGGCCTGAATCTGGTTCACCACCCCAAGGCCCCAGCAGTCAATTTCAGGGCTCGTAGATAGGAGATAGCTGGTTCTGAGACCTTCTGCTTTTGCCTCGGAAATAAAGTATTTTAATGCAATATGCATGTGCAATATGCATGTGCTTTATGATTTTCTTTCTTTTTCTTTTTTTTGTTGCTAAAACATCACCTTGCAATACAAGTTTTATGTTAATTATGTTAATGCACTTAAGCCCTCCTCTAGATATTCCTACAAATAGCAAGACAATGTTTTAATACAGCAGTCATATCAACTTCTGAGATCTCGTGCACGCTCCTGAACTTACCTCCCTTCTTTTCAAAAAAAGATGACAAGAAAACAAAGAAAATTTGATAATAAAAGTACAAGATTGTATGCTCTATCTGAATCATAGAAAAACCAAAACTAATGGCACTACTATGGATTATGCTTAGGATTCTCTGTTTAGTGACTGAGATTATATTTCTTTTTACAAATAGTTAGCAGAGTCAGGTGCTGTGTACTTTTTTGTTTCAAAAAAAGAAAAGGATATTTAAATCCAAAGATTGAAAATATTGTACACCTAGAAAGCACTCTTACCTAAGGAGAAGAGGCTCTGGGTTGGAACAGGGATTCTCAGGAAGAGGGGACGGTCTTAACCGTAACAAATTAAAATTTAACCTTTATTAAGATTCTCTTTAAAATGGTAGTCCACAAACAAACATATATACTAATATTAAAAACACAGATGAAGTAGGGGATATCAAGTGCTGCGTGTGTAGCAAAGAATTACTGATAAAATAAATTTGTGAATTTAAGATAACCCATCCCTTAGTTAAGGATTTATTCCCTTAGTAAATGGGCACTATGCGGTATTGTTAAGTATTAATACACGTGTTTAATATGACTGAACATCAAATTGGACTTCATAATGTGTATAGTAATACACCTGAAGGCGTTAGTAAGGTTTATATTAGTGTTCAAGTCTGCATAGGTAGCTTAGTTGTATTTGGGAAAAGGTTAAATTGTTATTATGTGACTATGTTGTCACTCTTGCTACTATATATTCTATATATCAATTGCTGTTATTATTCCTTGTACTTCTGTTACTCTGAATGAAAAAGAATAATTCAGTATTCCTTATAGATTATAATCCATCATGTAGGTACTCCCCGTGTTAGGGCTAATAACCACACTCTGGCAATTAGATTATATGGATATCTGTTTGAGACTTATAATAATGCTCTCAATACTCCCCATACCGGGTTGACTTCTATGATTGAAATACATTTAGGTATACTTTTATTTATATTTATTGTGCGGCTGATTATTTGCACACAGTATTATAAGGTCTTTAATAATAGAGATACTTACTCAGGGTTCAACATATCATGCAGTGGATAAGTTAAACTGTTGGAGTTCTATGAGTAAAATAGAAACTATCCAGTACTATTAGGTGTGAATGAAAGTGTTTGGTGCGACTTAGCAGACTGTTCTGCTTGCTGCTACTGGTAACCTTAAAGGACAAGTCAACACTGTAGATTTGCATAATCAACGAATGCATGATAAGAAGACAATGCAATAGCACTTAGTCTGAACTTCAAATGAGTAGTAGATTTGTGTTAAATAAATTGCAAAGTTATGTCTATTTCCACTCCCCCTGTATCATGTGACAGCCATTAGCCAATCACAAATGCATATACTTATATGCTGTGAATTCTTGCACATGCTCAGTAGGAGTTGGTGACTCAAAAAGTATAAATATAAAAAGACTGTGCACATTTTGTTAATGGAAGTAAATTGGAAAGTTGCATGCTGTATCTGAATCATGAAGTTTAATTTTGACTTGAGTGTCCCTTTAATAGTATTTATTAATCTGCATTCGAAGTACTTATCAACTTTAGTAATTTGTTCACATTTGTTGAAGGACAAAATGTTAATGAAACACTATATTATTAATAGAAATCCACTCATGCATTCATAATTTCAGTCAGTATTAATTGAGGACTTATATTTGTATAAGCGATATTTACCAATGTCAGGTTAGTTCCTATAAGTTTGAATAAGCCCCAATAAATAAATACCTAATGTATTTTTTATCTATATCAAGCAGGTTAAATATCCTGTTCTATGGTAAAATCTATGCAAGTCTAAGTGATTTTGTTAATATTGACAGGCAACGTCTTAAATAGATTTTAGATAGAAAAGTATCATAAATCTTAGGTTTATGAATTATTCTAGTTTAATGGGATCATATAATAAAATCCCCGGTAAGGTAGTTTAGATATATATAGTAGCACAATAGTTCTTAATGTAACTTGATCTGTTGTACCCAATAACTATGGCTGTTTATGGTTCAGTAATCGTAAACGGTTATAATAAGCGCTGCTACAAAAGTATCTACCCCACTCGCTTAGCACATAAATTACTGGTAGAATAATCCTAGTGTCGGCTAACTGCCGAAAATAGTATTTATCGTAAGTTTTTTAGGCTAGGCTGTTAGGGTTCATAAATTCCCCATCTCATCTGCTAATTAAAAAAGTTTTGCTTAAAGCTTAACAACTAAGCCCTAACATGTTTCGCCATTATCATGGCTTTTTCAAAGGGTACGGCGCGGCATTCAGCGTGGTCTTTTATGGACTCGCCTTACTCCCCTTTCGGTGACGTCATAGCCAATCATGATTGATAATGCTAAGAACCAATCATTATGACTTTCGTATGTCAAATACATGTTATCCATTTTCTTACTGGAGGATTTGCAGATATTTCAGCTATGTATATTCGCTGAATGACATTTTGCTACATATATTCTTGTATTAGTTTTGATCCTTCAGATATAATGACACAAAGATTCTTGACACATAAACTTAAGGCCCATGTCAAATAGTCATATCGTATGTTTAACAATTGAGTGACTTGAATGCAATTTTTAATTTTGTAGGGGTATTACAGATCTAATACCCCTACAAAATTAAAAATTGCATTCAAGTCACTCAATTGTTAAGAGTATATATGTTTGTTTGTGGACTACTATTTTAAAGAGAATCTTTATAAAGCTTAAATTTTAATTTGTTACGGTTAAGACCGTCCCCTCTTCTTGAGAATCCCTGAGAACCCAGAGCCTCTTCTCCTTAGGTAAGAGTGCTTTCTAGGTGTACAATATTTTCAATCCTTGGATTGAATTATCCTTTTCTATCTGAATCATGTAAGAAACATTTGGGGTTTTATGTCCCTTTAAAATATGCATGATGACACAAAAACCCAGCAAAAGCAGCATAATGTAAACTATAACAAAAACAAAATCTTGCAGGTAGAAGTAGTGAACCGTACTTGTGTGCTTATCACTCATTTACTCTAGTCTGATTACACAGCTATAAAGGGGATTTGACAAGCTTGTTGAGAATCGTATGTAAGCACAATATCCTGCATTCCTATACATCCTGCAATTTATAATGAAAAGTCCACAAAGCTGTGTTGAACCACCACCCCACTTTAACCCTATCAGCACTGACCTGAGTCTTCCTTCACAATGAATCCTGTGACCTGGCACAATACCTATATCTATAACACTTGACCTGAAGGGGCATATTTAACAATGTGCGAGCGGACATGATACGAAATAGCGTATCATGTCCGCTGCACATCGCTGCCCATTGATAAATGCCGACAGGATTTATCATTGCACCAGCAGTTCTTGTGAACTGCTGGTGCAATGCCACCCCCTGATTCACGGCCAATCGACGGCTAGTGGGGGGTGTCAATCAACCCAATCGTATTCGATCGGTTTGATTTATGTCCACCATCTCATAGCAGATGGAGAAGTTATGGAGCAGCGGTCTTTAGACTGCTGCTTCATAACTTCTTGATAACTTATGTTTCCGGCTAATATGCCCCGAAGCATCAATATGACAAGCCTAATCATAGCCCCATCTTTGACGACCCCTTATTCTACTTTCACACAACCCCTATTGCACACACAATTTAACCACATTTCAAGACCCCAAGCTGGAACCTTATGCTGTACAATGCCTTGTCATATACAATATCCCTTTAAATCACTGTTAAAACAATTATATTAATAACCCCCCCCCAATTATTTTACTTTTAATATGTATTTATATGTGAGATATACTTTTTTTTATATATGTTTCACATGTGTGTTTTGTTATACTTTTATTTTAGCCCTTAAACTTGACTTCAGGTTTCCAGTCGCACTAACTTTTTTTAGCGTTATTATGTGTTGTGCTCATGTGCAACACATAACTCACCACTTGTAATTGAATGATGTTTAGATTGCCCGTGGTATCCAATGAAAGCATAGGGCTTGCTAAAAAAATATTGGCTGCGCTAAACATTCTCTTGTAATTCTCTTTTACCATGGATTTGCCATATCAGATTCTAAGAATAGGATTGCACTCCTCTTGTAATCTGAGCCTATATCAACAATAGTTCAGAAATCGTAATCTGCCAAAAACATTTGCAAGATTGTGATCAACTCCTTAGTGCATGCATAACTGATTATTTACATATATGACAAAACATTCTGCATTTCTACAGAAAGACAAGAAACAAAGAACTAGATTACAAGTGGCTAGCTAAGCACGAGTGATATCAGCTTTTTGCATGTGTCAGAAATAGCGTACGTATTACAAGTTGAAAATAAACCCAATTGCGAGTATGTAATCACATTTTACACTCAGGTTAGCATGACAAACCCTCATGTAAAGGGTAGTAATTTAAAAAAAAGTTTCACCAAACACAACATAAATACATTTAAAAATACAGTTACACTGCTACAGTTATAAGGGTTAAAAGATATATGGTATATGGGGGCGTGGCCGAGCAGCGACCGAATATGGGCACAACCTCAGGAGCTCAGAGAGAAAAATAGGATATCCACCGAATATCTTAGGCACGCGGCTACATCCACATCACAGAAGCTACATATACTAAGGCTACTGCTTTCATCAAGACCAAGATTACCGAGAGAATGATTTCAGAGACCTGTATGAGACTGTTAAGCTATTCAGTGAAGGCTTAACCCCCCCGCCCCGGGTATCTGGGTCTAGCAGTAATTTGTACACTGCTGTCACATCATATGTTTCTGAACCTGGAGGAAGCCAACATAACCATCCACAAGCTGCTACTGGAATTAGAACAAAAGATGTCTAAGAGATTCGACGGCCTCATGTCTATAGTGCAGTGAATACATTGAGAGTCACTCACTAAGACCAATGATCAGAAGAGAGAAGCCCAACTGCCCATGAACATAACTGGGAGAGAGGGTGAACCTGGCGGCGCAATGAGGAGCACATCTGTGTGTCTTGCGCCCCTTACCTCAGCTCTCACCACGGGGATGCAGCCGGCACCTTGCGGGAGGCTGTTGACTTTCGCTTCCAGGCAGCTAAGGATATAGCAGTTGCTGAGTCCAATGATGATGATGAGTCCAGCAGAAGGCTGGAGCTGCGGGACTCAGGAGTGAGAGTCCCTTTATACTGTTGACTCACTGACTCCATGGGTACCAGTGATGTATTTTGGGCTTTGGGAACCACTGCTGTAGTGCACACACAGTCATAGAATCATACAATTATTTAATTATACACACAAAAAGTATATATATATATATATATATATATATACCATAAAATGTAGGGCTTCTGAGAAATACTACAAAAGCCAAAGTGTGACACAGGTTGCACGAAAAAAAAAACTGTTTTATTATTGAAACAGTGGAAATCTAGTTCAGTGGAGCCACCCACAGACAAAAAACTTTCTGTGTTGCATACAATAATTTACAGGGTACCACACTTACACGTCTGTCTCAAAATGCACATAAACTGAAATTTCATAGGTGTACACCTTGCGGAACATAAATGATGCAAAGTCACTGTAAAGAGAAGGGCTCTTAGTGCTTTTGCACGCCCTATTATAGATTCCCAAGGCTCCACATAACAAAACAAAAGTTCTACCAGCTATCAGAGCACATAGTGCAGCCCCTCACTCTTGAATTGTGGCCGGTGATATAGTGAAAAAGACGGTCCCATAAAAACCTCAGCTGCTAATTCACTTACGAATCCACGATAACAATGCTAACATGTAGCCGAATTTCCTTAGCCTTAGCCTCAGGTTACCAATAGTTTTCTCCAGAAGCCAGCTCCTGATCCTGGTAGTGCCGAAAGCACTGTATTCCTGGGAATTGGAGTTGCAGTAATCCCTGGGCTGTGTTTTAGCACATCTCCAAACTAGCGTTTAAAGCAGATCCAAGCCGCTAAAAAAGCTTCGGCTAGTAATAGAGCACGGTACACACCTAAACGAGGTGCCCTAACACAGATTGGATTATTACTGCAGATTGATGATGTGTTTCGCCCCTCCCCTTGTGGGTTGTCCTGGGGCTTCATCAGATGCCGCTTTCACTTACTCACAGAGCTTAAATAGCCCTGGGAGATCCGTTACTACATAACCATTTTGGAATTCAAAGTTACATTGTTACATGTACAGCATAACAATGATTGATTTTTTGCCTATTATGAACATGTCATTAATAGTGAGGACTAACATTTATTACATATTTACAAATTATTTACAATGATACCCAAACCTTGTCAAAAGGTGGATGTTAATAGATCAATTATTATTAGACATTAGTTTGTAAGAATTAATCAAAGTGATACTAACTTTCAGACAACATCTATCAAGGTCGACAATGAATCAGAACCAAAGAGATCAAAAGGATGGTAACATATTACAGAAAATTAGCGAATTCAAATTTCTCATTCAGACCTGCTGGTTTCAAAGTGTTTAGTACATATATCTACTTTGCTTCTTTTTGAAGTAGAAGTCTGTCTATATTACCCCCTCTCCTTCTGGATTTTACATGTTCAATGCCAACAACTGACAGCTGTTCATATTTAGATCTATGTTTTTCTGCAAAGTGTCTCCCAATGGCACTATCTATATTAGCTTTTTTTTTTTTTTTTTTTTAGCTCCCTAACTCTCTCCTTCAACTCTCTCATAGTCTTTCCTACATAGAAAAGGGGACACGAGCAGTATAAAAGGTAGACCACCCCTGTGGTGTTACAGTTGATCCATTGTTTAATTTCAAGTGCCTAGGGCAACACAAAAACACGAAAGAGTGCTTTAAAGAATAAAAAAAGTGACTAGCCAGTGGCAAGACACTTTCTGGAGGCCGGGCATAGTGTCAACGATCTTCACTTTGTTCTAATAGATCATGTCCCCCCCTTGAAACGTAGCAGGGATAGGAACAAAAGATTACTACAGGTCAAGGCAAGATGGATCCATCGACTAAACACCTTACAGCCCAATAAACTGAATACCATGTTTGACTGGCACTGTTTTCTTATAACTGAACTGACCCTTATTGTGGGGTATATTTGTGCCTGACTATGAGAGTCCATGATACTAAGTATAATCTACTATTTTCCTACCCTGTTCTGACTGTACATACTTCTGCCCTCTATAATACATGAAAGTGCATTTAACCAGACTATCTGGACCACATATGAATATACCCTCATATAGGTGCTGTATTTACATGCTCTTACATAGGTGCTTTATGCACAGTTTGTATTTATCCACAGTACATCTAAGGGCCTTTATCCAGATTATCTGGGCTACATACGAATACACTCACATAGGTGCTTTATGCACAGCCTGTCGTTACCTACCCGCTAGTTATTTTCACTGTTTTATTTATGCATAACGATTGTTTCCTTGTTGTCTTTCGTCTAAGGTACTCTGAGATATTGCTATGACCCCATGCTTAGTCAGATAACCTATAATGTTTAGCTACCCTAGCGTATCTCTAAGGCCCCATTGTAGTCTGGACATTTAACTTGTGTATTACATATTGGTGCTACCTAATGTTTTGTGCATAAAATAGGTATAGATATGTATTTTACATTAAGATTATCACATGTATATGGATATTTATATGAGAGGAACATAGGAATGGGAAAGATATGTAATGCGCATCAGGGTTCACAATTTAGGTTTAATGCAGAGTTGTCGGGTTAACCGCACATGAAAAGTTATTAATCTTACCTCATGTTTATGAAATATTACATATAAATTATTTGTAAAAAATTATGATTAAAAAATATTATAGATACTGTAAAAAAAAAAAAATTCAAAATAATCCATAGAATATATATATATATATATATATATATATATATATATATATATACATACATTATTATTATTATTTTACAGTATCTAAAATAATTTGTAATACATTTTTTAATTTCTGACACCGTGTTAGACCTAAATCGCGAACCCAGATGCATATTTTCGATTCTAATGTTCTTCACATACAAAATAATAAAATATTTTTTATTAATTATAAAATATATATTTCTTTCATGTAATTGGCAAGAGTCCATGAGCTATTGACGTATGGGATATACAATCCTACCAGGAGGGGCAAAGTTTCCCAAACCTCAAAATACTTATAAATACACCCCTCACACCACACCCACAATTCAGTTTTACAAGCTTTGCCTCCTATGGAGGTGGTGAAGTAAGTTTGTGCTAAGATTTCTACGTTGACATGCGCTTCTCAGCATTTTGAAGCCCGATTCCTCTCAGAGTACAGCGAATGTCAGAGGGACGTGAAGAGAGTATCACCTATTGAATGCAATGATTTTCCTAACGGTGGTCTATTTCATAGGTTCTCTGTTATAGGTTGTATAGATTCATCTCCTACCTCCCTTTTCAGATCGACGATATACACTCATATACCATTACCTCTACTGATAACTGTTTCAGTACTGGTTTGGCTATCTGCTATATGTGGATGGGTGTCTTTCGGTAAGTATGTTTTTTATTACTTAAGACACCTCAGCTATGGTTTGGCACTTTATGCGTTTATATAAAGTTCTAAATATATGTATTGTACTTATATTTGCATGAGTCAGGTTCATGTATTTCCTTTTGCAGACTGTCAGTTTCATATTTAGGGAAAATAAACATATTAAGAAATATTTTTTCTTACCTGGGGTTTAGTCTTTTTTTCAAATTGACTAAATTTTTCTTGCAAATTGCGGGCAGGATTAGGCCCGCGGGTGAGCCAAATGCTAGACTTTATTTTGTCTTTTTTGGCGCGAAGGTACGTCCGTTGACGCAAGTTTGTCATTTCCGGGGTCGTAGTTGACGCCGAGTTCCTTACACAGGGTTGCGTCGTTAGTGACGCGAGTGTGTCATTTCCGGAAGTTGTTGGCGCCCAAAATTTGTCAGTCATGTTGTGCGTCTTACTTGGCGCCAGATTTTTTTCATTATTTTAATACCCCATTGCTATTTGCCTCTTGCCTTTTTCTATGTCAGAGGGCTATGCTATTGCATTTTTTTCCCATTCCTGAAACTGTCATATAAGGAAATTTTGCTTTATATGTTGTTTTTTATTTTACATTTTGCAAGATGTCTCAATCTGATCCTGCCTCAGAAGTATCTGTTGGAACTTTGCTGCCTGATGACGGTTCTACTAAAGCTAAGTGCATTATATTTCCAAATGTCATTGTATTGGTTATCATGATAAACTTTTACATGCAGATATTGTGTCAGTAAATAGTACATTGCCTGTTGTTGTTCCTTCAACTTTTAATGTACATGTTATACCTATTAAATTTAAAGAATTGTTACTGAGTCTGTTCAGAAGGCTTTGTCTGCTATTCTGCCTTCTAATTATTATAAGGTCTTTTAAAACTTCTCATAAGGTTGATGAAATTTCAAATGACCGACAACATAATGAATTATCCTCCTCTGATGAGGATCTATCTGATTCAGAAGATCCTTCCTCAGATATTGACACTAACAAAGCTACTTATTTATTTATGGGATATACATTCCTACCAGGAGGGGCAAAGTTTCCCAAACCTTAAAATGCCTATAAATACACCCCTCACTACACCCACAAATCAGTTTTACAAACTTTGCCTCCTATGGAGGTGGTGAAGTAAGTTTGTGCTAGATTCTACGTTGATATGCGCTTCGCAGCAGGTTGGAGCCCGGTTTTCCTCTCAGCGTGCAGTGAATGTCAGAGGGATGTGAAGAGAGTATTGCCTATTTGAATACAATGATCTCCTTCTACGGGGTCTATTTCATAGGTTCTCTGTTATCGGTCGTAGAGATTTCTTCTCCTACCTCCCTTTTCAGATCGACGATATACTCTTATATACCATTACCTCTACTGATTCTCGTTTCAGTACTGGTTTGGCTATCTACTATATGTAGATGAGTGTCCTGGGGTAAGTAAATCTTATTTTTTGCGACACTCTAAGCTATGGTTGGGCACTTTATATGTAAAGTTCTAAATATATGTCTTTAAACTTATATTTGCCATGATTCAGGATAATCAGTATTCCTTCATTCAGACTGTCAGTTTCATTATTTGGGATAATGCATATGAATAAATATTTTTTTCTTACTTTGAAAATTTTCAATTGACTATTTTTCCCTGCGGGCTGTTAGGCTCGCGGGGGCAGAAAATGCTTCATTTTATTGCGTCATTCTTGGCGCAAACTTTTTTGGCGCAAAATTTTGTCATTTGAAGTTGTTTGTAGTTACGTCATTTTTTTGACGCATGTGTATTCAGACTTTTTTTGCGCCAAAAAATGTGGGCATCGGTTTCGACGTCAGAGGATGTGGCGTCATACTTGGCACCAAAAAATATGGGCGTTGTACTTAGCGTCAATAATGTGGGCGTCATACTTGGCGCCAGGAATGTGGGCGTCATACCTGTTCCACTTTTTTCTCACATTATTTAAGTCTCACTTTTTTGTTGCTTCTGCTTGCTAGAGGCTTGTTTATTTTGCATTTTTTTTCCCATTCCTGAAACTGGAATTTGATAATTTTGCTTTATATGTTGTTTTTTTCTATTACATATTGCAAGATATTCAAAACACTGTTCCTGTTTCAAGAGATGCTGAGGGATTCCTGTTGACTGATATCAGTCCTACCAAAGCTAAGTTCATTTATTTTAATGTTATGAATGTTTATCTTTAGCTATGGTTTGTAATAAGTTATCATGATAAACTTTTACATGCAGAATCCATTAGTATTTATGCTTTATATATTGCTATTCTTTTTATATCTTATGTACAAGATATACTTAGAAATTTATAAGAATATTTTTCTGATTCTATTTTAAAGGCTTTGTCTGACGTCCCGCCTTCTAATAAAATTTCTAGGTCTTTTTCAAACTTCTTTTAGTTGATGAAGTTTCAAATGACCAACAACATAATGAATTATCCTTCTCTGATTGTGCTTTTTTTCTCATTCAGAATTTTTCTTCATCAGATATTGACACTAACAAATCTACTTTTTTATTCTTTAATAGAGTACATTTGTTCCTTGTTCAAAAGGTGTTGATTATTTTGGATATTGAAATATCTAGTTCTTTTGATTTTAAAGACTAGCTAACATTTAAATTCTGCTTGTTTATCTTCTGTGGTTTCTTCAGAGGGTTTTTTCCAGTTCCTGATACTAGGGAATGGAATAAGCTGAGAATTTTCTTTTAGTCCTTCTTTAAGGTTTTTAAATTGTATTCTTTGCCGGCAGTTAGTTTTCAGTTTTGAGGAAAGATTCCCCAAGTTAATGGGGGTATCTCTACTCCTGCTAAATATACTATTATTCTTATAGCAAATAGTATTTATTTTTTTCCTTCAGATGGTCGTATCTTATTTAAGGAAAATTCTTTTCAGGTACTTTTCTTAGACCTGTAATTTATTTGGCTGATGTTGCAATTGCTGCATTTTTCTGGTTGGATACTTTAAGATCAAGTATCGGATTATGATTTGTTTTAGCATTGTTAAAAGGACAAAATCTTCCGCTTTTTTGAAGTTCAGACTAAGTGCTATTGCATTGTCTTGTTATCTTGCATTTGTTGATTATGCAAGTCCAGTGTGTTGTCTGATCCTTTAACTTGATTAACATGCTAATAATTTCATTTGTGTTGTCATTTTATTAAAATATTTCGCAAATGAGGTTTAATCTATGTCATTAGCTATTTTAGCTAGAAGAACTTTGTGATTTCAATCTTGGAATGCTAATTTGATTTCTAAAATCCATATTTCTTTTTTTCCAAGATATTCAATTATTTGGTTCATAATTGGATTCAATTATTTATCTGTTACTCTGGGCTTCAAGATTGAGTTCTAAGACTAAAACTTTAAGCTTATATTAGTTTTCTGTTCTTACTAAGGAACTGAATCCTGAATTCTCCCCCAAGTAACATGTTTATAATTGGAAGTTTTTTGTTCTTCATTTAATTAAGCCTTTTAAAAGTTTAAAGTCAGCTCCCTAAATTTGCATGTAGGTGCGATTCTTATTCCAGCTTGGCTGGTAAGGGGCAGGTTAAGACTTTTTTGAAATTTGTTTGGTTCTATTCGGTCCAAACTTCTTAAACTTTGGGTACAGAATAAGTTTCAGAGTAAAACCATCTGTGAGAAGTCTTTTTTCTCTATCATATTCCAGCTATTCCAGTAAGACTATCACTTTTCTGAAGTGTGTCTCAGACCTGGAGTTTTCTGGGGTATTTTTTCCAGTTTCATTTTAGGAACTAGGTTTTGGGGTTTTATTCAAGACTATTCATTGTTCCAAAGATAGAAAATCTTTTTGAAATTGTCATATAAATGTACCATCTTTTAGAATGGTGTTTATATGGTCTATTCTGCCTTTTTGGTCAGTGATGGCATTATTTGTTTACAATAGATACAATAGATGCATATCTTCATTTTCTGTTTTCATTCAGATTATTTTTATTTTCTGAGATTCTCTTTTTTTGAAAAGCATTACCAATTTGTTGCTTTTCCTTCTGGTCTAGCGACAGCTCTAAAAATCTTTTCAAGGTTCTCAGTGTTCCTTTTTATTTTTTGGACGGTATCGTGGTACTGGCTCAGTCTTTTTCGTTCTGTGGAATCTCATACGATTCAACTTTGTTGTTTCTTCAAGACATGGTTAGAGGATCTTTTTATCAAAAGCTCCTTGATTTCTCACACAAGGGTCACCTTTTTTAGGTTTCCAGATAGATTGTGTCAATGTTTTTGTCTCTAACAGACAAGTGACAAGTTTATTGGGTTCCGTTTGTCGGAACCTTCAGTCTCTATTATTTCCTTCAAGTTGCTATATATGCATGGAAGTTTTAGGTTTCATGGCTGCAGCATTTGGATTCGATTCCATTTGCTCATTTCATAGGAAACCTTTCCAGTTTTTTTATGCTGATTAATGGTGCAGGGATTCTAGGATATCACTTTTTATATCTTTGAATCCTAATGTTTAACTATCTTTGATTCGGTGGTTAAGATCACCATCATTTAGTTCTACAGGTCTCTTCGGTTCTTTCAACCTGGACCATGATCTTTACAGATGCGAGTCTTTTAGGTTGGGAGGCTGTCTGAGGATCTCTGTCAGCACAAGGGGTTTGGAAATCTCAGGAGGCGAGATTACCATTTGATATTTTGGAACTCCGTGCATTCTCAGAGTTCTTCAGTTTGGTTTCTTTTTGAAAAAGAGATGTTTTTTTCAGACAGACAATGTCACGACTGTGGCGTATGTCAATCATCAGGGTGGGACTATCAGTCTTTAGGCTGTGACAGAAGTATCTCGGATATTTGCTTGGACTAAATCCAGCTCCTATCTAATTTCTGTGGTCTTTTTCCCACATATAGACAATTGGGAAGCGGATTATCTCTGTTAATCAAGCTTTACATCCGGGAGAATGGTCTCTTTACCCAGATATGTTTTTCAATTTTTCAGATGTGAGGGCTTCCAGAAATAGATCTGATGGCATCTCATATAGACAAGGAACTTCCCAGGGGCCTATTCAGGTTCTGGGATCTTCAGGCGGAAGTAGTGTATGCATTAACACTTCCTTGGAATTATCATTCTGCCTATATTTTTTCATCTCTGGTTCTTCTTTTTAGAGTGATTTTCTAAATCATCAGAGACCAATCTTTGGTGTGGCTGGTGGCTCCAGCATGGCCACACAGGTTTTGGTATATGGTTCTTGTTCGGATGTCCAGTTGCCAATCTTGGTTACTTCTATTAAGGCCAGACCTTATATCTTAACATTTGTTTTTTTCATCAGGAATTCAAACTATTAATTTGATGGTATGAAAATCTAACGCTTGGTACTTAGTCATAGAAGTTTCTCTGACTCAGTGTTTAATACTATGTTGCAGGCTCATAAATCTGTGTCTAGTAGGATTTATTATCAAGTTTGGAAGATTTACATCTCATGATGCTCTTCTTATGAATTCTCTTGGCATTATTTTAGAATTCCTAGGATTTTATAGTTTCTTCATAAGGTTTTGTCTGCATGTTCCTTGAAAGGACAAATCTCTGCTTTTCTGTGCTGTTTCACAGTAAGAATTGCTAAATCTTTCTGATATTCATTGTTTTGTTCAGGCTTTGGTTCGTATCAAGCCTGTCATTTAAGCCAATTTCTCCTCCTTGGAGTCTTATTTTGGTTCTGAAGGCTTTTCAGACTCTTCTATTTGAGCATATGCTTTCTTTGGACATTAATTACTTTCATGGAAAGTATTGTTCTTTTTAAACATCTCTTCACCTAGAACAGTTTTTTGAATTATCTGTTCTTTCTTGTGAATCTCCTTTTTCTGATTTTTCATCAGGATAAGGTGGTTTTTGCTGTCCTCATTTCAATTTTTACCTAAAGTTGTGAATTCTAACAACATTAGTGGAGGAATTATTGTCCCTTCCTTGTGTCCTAATCCTAAGAATTCTTTGGTAAGATTCTTACATTCTTTGGATGTGGTAAGAGTTTTGAAATATTATGTTGAAGCTACTCAGTTTTCAGACAGACTTCTAGTCTATTTGTTATCTTTTCTTGTTTTAGGAAAGGTCAGAAGGCTTCTGCCTTTTCTTTGGCATCTTGGTTAAAGCTTTTGATTCATCATGCTTATTTGGAGTCAGGTTAATCCCCGCCTCTGAGGATTACGGCTCATTCTACTAGGTCAGTTTCTACTTCCTGGACTTTTAAGAATGAAGTTTCTGTTGATCAGATTTGCAAAGCAATGACTTGGTCTTCTTTGCATACTTTTTCTAAATTCTACCATTTTGATGTTTTCTCTTCTTCAGAAGCAGTTTTTGGTAGAATAGTACTTCAGGCAGCTGTTTCAGTTTGATTCTTCTGCTTATATTTCAGTTATTTTCATTATAAAAATTGAAACTCTTTGATTTGGGTAGTGGATTAATTTTTTTCAGCGGAATTGGCTGTCTTTATTTTATCCCTCCCTCTCTAGTGACTCTTGCGTGAAAGTTCCACATCTTGGGTATCTGCTATCCCATACGTCACTAGCTAATATGAAAGAAATGAATTTATCGTGTAAGTTCTTACATAAATTATGTTTTTTCGTTCTTTGTTAGAAGTGTTAATTATTTTTGGATATTGTGGAAACTAGTCCTCTTGATATTAGAACTAGTAAATTCTGTTTTTAAACCTCCTGTGGTTACTCCAGAGGTTTTTTCCTATTCCTGATGCTATTTCTGATATGATTTATAAGGAATGGAATAAGCCGGGTTCTTCTTTTTTTTCCTTCTTCAAGGTTTTAAAAAATTGTATCCTTTACCAGCAATTAATATAGAGTTTGGGAAAAGATCCTCAAGTTGTTGGGGCTATTTCTACTCTTGCTGAACGTACCTCTATTCCTATGGAAGATAGTACTTAAGTTCCTTTAGATAGGATACTTGAATCTTTTCTAAGGAAAGCTTATTTATATTCAGGTCGTCTCAGGCCTGCAATTTCTTTGGCTGATGTTGCAGCTGCATCAACATTTTGTGGCTTTATTCTTGGAATGCTGATATGACTTTTAAGTCTAGATTGCTATCTCTCACCTAGATTTGGAGTTTTGCGATAGCCGTCAAAACCAGCGTTAGAGGCTCCTAACGCTGGTTTTGGGCTACTGCTGGTATTTAGAGTCAGTCAGGAAAGGGTCTAACGCTCACTTTCCAGCCGAGACTTTTCCATACCGCAGATCCCCCTACGCCATTTGCGTATCCTATCTTTTCAATGGGATCTTCCTAACGCCGGTATTTAGAGTCTTGGCTGAAGTGAGCGTTAGAAATCTAACGACAAAACTCCAGCCGCAGAAAAAAGTCAGTAGTTAAGAGCTTTCTGGGCTAACGCCGGTTCATAAAGCTCTTAACTACTGTGCTCTAAAGTACACTAACACCCATAAACTACCTATGTACCCCTAAACTGAGGCCCCCCCCACATCGCCGCCACTCTATTAAATTTTTTTAACCCCTAATCTGCCGACCGCACACCGCCGCCACCTACGTTATCCCTATGTACACCTAATCTGCTGCCCCTAACACCGCCGACCCCTATATTATATTTATTAACCCCTAATCTGCCCCCCACAACGTCGCCGCCAGCTACCTACAATAATTAACCCCTAATCTGCCGACCGCACCTCACCGCTACTATAATAAAGTTATTAACCCCTAATCCGCCTCACTAACCCTATAAGAAATAGTATTAACCCCTAATCTGCCCTCCCTAACATCGCCGACACCTAACTTCAATTATTAACCCCTAATCTGCCGACCGGACCTCACTGCTACTCTAATAAATGTATTACCCCTAAAGCTAAGTCTAACCCTAACACTAACACCCCCCTAAGTTAAATATAATTTAAATCTAACGAAAAAAATTAACTCTTATTAAATAAATTATTCATATTTAAAGCTAAATACTTACCTGTAAAATAAACCCTAATATAGCTACAATATAACGAATAATTATATTGTAGCTATTTTAGGATTTATATTTATTTTACAGGCAACTTTGTAATTATTTTAACCAGGTACAATAGCTATTAAATAGTTTATAACTATTTAATAGCTACCTAGTTAAAATAATTACAAAATTACCTGTAAAATAAATCCTAACCTAAGTTACAATTAAACCTAACACTACACTATCAATAAATTAATTAAATACAATACCTACGAATAAATACAATTAAATAAACTAACTAAAGTACAAAAAATAAAAAAGAACTAAGTTACAAAAAAATAAAAAAATATTTACAAACATTAGAAAAATATTACAACAATTTTAAACTAATTACACCTACTCTAAGCCCCCTAATAAAATAACAAAGCCCCCCAAAATAAAAAAATGCCCTACCCTATTCTAAAATTAAAATAGAAAAGCTCTTTTATCTTACCAGCCCTTAAAAGGGCCATTTGCGGGGCATGCCCCAAAGAATTCAGCTCTTTTGCCTGGAAAAAAAAAACATACAATACCCCCCCCAACATTACAACCCACCACCCACATATCCCTAATCTAACCCAAACCCCCCTTAAATAAACCTAACACTAAGCCCCTGAAGATCTTCCTACCTTATCTTCACCATGCCAGGTTCACCGATCCTTCCTCCGAAGTCTTGATCCAAGCCTCCGAAGTCTTCATCCAAGCCCAAGCGGGGGCTGGCGATCCATCATCCGGCTGAAGTCTTCTATCAAGCGGCGGCTGAAGAGGTCCAGAAGAGGCTCCAAAGTCTTCATCCTATCCGGGAAGAAGAGGAGATCCGGACCGGCAACCATCTTGATCCAAGCGGCATCTTCTATCTTCATCTGATGACGAACGGCTCCATCTTGAAGACCTCCAGCGCGGATCCATCCTCTTCTTCCGACGTCCAACTGAAGAATGAAGGTTCCTTTAAGGGATGTCATCCAAGATGGCGTCCCTCAAATTCCGATTGGCTGATAGGATTCTATCAGCCAATCGGAATTAAGGTAGGAAAATTCTGATTGGCTGATGGAATCAGCCAATCAGATTCAAATTCAATCCGATTGGCTGATTGGATCAGCCAATCAGATTGAGCTTGCATTCTATTGGCTGATCGGAACAGCCAATAGAATGCGAGCTCAATCTGATTGGCTGATCCAATCAGCCAATCGGATTGAACTTGGATCTGATTGGCTGATTCCATCAGCCAATCAGAATTTTCCTACCTTAATTCCGATTGGCTGATAGAATCCTATCAGCCAATCGGAATTCGAGGGACGCCATCTTGGATGACATCCCTTAAAGGAACCTTCATTCTTCAGTTGGACGTCGGAAGAAGAGGATGGATCCGTGCTGGAGGTCTTCAAGATGGAGCCATTCGTCATCGGATGAAGATAGAAGATGCCACTTGGATCAAGATGGTTGCCGGTCCGGATCTCCTCTTCTTTCCGGATAGGATGAAGACTTTGGAGCCTCTTCTGGACCTCTTCAGCCGCCGCTTGATAGAAGACTTCAGCCGGATGATGGATCACCAGCCCCCGCTTGGGCTTGGATGAAGACTTCGGAGGCTTGGATCAAGACTTCGGTGGACGGATCGGTGAACCTGGCATTGTGAAGATAAGGTAGGAAGATCTTCAGGGGCTTAGTGTTAGGTTTATTTAAGGGGGTTTGGGTTAGATTAGGGGTATGTGGGTGGTGGGTTGTAATGTTGGGGGGGTGGGTATTGTATGTTTTTTTTTTCCAGGCAAAAGAGCTGAATTCTTTGGGGCATGCCCCGCAAATGGCCCTTTTAAGGGCTGGTAAGGTAAAAGAGCTTTTCTATTTTTATTTTAGAATAGGGTAGGGCATTTTTTTATTTTGGGGGGCTTTGTTATTTTATTAGGGGGCTTAGAGTAGGTGTAATTAGTTTAAAATTGTTGTAATATTTTTCTAATGTTTGTAAATATTTTTTTATTTTTTGTAACTTAGTTCTTTTTTATTTTTTGTACTTTAGTTAGTTTATTTCATTGTAGTTATTTGTACATATTGTATTTAATTAATTTATTGATAGTGTAGTGTTAGGTTTAATTGTAGGTAATTGTAGGTATTTTATTGAATTAATTTAATGATAGTATAGTGTTAGGTTTAATTGTAACTTAGGTTAGGATTTATTTTACAGGTAATTTTGTTATTATTTTAACTAGGTAACTATTAAATAGTTCTTAACTATTTAATAGCTATTGTACCTGGTTAAAATAATTACAAAGTTGCCTGTAAAATAAATATAAATCCTAAAATAGCTACAATATAATTATTCATTATATTGTAGCTATATTAGGGTTTATTTTACAGATAAGTATTTAGCTTTAAATATGAATAATTTATTTAATAAGAGTTCATTTTTTTTTGTTAGATTTAAATTATATTTAACTTAGGGGGGTGTTAGTGTTAGGGTTAGACTTAGCTTTAGGGGTTAATACATTTATTAGAGTAGCGGTGAGGTCCGGTCGGCAGATTAGGGGTTAATAATTGAAGTTAGGTGTCGGCGATGTTAGGGAGGGCAGATTAGGGGTTAATACTATTTCTTATAGGGTTATTGAGGCGGGAGTGAGGCGGATTAGGGGTTAATAACTTTATTATAGTAGCGGTGAGGTCCGGTCGGCAGATTAGGGGTTAATAATTGTAGGTAGCTGGCGGCGACGTTGTGGGGGGCAGATTAGGGGTTAATAAATATAATATAGGGGTCAGCGGTGTTAGGGGCAGCAGATTAAGGGTACATAGGGATAACGTAGGTTGCGGCGTTGTACGGAGCAGCAGATTAGGGGTTAATAATATAATGCAGGGGTCAGCGATAGCGGCGGCGGCAGAATAGGGGTTAATAAGTGTAAGGTTAGGGGTGTTTAGACTCGGGGTACATGTTAGGGTGTTAGGTGCAGACATAGGAAGTGTTTCCCCATAGGAAACAATGGGGCTGCGTTAGGAGCTGAACGCTGCTTTTTTGCAGGTGTTAGGTTTTTTTTCAGCTCAAACTGTCCCATTGCTTCCTATGGGGGAATCGTGCACGAGCACGTTTTTGAAGCTGGCCGCGTCCGTAAGCACCGCTGGTATTGAGAGTTGCAGTGGCGGTAAATATGCTATACGCTCCTTTTTTGGAGCCTAACGCAGCCCCTCAGAGAACTCTAAATACCAGCGGTATTTAAAAGGTGCGGCCAGAAAAAAGCACGCGTAGCTAACGCACCCCTTCTAATGCAAAACTCTAAATCTAGGCATCTTTCTTTCCAAGGTAATAAGAGACCTAATAGTAAATATAAAGCTCCTAATCGTTTTCGTTCTTTTTGTCAATTAAGGAACAAAAACCTATTCCTTCCCTATGGAATCTGTTTCCAATTGGAAACCTTCATTAAATGGAATAATTCCAAGCCATTTAAGAAACCAAAAGCCAGCCCTTAAGTGCGCATGAAGGTGCGACTCTCATTCCAGCTCAGCTGATAGAGGGCAGATTAAGTTTTTTTTTTAGGATGTTTGGATAAATTCTGTTCAAAATCTATGGTTTCAGAGTATTGTCTCTCAAGGGTATCGAATATGATTCTGAGTAAGTTCTCCTGTGAGAAGATTTTTTTCTCTCACGTATCCCAGCAAATCCAGTTAAGCTCAGGCTTTCCTGAAGTGTGTTTCAGTCCTGGAGTTTCAGGGGTAGTCATGCAAGTTCCTTTTCAGGAACAGGGTCTGGAGTTTTATTCAAATCTATTCATTTGTCCTAAAGAAGGAAATTTCATTCAGACCAATTTTTGGATCTAAAAATTTTGAATCGTTATGTAAGAGTACCATCTTTCAAATGGTGACTTTCAGGACTATTCTGCCTTTTGTTTAGCAAGAACATTTTATGTCCTCAATGGACTTGCAGGATGTATACCTTCATATTCCGGTTCATTCAGATCATTTTCAGTTCCTGAGATTCTCTTTTCTAGACAAGCATAACCAATTCATTGCTCTTCCATTTGGATTAGCAACCGCTTATTTGGATGATATCTTGATACTAGTTCAGTCATTACGTTCTGCAGACTCTCACACGAATCAACTAGTGTTGTTTCTTCAGAAACATGGTTGGAGGATCAATTTACCAAACATTTCTTGATTCCTCAGACAAGGGCCACCTTTTTTAGGTTTCCAAATAGTGTGTATAGCCCCATGAGAATGCTGTAAAAGGAAGAGAAAAAAAACTAAATCTCTCTGGATCTGTAATAAAAATATACCAGAGAGAGTTACAGCACACCCAATGCACCGATACAATTTAATTTTAAAGTATAAAATGCATTACAGAGATAATAATCTTAACCCAAAGTTTTTTCAATATAAATATCACATGTGGCTAAATCCAGTGCAGGTAATAGTATATTAGTCTTTTATCCCAATGCAGCACCAATAGGAAGCAATACACACTAGAGTTTAATAGTCCTGTGACCTGTCTGCTGGGTTAGTTTTGTACTCACAGGAACACAGTCTACTTCTGCATGTATATGTGATAAAAGAAATAGTAACATCTGTTATACATTAATATCTACAGATTTCTGTTAAGTCCATAGTATTGACTGTTAGCAGAACTAATGACAGATGTCACTGTAAGAGCGGCCTGTGGCCCCTAGTTATCAAGCCGTCAACCTCAAATACGCTGGAATTCCGCAGCGTATTTGTGGCGAGGCTGATTCGCCTTAGTTATCAAGCCCTACAGACCGGCAAAAGTAGAATCTGGTGACGTAAGCATCGATCCGCCGGACTCAGTCCGACACAGATCGATTTTCATGTCACTCCAGATGTTCCGAACGCAAGTTCTGCACAATCTAACTACTTTTGGGAGTTATCAAAATCCCAGCAGGTATGCTCGGCACTTTTACGGCCCAGCGTACCTGGTTTTCAAACCGCCACCCTGGAGGTGGCGGATCCCATAGGAATCAGACCATAGCGAAAGTTCAAGTTCGCTGCTGCCTGATATCCCATTCATTCCTATGGGAAGTGTGTACACCTAACACCCTAACATGTACCCCGAGTCTAAGCACCCCTAATCTGTCCCCCCTACACCGCCGCCACCTATATTAAACATTTTAACCCCTAAACTGCCGCTCCTGGACCCCGCCGCAACTCTAAGAAATCTGTTAACCCCTAAACCGCCGCTCCCGGCCCCCGCCGCCACCTACATAATACCTATTAACACCTATCCTGCCCCCCTATACCGCTACCACCCCTAATAAATGTATTAACCCCTATCCTGCCACTCCTGGACCCCACCACAAAAAAATAAATAGTTTAACACCTAAACCGCCGCTCCCGGACCCCGCCGCCACCTATATTAAACCCTAATCTGCCCCCCTACACTGTCGCCACCTATAATATTTTTATTAACCCCTATCCTGCCCCCCTATACCGCCGCAACCTATAATAAAATTATTAACCCCTAAAGCTAAGTCTAACCCTAACACCCCCCTAAATTAAATCTAATTTAAATCTAACGAAAAAAATTAACTCTTATTAACTAAATTATTCCTATTTAAAGCTAAATACTTACCTGTAAAATAAACCCTAATATAGCTACAATATAAATAATAATTATATTGTAGCTATTTTAGGATTTATTTTTATTTTACAGGAAACTTTCAATTTATTTTAACTAGGTAGAATACCTAGCTAAAATAAAGAGAAATTTACCTGTAAAATAAAAACTAACCTAAGTTACAATTACACCTAACACTACACTATCATTAAATAAATGAATCCTATTTAAAACTAAATACTTACCTGTAAAATAAACCCTAAGATAGCTACAATGTAATTAATAATTACATTGTAGCTATTTTAGGATTTATATTTATTTTACAGGTAACTTTGTATTTATTTTAACTAGGTACAATAGCTATTAAATAGTTATTAACTATTTAATAACTACCTAGCTAAAATAAATACAAAATTACCAGTAAAATAAATCCTAACCTAAATTACAATTAAACCTAACACTACACTATCATTAAATAAATTAAATACAAATACCTACAAATAAATACACTAACTAAAGTACAAAAAATAAAAAAAGGACTAAGTTACAAAAAATAAAAAAATAATTTACAAACATTATAAAAATATTACAATTTTAAGCTAATTACACCTACTCTAAGCCCCCTAATAAAATAACAAAGCCCCCAAAATAAAAAAAATTCCCTACCCTATTCTACATTAAAAAGATACCAGCTCTATTACCTTACCAGCCCTTAAATCCGATCAGCTAATAGAATGCAAGCTCAATCTGATTGGCTGATTGGATCAGCCAATCGGATTGAACTTGAATCTGATTGGCTGATTCCATCAGCCAATCAGATTATTCCTACCTTAATTCCGATTGGCTGATAGAATCCTATCAGCCAATCGGAATTCGAGGGACGCCATCTTGGATGATGGACCTCTTCAGCCCCCGCTTGGATGAAGACTTCAGCCGGATGATGGACCTCTTCAGCGCCACGCTTGGATGAAGACATCGCCCGGATTGGATGAAGAATTCGGCTCGGCTGAGTGAAGACGACTCAAGGTAGGAAGATCTTCAGGGGGTAGTGTTAGGTTTATTTAAGGGGGGTTTGGGTTAGAGTAGGGGTATGTGGGTGGTGGGTTTTAATGTTGGGGGGGTGTATTTTTATTTTACAGGCAAAAGAGCTGTTTTCTTTGGGGCATGCCCCGCAAAAGGCCCTTTTAAGGGCTGGTAAGGTAATAAAGCTGGTATCTTTTTAATGTAGAATAGGGTAGGGAATTTTTTTATTTTGGGGGGCTTTGTTATTTTATTAGGGGGCTTAGAGTAGGTGTAATTATCTTAAAATTGTTGTAATATTTTTATAATGTTTGTAAATTATTTTTTTATTTTTTGTAACTTAGTTCTTTTTTTATTTTTTATACTTTAGTTAGTGTATTTATTTGTATTTATTTGTAGGTATTTGTATTTAATTTATTTAATTTATTTAATGATAGTGTAGTGTTTAATTGTAACTTAGGTTAGGATTTATTTTACTGGTAATTTTGTATTTCTTTTAGCTATTTAATAGCTATTGTACCTAGTTAAAATAAATACAAAGTTACCTGTAAAATAAATATAAATCCTAAAATAGCTACAATGTAATTATTAATTACATTGTAGCTATCTTAGGGTTTATTTTACAGGTAAGTATTTAGTTTTAAATAGGATTCATTTATTTAATGATAGTGTAGTGTTAGGTGTAATTGTAACTTAGGTTAGTTTTTATTTTGCAGGTAAATTTCTCTTTAATAACTATTTAGTAGCTATTCTACCTAGTTAAAATAAATTGAAAGTTGCCTGTAAAATAAAAATAAATCCTAAAATAGCTACAATATAATTATTATTTATATTGTAGCTATATTAAGGTTTATTGTAAAGGTAAGTATTTAGTTTTAAATAGGATTAATTTAGTTAATAAGAGAAATATTATTTAGATTTATTTAATTAATATTTAAGTTAGGGGGTGTTAGGGTTAGTGTTAGACTTAGGTTTAGGGGTTAATAATTTTATTACAGTGGCGGCGGTGTGGGGGGGGGGCAGGATAGGGGTTAATAAATGTATTATAGGTGCCGACGGTGTAGGGGGGGTAGATTAGGGGTTAATAAGTTTAATATAGGTTGCGGCGGGGTCCGGGAGCGGCGGTTTAGGGGTTAAAATATTTATTTAGTTGCGGCGAGGTCCGGGATCCGCAGGATAGGGGTTAATAAATTTATTATAGGTGGCGGCGGTATAGGGAGGGCAGGATAGGTGTTACTAGGTATAATGTAGGTGGGGGCGGTGTCCGAGAGCAGCGGTTTAGGGGTTAATACATTTATTATAGTTGTGGCGGTGTCCGGGAGTGGCGGTTTAGGGGTTAATAACTTTATTTAGTTGCGGGGGGCTCCGGGGGTGCCGGTATAGGGGGTAGAACAGTGTAGTTAGTGTGGGTGCTTAGTGACAGGCTAGCAATAAAGCTGTCAAAAAGCCGAAGAGCAGCGAGATCGGATGAGTGATAACTCTCACAGTCCGCTGCTCATCACCCCGTACTTGGTGCGTGGCTTTTTGACAGCTTTATTGATAACTTAGGTGAAATTTTGCAGGTCCGCAGCGGCGATGGTAGGCGAGCTTAGGCGGGCGTATTGAACCGGTGAAGGCAGGTAAAGTAGACGGCTTGATAACTAGGCCCTCGTAAAAGCAAAAAGTTCCTATATTTTCTCCTTATTTTACCATTTAAGCAAGACCATAAGCTTGTTCCAGGGTTTAAATATTAGCTTTTAAAGGGACACCTTTACATATTAATACAAATACATTTTACATATACAAAATAAAGCATTCCATTACAAAAGATCTGCATGAAAACTGAATGTTTAAAAAAGCATTGCAACTGCATTTTGTTAGTAAAATATGGTTTACACTCCAATGACATACCCTTTGATAATAAATTGAAAGGGATAGGAAAAAAATTAAACTTGTGTGATTCAGATACAGCATGCAAATTTAAGTAACTTTTAAAATGTACTTTTATTTTCATAGGTAGTTTGTTCTCTTGGTATCTTTTGTTGAAAAAATGATATGTACATATCCTACACTATTGGGAGCTGGCTGGTGATTGCTGACTAGACACCTTTGTAGCTTTATCTTTTTGATTGATTGACTAGAAGTGTTCATCTAGTTGTGCTTTGCTGCTCCTTCTGCAAAGGATACCAAGAGAACAAAGCAAATTTAATTATAGAAGTAAATTGGAAAGTTGTTTAAAAACTGTATGATCTATCTGAATAATAAAATAAAAATGTGCTCTCTCCTTCTCTTTCTCTCTCTCTCCCTCTCTTTTTCTCTCTCTCTCTCTCTCTCCCTCTCTTTCTCTCTCTCCCTCTCTTTTTTCTCTCTCTCTCTCTCTCTCATTTTTTCTCTCTCTCTTCCTCTCTTTTTTCTCTCTCTCCCTCTTTTTTTCTCTCTCCCTCTCCCTCTCTTTTTCTCTCTCCCTCTCTTTTTCTCTCTCTCTCTCCCTCTCTTTTTCTCTCTATATCTCTCCCTCTCTTTTTCTCTCTCTCTCTGAATTTTTTTTTCTCTCTCTCCCTCTCTTTTTCTCTTTCTCTCCCTCTCTTTTTTTCTCTCTCTCTCTCTCTCTCTCTCTCTCTCTCTCTCTCTCTCTCTCTCTCTCTCTCTCTCTTTTTCTCTCTCTCTCCCTCTCTTTTTCTCTCTCTCTCTCCCTCTCTTTTTCTCTCTCTCCCTCTCTTTTTCTCTCTCTCCCTCTCTTTTTCTCTCTCTCTCCCTCTCTTTTTCTCTCTCTCTCCCTCTCTTTTTCTCTCTCACTCCCTCTCTTTTTCTCTCTCGCTCTCTCTCTTTTTCTCTCAGTCCCTCTCTTTCTCTCTCTGTCCCTCTCTTTCTTTCCCTCTCTTTCTCTCTCTCTCCCTCTCCGTGTGTATGTGTAGAGAGAGCCATCTGAGGGGTGGGGCTTTTTCAAGGGGTGTGGTCAGGGGTGGGGCCAAGCACACCTCCATCTTCATAATTAACCAGCCGCCACTGCTACCAACTAGAATGCAGACTGGATCTTAATCAAATACTACCGCTCACTCAAATGCATAGACCCCCATGGTTAATTGGACTCTATAAACAGAGGGAATTAAATACACATTCACTAACATAAAGTGATTTGTATTTATTATGTTAACTTAGAACGTAGAAAAAATAATAATATATATATATATATATATATATATACTATATATATATATATATATATAGGGACCGGATCAAGATCAGTCATCTATTGTACCTTGCCATTTAGTTATAGAACATATAAGTAATCTTTGTACACTATCTGCCTAAGGGAAATTCAAAATTCAAAGGATCGCTCTTGGCCACAATCCACAGTCTAAAACAATCAACCACAATAAGAATATTGTGCACCTTGTCTAATTAAAAGAAGAGAAATTGTAGTTACCCAAAGTGAAAGAAAAAGACATTTTGAAAATCAAATATATTCAAAACCTGTTAAATCAAAGATATTTTGCACTTAGGCACCCCCAGCTCAAAGGACAGTCACCCCATAAAATCTGCTAAACCATTTACCCTGTTTGTAGGAATGTCTGTGCCTGAGCCACAGGTAATACACACCCGTATCCAAATGATAGGTAAGAAATACCCCATCTGTATGGAATACAAATGTGAGTCCAGGGCAAACCTAGAGCCATGAAGCATCATAAGAAGCATTGCCAACCCGATATATCCAGCTGGCCTCTTTCTGTAATAGACACCTGTCCCTGCCCCCCTCTTCTCAATGTGGGGACATGATCAATGATGGTGAACCTTAAGTCCTTTACATTATGTCCCATTTCAAGGAAGTGTTGGGCTACAGGTTGTTCCGATTTTCCTGCTTTGATGGCACACTTAATTGATGAGCGGTGATTCGCCATGCACACCCTCGCATTGTCAGACATCTTCAACACATAGAACAACCCACACATACAATTCAACAAGTAAATGATGTATTGCGTGGTGCAGGTGACAAAGTATTTAATACTATACTTCTTTGTCCGTGTGGGGTGATGGAAAGTTGCACCTGTCAGCATCCCATTGCAGGTTACACAGCTTGTATAGCAACCCTTCTTTTATTTCAACCAGGTCCTATTCGTGTCCACCATGTCTATGTTTGTTTTGACCAAGATGTCTCTAAGGTTTCATCCCCTGCGGAAGGCAACTCAAGGGTATGGCCAGTTTCTGAATGGGAGAGTTGCATCTCTCTGCAACAGTTCCCAGGACTTCTTCAATTCCCCTATGAGTTTCCTCTTGTCTGGGGTGTAGACAAGACAATGGACGTGACTATTTTTTGGCCAATCGGTGAACAGCGACACACTGTAACAGCGGTCACTAAGTGAGGTAGCTAACATGACTGTCCCTACAATACTAAGAGTTATTACACTTGATCTGATGCCATTTCATCACAAGCCACATTATGGATGCTATGTTATCGGATATGTTGGTGCACAAGTCTGGGTCTATTTCTAATTATTCTAAGTTAATCTGGCATGTCTGAATGCGATGTTATACACAGTATGAATGTGGGCTTTCTTATTGATGGGCATTCATCTTAAATGCACTATACATTTTCTGTTATCTACACGTGTAATTTCCTGTGGTTTTGCACATGCTGCTCTTTGATTGGAGGTACTTTGTGGGAGTGGTTTGAGGGTACATTTAAAAGTTTGGTTTGTTGCTTCACTTCTTGTTTGGTCTTGTCTGAGGAAGGGACTTGAGTGGTCCCGAAACATCACGTATGGAACAAAGGACATGTTTTTTGCTAAAGAGCAGTGAGTGCTTATAGCTTTACTTTTGGTTTATCTATCTTGAATGCATCCTGGCAGTTGTCCCACATTCATTGAGAGTGCACACATGTGGGACTATTTATATATATATATATATATATATTAAATCAGTGGATGAGCACTAACAAGTAGGTATATATGCTTAAATATCAATGTAAGATAATAAGTGCTCGAGACTATGGTGTACTACTACCAATTACACCAAGGAATAGTATAAATACAGATATTAGGCTCCGCACTAAATATGAATAAATAATGAAATGCAAAAATGTGCAAAAAAATAAGGAAATATTTTAATATTCACAAAGAAGAAAAATATGGCAAAAAAATTGTTGCATACACTAAATCATAATACCTCAAACATCCATACAACCATACATACAAACTGGGCATCCCCAGTTATCAAGCAAATATGGAGTGGAGGAGGTCTGATAGAGAGCAAAAAAGCAAACCCATGTTATATATGCAAAACCATGGGAAAATCTGTACAGGATACAAATACTTTGAGGCAGTTCATGCACTATAAGCAGTTCATGCAAATGGAAAAGAAAGCAATGATTAGGTAGCTGGTAATTGCAGAGGTAAAAGATGCAGCAAAGAATCACAGATGAAGTAGTTCATGCACTTTAGAAAGTTCATACATCCCATAGATGGTAATCGTTATCAAGATAACACATGATGTCAAGTATCACCAAGATGTAATAAAGTGTTTCCTTTTCTATGTAGACATTTGTTGCCATATGTATGTTAACTTTGTAGATGTGTAATATTGCCCCTCCGGCACTCAAGGACAAAAGTCCGCCGTGAGGATAAAGAACTTACAAATGTAGCGCTCTCAGAGCGATCTCACCCAAACCATGTCTGGTTTATAACAGAGAGCGTCCGTGTCACAGGTAACAGTGGTGATTCAGGCTGTGCTCCGCATCTATCAAAGTGTCAGCGACCCAATGCAGCATGTGAGTATCCAACTCTCTTGGCATCTGACGTCACATCCACCAGTCAGGCAATGCGCGTTTCGGGCTCCGCCCTTCAACTTGGCCTGTCGTCATCCAGATAGCCACCTCCTTTTAGCTTTGCAACTTGTTACTACGCCCACTAGGCATCATTCTATCACAAGCCATTCATAAAAGAAACAGCCACAACACAGACATGCGCAAATGTGTTTAATGTAATCTGTAAGTTGTAACGAAACTAATACATGATATATGTTTATGTGGTGAGGCTATGACAATATTTATGAGGCTAAAATATTAAGTTGCAATTATGCAGAGGGATCCAAAGGCTAAAAATTAATCAACACCCAGCGTGAGAAAAAATGAAAAAATGAAAAAAAAAGGATTGAATGAAGAAAAAACACAGAGTGTCTATACACATCTCTTACTAAAGAGAACATATGGGGCCACAGTCCCTATATAAAAGTGCCCCATGTAATTTCCCTATTAATACCATAGGGAGTCAGAGAATCAATTTTTTGGATCCAGAGTGCTTCTTTTTCAAAAAGTAACTTTTGCCTATTCCCACCTCTCCTTAAAGGGCCAACCCCATCTACCACCTGAAATTTAAGTTGACTTTTGTTATGCCCTAAAAGATTAAAATGATGGGCAACTGGGGCAGAGGGGTCAAGTTTACCTATAGCTACTTTATGCTGTTTGATCCTTTCTCGGATAGATTTTGTGGTTTCACCAACGTAGGCTAGCCCACATGGGCATTTGATGACTACATAATTCTAGTCACAAGTAAAGTGTCCTCTAATTGGTAGGCGTTTGCCTGATCTAGGGTGTGTAATTGTGTCTCCCAGTTGTATAGAGTTACACTGTGCACAATTGTTACAAGGGAAGGTACCTTGTGGAATAGAATTATCAGCTATTCGCATTGACCCAATGTTAGTATCTGCTTTGACCAGGGCATCTCTCAAATTATGATTTCTCTTATATGAGAATAAGGGAAAATCCTTAAATGTGCCAGCAAGTAATCTATCTTCTGATAATAGACCCCAGTGTTTCCTAAAAATCCTTTTTAAAGGAGCAATGTGGTAACCATAAGGTACCACAAATGGAATCCTGTCATTAGGAGTTCTCCTATTGGATTTTTTCTGAATAAGGTCACAGCGGGGGATAAGATCTACCTTCGATTTACGCATATTCAACAGGTCAATGAGATATCCCCTGCTCTCAAAGCGATCAAAGAAGTTGTTAAATTGTTCATTCAGACGTGATGTGTCATTGACTATGCATTTAGCCCTTAAAAGTTGGCTGAAAGGAAGGGTCCTGATGGTCTGTGGAGGATGAAAGCTAGAAAAAAACAATACATTGTTTCTATCTGTGTCCTTTCTAAACACATCTGTTAACAAGGAATCATTACTCAATGAGGTGGTTATATCAAGAAAATTCTGTGTCTTAGAGTCATAATTGATGGTAAATTGTAGGTTTGGATCAAAAGTATTCAATTCCTGAAAGAAAGACATCAGTGAATTATTATCACCTGTCCAAACCATGAAGACATCATCAATATATCTTTTCCAAAAGCTGCAATGTGTCTTAAAGCTCTGGTTGTTATATTAAAATTTGTGTTCAAACTCATGTACATATAGGGATGCATATGTGGGGGCCATATTGGCCTCCAATGTCGTACCCTTAGTTTGCAGGTAAAAGGAGTCTCCAAAGAGAAAATAGTTCCTTGTTAATACTATTTCAAGCAAGTCCATAATGAACATCCATTCCCTGGGGGAATAGAGAGCCATTCTGTTTAATTGTTCACCAATGCATTTCATACCTTCATGATGTGGTATGGATGTATATAATGATTTGATGTCCAAAGTTACAAGGATTGAGTCCCTATTAAATTCCAAGTTTTCAATCCGTCTCAAAAAAATCTGAGGAATCTTCTAAATGTGAAGGAACATCCTCAAGCAAATGTCACAGTAGCTTATCAAGAAATATTGAGATTGGTTGAAAAATGGAATTTGTGCTAGCCACAATGGGCCTCCCTGGGGGATTATTTAGACACTTGTGTATTTTTGGCAAACAGTATATTACTGGTATGACAGGATCTTTTTGAATCAAGAAATCTGCTTGTTTCTTAGTGATGATGCACTGATCAAGTGCCATGTCTACAGTAGATTGTATATAAGATTGAAATTTGCTCGTAGGATTAAAGGTCAGTTTTGAGTAATTATCAGTCACATCCAATTGACTTTGGACCTCTATCATATATTGGTCTCTATTCATGATAACAAGGGCCCCGCCCTTATCGGCTGGCTTGATTATCAAGTCTTTTCTAGACCTCAGATCCTCAAGAGCCTTCCTTTCAGCCAATGTTTAATTAGAAATACCCATTTTTGTGCCCTTTGTCTTTAATTTATCAAAGTCTTTTTTAATTAGTGTGATGAAAGATTCAACTGTGCTATTCGTAATTGGTGCATGTGCTGAACTTTTAGTTATATATATATATAGTTAATAGCTTTTTTGCATTATTTCTTTAAATTTGGTTGTAGTAATATGCTTTAATATATACAGTACATATACTTAATATAGTCTGAATTCAAAAGGGGGAAAATGTGCTTTAGATTTTATAATTCAAATGCATAACTGTAAGAAATCCTACTTTATATTAGTAAGTAACTATTATACATTTTTGAAACTGTTAAAATATCTTTGCAAAATACATTAGCATGCAAAAGTCTGACATATTTACATCCTACCCCTCTTGAAGTTAATTTAATTGAATCTCTGCAGCTTTCTTTTCTAAAGTCAGATGGATGGACAGAAACTTTAGTTTGTCATTAATTAATTTGACTCATCATTCCATTAATGATACCTCTTTTTCTCCTGACAAATTCAATTAAGTCTGTTGACCATTTTATTATCATTATCCAACATATGCACTATAAATAGGACAGTGAGAATATAGAAAATTAGTTTTCTATATAAATATTTCAGTGTTTTAAGGTCTACTTCAGTTGTGTGAATTAAATTATAGTTGCTAATTTTTTGCATTGCAATTTTCAAAATAAATAAGCATTTTCATCAAATAGGTCACTGAAAGTATTTGGATTTTTGGGAAGATACTGTTATGATTTTCATTGTGAACTGAAATTCTATTGCTGAGGAAACCCCAATAATAAAAAACAAAAACAAAACAAAAACAGAGCTTAATTTAGCAAAAGTAAATTTTGATTTATTCAAAAGTGAAAGTGCAAAGATGGCACTACTGTGGGTTAATATTGCTCAAGCACAATCAATAGTGCTTCTAGTTTTGCTAGACATGTGCATTTGGTGTATTTAGCAGTAAAAAAAAGCAAAAGATAGCGGCTGCAATCTTCGGAGATAGATTTATTATTGTGAAAGTGCAAATCTAAATCTTACGGCTAGATTTAGAGTTTTGTCGGTAATGACCCGCATAGCTAACGCTGGCTTTTTTCTGGCCGCACCTCTAAAATAACTCTGGTATTGAGAGTCCACAGAATGGCTGCGTTAGGCTCCAAAAAAGGAGCGTAGAGCATTTTTAACGCAACTGCAACTCTCGATACCAGAGTTGCTTACGGACGCGGCCAGCCTCAAAAACGTGCTCATGCACGATTCCCCCATAGAAAACAATTGGGCTGTTTGAGCTGAAAAAACACCTGCAAAAAAGCCGCGTTCAGCTCCTAACGCAGCCCCATTGTTTCCTATGGGGAAACACTTCCTACGTCTGCATCTAACACCCTAACATGTACCCCGAGTCTAAACACCCCTAATCTTACACTTATTAACCCCTATTCTGCCGCCCCCGCTATCGCTGACCCCTGTATATTATTTTTAACCCTTAATCTGCCGCTCCGTAAACCGCCGCTACTTACATTATCCCTATGTACCCCTAATCTGCTGCCCCTAACACCGCCGACCCCTATATTATATTTATTAACCCCTAATCTGCCCCCCACAACGTCGCCTCCACCTGCCTACACTTATTAACCCCTAATCTGCCGAGCGGACCGCACCGCTATTATTATAAAGTTATTAACCCCTAATCCGCCTCACTAACCCTATAATAAATAGTATTAACCCCTAATCTGCCCTCCCTAACATCGCCGACACCTAACTTCAATTATTAACCCCTAATCTGCCGACCGGAGCTCACCGCTATTCTAATAAATGTATTAACCCCTAAAGCTAAGTCTAACCTTAACACTAACACCCCCCTAAATTAAATATAATTTTAATCTAACGAAATTAATTAACTCTTATTAAATAAATTATTCCTATTTAAAGCTAAATACTTACCTGTAAAATAAATCCTAATATAGCTACAATATAAATTATAATTACATTGTAGCTATTTTAGGATTAATATTTATTTTACAGGCAACTTTGTAATTATTTTAACCAGGTACAATAGCTATTAAATAGTTAAGAACTATTTAATAGTTACCTAGTTAAAATAATAACAAAATTACCTGTAAAATAAATCCTAACCTAAGTTACAATTAAACCTAACACTATACTATCATTAAATTAATTCAATAAAATACCTACAATTACCTACAATTAAACCTAACACTACACTATCAATAAATTAATTAAATACAATATGTACAAATAACTACAATGAAATAAACTAACTAAAGTACAAAAAATAAAAAAGAACTAAGTTACAAAAAATAAAAAAATATTTACAAACATAAGAAAAATATTACAACAATTTTAAACTAATTACACCTACTCTAAGCCCCCTAATAAAATAACAAAGCCCCCCAAAATAACAAAATGCCCTACCCTATTCTAAATTACTAAAGTTCAAAGCTCTTTTACCTTACCAGCCCTGAACAGGGCCCTTTGCGGGGCATGCCCCAAGAAGTTCAGCTCTTTTGCCTGTAAAAAAAAACATACAATACCCCCCCCAACATTACAACCCACCACCCACATACCCCTAATCTAACCTAAACCCCCCTTAAATAAACCTAACACTAAGCCCCTGAAGATCTTCCTACCTTATCTTCACCATACCAGGTTCACTGATCCGTCCTGAAGAGCTCCTCCGATGTCCTGATCCAAGCCCAAGCGGGGGGCTGAAGAGGTCCATGATCCGGCTGAAGTCTTCATCCAAGCGGGAGCTGAAGAGGTCCATGATCCGGATGAAGTCTTCATCCAAGCGGGAGCTGAAGAGGTCCATGATCCGGATGAAGTCTTCTATCAACGGCATCTTCAATCTTCTTTCTTCGGGAGACATCATCTTCCATCTGACGCGGAACATCCTCTTCTACCGACGCCTACTAGCCGAATGACGGTTCCTTTAAATGACGTCATCCAAGATGGCGTCCCTCGAATTCCGATTGGCTGATAGGATTCTATCAGCCAATCGGAATTAAGGTAGGAATATTCTGATTGGCTGATGGAATCAGCCAATCAGAATCAAGTTCAATCCGATTGGCTGATCCGATCAGCCAATCAGATTGAGCTCGCATTCTATTGGCTGTTCCGATCAGCCAATAGAATGCGAGCTCAATCTGATTGGCTGATCGGATCAGCCAATCGGATTGAACTTGATTCTGATTGGCTGATTCCATCAGCCAATCAGAATATTCCTACCTTAATTCCGATTGGCTGATAGAATCCTATCAGCCAATCGGAATTCGAGGGACGCCATCTTGGATGACGTCATTTAAAGGAACCGTCATTCGGCTAGTAGGCGTCGGGAGAAGAGGATGTTCTGCGTCGGATGGAAGATGATGGCTCCCGAAGAAAGAAGATTGAAGATGCCGTTGATAGAAGACTTCATCCGGATCATGGACCTCTTCAGCTCCCGCTTGGATGAAGACTTCATCCGGATCATGGACCTCTTCAGCTCCCGCTTGCATGAAGACTTCAGCCGGATCATGGACCTCTTCAGCCCCCCGCTTGGGCTTGGATCAGGACATCGGAGGAGCTCTTCAGGACGGATCAGTGAACCTGGTATGGTGAAGATAAGGTAGGAAGATCTTCAGGGGCTTAGTGTTAGGTTTATTTAAGGGGGGTTTGGGTTAGATTAGGGGTAAGTGGGTGGTGGGTTGTAATGTTGGGGGGGGGTATTGTATGTTTTTTTTACAGGCAAAAGAGCTGAACTTCTTGGGGCATGCCCGCAAAGGGCCCTGTTCAGGGCTGGTAAGGTAAAAGAGCTTTGAACTTTAGTAATTTAGAATAGGGTAGGGCATTTTGTTATTTTGGGGGGCTTTGTTATTTTATTAGGGGGCTTAGAGTAGGTGTAATTAGTTTAAAATTGTTGTAATATTTTTCTTATGTTTGTAAATATTTTTTTATTTTTTGTAACTTAGTTCTTTTTTATTTTTTGTACTTTAGTTAGTTTATTTCATTGTAGTTATTTGTACATATTGTATTTAATTAATTTATTGATAGTGTAGTGTTAGGTTTAATTGTAGGTAATTGTAGGTATTTTATTGAATTAATTTAATGATAGTATAGTGTTAGGTTTAATTGTAACTTAGGTTAGGATTTATTTTACAGGTAATTATTTTAACTAGGTAACTATTAAATAGTTCTTAACTATTTAATAGCTATTGTATCTGGTTAAAATAATTACAAAGTTGCCTGTAAAATAAATATTAATCCTAAAATAGCTACAATGTAATTATAATTTATATTGTAGCTATATTAGGATTTATTTTACAGGTAAGTATTTAGCTTTAAATAGGAATAATTTATTTAATAAGAGTTAATTAATTTCGTTAGATTAAAATTATATTTAATTTAGGGGGGTGTTAGTGTTAGGGTTAGACTTAGCTTTAGGGGTTAATACATTCATTAGAATAGCGGTGAGCTCCGGTCGGCAGATTAGGGGTTAATAATTGAAGTTAGGTGTCGGCGATGTTAGGGAGGGCAGATTAGGGGTTAATACTATTTATTATAGGGTTAGTGAGGCGAAATTAGGGGTTAATAACTTTATTATAGTAGCGGTGCGGTCCGCTCGGCAGATTAGGGGTTAATAAGTGTAGGCAGGTGGAGGCGACGTTGAGGGCGGCAGATTAGGGGTTAATAAATATAATATAGGGGTCGGCGGTGTTAGGGGCAGCAGATTAGGGGTACATAGCTATAATGTAGGTGGCGGCGCTTTGCGGTCGGCAGATTAGGGGTTAATTATTGTAGGTAGTTGGCGGCGACGTTGTGGGGGGCAGATTAGTGGTTAATAAATATAATACAGGGGTCGGCGGTGTTAGCGGCAGCAGATTAGGGGTACATAAGTATAACGTAGGTGGCGGTCGGCAGATTAGGGGTTAAAAAAATTGAATCGAGTGGCGGCGATGTGGGGGGACCTCAGTTTAGGGGTACATAGGTAGTTTATGGATGTTAGTGTACTTTAGGGCACAGTAGTTAAGAGCTTTATGAACCGGCGTTAGCCCAAAAAGCTCTTAACTCCTGTTTTTTTTCTGCGGCTGGAGTTTGGTCGTTAGATTTCTAACGCTCACTTCAGCCATGACTCTAAATACCGGAGTTAGAAAGATCCCATTGAAAAGATAGGATACGCAATTTACGTAAGGGGATCTGCGGTATGGAAAAGTCGCGGCTGAAAAGTGAGCGTTAGACCCTTTTTTGAGTGACTCCAAATACCGGCGGTAGCCTAAAACCAGCGTTAGGAGCCTCTAACGTTGGTTTTCACGGCTACCATCAAACTCTAAATCTAGGCCTTAGTGTGTTGTGGCCGCCAACGTTTACTGCCGAATACACCAAATGCAAATGTCTAATTATTGCGCTGGTATTAAAATTCCAGAGTTATTTTTTATTGCTCAAATAATAATCTAGAGCACTAACATCTGCTAGCAGGTCTGCTAAATCTCTCACATAATATACTCCTATAGCTGTGCAAGGTAAAATTCA
This sequence comes from Bombina bombina, assembly GCF_027579735.1. Lineage (NCBI taxonomy): Eukaryota > Metazoa > Chordata > Amphibia > Anura > Bombinatoridae > Bombina > Bombina bombina. Next base: position 313,206,112 of record NC_069500.1, read on the forward strand.
TGTTAGAGGGGGCCTGCCATCTTAGGGCCATATTACGAGTACACCGTTGCATGCGAGCGACATTGGGTTTATCGCAGCTATTTGCTCATGTTGCAATTAGCGCATGTATTACAAGTTGATAGTAAATGCGTTCACTCGAGTGCAATTGAATTTAACATGGCCTAGATTTGGAGTTCGGCGGTAAAAGGGCTGTTAACGCTCCGCGGGCTTTTTTCTGGCTGCACCATAAATTTAACTCTGGTATCGAGAGTTCAAACAAATGCTGCGTTAGGCTCCAAAAAAGGAGCGTAGAGCATTTTTACCGCAAATGCAACTCTCGATACCAGAGTTGCTTACGGACGCGGCCGGCCTCAAAAACGTGCTCATGCACGATTCTCCCATTGGAAACAATGGGGCTGTTTGAGCTGAAAAAAAACCTAACACCTGCAAAAAAGCAGCGTTCAGCTCCTAACGCAGCCCCATTGTTTCCTATGGGGAAACACTTCCTACGTCTGCACCTAACACTCTAACATGTACCCCGAGTCTAAACACCCCTAACCTTACACTTATTAACCCCTAATCTGCCGCCCCCGCTAGCGCTGACACCTGCATATTTTTTTAACCCCTAATCTGCCGCTCCGTAAACCGCCGCAACCTACGTTATCCCTATGTACCCCTAATCTGCTGCCCTAACATCGCCGACCCCTATATTATATTTATTAACCCCTAATCTGCCCCCCTCAACGTCGCCGACACCTGCCTACACTTATTAACTCCTAATCTGCCGAGCGGACCTGAGCGCTACTATAATAAAGTTATTAACCCCTAATCCGCCTCACTAACCCTATCATAAATAGTATTAACCCCTAATCTGCCCTCCCTAACATCGCCGACACCTACCTTCAATTATTAACCCCTAATCTGCCGAGCGGACCTCACCGCTACTATAATAAATGTATTAACCCCTAAAGCTAAGTCTAACCCTAACACTAACACCCCCCTAACTTAAATATAATTTACATCTAACGAAATTAATTAACTCTTATTAAATAAATGATTCCTATTTAAAGCTAAATACTTACCTGTAAAATAAATCCTAATATAGCTACAATATAAATTATAATTATATTATAGCTATTTTAGGATTAATATTTATTTTACAGGCAACTTTTTAATTATTTTAACCAGGTACAATAGCTATTAAATAGTTAAGAACTATTTAATAGTTACCTAGTTAAAATAATAACAAAATTACCTGTAAAATAAATCCTAACCTAAGATATAATTAAACCTAACACTACCCTATCAATAAATAAATTAAATAAACTACCTACAATTACCTACAATTAACCTAACACTACACTATCAATAAATTAATTAAACACAATTCCTACAAATAAATACAATTAAATAAACTAGCTAAAGTACAAAAAATAAAAAAGAACTAAGTTACAAAAAATAATAAAATATTTACAAACATAAGAAAAATATTACAACAATTTTAAACTAATTACACCTACTCTAAGCCCCCTAATAAAATAACAAAGCCCCCCAAAATAAAAAATTCCCTACCCTATTCTAAATTAAAAAAGTTACAAGCTCTTTTACCTTACCAGCCCTGAACAGGGCCCTTTGCGGGGCATGCCCCAAGGATTTCAGCTCTTTTGCCTGTAAAAAAAAAACATACTATACCCCCCCCCCCAACATTACAACCCACCACCCACATACCCCTAATCTAACCCAAACCCCCCTTAAATAAACTTAACACTAAGCCTCTGAAGATCTTCCTACCTTGTCTTCACCATACCAGGTTCACCGATCCGTCCTGGCTCCAACATCTTCATCCAACCCAAGCGGGGGTTGGCGATCCATCATCCGGTGCTGAAGAGGTCCAGAAGAGGCTCCAAAGTCTTCCTCCTATCCGGCAAGAAGAGGACATCCGGACCGGCAAACATCTTCTCCAAGCGGCATCTTCAATCTTCTTCCATCCGGTGCGGAGCGGGTCCATCTTGAAGCAGGCGACGCGGATCCATCCTCTTCTTCCGTTGTCTCCCGACGAATGACGGTTCCTTTAAGGGACGTCATCCAAGATGGCGTCCCTCGAATTCCGATTGGCTGATAGGATTCTATCAGCCAATCGGAATTAAGGTAGGAAAATTCTGATTGGCTGATGGAATCAGCCAATCAGAATCAAGTTCAATCCGATTGGCTGATCCAATCAGCCAATCAGATTGAGCTCGCATTCTATTGGCTGTTCCGATCAGCCAATAGAATGCGAGCTCAATCTGATTGGCTGATTGGATCAGCCAATCGGATTGAACTTGATTCTGATTGGCTGATTCCATCAGCCAATCAGAAAAGTCCTACCTTAATTCCGATTGGCTGATAGAATCCTATCAGCCAATCGGAATTCGAGGGACGCCATCTTGGATGACGTCCCTTAAAGGAACCGTCATTCGTCGGGAGACAACGGAAGAAGAGGATGGATCCGCGTCGCCTGCTTCAAGATGGACCCGCTCCGCACCGGATGGAAGAAGATTGAAGATGCCGCTTGGAGAAGATGTTTGCCGGTCCGGATGTCCTCTTCTTGCCGGATAGGAGGAAGACTTTGGAGCCCCTTCTGGACCTCTTCAGCACCAGATGATGGATCGCCAACCCCCGCTTGGGTTGGATGAAGATGTTGGAGCCAGGACGGATCGGTGAACCTGGTATGGTGAAGACAAGGTAGGAAGATCTTCAGGGGCTTAGTGTTAGGTTTATTTAAGGGGGGTTTGGGTTAGATTAGGGGTATGTGGGTGGTGGGTTGTAATGTTGGGGGGGGGTATGGTATGTTTTTTTTTTACAGGCAAAAGAGCTGAAATCCTTGGGGCATGCCCCGCAAAGGGCCCTGTTCAGGGCTGGTAAGGTAAAAGAGCTTGTAACTTTTTTAATTTAGAATAGGGTAGGGAATTTTTTATTTTGGGGGGCTTTGTTATTTTATTAGGGGGCTTAGAGTAGGTGTAATTAGTTTAAAATTGTTGTAATATTTTTCTTATGTTTGTAAATATTTTATTATTTTTTGTAACTTAGTTCTTTTTTATTTTTTGTACTTTAGCTAGTTTATTTAATTGTATTTATTTGTAGGAATTGTGTTTAATTAATTTATTGATAGTGTAGTGTTAGGTTAATTGTAGGTAATTGTAGGTAGTTTATTTAATTAATTTATTGATAGGGTAGTGTTAGGTTTAATTATATCTTAGGTTAGGATTTATTTTACAGGTAATTTTGTTATTATTTTAACTAGGTAACTATTAAATAGTTCTTAACTATTTAATAGCTATTGTACCTGGTTAAAATAATTAAAAAGTTGGGGGGGGGCGTGTCCGACCAGCGACCATGATGGCAGCCTTTTAGATACGGTGGGAAATTGGAGCTGATAAATCTGCTGTTTATCCCTCCTTAGCTCAGCAAATCTTATTTCTACTTAAGGGATATATGAAAAGAAACACTCGTGAAACAGATGAATGAGACTTAATGTGCCAACGTACACAGGCAGACCTTATTAGAGGAAGTGCGCAGCAGAGGCCTAGCTACGGCCTGGACCTTTCTCTACCCCCCCATTTATTCTGATTAGTCAGTATAGCCAGCCATTTGTGCTGGAGACAGTTCAACAATCTTGGAGCACTCTGAGAGACAACTACATTGAGAGGATGACAGAGCTGCTTTTGCAAAAGATCGGTGACAAGCTTGACACTTGGGAAAAGGCATTCACTGAAGCCATACACGCAGCCTTTTGCCCTGAGCCGCTAGTTGAAGAGTTTACATGTGCGGCTAATAGATATGAGGTTGGCGGTGAGTTGGGACCCTGGCGTCGGCCATCTCCTTCCCAGTGTGTGGACAGCACCGCAGACACAAGCTGCCTGATTTGCGATGTGGGTGAGGAGCCGGAGCTGAGAGACGCCAGCGGAGCTAATCTGCCTACGGGGAAGGGGTCTGTGGAGTTAAGCCCCGATATGGCAGGGAGACCTGCCAGAGAAATACATGAAACCCTAATTGCATTGGATCAACGGAGGGGTAATACCCCATCGCGGACAAGGCTACAGTCTATCGGAACCCGGGTCCTACGGAGCTTAGAAGGGCTGCAGCGATTGTACCTAGAGGGAGCTGTGCGATCAGCGTCAGGAAGATTTTTCAACTCAACCCCTGCAGTGAACATCAAGTCGGAGTCCCTACTGTTACAAGCGCAGACCTATAACACCCCGGGGACTTTATATGCCGGTGTGGGGGACAGCTTCTATGTTGCTCCATTTTTTACATGCCTCCTCCGGTTTCCCGACCGGTTCTCTCTCACTAATGCTAGATACAGATTCCTGACGGATAGAACTGGAGTGGGGTAATTCTAGGATAATAATATGTGGATAGATCCTTGGACATTTGACCACAACGCTTCCCTTTTCTTCACCCTGCATCTACTGAAGAGGATATTCCTCACAAAAGACTGAATTTAACCCTAATCTTGCTGGCTCTGGTTTGGAGATTGCAACTAGGGCCAAGCTTTACCCAAGTATAACTGCCTGATGCTAGTAGTCACAAAATGTATCATATAAGTAAAAGTTTGCCCATTTTATATATACCATATATGCTAGAAGTATATGCTAGTCCCATAACTGATGTTTTTCACTAACATATTAAAGGTCCAAAAGCAGCCTTCTACTAATGTAACCTTCCTATTAATTCTTCTACTACATATGTTGGGGGTCCGAGAGAGGCCTCATTGGTGTTATGGAAGCAGTACTCGTATGTCTGATGTCATTAGCACACTAAAGATCCAAGAGTGGCTTGATATTAAAGCTATCCTCCTGTTACTCTTCATAATCTATATGTTGGAGGCCCATTTGGCCTCAGTTATGGTATGGAGGCAGAAAACTGGAGATTCCATTTTATTACTTTCTATTTCACAAAACAGGCAGTATTTGTGCAATGAGTTGACTTGCTGTACCACATTATGATTTGCATGTCCTATTCAGGTTTTTATGTTCTTACTGTGAAATATGTTATCGCACATAATGTAATCCGATTCTGTGCCTGTAAACTGTTTTTCTTTTCTCCTCAATAAAAGTATAATAAAAAAAAAAAAAAAAAATAATTAAAAAGTTGCCTGTAAAATAAATATTAATCCTAAAATAGCTATAATATAATTATAATTTATATTGTAGCTATATTAGGATTTATTTTACAGGTAAGTATTTAGCTTTAAATAGGAATCATTTATTTAATAAGAGTTAATTAATTTCGTTAGATGTAAATTATATTTAACTTAGGGGGGTGTTAGTGTTAGGGTTAGACTTAGCTTTAGGGGTTAATACATTTATTATAGTAGCGGTGAGGTCCGCTCGGCAGATTAGGGGTTAATAATTGAAGGTAGGTGTCAGCGATGTTAGGGAGGGCAGATTAGGGGTTAATACTATTTATGATAGGGTTAGTGAGGCGGGTTAGGGGTTAATAACTTTATTATAGTAGCGCTCAGGTCCGCTCGGCAGATTAGGGGTTAATAAGTGTAGGCAGGTGTCAGCGACGTTGAGGGGGGCAGATTAGGGGTTAATAAATATAATATAGGGGTCGGCGGTGTTAGGGGTAGCAGATTAGGGGTACATAAGGCTAACGTAGGTGGCGGCGCTTTGCGGTCGGAAGATTAGGGGTTAATTATTTTAAGTAGCTGGCGGCGACGTTGTGGGGGGCAGGTTAGGGGTTAATAAATGTAATACAGGGGTCGGCGGGGTTAGGGGCAGCAGATTAGGGGTACATAAGTATAACGTAGGTGGCGGTCGGCAGATTAGGGGTTAAAAATTTAAATCGAGTGGCGGCGATGTGGGGGGAGCTCGGTTTAGGGGTACATAGGTAGTTTATGGGTGTTAGTGTACTTTAGGGTACAGTAGTTAAGAGCTTTATGAACCGGCGTTAGCCAGAAAGCTCTTAACTCCTGCTGTTTTCAGGCGGCTGGAATTTTGTCGTTAGAGCTCTAACGCTCACTTCAGAAACGACTCTAAATACCGGCGTTAGAAAGATCCCATTGAAAAGATAGGATACGCAAATGGCGTAGGGGGATCTGCGGTATGGAAAAGTCGCGGCTGAAAAGTGAGCGTTAGACCCTTTAATCACTGACTCCAAATACCAGCGGGCGGCCAAAACCAGCGTTAGGAGCCTCTAACGCTGGTTTTGACGGCTACCGCCGAACTCCAAATCTAGGCCCATGTGTGGGGATAGCACAACCTCAGAGCTCTGGTTAACTGCCACGCTTGAATAAACAGTTGCACAAAACACATAAAAAATACATTACAAAGTAAAGTTACACTCATAATAACACTATCTAATAAAAAAATAATAATAATTGCAAACAAAAGTTATAAGGGCTTAAAGATATGAGGTTTTGGGTGTAAGAAAAAAAAAGTCATGCAAAGGACTTTAACATAGAGGTACATACATATACATGTGTAAATATGTACAGGTATACCCCGACTTAAGACCATTTGACAAACAGCCGTTCATACTTACAACGAAGTCCGCCAGCAGGTCATATTTTTTTTTGCTGTCAATAGAGTACATGTACTGTATTTGCATAATGAAAGTGGAAAATCTGTGTCCATGCTAGCTCATGACCTAGGTATGTCCTACTAAACGATATCTACAATATTAAAGGACATAGTGCATGTTACAAAAGTTGTGAAAGTTTCTGCCCCAATGAAAGCTACTATCTTGACAAAACAAAGAACTGGAGCTGTGCATGAAATGGAGAAATTACTAGCCACAAGGATTGAAGACCAAGCACAGAAGTACATTCCACTCAGCATGCTGACCATCAAGGCTAAAGCTAGAAGCTTGTTCACAATGCTAAAGGAACAAGCAGGGCCTGTTTGTGATATCCAGCTTACTAGTCATGTATGGTTTTGGAGATTTAAAAAAAAAAACGTTTTCCTTACATACTGTTAAGGTGAGTGGTGAGGCTGCTAGTGCAGATGTGAAGGCAGCTGAGGAGTTTGTGGAGGAATTGAATAGGATCATTCAAGAGGAAGGATAATTGTCAGAACAAATTTTTAATATCGATGAAACATGCTTGTTTTGGAAAAGAATGCCTGAATGCAAATACATTACTATTAAAGAAAACACAATGCCTGGTTTCAAGGCTTCAAAAGATCATGTTACAACATTATTAGGAGGCAATGTTGCAGGTTTTAAGTTAAAGCCTATTGTCATCTACCATATGGCTAGATTTAGAGTTTGGCGGCCAAAGGGGTGCGTTAGCTACGCATGCTTTTTTTCCCCCGCACCTTTTAAATACCGCTGGTATTTAGAGTTCACAGAATGGCTGGGTTTTCAGTGCGTTAGGCTCCAAAAAGGGAGCGTAGAGCATAATTTAACGCCACTGCAACTCTAGATACCAGCGGTGGTTACGGACGCGCCCAGCTTCAAAAAAGTGCTTGTGCACGATTCCCCCATAGAAAACAATGGGGCCATTTGAGCTGAAAAAAACACCTGCAAAAAAGCAGCGTTCAGCTCCTAACGCAGCCCCATTGTTTTCTATGGGGAAACACTTCCTACGTCTGCACCTAACACCCTAACATGAACCCCGAATCTAAACACCCCTAACCTTACACTTATTAACCCCTAATCTGCCGCCCCCGCTATCGCTGACACCTGCATATTTTTTTTAACCCCTAATCTGCCGCTCCGTAAACCGCCGCTACCTACATTATCCCTATGTACCCCTAATCTGCTGCCCCTAACACCGCCGACCCCTATATTATATTTATTAACCCCTAATCTGCCCCCCTCAACGTCGCCTCCACCTGCCTACACTTATTAACCCCTAATTGCCGAGCGGACCGCACCGCTACTATAATAAAGTTATTAACCCCTAATCCGCCTCACTCCCGCCTCAATAACCCTATAATAAATAGTATTAACCCCTAATTTGCCCTCCCTAACATCACCGACACCTAACTTCAATTATTAACCCCTAATCTGCCGATCGAATCTCGCCGCTACTATAATAAATGTATTAACCCCTAAAGCTAAGTCTAACCCTAACCCTAACACCCCCCTAAGTTAAATATAATTTAAATCTAACGAAATAAATTAACTCTTATTAAATAAATTATTCCTATTTAAAGCTAAATACTTACCTGTTAAATAAACCCTAATATAGCTACAATATAAATTATAATTATATTATAGCTATTTTAGGATTTATATTTATTTTACAGGTAACTTTGTATTTATTTTAACCAGGTACAATAGCTATTAAATAGTTAAGAACTATTTAATAGCTAAAATAGTTAAAATAATTACAAAATTACCTGTAAAATAAATCCTAACCTAAGTTACAATTAAACCTAACACTACACTATCAATAAATTAATTAAATAAAATACCTACAATTATCTACAATTAAACCTAACACTACACTATCAATAAATTAATTACATACAATATCTACAAATAAATACAATTAAATAAACTAACTAAAGTACAAAAAATAAAAAAATATTTACAAACATTAGAAAAATATTACAACAATTTTAAACTAATTACACCTACTCTAAGCCCCCTAATAAAATAACAAAGACCCCCAAAATAAAAAAATGCCCTACCCTATTCTAAATTACAAAAGTTAAAAGCTCTTTTACCTTACAAGCCCTTAAAATGGCATGCCCCAAAGAATTCAGCTCTTTTGCCTGTAAAAAAAAACATACAATACCCCCCCCAACATTACAACCCACCACCCACATACCCCTAATCTAACCCAAACCCCCCTTAAATAAACCTAACACTAAGCCCCTGAAGATCTTCCTACCTTGTCTTCACCATGCCATGTATCACCGATCGTTCCAGGCTCCGAAATCTTCATCCAAGCCCAAGCAAGGGCTAGACATCCATCATCCGACGGCTGAAGAAGTCCAGAAGAGGGTCCAAAGTCTTCATCCTATCCGGGAAGAAGAGTAGATCCGGACCGGCAACCATCTTCTTCCAAGCGGCATCTTCTATCTTCATCCGATGAGGACCGGCTCCATCTTGAAGACCTCCACCGCGGACCCATCTTCTTCTTCCGACGACTTCCCGATGAATGACGGTTCCTTTAAGGGACGCCATCCAAGATGGTGTCCCTCAAATTCTGATTGGCTGATAGGATTCTATCAGCCAATCGGAATTAAGGTAGGAAAATTCTGATTGGCTGATGGAATCAGCCAATCAGAATCAAGTTCAATCCGATTGGCTGATTCAATCATCCAATCAGATTGAGCTCGCATTCTATTGGCTGTTCCGATCAGCCAATAGAATGCGAGCTCAATCTGATTGGCTGATCGGATCAGCCAATCGGATTGAACTTGATTCTGATTGGCTGATTCCATCAGCCAATCAGAATTTTCCTACCTTAATTCCGATTGGCTGATAGAATCCTATCAGCCAATCGGAATTCGAGGGACGCCAGGCAAAAGAGCTAAATTATTTGGGGCATGCCCCGCAAAGGGCCCTGTTCAGGGCTGGTAAGGTAAAAGAGCTTTGAACTTTTGTAATTTAGAATAGGGTATGGCATTTTTTTATTTTGGGGGTCTTTGTTATTTTATTAGGGGGCTTAGAGTAGGTGTAATTAGTTTAAAATTGTTGTAATATTTTTCTAATGTTTGTAAATATTTTTTTATTTTTTGTAACTTAGTTCTTTTTTATTTTTGCACTATTTAATTGTATTTATTTGTAGATATTGTATTAATTTAATTTATTGATAGTGTAGTGTTAGGTTTAATTGTAGATAATTGTAGGTATTTTATTTAATTTATTGATAGTGTAGTGTTAGGTTTAATTGTAACTTAGGTTAGGATTTATTTTACAGGTAATTTTGTAATTATTTTAACTAGGTAGCTATTAAATAGTTATTAACTATTTAATAGCTATTGTACCTGGTTAAAATAATTACAAAGTTTCCTGTAAAATAAATATTAATCCTAAAATAGCTAAGATATAATTATAATTTATATTGTAGCTATATTAGGATTTATTTTACAGATAAGTATTTAGATTTAAATAGGAATAATTTATTTAATAAGACTTAATTTATTTAGTTAGATAAAAATTATATTTAACTTAGGGGGGTGTTAGTGTTAGGGTTAGAATTAGCTTAAGGGGTTAAACAATTTATTAGAGTAGCGGTGAGCTCCGATCGGCAGATTAGGGGTTAATACTTGAAGTTAGCTGTCAGCGATGTTAGGGAGGGCAGATTAGGGGTTAATACTATTTATTATAGGGTTATTGAGGCGGGAGTGAGGCGGATTAGGGGTTAATACATTCATTATACTAGCGGTGAGCTCCGGTCGGCAGATTAGGGGTTAATAATTGTAGGTAGCTGGCGGCGACGTTGTGGGGGGCAGATTAGGGGTTAATAAATATAATATAGGGGTCGGCGGTGTTAGGGGCAGCAGATTAGGGGTACATAGGGATAACGTAGTTGGCGGCGGTATACGGAGCGGCAGATTAGGGGTTAAAAAATTTAAATATAGTGGCGGCGATGTGGGGGGACCTCGGTTTAGGGGTACATAGGTAGTTTATGGGTGTTAGTGTACTTTAGAGCACAGTAGTTAAGAGCTTTATGAACCGGCGTTAGCCCAGAAAGCTCTTAACTACTGACTTTTTTCTGCGGCTGGAGTTTTGTCGTTAGAGTTCTAACGCTCACTTCAGACACGACTCTAAATACCAGCGTTAGAAAGATCCCATTGAAAAGATAGGATACGCAATTGACGTAAGGGGATCTGCGGTATGGAAAAGTTGCGGCTGAAAAGTGAGCGTTAGACCCTTTAATGACTGGCTCCAAATACCAGAGGGCGGTAAAAACCAGCGTTAGGAGCCTCTAACGCTGGTTTTGACAGCTACCGCCCAACTCTAAATTTAGGCCATAGTGAAAATCCAAGGGCATTAAAGAACATTAAAAAACATACAATGCCAGTGCATTATCGCAACAATAAAAAATCTTGGATGACTATGTAGATTTTTGAGGACATTACCATCAGCTGCTTTGTTCCTCAGGTGGAGAGATATTGTATTGAAAAAGCTATTCCTGGGGGGGGGGGGCAGAGCTATCAGCCACTGTGCATAGACGTGTTTTGGCAAAGCTCCTACACTTTTGCCCAAAATTTATATATATATATATATATATATATATATATATATATATATAAAGCCAAAGTTAGTGTTTATTTTATTTTTCTGCTTACCTTATCTACCCACTTGATGGTTTGCCTTAACGCCGGACCATAGATCATTGATCCTCTGTGACATCACTGGGCAGCAGGACCTAATTGGGTGTAGAGATGCTCTATACTGAGTGGATGATCTTGTCTGACTGGGGAGCTTTGAGTCTTGGCTCGCAAGTGGAAGTTACCGATCTGACTTGGGGATCGCTCCGGACACTGCTACCTTGAACACTGGTCTGCTGAGGTTTTCTTAAGGCTTGTTCTGACCCAACGATTTGTTGCTACTGTGGGCCTTATAGGAGCTGAGCGGTGTCACAACGGATCTCTTGCCCGGTTGAGAAGCAGTGGGGGAAGGGCCCAGATCCGATAGCTTCTGGAAGATTTCTCCTGCTCTTGTCGAGTGGCCTGCACTGGATGTTAACACGGCAGAGGGGTGAGATTTTTGATGCAAACCGACAAATTTCATCTTTGTGTGCTATCTAGGCTTTGCCTCAAATCTCCTGCATGACTACAAATCACTTCCTCTCCACTACCCTTAGACTCCTATTGTGTACTGCTGGCTGACTTCACTAACTGCCCTGGGTGTTAGGTGCTCTCTCCCTTTACCACTCAGTTTTTCGCAATGGGTCATATCCACACTATTTTCATCTTTCTACCCCAATATCTGGACAGTAATAAGGGAACCATTGAAAGTAAAACTGCCAAAACTTTCCTTTTTCATAATACAAAGTTATAACTCCCCCTATGCCATTGTAAGAGGAATTCCGGATTTGGGGATTTGTACCTGTAACAGTCCTTACACCTGATGGACCCAAGCTCATTATTGTAATAACTGTATTCTCAGTCAAATTACCCTTATCCTCTAGTTCACCATGTCTGTTTACTGATAGACAATCCCTACTCTAAATTCAAATACCAATATTAAAGGGTCCCAAGTATTGTCTAGCAGAGGATAGAGCAAGACATCTCTATTATATTTATATTGTCATCAATTCTATGATCTAATAAAAATGAGGAATAATAAAAAAACACAATTAAAAATAATTTATTATATACATTCTTTAATATTAGCTCCTGCACTGATTTAAACAATCACTGTAGTATGCAATTGTTTGCTTTTACTTTTGTCAGTGTTTGGAATGTGCTCTTAAACATGAGTGTAGATTGCTTTATTTATAATAACCAATATTACTGCTTATGCTCTTATTAAATACATCATTTTAAGCAAACATCTGCAGTAGCATGCTTCAAATACAGTTGTGAATTTGTGAAATATGAAATATGCTGTCTATGAAGTTATGTGCATATGTTGACAAAATGTGTATTGTAGTTTACGGCGTATAACATAGATCTATCTTTTACAATCCACTATATCACTATACAACATGGAAAATGGTTCACATGGTGATTAATTACATGCTGTATGCAGAGAAACTTCCCTTTTGTAAATTACAGTGCTATGCAGAGCTACTATCCCTTCAAAATCCCTTAAGCTGCTTTGACCATCAAATTTGTAATCATACCATATGCCAAACCACTACAATGGTTCCCATTGCTTTTTAATAGTGAAAAAAATACTCATTCACATTTAAACATATGAAGCAAAATAGTGATACACAGCTCTTTCTGGATCAAAGCATCTGATATTATTGATCAAAAAAATAAATAAAGTACATGTTTAAACCTTGCTTCTCAGTTACATGTGATGTTTAATATTAATATTTCACATTCCAATGTTCTTCACATAGCAGAATATTTTCTATTTTTTTCTTAAATATATATATATATATATATATATGTTTTTTTAGGTAAAATATTAACTAATCTATATATCTATATGATTATATATATACACATATATAGGAATATCTATTTATATATATATATATATATATATATATATATATATATATATATATATATACTTAGAACATATTCCCCTATGTGAAGAACTTGACTGCAAAGGGCTCCATTGCACTTATAAATGTCTGTGTGTGTACATATGTATTTATGTGTTTATATGAGTATATATGTCTGTAAATACATAAATACACATATAAATACATATTAACATACATATAAACACACACACACACACATATATATATATATATATATATATATATATATATATATATATATATATATATATATATATACACACACACAGTGAGGGGAAAAAATATTTGATCCCCTGCTGATTTTGTATGTTTGCCCACTGACAAATAAATTATCAGTCTATAATTTTAATGGTAGGTTTTAATTTTAAAGTTATAAATTGGTTTGCATTTAAAATGAGTGAAATAAGTATTTGACCCCTTTGCAAAACATGACTTAGTACTTGGTGGCAAAACCCTTGTTCCCAATCACAGAGGTTAGTTGTTTCTTTTATTTGGACACCAGGATTGCACACATCTCAGTAGGGATTTTGTCCCACTCCTCTTTGCAGATCCTCTCCAAGTCATTAAAAGATTCCAAAACTTTCATTTATATGCGCAATTAGATCATTACATGTGTATCACAAATGGTTATATTTCATCAATTACCTACTTATACATGAAAACGATCTTTCTAAATGTAATAAAATTTTATTTTATAATGCGATTCTGACGTAACTGAAACAAAACCCCCTATTATGGGCCGTTCACTAGCAAAACGATTCTTCAATAAAAATGTGTTTTAGCACATATCATTATAAGCCCATTTCGTCACCAGGCGCATGCACACTTCGTTACGGACATTCACGCATGCGCAGATTGTACCTTTGATACCACAAGTACCCATATAAAGTTACTGGAACAACACATGCGCTTCTGAAAGTTCAATCAATTCAATCGGTCGTCCTACTCACACAGAATACGTCTTGTTAACGATGTAAGAAGTATAAGGATTTATTACTTATTATCTTTAACCCTTATTTATAGCTGTTATTTGAACGTCTAGTTTCAAACCACAAACTTAATCAGTGACTCATTGTACATAGTGTTTAGCAGACATTAGTAAGCTTTACATTTTGGAGTTGCTGCATTGAGTTTGTAATTTGAAATAGACATTGTATAACAGGTAATATTATCTACTCTCTATTATTGATTATGTTCCTATGTTATCATATTGAATTCATTGTTAACAGTATTACATATATTTATAATCAATTTTTGCTCATGATTTCTAAACCATTCATATTCATTGATTAATATGATAATGAAAAATGAAACAGCAAGTCTGATATAGAGATCCTCTTTCAAATTTTTTTTTTTTTTTTTTTTTTATTCCCACAATCTCCTTATACATGTATAATCATAAAATAATCTAATAGTATTCTTAATAGTAGATTAACATTATAAATTTTGCAAAAAACAATGTTTGAACGCAGGAGTGTAAAATTTGTAAACTTACACTCCTACGCAAACAAAAAACAGTTTTTTTCATTTTGATATTACTTTATATTTGGAGATATGAACACTATTTTAAAAAAACACACATTTCTTCTGTTATGTGTGATCAGTCCACGGGTCATCATTACTTCTGGGATATAACTCCTCCCCAACAGGAAATGCAAGAGGATTCACCCAGCAGAGCTGCATATAGCTCCTCCCCTCTACGTCACTCCCAGTCATTCTCTTGCACCCAACGACTAGATAGGATGTGTGAGAGGACTATGGTGATTATACTTAGTTTTTATAACTTCAATCAAAAGTTTGTTATTTTACAATAGCACCGGAGCGTGTTGTTGCCTCTCTGGCAGAGTTTGAAGAAGAATCTACCAGAGTTTTTTACTATGATTTTAACCGGAGTAGTTAAGATCATATTGCTGTTTCTCGGCCATCTGAGGGAGGTAAAAGCTTCAGATCAGGGGACAGCGGGCAGATGAATCTGCATTGAGGTATGTAGCAGTTTTTATTTTCTGAATGGAATTGATGAGAAAATCCTGCCATACCGTTATAATGACATGTATGTATACTCTACACTTCAGTATTCTGGGGATGGTATTTCACCGGAATTACTCTGTTAAAAGTACACTAAACCTTTTAATAGGTATTTATCATGTTAAACGTTTTTGCTGGAATGTAGAATCGTTTGCATTTTCTGAGGTACTGAGTGAATAAATATTTGGGCATTATTTTTCCACTTGGCAGTTACTTGTTTTAATTGTGACAGTTTCGTTTCTCTCTCACTGCTGTGTGTGAGGGGGAGGGGCCGTTTTTGGCGCTCTTTGCTACGCATCAAAAATTTCCAGTCAGTTACTCTTGTATTTCCTGCATGATCCGGTTCATCTCTAACAGAACTCAGGGGTCTTCAAACTTCGTTGGAGGGAGGTAGATTCTCTCAGCAGAGCTGTGAGACTTATATATTGACTGTGATTAAAAAACGTTGCTCTGTAATTTTTATTTTCAAATTTAATTATTGTTAATTTACTAATGGGAACAAACCTTTGCTAAAAGTTGTGTTGTTTTTAAGGATTGAGACTATAACTGTTTTTCAGTTCATTATTTCAACTGTCATTTAATCGTTTAGTGCTTCTTTGAGGCACAGTACGTTTTTGTTAAATAAGATTGTAACCAAGTTGCAAGTTTATTGCTAGTGTGTTAAACATGTCTGACTCAGAGGAAGATACCTGTGTCATTTGTTCCAATGCCAAGGTGGAGCCCAATAGAAATTTATGTACTAACTGTATTGATGCTACTTTAAATAAAAGCCAATCTGTACAATTTGAACAAATTTCACCAAACAGCGAGGGGAGAGTTATGCCGACTAACTCGCCTCACGTGGCAGTACCTGCATCTCCCGCCCGGGAGGTGCGTGATATTATGGCGCCTAGTACATCTGGGCGGCCATTACAGATAACATTACAAGATATGGCTACTGTTATGACTGAAGTTTTGGCTAAATTACCAGAACTAAGAGGCAAGCGTGATCACTCTGGGGTGAGAACAGAGTGCGCTGATAATACTAGGGCCATGTCTGATACTGCGTCACAGCTTGCAGAGCATGAGGACGGAGAGCTTCATTCTGTGGGTGACGGTTCTGATCCAAACAGATTGGATTCAGATATTTCAAATTTTAAATTTAAATTGGAAAACCTCCGTGTATTACTAGGGGAGGTTTTAGCGGCTCTTAATGATTGTAACACTGTTGCAATACCAGAGAAATTGTGTAGGTTAGATAAATACTTTGCGGTACCGGCGAGTACTGACGTTTTTCCTATACCTAAGAGACTAACTGAAATTGTTACTAAGGAGTGGGATAGACCCGGTGTGCCGTTCTCACCCCCTCCAATATTTAGAAAGATGTTTCCAATAGACGCCACCACACGGGACTTATGGCAAACGGTCCCTAAGGTGGAGGGAGCAGTTTCTACTTTAGCTAAGCGTACCACTATCCCGGTGGAGGATAGCTGTGCTTTTTCAGATCCAATGGATAAAAAATTAGAGGGTTACCTTAAGAAAATGTTTGTTCAACAAGGTTTTATATTGCAACCCCTTGCATGCATCGCGCCGATTACGGCTGCGGCAGCATTTTGGATTGAGTCTCTGGAAGAGAACCTTAGTTCATCTACGCTGGACGACATTACGGACAGGCTTAGAGTCCTTAAACTAGCTAATTCATTCATTTCGGAGGCCGTAGTACATTTAACCAAACTTACGGCTAAGAACTCAGGATTCGCCATTCAGGCACGTAGAGCGCTGTGGCTAAAATCCTGGTCAGCTGATGTAACTTCTAAGTCCAAATTACTTAATATTCCTTTCAAGGGGCAAACTTTATTTGGGCCCGGTTTGAAAGAAATTATCGCTGACATTACAGGAGGTAAGGGCCACGCCCTGCCTCAAGACAAAGCCAAAGCTAAGGCTAGACAGTCTAATTTTCGTCCCTTTCGGAATTTCAAAACAGGAGCAGCATCAACTTCCACTGCACCAAAACAGGAAGGAGCTGTTGCTCGTTACAGACAAGGCTGGAAACCTAACCAGTCCTGGAACAAGGGCAAGCAGGCCAGGAAACCTGCTGCTGCCCCAAAGACAGCATGAACCGAGGGCCCCCGATCCGGGACCGGGTCTAGTGGGGGGCAGACTCTCTCTCTTCGCCCAGGCTTGGGCAAGAGATGTTCAGGATCCCTGGGCGCTAGAGATCATATCTCAGGGATACCTTCTAGACTTCAAATTCTCTCCCCCAAGAGGGAGATTTCATCTGTCAAGGTTGTCAACAAACCAGATAAAGAAAGAAGCGTTTCTACGCTGTGTACAAGATCTGTTATTAATGGGAGTGATCCATCCGGTTCCGCGTTCGGAACAAGGACAAGGGTTTTACTCAAACCTGTTTGTGGTTCCCAAAAAAGAGGGAACTTTCAGGCCAATCTTGGATTTAAAGATCCTAAACAAATTCCTAAGAGTTCCATCGTTCAAAATGGAAACTATTCGGACAATCTTACCCATGATCCAAAAGGGTCAGTACATGACCACAGTGGATTTAAAGGATGCTTACCTTCACATACCGATTCACAAAGATCATTACCGGTATCTAAGGTTTGCCTTCTTAGACAGGCATTACCAGTTTGTAGCTCTTCCATTCGGATTGGCTACGGCTCCAAGAATCTTCACAAAGGTTCTGGGTGCCCTTCTGGCGGTACTAAGACCGCGAGGAATTTCGGTAGCTCCGTACCTAGACGACATTCTGATACAAGCTTCAAGCTTTCAAACTGCCAAGTCTCATACAGAGTTAGTTCTGGCATTTCTAAGGTCGCATGGATGGAAAGTGAACGAAAAGAAGAGTTCTCTTTTTCCTCTCACAAGAGTTCCATTCTTGGGGACTCTTATAGATTCTGTAGAAATGAAGATTTATCTGACAGAAGACAGATTAACAAAGCTTCTAAATGCATGCCGTGTCCTTCATTCCATTCAACTCCCGTCAGTAGCTCAATGCATGGAGGTGATCGGCTTAATGGTAGCAGCAATGGACATAGTTCCCTTTGCACGTCTACATCTCAGACCGCTGCAATTGTGCATGCTGAGTCAGTGGAATGGGGATTACTCAGACTTGTCCCCTACTCTGAATCTGGATCAAGAGACCAGAAACTCTCTTCTATGGTGGCTTTCTCGGCCACATCTGTCCAGGGGGATGCCATTCAGCAGGCCGGACTGGACAATTGTAACAACAGACGCCAGCCTACTAGGTTGGGGCGCTGTCTGGAATTCTCTGAAGGCTCAGGGACAATGGAATCAGGAGGAAAGTCTCCTGCCAATAAACATTCTGGAATTGAGAGCAGTTCTCCATGCCCTTCTGGCTTGGCCCCAGTTAAAAACTCGGGGGTTCATCAGGTTTCAGTCGGACAACATCACGACTGTAGCTTACATCAACCATCAAGGAGGGACAAGAAGCTCCCTAGCAATGATAGAAGTATCAAAGATAATTCGCTGGGCAGAGTCTCACTCTTGCCACCTGTCAGCAATCCACATCCCGGGAGTGGAGAACTGGGAGGCGGATTTCTTGAGTCGCCAGACTTTTCATCCGGGGGAGTGGGAACTTCATCCGGAGGTCTTTGCCCAAATACTTCGACGTTGGGGCAAACCAGAGATAGATCTCATGGCGTCTCGCCAGAACGCCAAACTTCCTCACTACGGGTCCAGATCCAGGAATCCGGGAGCGGTTCTGATAGATGCTTTGACAGCACCTTGGAACTTCGGGATGGCTTATGTGTTTCCACCCTTCCCGCTGCTTCCTCGATTGATTGCCAAAATCAAACAGGAGAGAGCATCAGTGATTCTAATAGCGCCTGCATGGCCACGCAGGACTTGGTATGCAGATCTAGTGGACATGTCATCCTGTCCGCCTTGGTCTCTACCTCTAAGACAGGACCTTCTGATACAGGGTCCATTCAAACATCAAAATCTAACTTCTCTGAAGCTGACTGCTTGGAAATTGAACGCTTGATTTTATCAAAACGTGGTTTTTCTGAGTCGGTTATTGATACCCTGATACAGGCTAGGAAGCCTGTTACCAGAAGGATTTACCATAAGATATGGCGTAAATACCTATACTGGTGTGAATCCAAAGGTTACTCCTGGAGTAAGGTTAGGATTCCTAGGATAATGTCCTTTCTACAAGAAGGTTTAGAAAAGGGTTTATCGGCTAGCTCATTAAAGGGACAGATCTCAGCTCTGTCCATCTTGTTACACAGGCGTCTGTCAGAAAATCCAGACGTCCAGGCCTTTTGTCAGGCTTTAGCTAGGATCAAGCCTGTGTTTAAAGCTGTTGCTCCGCCATGGAGTTTAAACTTAGTTCTTAACGTTTTACAGGGTGTTCCGTTTGAACCCCTTCATTCCATTGATATAAAATTGTTATCTTGGAAAGTTCTGTTTTTAATGGCTATTTCCTCGGCTCGAAGAGTCTCTGAGTTATCAGCCTTACATTGTGATTCTCCTTATCTGATCTTTCACTCAGACAAGGTAGTTCTGCGTACTAAACCTGGGTTCTTACCTAAGGTAGTCACTAACAGGAATATCAATCAAGAGATTGTTGTTCCATCCTTGTGTCCAAATCCTTCTTCAAAGAAGGAACGTCTTCTACACAATCTGGATGTAGTTCGTGCCCTCAAGTTCTACTTGCAGGCAACTAAAGATTTTCGCCAAACTTCTTCCCTGTTTGTCGTTTATTCTGGACAGAGGAGAGGTCAAAAAGCTTCTGCTACCTCTCTCTCTTTTTGGCTTCGTAGCATAATACGTTTAGCCTATGAGACTGCTGGACAGCAGCCTCCTGAAAGAATTACAGCTCATTCCACTAGAGCTGTAGCTTCCACTTGGGCCTTTAAGAATGAGGCCTCTGTTGAACAGATTTGCAAGGCTGCAACTTGGTCTTCGCTTCATACTTTTTCCAAATTTTACAAATTTGACACTTTTGCTTCTTCGGAGGCTATTTTTGGGAGAAAGGTTCTTCAGGCAGTGGTTCCTTCTGTATAATGAGCCTGCCTATCCCTCCCGTCATCCGTGTACTTTTGCTTTGGTATTGGTATCCCAGAAGTAATGATGACCCGTGGACTGATCACACATAACAGAAGAAAACATAATTTATGCTTACCTGATAAATTCCTTTCTTCTGTTGTGTGATCAGTCCACGGCCCGCCCTGTTTTAAGGCAGGTAAATATCTTTTAAATTATACTCCAGTCACCACTTCACCCTTGGTTTCTCCTTTCTCGTTGATTCTTGGTCGAATGACTGGGAGTGACGTAGAGGGGAGGAGCTATATGCAGCTCTGCTGGGTGAATCCTCTTGCATTTCCTGTTGGGGAGGAGTTATATCCCAGAAGTAATGATGACCCGTGGACTGATCACACAACAGAAGAAAGGAATTTATCAGGTAAGCATAAATTATGTTTTTTCATAACTATTCTCACTAACATAATAAGAAATTTTTTAAAGTTTTATATTTGTACCTATATCATAAACTTGGATTAAGATTTGAATCCAAGTATGCACAGACTAAATACATGCAGTATACACAGTGATGTATCTGGTTTAACACTGCTTGCAGGCAGTATTCACACAGTAAATACATGCAGTATACACAGTGATGTAACTGTTATAAACCATTATTCAAATGCAAAATAAATATAGTATACACAGTATACTAGTATATAGTATTGTATATGAAGTATATGTTGTACTTGTATATATATATATATATATATGTGTGTGTGCAAAACAAAGGGTATTTGTGGATGGGCGCATAAACTAAGAATGTATAAATAAATACAAGATATATGAAAGGTTATCGCATAAAAGTAATCATAATACACTGCTATTAAAGCAGTACAATAGGAACAATTGATATAGAATCACAAATATTGAAGCAACAAGTTAAACATAAAGAATAAATAAATTAAAGAATAATAACTGTTTAAAATTCTGTATAAATATACAAGCAAACAGCAATGTATATTTAAAATGTCCAACATTTTTGGTAAAAACTAAATTCCCAGTGAAAGAGAGAGCATAAATAGCTCCTAGTTATAGATAAAAACACAGAAGTGGTAGTAAAAGTTCATAATAGTAGAAAAATAGGAGGCTCAATAATCCTGGTCCGTTATGGGCATCTACTTACACTCTTCTACCTCAATCATATGAGGTAAGGGCCGCACAGTGTAGAAAAGATCTTTGTCATAGATACCAGGGATAGCTTGTCTCCACGTTGTATAGTGATAGTGATGTCCAACGTTGTCCAAAAATGCAGTCACAGATTACATGTAATACAAATGGAGAGGGGAATAGTGCAACACAGTATTTATTGTACACAAAAACAGACATACAATTAACACCATATGGTTGTATGTTCATATTTAAAACCCTCAATAGTTATGAGGTAATCATAAAGCACTTCCAAAAAGTATATATAACTTCTCTCCAACTGGATGCAAGTAAGGACAATAACAGTGGCGTTATCTCCAAAGAAATCCTGACGCTTTTCAAAGGCACTATGGACCGTCTTCATCAGAGGATTAAATTAATCTATAGTAAAGCCCTTTGCAGTCCTCTTTTTTCCTAACATCTGAGAGCTCATATCTTTGAGCCGTTATAACTTTTTTATTAGATAGTGTTATTATGAGTGTAACTTCAGTCTTCATTCCCAGGAGAAGAAGTTATGGTCTGCTTTGTATACAGTTATAATAGAGATAGACTCAAGGGCTTGGAAAAGTCCATACATTTGATCATGGATAAACTACTGTACGCCATGCCTTTAGCTTGCAGAAAATGCCTTTAAAGAGGATGCAAAGCTGGGTGCCCATGACATCAGAGAATGGATTCAGAGAGCTATCTTCCTTACTGAAAATGCCTTTTCGGTACAGAGAGACAGGTATGCCTTGATGAAACTGGAATCTTAATAGAGGAATGTTTCTAACAAACAGATTTGGCAGCTAATGGCCTTTTTTTCTGGAAAATACTTTAACAAATAGCTTATATGTTTGTTTGTTTTTTGGTACAACTGGGAGATTCAGAAGTCGATTCCTGCCCATGCTGCCTTTGGGATACAAATTTAAGCTTATGTTTTTACCTCTGGAAAACAGATTTCCGCTGGAAAAGTCTTCTTCCCAAGCAGGTCCAGAAAGGCCAGAGCCCAAATCACAGGGGCTGCTGCAAAAGGAAAAGAAAGCCCCTGTAATATCATTTTTTTTCCTTTCTATGTCCTGTTCCTCATGTCGTACTATTTTCCTCAGATCACTCAGGATTGGTGGGTGCACTACAATGTATCTTGTTTTCACTTTGAGTTTGCGGCACATACCTTTCAAGAGTCTTTTCTCAGTTGTTCGTAGATGAGGTGAATACACATAGGGGCTATCAGAAGTGGCTCCCTTCCCAGGCTTCATAATCAATATATTTCTAGTATGCAAAAAGACCAAGGACTAGGACCTCTATATCCAACTGGATCTTAAGGACTCATATTTGACTGTACCCAGTTTTTAATTTTAACTGGTCCTATGGAAGGAGAATCTTTAGCAGTTTACTCCTGTTCCATTTGGACTATGCTCTGCTTTTCTTCTGTTTAGGATTATCATTAAGAAAAAAACAAAATATACAGACTTCTGATTTCTCTAGCTTCAGTTATCAAATAAGAGGATTTTATTAAACACAGGAGACAAATATTTCCCTCCCTCTTTTTTATGTTTAGGCTTCAGTAGTTTGCTTTTCTTGGCAGGCTTCTGTAGTTTGCTGTTCTTTTGTGTATTTTTTACCTTCTTCTTCCCTTGTTCCCACTTAAGACTGGAGGTCACTACATTACACAACTTGGGATTGTCCCTGCATAGGAGTCTCTATCTCTGACAGCTTCAAGTTTGTGGATTCTAGATCCTATGATTGTTGCAGTTTGCTTTTTCACACAAAGTGCTAGATTACAAGTGGAGTGCTATTTTTTGCTCCCGCTCGCTAGCTAACTGTCATGGTGCCAGGAATCAGACTGAGACGAGAAGTGCAAAAATAATCACACCTTTATTAATACCAAAAAATAATAAAAAGTCCACAAGTCAAATAACAATCCAGGAGTCAAAACCAGAGCTGGTAGTCTGACGAGCCGAGTCAGGAGCCAAAGCGAATAGTCAGATGAGCTGAGTCAGGAACCAAATCGAGTAGTCAGACGGAATGGAATCAGGAACAAGGAGAACAGCAGAGTCAGGAAAAAGCCAGGGATCAGGAACCAGGAGGGACGTCAGACAGCCAGGTAATACACAGGAACTTGAACTCAAAAACAGGTCTGAGACAACGCAAGGGCAAAGCATACAGAACAGAGGCCCTTAAAATAATAAGTGATGAGATCACAATTCTGAGACTGCAACCTGTCTCACATGGATGATGTACACCAATCTGGCCATAAAAAGGCATGCAGGAAATGAGCAGCATTATACACTATGCACCAGAGTCAGCAAGAGAGGTGAGTAAAATGGCTGCTAGCAGCACATGGCAAACAAAGCAGGGAAAAAACCCTGACAGTAACCTCCCACAACGACCCCTCCCCCGCGGGAGGACAAAAGGTTTATTGGGGAAACTGGCATGGAAGGCACGGAGGAGGGCAGGAGCATGAACATCAGAGGAAGGAACCCATGAACGCTCCTCCAGACCGTAACCCCTCCAGTGAACCAAATACTGTACATGGCCCCTGGACATACGAGAGTCAATAATGCTGCTAACCTCATATTCTTCATGGTTGTCAACAAAGATAGAATGGGGACGAGGCAACACAATGTTAAACCGATTACAAACCAATGGTTTCAAGAGGGAGACATAAAAAACATTGGAGATGCGCATTGCAGGAGGAAGGCCAAGAGCGTAGGCCACAGGATCGACCCATCGGAGTATTCAAAAAGGACCAACGTAATTGGGAGTCAGTTTATTGGAAGGCACACAAAGGTTCAAGTTGCAGGAGGACAGCCAAAACCTCTCACCAACCTGGTCGGAAGGCACGGGCAGACGCCTACGATCAGCCTGGAACTTTTGGCGCTGCATAGAACGATGAAGGCAATCCTGAATCTGCACCCATGTGGAACGGAGTTGCCAGAGATGCTACTCCAAAGCTGGAATACCCTGAGACATGAATGAATCGGGCAACAAGGATGGTTGAAACCCATAATTCACCATGAACGGAGATAACTTGGAGGAAGCGTTAATAGCACTATTACGAGCAAACTGTGCCCAAGGTAACAATTCAGACCAATTATTGTGGTGATCTGAGACATAGCAAATGGAGGAACTGTTCCAGAGCTTGGTTAGACCGTTCCGCAGCCCCATTGAATTGAGGGTGATATGCCGAAGAGAAGGAAAGCTGGATCCCCATTTGAGCACAAAAGGAACGTCAAACTCTGGAGACAAACTGGCTACCCTGGTCCGACACTATCTCCTTGGGTAACCCATGTAAACAGAAGACCTCCTGGGCAAAAATTGAAGCAAGATCCTGAGCGGTAGGCAGCTTCTTCAAGGCAATGCAATGTGACATTTTAGAAAAACGGTCATCCACCATAAGGATAACAGTATTGCCATTGGAAACAGGGAGCTCGACAATAAAGTCCATGGAAAGATGTGTCCAAGGACACTCACCATTAGCAATAGGTTGAAGAAGACCCACAGGAAGACGTCGAGGAGTCTTATTCTGTGCACAAACTGAGCAGGAGGCAACATACGCAGCAACATCAGAACGAAGACCTGGCCACCAGAATTGTCGAGTGACAGACCAAATCATTTGGTTCTTGCCTGGGTGACCTGCGGCTTTAGGATAGTGGTAAGTGTGCAAAAGTTTAGTTTGAGCATTGGTTTGTGTAGCCAGGATCTCCTCCTCCAAGGGAGAAGTTAAATTAGTACATATGGTAGCCAAAATATGGTCAGGAGGTATAACTGGAGTAGGTACAGACTCCTCCTTGGACAGAGGCGAACATTGTCGAGAGAGGGCATCAGCCCTAACATTCTTACTACCAGGTAGGTAGGAGACCACATAATTAAACAGAGACAAAAATAGTGCCCAACTGGCCTGTCGGGATGACAAACGTTTTGCTTCAGATAGATAAGTTAAATTCTTGTAGTCAGTAAGAATGAGCACTGGTATGCTAGTACCCTCGAGAAAATGCCTCTATTCCTTGAGTGCCAAAATTATGGCCAGTAATTCCCTGTCGCCAATTTCATAATTGCACTCCGTTGGAGACAATTTCTTAGAGAAGAAACCGCACAGATGCAAGGAACCGTCAGGCGTAGGACGTTGAGACAAGAGGGCACATACTCCAGTCTCAGATGCATCAACCTCAAGAACGAAAGGCAGGACAGGGTTAAGACAGGGTTAAGACTATCAAAGGCCTTAATGGCAGTAGGTGACCAATGGAGTGGATCATTCTCTTTACGGGTCATGTCTGTGATAGGTTTGACCAAAGAAGAAAAGTTTTTAATAAACTTTCTATAGTAATTTGCAAACCCCAAAAAACATTGAATAGACCGAAGACCAACTGGGCGAGGCCACTGCAGAACTGCAGATAACTTGTCAGGATCCATGGAGAACCCTGCAACAGAGATAACATAACCTAGGAAGGTTACTTGCGTCTGATGGAAGTCACATTTCTCGAGTTTACAAAACAGGCCGTTCTCACGTAGTCTCTGAAGAACCCGTGTAACATCAGAACAATGAGCCTCAAGTGTGGGTGAGTGCATGAGGATGTCGTCTAAATACACCACAACACACTGTTGCAACATATCTCGTAGGACATCATTAATAAATTCCTGGAAAACAGCAGGAGCATTACATAGGCCAAAGGGCATTACAAGATACTCATAATGCCCGCTCCTGGTGTTAAATGCTGTTTTCCATTTGTGGCCCTCCTTGATCCTAACAAGATTGTACGCTCCTCTCAAAGCTTATGTTTTGATGACATATCAGCAGACCAAGATTTGAGCCACAATGCTCTACATGCTAAAATAGCAAATCCTGCATTTTTTGCCGCTAATTTAGCAATTTGAAAAGCGGGATCAGTAATAAAAGAATTAGCTAGCTTAAGAGCCTTAATTCTATCTAGAATGTCATCTAATGGAGTCTCAACCTTAAGAGACTCTTCTAGAGCCTCAAACCAAAAAGCTGCTGCAGTAGTTACTGGAACAATGCAAGCCGTAGGATATAAAAGTAATACCTGATTAACAAATAATTTCTTTAGTAGACCCTCTAATTTCTTATCCATAGGATCCTTGAAAGCACAACTATCCTCAAAGGGTATAGTAGTACGCTTAGCTAGGGAAGATATAGCTCCCTCTACCTTAGGGAAAATTAGGAGAGGGAGAAAACGGTATACTTGGTCTATCCCATTCCTTACTAATAATTTCCGAAATTCTCTTAGGAAGCGGAAAAACATCAGTGTAAGTAGGAACTTCCAAATATTTATCCATTTTACACAATTTCTCTGGAGGAATCACAATAGGATCAAAATCATCCAGAGTCGCTAAAACCTCCCTAAGCAACAGGCGGAGGTGTTCAAGCTTAAATTTAAATGACATAGCATCCAAATCTGTCTGAGGAAAAACATTCCCTGAATCAGAAATTTCACCCACAGACAGTAATTCCCTGATCCCCAACTCAGAGCACTGTGAGGGAAATAGCTAATAAAGCATCAGAGGATTCAGTATTTACATTAATACTTGACCTACTGCGTTTACCCTGCAACACTGGTAATTTAGACAATACCTCTGTAAGGGTAGTTAACATAACTGCAGCCATCTCCTGCAGAGTAAAGGAATTAGACGCACTAGAAGTACTAGGCGTCGCTTGTGTGGGCATAAAAGGTTGTGACACTTGGGGTAGAATTGGATGGCATATCCTGATTCTCTTCAGACTGAGAATCATCCCTAGGCACACTTACTTTATTTAAAACATGCTTTTTACATTGTAAAGCCCTTTCAGTACAAAAGTTACACAATGTTAGAGGGGGTTGCACAATAGCTTCTAAACACATAGAACAATGAGAAACCTCAATGTCAGACATGTTGAACAGACTAGTAATACCACAAAAGTAATTTAAACACTTATTTATAGCATAAAATAAACATTAGAAAAAAACGTGTACTGTGCCTTTAAGAAAAGAAAAAGTTAACAATTTTTCCAAAATGCACAAAAAACGTTAAATTATTCCCAAATTTAACTTAATATACAGTGGGGCAAAAAAGTATTTAGTCAGCCACCAATTGTGCAAGTTCTCCCACTTAAGAAGATGAGAGAGGCCTGTAATTTTTATCATAGGTATAAGAGACAAAATGTGGAAACAAATCCAGACAATCACATTGTCTGATTTGGAAAGAATTTATTTGCAAATTTTGGTGGAAAATAAGTATTTGGTCAATATCAAAAGTTCATCTCAATACTTTGTTATATATCCTTTGTTGGCAATGACAGAGGTCAAAAGTTTTCTGTAAGTCTTCACAAGGTTGTCACACACTGTTGCTGGTATGTTGGCCCATTCCTGCATGCAGATCTGCATGCAGTTATGTTTTGGGGCTGTCGCTGGGCAACACAGACTTTCAACTCCCTCCAAAGGTTTTCTATGGGGTTGAGATCTGGAGACTGGCTAGGCCACTCCAGGACCTTGAAATGCTTCTTACGAAGCCACTCCTTCGTTTCCCAGGCGGTGTGTTTGGGATCATTGTCATGCTGAAAGACCCAGCCCCGATTCATCTTCAATGCCCTTTCTGATGGAAGGAGGTTTGCACGCAAAATCTCACAATGCATGGCCCCATTCATTCTTTCATGTACACGGATCAGTTGTCCTGTTCCCTTTGCAGAGAAACAGCCCCAAAGCATGATGTTGCCACCCCTATGCTTCACAGTAGGTATGGTGTTCTTTGGTTGCAACTCAGCATTCTCTCTCCTCTCTACCAAACAGTTCTACTTTGGTTTCATCTGACCATATGACATTCTCCCAATCCGCTTCTGGATCATCCAAATGCTCTCTAGCACACTTCAGATGGGCACGGACATGTACTGGCTTAAGCAGGGGGACATGTCTGGCACTGCAGGATCTGAGTCCCTGGTGGCATAGTGTGTTACTGATGGTAGCCTTTGTTATGTTGGTCCCAGCTCTCTGCAGGTCCCCCCATGTGGTTCTGGGATGTTTGCTCACCGTTCTTGTGA
Organism: Bombina bombina; assembly: GCF_027579735.1. Classification (NCBI taxonomy): domain Eukaryota; kingdom Metazoa; phylum Chordata; class Amphibia; order Anura; family Bombinatoridae; genus Bombina; species Bombina bombina. The sequence continues at coordinate 313,234,434 of NC_069500.1, forward strand.
TCATTTTGATCCCACGGGGTGAGATCTTGCGTGGAGCCCCAGATCGAGGGAGATTATCAGTGGTCTTGTATGTCTTCCATTTTCTAATTATTGCTCCCATAGTTGATTTCTTCACATCAAGCTGCTTGCCTATTGCTGATTCAGTCTTCCCAGCCTGGTGCCGGTCTACAATTTTGTTTCTGGTGTCCTTCGACAGCTCTTTGGTCTTCACCATAGTGGAGTTCGGAGTGTGACTGTTTGAGGTTGTGGACAGATGTCTTTTATACTGATAACAAGTTCAAACAGGTGCCATTAATACAGGTAATGAGTGGAGGACAGAGGAGTCTCTTAAAGAAGAAGATACAGGTCTGTGAGAGCCAGAAATCTTGCTTGTTTGTAGGTGACCAAATACTTATTTTCCACCATAATATGCAAATAATTTTTTTACAAATCAGACAATGTGATTGTCTGGATTTGTTTCCACATTTTGTCTCTCATAGTTGAGGTATACCTATGATGAAAATTACAGGCTTCTCTCATCATCTTAAGTGGCAGAACTTGCACAATTGGTGGCTGACTAAATACTTTTTTGCCCCACTGTAGTTGATTAATCCAAAAATTACTGCACCCAGAAGCAAGGGCAGAAATAAGGCTTTAGAAGTACTTATATCAACATGTAGTCAAAAGATTGATAAAAATACACTCTGCACCTCGCCACAGCTCTGCTGTGGCGCCTACCTGCCCCCAGGGTACTTCCAATCAAGTTTCCAACCCTTCAAACCAGCTACACAGTCCAGGAGCCACCGAGTTATTGTTTGCTGCTGCTAAGCCTGAAGAAATTGCGCCAAAATAGGCTCCGCCCATTAAGGTCAAAAGTCAGAGTAGGCCCAAACAACACCGCATGGAAATGCAGTTTTGCACTAAAGTAAAAATACACACACAATATAACCCTCAAGCATAAAACCAATAAGTTTTAAGTGCCAAAAATAAAACACATAAAACATCGTTATTTATATTGTCTCCCATGTCACATAATGCCCAAATATCAATGATAAATATAAAATAGGGACTCCAGTAACACCCCTCTTATTAAAATAGGTTTTACTGCTTACCCCATTCCCATACAGGGAAATAATGCCAGCCAGTTCTGATACACTAAGTCTCCTCAGAAAAAAAGGCTGCACATACCTTAATGCTGCTTGTAGCATGAAACCGGTCTCCACACTGAAGATGTCTCATGGTTACCTTCAGAAGTCTTGTGGGAACCAGCGTGGATCTTAGTTACAAATGCTAAGATCATCAAACCTCAGGGCAGAAATCTTCTTCCATATCCCCCTGAGGAAAATAGTACGCACCGGTACCATTTAAAATAAAAAAACTTCTTTATTGAAGAAACTAAAACTAACACCTCACTTTACCATGTCTTCCTAGTATGACACAGGCAAAGAGAATGACTGGGGGTGGAGGGGAAGGGGAGGGGCTATATATACAGCTCTGGTGTGGTGCTCTTTGCCACTTCCTGTTAGCAGGAGGTTAATGTCCCACAAGTAAGGATGAAATCCGTGGACTCGACATATCTTTGTAAGAGATATAATCACACCTTTATTAATAGCAAAAAATAATAAAAAGTCCACAAGTCAAATAACAAGCCAGGAGTCAAAACCAGAGCTGGTAGTCAGACGAGTCGAGTCAGGAGCCAAAACGAATAGTCAGACGAGTCGAGTCAGGAGCCAAAGTGAGTTTACTTTTAACTTGTACTTTTAACTTGTAATACGAGCACAACACGACGGTCGTAAAAAGATGAATTCTAGCTCCATTAAAGCTCGTGACGCGAGTAATCTTGCCCTCAGTGTACTTCAATTATAATTTTACATTGTGCATATTTAAGTCCTATGTAATTTACATGCAAATTGTATGTTTTTGATCAAATAGATTTTTGGTGAATTTTGTTATAATTTTGATGCACCTTAACAATACATTTTACCTGTGTATTTTTGTGTGAATGGTTCAGTTATTAATTTTGTAAGAATTTTAAAATACGAATTTTGTTGTGCACTTTCGTATTCTATGCATCTACTCCCCATATAAAAATGCAGTATATGCCCCTTAGCGAGACACCCTGTATTCATGGTAAAAAGTAGCTTTAGATCCTTCCACCACGGAAGTACTGGAGAGCATTCTTTAATAATCTCACCAGCCCAGATCATCGGGCCCTATATTTTCTCTGTCCAGCACTGAGTAATAAACCTTATAGGTATAGACTTTACGTTCAGTCACCTTTAAACTGAAAATCATTTATTGCCATAGTACTCTTAGTGCTTTCCTACATATGGAGATTATAAAGTGTTCAAGGACTTCATTACTTATTTAGTGTATGCTTTTATTTTCATTTGTTTTAATTGCCATATTTTTGTATTATGGTTTATTTCTTTTTATTTCTGTTGTTCAATTACTTAGTCAAAAAATCTAATAAAGATAATATGCAAAAAAAAAAAACACCCTGAATTCTTATCAGTCCTTGTAAATCTAAGCCTTAACCCAAAATGTCTTGTGGATACAGAGTTCTGTGCACTGCCCAAATGCCGCAGCCGGGGCGATCCACGGGAAGGGCCCGGCACGCGTCCAGAGTGGCCGCCTCCCGCGCTCCGCCGCGCCCCCCGGGTCCCCCTCCTCCCCGCACGGCGAACCCCCGCCCCCCCCCCCCCCGGGGAGGGGGAGAAGGGAGAAAGCGCGGCCGGGATGCGGGTCAGCAGGGGACGGACGAGGGAGGCAACTCTGGACGCGCGCCGTGTCCCCCTCCTCCACACGCCGCCAAACCCCGCCCCTCCCCCTCCGGGGGGAGAAGGGAGAGAGCGTGGCAGGGATGCGGGTCAGCAGGGGACGGACGGCGACGATGACTCTGGACGCACGCGGGGCCCTTCCCGTGGAATGTCTTGTGGATACAGAGTTCCTGTGCACTGCTCAAAGTTCTCTGTTTTCTAGATATTATCACTGCAAAGTAGAGAGAACAAACGAAAATCTGCAAGGAAATTGATACTCTCAATAGATAAAAGTAAAGAAGATGTGCCTTGTTAATAAGTTATTAAAATTCATATCTGTTCCAAATAAAGTTCTCATTAAACAATAAAATGTGATTTAAAAACTACATTAATTTAATTAATAAATGCTATACTTTACTTTGTTTACAGGCTGGTTCATCAGGCCTGTGTGAAGTTATTAATCCTTAGCTTTAGAGGCCCATTTATCAAGCTCCGTATGGAGCTTGTGGGCCCGTGTTTCTGGTGATTGAGGGTGATATGCCGAGGGGAAGAAAGATGGATCCTCATTTGAGCACAAAAGGAACGCCAAAATCTGGAGACAAACTGGCTACCCCGGTCCGACACTATCTCCTTGGGTAACGCATGTAAACAGAAGACTTCCCGGGCAAAAATTGAAGCAAGATCCTGAGCGGTAGGCAGCTTCTTCAAGGCAATGCAATGTGACATTTTAGAAAAATGGTCAACCACCATAAGGATAACAGTATTACCATTGGAAACAGGGAGCTCAACAATGAAGTTCATGGGAAGATGTGTCCAAGGACGATCACCATTAGCAATAGGTTGAAGAAGAACCACAGGAAGACGTTGAGGAGTCTTATTCTGTGCACAAACTGAGCAGGAGGCAACATACGCAGCAACATCAGAACGAAGACCTGGCCACCAGAATTGTCGAGTGACAGACCAAATCATTTGGTTCTTGCCTGCGTGACCTGTGACTTTAGATAGGATAGTGGTAAGTGTGCAAAAGTTTAGTTTGAAGATTCTCAGGAACAAAACACTTACCACTAGGTTTCTCAGGAGGTGCATTGGTTTGTGCAGCCAGGATCTCCTCCAAGGGAGAAGTCAAATTAGTATGTATGGTACCCAAAATAGGGTCAGGAGGTATAACTGGAGTAGGTATAGACTCCTCCTTGGACAGAGGCTAAGATTGTCGAGAGAGGGTATCAGCCCTAACATTCTTACTTCCAGGTAGGTAGGAGACCACATAATTAAACTGAGACAAAAATAGAGCCCATCTGGCCTGTCGGGGTGACAAACGTTTTGCTTCAGATAAATAAGTTAAATTCTTGTGGTCAGTAAGAATGAGCACTGGTACGTTAGTACCCTCAAGAAGATGCCTCCATTCCTTGAATGCCAAAATTATGGCCAGTAATTCCTTGTCGCCAATTTCATAATTGCACTCCGTTGGAGACAATTTCTTAGAGAAGAAACCACACCGATGCAAGGAACCATCAGGCGTAGGACGTTGAGACAAGAGGGCACCTACTCCAGTCTCAGATGCATCGACCTCAAGAACGAAAGGCAGGACAGGGTTAGGATGAGCCAGAACTGGAGCAGCAGCAAAGGTAGTCTTAAGACTATCAAAGGCCTTAATGGCAGTAGGTGACCAATGGAGTGGATCATTCTCTTTACGGGTCATGTCTGTGATAGGTTTGACCAAAGAAGAAAAGTTTTTAATAAACTTTCTATAGTAATTTGCGAACCCCAAAAAACATTAAATATACCGAAGACCAACTGGGCGAGGCCACTGCAGAACAGCAGACAACTTGTCAGGATCCATGGAGAACCCTGCAAAGGAGATAACATAACCTAGGAAGGTTACTTGAGTCTGATGGAACTCACATTTCTCGAGTTTACAAAACAGGCCGTTCTCACGTAGTCTCTGAAGAACCCGTGTAACATCAGAACAATGAATCTCAAGTGTGGGTGAGTGTATGAGGATGTCGTCTAAATACACCACAACACACTGTTGCAACATATCTCGTAGGACATAGAAACATAGAAACATAGAAACATAGATATTGACGGCAGATAAGAGCCATAGGCCCAGCAAGTCTGCCCAACCTTACCTAACAGTATAAACTTATCTAGTTCGTAGGATAGCCCTATGCTTGTCCCATGCATTTTTAAAGTCCCCCACAGTGTTTGTTGCTACTACCTCTTGAGGAAGTTTATTCCATAAATCAATCACTCTTTCTGTAAAGAAGTGCTTCCTCAAATTACTCCTGAATCTACTACCCTTTAGCTTGAGCTCATGACCCCTTGTTCTTGAATTTTCCATTTTATGTAAAATACCCACAGCCTCAGTTTTACTAAACCCTTTAATGTACTTGAAAGTTGCTATCATATCACCTCTTTCCCTTCTCTCGTCTAAGCTATACATATTTAGGTCATTGAGCCTATCCTGGTAAGTTTTATTTTTTAGACCATGTACCATTTTGGTAGCCCTCCTTTGCACAGATTCAAGTTTGTTAATATCCTTCTGAAGATATGGCCTCCAGAACTGCACACAATACTCAAGATGAGGCCTAACTAATGATCTATAAAGTGGCATAAGAACCTTACTATTTCTGCTGCAAATACCTCTACCAATACATCCAAGCATTCTGCTAGCCTTACTCGCTGCATTACTACATTGTTTACTAAGTTTTAAATCATCTGAAATAATAATTCCCAAGTCCTGTTCCTCGTCTGTAACAGTCAGTAAAGTGTCATTGAGTCTGTAATTAACATTTGGATTTTTCTTCCCTAAATGCATTATTTTACACTTTGCTGTGTTAAACTTTAGATCCCAGTCGTTTGTCCAATCCTCCAATTGTTGTATATCACTTCTCATTTTGTCTACCCCCCCTGGAACATCCACTCTGTTGCAAATTTTTGTATCATCTGCAAAGAGACATACTTTCCCCTGTAGCCCTTTGCTGATATCGCAGATAAATATGTTAAACAAAACAGGCCCCAGAACTGACCCCTGAGGAACACCACTAGTAACAGCCCCCTCTGCTGAATGAACTCCATTTACTAAGACACTTTGTTTTCTGTCCTTAAGCCAGCATTCCACCCAGTTCACAATTTTTGAATCTAGACCAAGGAGATATAGTTTGTGAATAAGTTTATTGTGTGGGACGGTGTCAAATGCTTTGCTGAAATCTAGATATGCTACATCAACTGCTCCTCCCTTGTCTAATACTTTTGTTACATAATCAAAGAAGTCAATTAGATTAGTCTGACATGATCTCCCTGAAGTAAAACCATGCTGATTTTGGTCCTCTAAATTGTTTGTCTTTATGTAAGTCATAATTCTTTCTTTTAAGAGGCTTTCCATTAATTTCGCTACTACTGAAATTAAACTAACTGGCCTGTAGTTGCCAGATTCTTCTCTACTGCCCTTTTTATGAAGAGGTATTACATTTGCTATTCTCCAATCATCTGGGACAGCTCCTGTTAATAGTGACTGATTAAACAGATCAGTTAATGGGACAGTTAGCACTGATCGAAGTTCTTTTAAAACCCTTGGATGAATATTATCAGGACCCACTGCCTTTGTAACATTTATTTTTGATAATGCTAACAAAACCTCATCCTCTGTAAAAAGATTACTGTTAAGCTTGTTTCTATTTTGCGTAGCATCCCTTAATGTAGACATTGTATCTTCACAATCTTTAGTGAAAACAGAACAGAAGTAATCATTGAGACAGTCTGCAATTTGCTTATCTCCTTCTATTATTCTACCATCAACTGATTTCAATTTTACTATTCCTACCTTATTTTTTCTTCTTTCACTGATATATCTAAAGAATGTTTTGTCCCCATGTTTTACTGACTGTGCTATCTTCTCTTCTGCATGAGCTTTAACCTTCCTAATTAACTGCTTAGTCTTTTTTTGTTGGAGTCTCCATATTTTCATATCATCATCTGCTTGTGTGTGTCTGTAATTTTTATAAGCTATCTTTTTTGTCTTTACAGCATGTGCTACTTCTTTGGAAAACCAAATTGGTTTCCGCTTTCTTTTACTTTTACAGACATGTCTAATACAGTGTGCGGTTGCATCTAAAATGGCACCTTTCACAAATTCCACATCATTAATAAATTCCTGGAAAACAGCAGGAGCATTACAGAGGCCAAAGGGCATTACAAGTGTCATGATTCAAGCTACTGTTACATTACTACCAATCATGATCATGTCTCACTTTCAACTACTGACATGTAACACTGTCCCTTTAAATCTGCATCTATCTCTTGACTTCTGGTACAAAGCCCCAAACGTCTCTCCATACTATGCTTGGTATTGTAAACTACTCATCCTAGTCTTTCTCAGCACACTTGTGAGTTAGATCGCTAACCTCCTAACTTCCTTTGTTACCTGCATACTGCTTACTAGGCACTCCCCGTAGATCAGTTCTCAGAAGCCTGCTGAAACGCTGTCTTTCACCGGAACTCCACATAATGGTGACGTCACACACCAGCTTCGTCTTCGCTGCATCCTCTCTCCCAGCTCCTGCACAAACACGCTAGCGCGTCCTCGCTGCATTCTCTCATACAGCTCCTGCACAAACACGGTAAGAAGAACTCTCTACCTACAGAAGCGCCAGCTACTTACAGAGCTGATTAATTATACAGATATGCAGCCCTACTTTCTAAACTAAATTGAAGTAAACTACACCAATAGGCTGTGATCTCTGTTCTCCTTAACTTACCATTTATTCACTTGTCATATCAAACGCCTACTGTCACTTGCTAATATCCTATCTGTTACATTTAACCCACTGTTGTGTTAAAACATCCCTGGTTTACAAAGTCTGTTGTTCTGCTATATTATTTCAGTTCCTCACATGTGATAGCAATAGATCAACAAGCATAACTAACCAATAACTAAACAGCTCCAGGATTCTTGGGGAATTTACATTACTCTGCCAAGTAATTGATGTTTCTTCCCACCAATCCATTGCCACACAACAATATATACACTAGTGATCATTTCAGCAGCTGTGGTACATAACTTACACTCTGTTATATTGCAGAACTGAACCTCCCCTCACAACAAGATACTCATAATGCCCGCTCCTGGTTAAATGCTGTTTTCCATTTGTGGCCTTCCTTGATCCTCAGACGATACCTCTGATGAAGAAGGAGCTCACTAAACATATCCTTTGAAACGCGTCAGGTAAAAGTGCTCATATACTGGGAACTTATTTCTTTGTCGGAACTGACTCTCAGCCTCAAGAACCAACTTGCCAACTTGTAACAAGCCTGCTACCGGCCGGTGCAGCACTTTGTTTTGCAAAAGCTTCACGTAAAATGGAGTAATTGGAGTATAGTATAGTATAGTATGGCTTCTTATTCGTTTTATGTTTTACAGTTACCTCATTTACCATTGAGGTTTGTCAATGTTTGTCAATGTAAGTGTGTATTTGGCTATCAATATTTATTTTCTTAAAATAAAAAAACAGGATTATGCTATATTACGCTATGTTTTGCCATTTCTCTTTTTTATAACGATCTACTACCATCCGCTGAGGGGATCACTTGTGTATATACACAATCCACATACCGGTGACAAGTCACATACCAGAATCTGGTGGATAAATCTTCAGGGACAGTGAGGGTGAAGTCTCATATATCATCTGACATTGTAATCATCACATCACTCGCAGAAGATCGCCTTTTTGACCACACTTCACACTTACCTCATATGATTGGGGTAGTGTCTAGTAAGTACAACATAGAAGCCTTTCTTGGATATTAACTTTTCAGTGACTACAAAGTTTCTTTTTTAGGAATCTCCTATTCCTTTTGCCATTTGGGACTATTTTTTTGCATCTTTTATATCTTTGTATGCTGTATTATTATTTTTTATGAATTTTAAATTATCATAATTTATGTATATGGATATAAATTTATTTTAAAGATATATAAATATTTTTTGGGGGCCACGTCAATAGTGCAGAATTCCTATATATATATATATATATATATATATATATATATATATATAAATATCTATTTATAAATTCTTAGAACATATTCCCCAATGTAAAGAACAATGGAATGTGAAATATTTACACTAAAAACACATTATAACACTTTATTAAATAAAGAATAAATATGGTTTTTTTCATGCTTTCCGCTACTTGACTGCAAAGGGCTCCAATGCACTTAAAAATATGTATACATATGAATGTACGTGTTTATATGTGTATATATGTCAGTAAATACATATATACACATATGAATGCAGTTTTCTTTTAACTTGTACTTTTAACTTAATACGAGCACAACCCGACGGCCGTAAAAAGATGAATTCTAGCGCCATTAAAGCTCGAGGCGCGAGTAATCTTGCCCTCAGTGTACTTCAATTATAATTTTACACTGTGCATATTTAAGTCCTATGTAATTTACATGCAAATTGTATGTTTTTGATCAAATAGATTTTTGGTGAATTTTGTTATAATTTTGATGCACCTTAACAATACATTACCTATGTATTTTTGTGTGAATGGTTCAGTTATTAATTTTGTAAGAATTTTAAAATACGAATTTTGTTGTGCACTTTCGTATTCTATGCATCTACTCCCCATATGAAAATGCAGTATATGCCCCTTAGCGAGACACCCTGTATTCATGGTAAAAAGTAGCTTTAGAAACTCCCGTTTAAGCAGCATACATCCCTATTTCAGCTGGCCATATGCAGTGCCAAGCAAATAATCCCTAGAATGTGGAAATCTGAGGCCACACCAACCCTGTCAATGTGGAAAACGCAAATGGAGACGAACCTGTCTCTGGAGAGATTCTTCTACTATACAGTAGGTAGATTGGAATTTTATGCTGAAATGATGTATTTTTGGGAATCCTATTACTACTCTAGGTAGATCTTAGTCCCCTTTGCGGCACTAGTTGGTTTTGTTTGAATATGGGGTTACACATTGAGCGCACCCTTCAGGGCAGTTGGAACACACCTTTCAACACATAAGGATAATTATTACTCTTATACACTTAGTGATATACATGCTCCTCTAATTATACAGGCTCTAAATGGGACTGGAGAGACGTTGGCTGTGAGTGGAAGATTGTACCGGACCTATGCTAACACAGACCTTTTATCAGTCGTGCATTTCAGACATAGTTCCTAGGTTGACAAATTCAAATTCAAGATATGCGAAGAGAGAAGAGAAATATTTAGGTTTTAACTACTATATGATCATTTTGTGTGAAACGATAATTTCTATGTGAACCTTTGGCAAATGGATCCTGTGAGATTGTTAAAAAAACTTATCATGTATTATGCTATGACTGCTGGAGTTTAAATACTGTTGAAAATCTGTTTTTGTTGTAATGAATACTTTGATATAAATAAAAGATTAAACAAAAAAAAGTAGCTTTAGATCCTTCCACCACGGAAGTACTGGAGAGCATTCTTTAATAATCTCACCAGCCCAGAGACCTTTTGATCATCGGGCCCTATATTTTCTCTCTCCAGCACTGAGTAATATACCTTATAGGTATAGACCTTACGTTCAGTCACCTTTAAACTGAAAATCATTGATTGCCATAGTACTCTTACGCCTAGATTTGGAGTTTGGCGTTAGCCGTCAAAACCAGCGTTAGAGGCTCCTAACGCTGGTTTTGGCCGCCCGCTGGTATTTGGAGTCAGTCAGGAAAGGGTCTAACGCTCACTTTCCAGCTGCGACTTTTCCATACCGCAGACCCCCTACGCCATTTGCGTATCCTATCTTTTCAATGGGATCTTTCTAACGCGGGTATTTAGAGTCTTGGCTGAAGTGAGCGTTAGAAATCTAACGACAAGACTCCAGCCGCAGAAAAAAAACAGGAGTTAAGAGCTTTTTGGGCTAACGCCGGTTCATAAAACTCTTAACTACTGTGCTCTACAGTACACTAACACCCATAAACTACCTATGTACCCCTAAACCGAGGTCCCCCCACATCGCCGCCACTATAATAATTTTTTTTAACCCCTAATCTGCCGACCGCACACCGCCGCCACCTACGTTATACTTATGTACCCCTAATCTGCTGCCCCTAACACCGCTGACCCCTATATTATATTTATTAACCCCTAATCTGCCGCCCCCAACGTCGCCACCACCTACCTACAATTATTAACCCCTAATCTGCCGACCGCACAGCGCCGCCACCTACGTTATCCTTATGTACCCCTAATCTGCTGCCCCTAACACCGCCGACCCCTATATTATATTTATTAACCCCTAATCTGCCCCCCACAACGTCGCCGCCAGCTACCTACAATAATTAACCCCTAATCTGCCGACCGCACCTCACCGCATCTATAATAAAGTTATTAACCCCTAATCCGCCTCACTCCCGCCTCAATAACCCTATAAGAAATAGTATTAACCCCTAATCTGCCCTCCCTAACATCGCCGACACCTAACTTCAATTATTAACCCCTAATCTGCCGACCGGACCTCACCGCTACTATAATAAATGTATTAACCCCTAAAGCTAAGTCTAACCCTAACACTCCCCTAAATTAAATATAATTTAAATCTAATGAAATAAATTAACTCTTATTAAATAAATTATTCCTATTTAAAGCTAAATACTTACCTGTAAAATAAACCCTAATATAGCTACAATATAAATTATAATTACATTGTAGCTATTTTAGGATTTATATTTATTTTACAGGCAACTTTGTATTTATTTTAACCAGGTACAATAGCTATTAAATAGTTATTAACTATTTAATAGTTATCTAGTTAAAATAATTACAAAATTACCTGTAAAATAAATCCTAACCTAAGTTACAATTAAACCTAACACTACACTAGCAATAAATTAATTAAATAAAATACCTACAATTATCTACAATTAAACCTAACACTACACTATCAATAAATAAATTAAATAAAATACCTACAAATAAATACAATTAAATAAACTAACTAAAGTACAAAAAATAAAAAAAGCTAAGTTACAAAAAATAAAAAAATTAATTACAAACATAATATAAATATTACAACAATTTTAAGCTAATTACACCTACTCTAAGCCCCCTAATAAAATAACAAAGCCCCCCAAAATAAAAAAAATGCCCTACCCTATTCTAAAATTAAAATAGAAAAGCTCTTTTACCTTACCAGCCCTTAAAAGGGCCTTTTGCGGGGCATACCCCAAAGAATTTAGCTCTTTTGCCTGTAAAAAAAAACATACAATACCCCCCCAACATTACAACCCACCACCCACATACCCCTAATCTACCCAACCCCCCCTTAAATAAACCTAACACTAAGCCCCTGAAGATCTTCCTACCTTGTCTTCACCATGCCAGGTATCACCGATCGCTCCAGGCTCCAAAGTCTTCATCCAAGCCCAAGCGGGGGCTGGAGATCCATCATCCGGCTGAAGAGGTCCATCATCGGGCTGAAGTCTTCATCCAAGCCCAAGCGGGGGCTGGAGATCCATCATCCGGCTGAAGTCTTCTATCAAGCGGCGGCTGAAGAGGTCCAGAAGAGGCTCCAAAGTCTTCATCCTATCCGGGCAGAAGAGTAGATCCGGACCGGCAACCATCTTCTTCCAAGCGGTGACAAGCGGCTCCATCTTGAAGACCTCCAGCGCGGATCCATCCTCTTCTTCCGACGTCCTAAGTCCGAATGAAGCTTCCTTTAAATGACGTCATCCAAGATGGCGTCCCTCGAATTCCGATTGGCTGATAGGATTCTATCAGCCAATCGGAATTAAGGTAGGGAAAATCTGATTGGCTGATTGAATCAGCCAATCAGATTGAGCTCGCATTCTATTGGCTGTTCTGATCAGCCAATAGAATGCGAGCTCAATCTGATTGGCTGATTGGATCAGCCAATCGGATTGAACTTGAATCTGATTGGCTGATTCCTGGCATGGTGAAGACAAGGTAGGAAGATCTTCAGGGGCTTAGTGTTAGGTTTATTTAAGGGGGGTTTGGGTTAGATTAGGGGTATGTGGGTGGTGGGTTGTAATGTTGGGGGGGGTATTGTATGTTTTTTTTTACCGGCAAAAGAGCTGAATTCTTTGGGGTATGCCCCGCAAAAGGCCCTTTTAAGGGCTGGTAAGGTAAAAGAGCTTTTCTATTTTAATTTTAGAATAGGGTAGGGCATTTTTTTATTTTGGGGGGCTTTGTTATTTTATTAGGGGGCTTAGAGTAGGTGTAATTAGCTTAAAATTGTTGTAATATTTTTATTATGTTTGTAATTATTTTTTTATTTTTTGTAACTTAGCTTTTTTTATTTTTTGTACTTTAGTTAGTTTATTTAATTGTATTTATTTGTAGGTATTTTATTTAATTAATTTATTGATAGTGTAGTGTTAGGTTTAATTGTAATTTAGGATAGGATTTATTTTACAGGTAATTTTGTAATTATTTTAACTAGGTAACTATTAAATAGTTAATAACTATTTAATAGCTATTGTACCTGGTTAAAATAAATACAAAGTTGCCTGTAAAATAAATATAAATCCTAAAATAGCTACAATATAATTATAATTTATATTGTAGCTATATTAGGGTTTATTTTACAGGTAAGTATTTAGCTTTAAATAGGATTAATTTATTTAATAAGAGTTAATTTATTTAGTTAGATAAAAATTATATTTAACTTAGGGGGGTGTTAGTGTTAGGGTTAGACTTAGCTTTAGGGGTTAATATATTTATTAGAGTAGCGGCGAGGTCCGGTCGGCAGATTAGGGGTTAATACTTGAAGTTAGGTGTTGGTGATGTTAGGGAGGGCAGATTAGGGGTTCATACTATTTATTATAGGGTTAGTGAGGCGGATTAGGGGTTAATACATTTATTATAGTAGCGGTGAGGTCTGGTCGGCAGATTAGGGGTTAATTATTGTAGGTAGCTGGCGGCGACGTTGTGGGGGGCAGATTAGGGGTTAATAAATATAATATAGGGGTCGGCGGTGTTAGGGGCAGCAGATTAGGGGTACATAGGTATAATGTAGGTTGTGGCGGTGTAAGGAGCGGCAGATTAGGGGTTAAAAAATATGCAGGGGTCAGCGATCACAGGGTCGGCAGATTAGGGGTTAATAAGTGTAAGGTTAGGGGTGTTTAGACTCGGGGTACATGTTAGGGTGTTAGGTGCAGACGTAGGAAGTGTTTCCCCATAGGAAACAATGGGGCCGCGTTAGGAGCTGAACGCTGCTTTTTTGCAGGTGTTAGGTTTTTTTTCAGCTCAAACAGCCCCATTGTTTTCTATGGGGGAATCGTGCACGAGCATGTTTTTGAAGCTGGCCGTGTCCGTGTCCGCTGGTATTGAGAGTTGCAGTGGCGGTAAATATGCTATACGCTCCCTTTTTGGAGCCTAACGCAGCCCTTCTGTGAACTCTAAATACCAGCGGTATTTAAAAGGTGCGGCCAGAAAAAAGCACGCGTAGCTAACGCACCCCTTTGGCCGCAAAACTCCAAATCTAGGCCTTAGTGCTTTCCTACATATGGAGATTATAAAGTGTTCAAGGACTTCATTACTTATTTAGTGTATGCTTTTATTTTCATTTGTTTTAATTGCCATATTTTTGTATTATGCTTTATTTCTTTTTATTTCTGTTGTTCAATTACTTATTCAAAAAATGTAATAAAGATAATATGCAAAAAAAAAAAAAAAAAAACACCCTGAATTCTTATCAGTCCTTGTAAATCTAAGCCTTAATCCAAAATGTCTTGTGGATACAGAGTTCCTGTGCACTGTCCAAAGTTCTCTGTTTTCTAGATATAATCACTGCAAAGGAGAGAGAAAACAAACTAAAATCTGCAAGGAAATTGATACTCTCAATAGATAAAAGTAAAGAAGATGTGCCTTGTTAATAAGTTATTAAAATTCATATCTGTTCCAAATAAAGTTCTCATTAAACAATAAAATGTGATTTAAAAACTACATTAATTTAATTAATAAATGCTATGCTTTACTTTGTTCACAGGCTGGTTCATCAGGCCTGTGTGAAGTTATTAATCCTTAGCTTTAGAGGCCCATTTATCAAGCTCCGTATGGAGCTTGCGGGCTCGTGTTTCTGGCGAGGTCTTCAGACTCGCCAGAAACAGCAGTTATGAAGCTGCTAATCCATAACCCTGTCTGCCGGCTCTGAGCAGGCGGACAGGAATCACCACAATTTAACCCGGTCTTGTACGATCAGGTTGAATGACACCTCCCTGCTGGCAGCAGTTTGGCCGCGAATCTGCAGGGTCCGGCGTTGCACCAGCAGCTCACAAGAGCTGCTGGTGCAATGCTGAATATGGAGAGCGTATTGCTCTCCGCATTCAGAGAGGTCTTGCGGACCTGATCCAAACTGTCGGATCAGGTCTGCAAGACCTTTGATACATAGGCCTCTTATTTTAAATATTATGGATTACTCAATTTTAGACAGAAAAGTATTGATTGAAGTCAATTAACAAAAGAGAATCAAGGATTTATGGCCTCCTGTTGATGGCAAGAAATGAGGGGCGCGATTACATATGTGGCGGCGTCCCGCAAAAGCCATTGAGGTGGTAAATCATGGAAAACGGTGATAAAAACATTTATCTCCATTAAAGTCTATAGAGATTATTTATGTTACCACCAGTTTCCAAACTTTACCACCTCAACGAAAACTAGGCCTTAGTTGGGTATTGCTATCACATATACGGCGCTGCATATAAATGCAGCGCGTATATTTCACTAGTCGCACGCTAATTTTACTCCGATAAACTAACATAGAACCATGTCGCAAGTTGGTATCACATTTTCAGTGCAAGAACTCATGCGGCTAAAATGGAGAATTTTTTTTTTCCACCTCGCCACACATAGGCAGACGGAGCAAGCCTTGGCCCGAATATGTGAGCACCGTAACTCCCTGAAAGTATTAACAAACAAAAATATCTCCCTGTCAACCGCCATCCTCCACTGCAATAACTAATAAAATATATTAAACCCTAATCCGCCAACCCCCACATCGCAAACTACATAATAAATTAATTAACCCCTAATCTGCCATTCACCCACATTGCAAATCTACCTAATAAATGTATTAACCCCTAATCCGCCATCCCCCTACATCGCAAAGTAACTAATTAACCTATTAACTCCTAAACCACCATTCCCCCACAACTAGGGTGACCATATTGCCACTTTAAAAAGGGACACATATGAAAAATACATATGTCAGGGCTGTTTAAAGAAATGTTTTGAATAATGTTCCATTGTAAGAACCCTGACATATGTATTTTTCATATGTGTCTCTTTTTAAAGCGGCAATAAGGTCACCCTACCCACAACACATTAAACCTAATTGCACTATTAACCCCTAAAATGCCAACCCCCCACATCAAAATAAACCGCCAACCCCCCAGAGCGCAAATAACTAATTAAATTACTAAGCCCCCTATCCTAACACCCCCTAAATTAACCCCAATTACATTAAATAAAAAAATACTAAGTTACAATTAAAATAAAAAAAATTAACATTACTTAAAAAAAAAAACAGATTCAATTAATCTAAAATTACAAAAATAAAAAAGTATTACATTACAGAAAAAAATAAACCAAATAATCAAAAATTACAAAATTAAACCTAATCTTATACCCCTATGAAAAAAAAAAAGCCTCCCCTAAATAAAATCACCCGTTAATCTAAACGAAACTACCAATAGCCCTTAAAAGGGCCTTTTGTAGGGCATTGCCCTAAGTTAAACAGCTCTTGTACATTTAAAAAATACTAAGTCCCCCCTAAGAGTAAAAACCCCCCACCCACCACACACCCCCAAATACAAAAATACTAACACTAAAAAAAAACTAAACTACCCATTGCCCCTAAAGGGGCATTTGTATGGACATTGTCCTTAAAAGAGCAATCGGCTCTTTTATGCCCTTATTAAAGGGCAATAGGCTCCAATAGGATGAGAGCTACTGAAATACTATTGGCTGTTCAAATCATCCTATTGGCTGATTTGAAAATGCTAGCCAATAGAAATGCAAGGTACCCCATTTTTAAACTGAGATATCACCGCCTGGAAGAAGATCATCACTGCCTGGAACAAGACCTTCTCCATCGGACTTCAGGAATGGTGAGTACCTATTTGGGGCTTAGATTTAAGATTTCTTTTTTGGGGTGGCATTTTTTTTTATTAGGGTTTTTAAGGGTTAATAGCTTAATTAGGTTTAATGCGTTGTGGGGGAATGGCGGTTTAGGGGTTTATAGCCTTATTAGGTTTAATGAGTTGTGGGGGAATGGTGGTTTAGGGGTTAATAGGTTAATTAGATACTTTGTGATGTGGGTGTATTAGGGGTTAATACATTTATTAGGTAGATTGCGATGTGGGTGAATGGCGGATTAGCAGTTAATAGTTTAATTAGGTATATTGCGTTATGGATGCTTGGAGGTTTAGGGGTTAATAATTGGACTATTAGTTGCGATGTGGGGTGATGACGGATATAGGGGTTTTGACGTGTCGGGTTTATATTTGGGAGGCGGGTTAGACTTTTACGGGAGATTCAATTATTATTATTTTTTTTATGCGCCGGCAGTTTCTAAACTGCCGTAAGTCACTGACGGCTCCAGAAATGTCTATTTACACACATTTCTGGACATGGCTAGTTTATCCGACTTACGTCAGTTAATAAACTGGCGGGGTTTATGTGATTCCCTGATGTGCGAGGGAATCTTACGGGCGGCGCGGGTTTCAGCAATTACGCTGAAGCTTGCGCTGCAAATGTAATCTTGCAGCAGAAGAGAAGCAATCTACTCGGGCCATCAGCTCTTCTAATACTGTAGCAGAAGAATATAATGTGCACCATAGCTACTACTGGATCACAGTGCACCCTTGGTTCAGTCTGTTCCCCTATGAGCTGACTTAATCTCTCTTGGGTGGAACACAATTCTAGCTGAATTAGATGGAATAGTAACATCAACAGTAGGATCAACTACCATGGGATATTTAACTCTCACCTGTTCCTTTGACAATTAAACATATTTAGTTCAGAAGGGCTCATCCTCCAACTTGAGGGTAACACAAACATCAAAGGTTTAGCAGGTCCCTTGTAGTTGATCAATGTAGAAATCAAGTATATATAGTTACAACAGCAGCAACCGTGACATTTTGTACACTTTGCAGCATTGTTTAACTGCTACAAAGTGATCCAGATGACACAATACTGGGAGGGGGTTATTTAGAGTTTGAGTCTGCCTTAATTTAGTCTTAAGGGGACAGTAAAGTAAAACTGTAACTATCATGATTGTGATAGAGCATGCACTTTTAAACAACTTTGCAGTTTACTTTTAGTATCTAATTTTGCTTCATTCTCTTAGTATCCTTTGTTGAAAAAGGAGGATCAGGAGCATCAATGCACTACTGGGAGCCAGCTGCACATATATGGCTTGTATCATTGGCTCATTCAGCTAACTCCCATTAGTGCACTGGTTTTCAAACCTGTTCTCAGGCCTCCCTTACTGGACACATTTTGAGGATATCTGAAATGGAGCACAGGTGAAATAATCAGCTGATTAGTAAACCTGGTTATTTTACCTGCTCTCATGCACGGCAATCCTGCAAATCTGGCCTGTTGGGGAGGCTTGAGAGCAGGTATGAAAACCAGTGCATTAGAGCATTGCTGCTCCTCCAAAAAAAATAACAACTGAATGAAGCAAATTGTAAAATTGTTTAAAATTGCAAGCTCTATCTGAATAATGAAAGAAACTTTTTTTGGTTTCATGCCCCTTTAAAGTAGGTGTCAAAGTTCCTGAAAATGGGGGCTATAGCTATCAAAATAAATTGCCAGACCACAGAGTGAAAAATTGGTGTTTCATAAGCACCTCAATCATTCACTTGAGATATGAAATGGATTTCAAGAAACCTTACAAGAGGCTTCCCATTATGAGTTACTTTAAGTTAACTTCTACGTCTTGTAATTCAATAACAAAAGAAAGTTACAAATGGGACCAGAAAAAAACACAAATACACCCAATCATAAGTTACCTCCCTCATACTTGTTTGTAAAGTCTAAATAAAAAAAATAAAAAATATATATATATGAAAAATAATGTGATAATACAGGGCAATGTAATATACATCACTCAACACCTATGGTGGATAAATATAACACAATAACTAGGGTTCTCACTAAAATGTACAACTGCTTACATATTACAGAAGATGTATTATTTCAGTGACCTGCAGTATATTAACAAACTTTGAGGGAGGTACATTTATATAAAGGCCATTATGTCCAATGTAGTTTGGATTGTTAATAATAACTGTGTAAAATCTGTAATCTTTTAATCTAGTCTAATTACAGTTTTGTACTCTATTTCAATGTTTAGAATTCCCTACAAAAAAGAAATATTAGTATGTTAATAAACTCTAGGCATCTCAAAGCGTATTGTCAATATAAATCACTGCTCTTAAGTCTTTAATAAGTTGGCTGTGCTCGTTCCCAACTTCAGTTGCACAGTATTTCTTATAATTGTTGACAAAAAGGTTATACAATTTGTACTTAGAATAATAGCTATAGAACTTTAAACCACCCATGATGCCTGGAAAATATAATTAAATGTCTGCAAAAAAATATATATTTTTTGGTTTCAACTTGATTAAGGAATACTTTATATATAATTCATGTAATTGGTTATGCAGTAAATATTAATACCAAAGAAAACTACATACAGTGGGGCAAAAAAGTATTTAGTCAGCCACCAATTGTGCAAGTTCTCCCACTTAAGAAGATGAGAGAGGCCTGTAATTTTCATCATAGGTATACCTCAACTATGAGAGACAAAATGTGGAAACAAATCCAGACAATCACATTGTCTGATTTGGAAAGAATTTATTTGTATATTGTGGTGGAAAATAAGTATTTGGTCACTTACAAACAAGCAAGATTTCTGGCTCTCACAGACCTGTATCTTCTTCTTTAAGAGGCTCCTCTGTCTTCCACTCATTACCTGCATTAATGGCACCTGTTTGAACTTGTTATCAGTATAAAAGACACCTGTCCACAACCTCAAACAGTCACACTCCAAACTCCACTATGGTGAAGACCAAAGAGCTGTCGAAGGACACCAGAAACAAAATTGCAGACCTGCACCAGGCTGGGAAGACTGAATCTGCAATAGGCAAGCAGCTTGGTGTGAAGAAATCAACTGTGGGAGCAATAATTAGAAAATGGAAGACATACAAGACCACCGATAATCTCCCTTGATCTGGGGCTCCACGCAAGATTTCCCCGTGGGGTCAAAATGATCACAAGAACGGTGAGCAAACATCCCAGAACCACACGGGGGGACCTAGTGAATGACCTGCAGAGAGCTGGGACCAACGTAACAAAGGCTACCATCAGTAACACACTACGCCGCCAGGGACTCAGATCCTGCAGTGCCAGACGTGTCCCCCTGCTTAAGCCAGTACATGTCCGGGCCCATCTGAAGTATGCTAGAGAGCATTTGGATGATCCAGAAGCGGATTGGGAGAATGTCATATGGTCAGATGAAACCAAAGTAGAACTGTTTGGTAGAAACACAACTCGTCATGTTTGGAGGAGAGAGAATGCTGAGTTGCAACCTAAAAACACCATACCTACTGTGAAGCATGGGGGTGGCAACATCATGCTTTGGGGCTGTTTCTCTGCAAAGGGAACAGGACGACTGATCCGTGTACATGAAAGAATGAATGGGGCCATGTATCGTGAGATTTTGAGTGCAAACCTCCTTCCATCAGCAAGGGCATTGAAGATGAAACGTGGCTGGGTCTTTCAGCATGACAATGATCCCAAACACACCACCCGGGCAATGAAGGAGTGGCTTCGTAAGAAGCATTTCAAGGTCCTGGAGTGGCCTAGCCAGTCTCCAGATCTCAACCCCATAGAAAACCTTTGGAGGGAGTTGAAAGTCTGTGTTTTCCAGCGACAGCCCCAAAACATCACTGCTCTAGAGGAGATCTACATGCAGGAATGGGCCAACATACCAGCAACAGTGTGTGATAACCTTGTGAAGACTTACAGAAAACGTTTGACCTCTGTCATTGCCAACAAAGGATATATAACAAAGTATTGAGATGAACTTTTAATATTGACCAAATACTTATTTTCCACCATAATTTGCAAATAAATTCTTTCCAAATCAGACAATGTGATTGTCTGGATTTGTTTCCACATTTTGTCTCTCATAGTTGAGGTATACCTATGATGAAAATTACAGGCCTCTCTCATCTTCTTAAGTGGGAGAACTTGCACAATTGGTGGCTGACAAAATACTTTTTTGCCCCACTGTATATTAACAGAAACCAGTTTCCCTGCTTTAACTAATCTGCTAACCAGCAGTTTTATAAACACTCTAACTGTAATGGGGTTACATCAATGAAAGCAATGCCTAGTAGAAAAAGTGGTAAATCTCTCTGTGTATTTGGGTGTATCCGTGCACTACTCCTACTTATTATATACGGTCTCTCAATCGATCTTGCTTTCCACAAAAAATTTTAAAGCTAGGCTCCTTTTTTAGAGAGACCTTCAAGAGTTAATATAACAACTTCCTTACAACAGCCTAGAGCACATCAATATGACTAAGGAAATACTACTCCAACAGGTAGTTATATAAGCTTAATAATTAGTGAGTTATTTGGGCTATAAAGCTCCACACACCTGGTACAAATATATTACTTTGCCTGCTATAAAAGATGGAGAAAAAGAAACTAATACAAGAAAGAAACCTGCAAAGTTATAATCACTATAACATGACAGTAAAATACATTTTTTGTTTTGTTTTGCAGAACAAAAAGGGTGACACTACTTTAAAGCAAATACAGGGTTTTTTATCCCTCTTTTTTTCCTTTCCTTCCATCCCCTTTTCCTTTTTTTCTCTCTTTTTTTTTTTTTTTTTTTTTTTTTTTTTTTAAATTTTTTTTTTATTAACAGAAATCAAACAATTACAGTTGTAAAACAATAATGCAGTTCAGGTCTCAGTTAATTCACAGGCAATAAATTAACAATAATGTTCTAGTCCTTCAAAACTAGGCTAACTTACAGAGGTGGTATTCTTAAACAGGTTGGTGATTAAGGCATTCTAAGTTCTTTTCTTTTTTACAGCATTCAAATATTCTTCCCATAGAAACACAATAGAATAATATTCCTCCAGTTTGTTCACTAAACCATAGTGGTATTTCTCTAGGGATAATGTTAATGTGATGAAGTTTATCCATTCCTCTCTAGATGGAACCTCAATACTTTTCCATCGTCTTGGAATTAACTGTTTAGCACAATTCAGCATCATATTCAGTATTACCGCTCTAAGCCTGCATCTAATCTTGGTTTGCTTATGAAATAAACACGTCTGTGGGTCTAGGGATATGTCATGGTGTGTGGCTTTGCGAATCTCAGAGGTCACCATTCTCCAAAATTCCTGTATTTTTGGACAGTGCCACCACACGTGAAGCAGTGTACCTGTCTGGCCGCAATTTCTCCAGCATAAGGCTTGGGTGTTAGGGTAGATCAGGGATAACCTATGTGGTGTCAAATACCATCTACTTAGTAACTTCATGTTTGTCTCCCTGAATTTCATAGATGTGGTGGAAGAGTTCATGTGTTTAATTATGGTAAGCCAATCCTTTTCTGTAAGAGGGGAGTTAAAATCTTTCTCCCACTTCTCTGTATATGATGGTAGCTTGCGTGAGTGATAACTTAATAGTTGTTGGTAGGTCATAGAGAGGTGGCCCTTAGTCGCCACTTGTGAGGAGCATATATTTTCAAACGGTGTACGTGTTCTAAGAATTTGCTGTTTATCAGGGTGTGTGTTGATATAGTGTTGAAGTTGGAAAAACTTATACCATTGTTGGAAGTGATCAATATTCAATTCTAGTAGCTCTTCTTTTGTACATAGGGACTGCCCCCTTAAAACCTTACTAAATGGAATTAGAGTGTGGATCGTGCTGTCGGTTGTACCAATACTTTTGTACTTTATTTGAAAGACAGGATTAGTGATAGTTGGGGATAAGGGGGATGGAACGGATGATATAGAAGGGAAATGTTTGAGAACATAGTGCCATGATTTAAGGGTTTCTCTTGTGAGTGAAGATATTGACGTAGTACATGTTTGTTCGGTAGGGGGTATCCAGCAGGCGCTACCAAGATTGGGGAAAGAGGCTAGTGAGTGTTCTAGTGCAATCCATTCCTTATTTATCCCATTTTTGCACCAATCAATGATACGTACCAGCTGTGTTGCTAATCTATAAAGTGCTATGTTTGGGGCCCCTAATCCCCCTCTATCTTTAGGCATATACAACGTGTGCATAGGAACCCTTATCATATGTTCAGACCAGATAAAGGAGTTGAGAGCCTTTTGTAATGAGCGTATATATGAGTCAGGAAGTTGTATGGGGAGGGCTTGGAAAGTGTATAGTATCTTGGGGAGTATCATCATTTTTATTGAGTTTATACGACCTATCCAAGATATACTTTTATGTTTCCACTCATATAGTTCCTTTTTAAGTTTTTGCAGTAGTGGGAGATAGTTTAATGAAAATACTAATGATTTATTTTCAGGGATTTGAACACCTAAATATTTAATCGATTTAGTGTTATGATGATACCCAAAGTCTGTTTGTATCTTATCTACCAAATTAGAGGGGTTGTAAAAGCTGATGAATTCTGACTTAGTTTCATTAACTTTGAAGTAAGAATACCTGCTATAGTTTGAAAGCTCTGACGATATCGCCTTAAGGGAGGTGGCAGGGGATGTTAATGTGAGCATGACATCATCGGCATATAATGCCATTTTATAGTGATTGCCTTGGACCTCAATTCCTTTTATCTCTGAGTTCTGCCTAATTTTGGATGCCAAGATCTCCATTGCCAGAACAAACAGCAAGGGCGAGAGAGGGCAGCCCTGTCTCGTACCATTGGCAATAGTTATTGGGGGAGTTAGGGAATCATTTAGTCTAATTCTAGCCGAGGGGGAATTATACAATGCAAATATTTTTTCAACTATTGTTTGTCCAAATCCAAATTTATATAAAGTTGCCTTTAAGAACTTCCAATTTAGTCTATCAAAAGCCTTTTCGGCATCTATTGATAGAAATATAGTAGGTATCTCATTAACTGTGACATAGTCGAGAAGGTTAAGTAGCTTTATTGTATTGTCCCTAGCTTCCCGGGAGGGAGTGAAGCCTGCTTGGTTGACATGTATTAGTGTAGGGAGAAATTTATTAATACGGGAGGCAATAATCTTAGCGTAAAGCTTTATATCTGTATTAATTAAGGAGATAGGGCGGAAGTTTGATGGGGTTGTAGGGGGCTTATCAGGTTTAGGTAGTACTGTTATATGAGCCTCAACCATGTTTTTAGAAAATGGATTCCCCTCCCCCACCTCATTAAAAAGTTGGAGAAGAAAAGGGGACAAAATATCTTTAAAGAATTGATAGTAATTCACTGAAAAGCCATCTGGGCCTGGGCTTTTACCCTTATTCATTTCCTTAAGTCCTCTAATAATTTCTTGATGGGTAATGGGTGAATCTAACTCATCTCTCTGTTCGGGAGTCAGGGAAGGCAGGACACAGTTCTGTAGGTAATGTTCTAACTCTGAGTCTTCAATGGGCTTAGCGATGGTAGGAGCTATATTATATAATTTAAGGTAGTATTCCCGGAATTGTGCACCTATCTCCGGGGTAGTTTGCACCTTTTGTTTTTGAGGGGTGATCAAATGGTGGATATATGATTTTAGTTTTCTCTTTTTAAGAGCTCTGGCCAATAATTTCCCTGCCCTATCACCTTCATAGAAAAATTTTTGTTTAACTTTATGAGTGATAGCTTGTTGTTCTTGGGCTAGGAGAGATTTCAATTGATTTCTAGTGCGCATTAAATCTTGTAATACTTGTGGGTCGGTAGGTGTTTTCTTGTGTTGTAGGTCTAATTTAGATAGTGATTCAGCCAATTCGGTGTATCTTAAGCGGGCTCTTTTCTTATTTTGTGCCCTAATTTTTATGAACTCCCCTCTCATATAGCACTTATGTGTTTCCCACAGAGTGGAGATTTCAATATCAGGAGTGTTATTGATAGTAAAAAATTCTTGCAGGGAGCGTGTCAAGGCCTCTGTGTGCTCAGTCTTGTGTAATATTGCATCGTCCAACTTCCATATGAATTCAGAATTCCTGGAGTTGGGCCAGTTTAGAGAGAGTAATACAGCAGAGTGATCAGACCATGTGGTGGCTTTGATCTGGGAGTTTGAAAGGGGAGGGAGACCTACTTGGTTTACAAAAAAATAATCTAATCTGCTGTACATTTTTGTGGGGGCTGAGAAGAATGTGTAATCGATCTTGTCCTCATGGAAATATCTCCAGGAGTCATAAAGATTGTGTTCCCTTATATTTTTCCACAAAAATTGTGCGGTTTTCTTAGAAACGCAGACGTTGATATTTGAACTATCTTTTAGTGGTTGGAGAGGGAAGTTAAAGTCTCCCCCCAGGATGACAATACCTTTGGCCATGTCTACTAGTTTCTGAAACATTTTACGAAAAAATGGGATGTGTTGAACATTTGGGGCATAGATGTTAATTAATGAGACTGGGGTTCCATATAGAAGTCCAAAGACTCCCAGAAACCGTCCTTCAGTATCTTTGGTGGTTTGTATGTGATGGAAGGCTGTGTTCCTATGGAATAAAATGCTAACCCCCCTTTTTTTTTGTAGATCAGAACTGTGGTAGTGTTGGGTAAAGTGGGAGCCTAGATATTTAGGTTCTTTGTGCCTTTTGAAATGTGTCTCCTGTAGAAACAAAATATCTGCTTTCCTCCTAGATAAGTCAAGCAATGCCATTGAACGCTTGTTAGGTGAATTAGATCCCCTAACATTTTGTGAGATTATTTGTAGTGTGTGTGTCATAGTAACATATGTCTAACATCATACCTGTCATCTGAAATCATACCAGAATTGAAATCTTGTAAATACCAATAACCTGCTTTCCTTTGAATGTACATGAAATATGAAAAAATGGGACCTGCATTGAAAACGTAATTAAAAAAAAATACAAATATAAATAAAAACACATGTCTTAACAGTAAACATCTAATAATTAGCATCAATTTTCTAATAACACAAACTCAGGGGTATCCTAGAGAAACCGCGAGTATTCTTATCATAATTACTATAATTAAGTAACACCAGAGAACTTAAATTGTGCCACCTAGGTGGCCAACAGGAATGTCTTTGAGTTAGTCCTGAAACAAAGTGTCTCTATAAAATTATAGAAATCTTCGCCTTAAGGCGATAAACAGAGTCATGGGATTATAGCACACATAAAATAACTTTACTCACGAATCCGAACAGTCATATTCACAGAGATTCTGGTTCTGAGTCCTCTTCATCCTTGGAAGAGGCAGGGGACCCCGACTCCCTTCGCTGTGAGGGTGAAGCAGTAGATTTCTGTGTTTGTGAGAGTCTACCTTTTTTTTTGGTTGAATAGTGTTCCATGTTTCTTTTTTCTTCTGCGCTTGAGATTTTGCACTCTCCGACGGGCATTCCTGCTGAGTGGATGGTATAGGGGGAGGATCTAAGTCCAATAATTTACAAAACTGTGGTATTTCTTGTGGACTTGCACAGTGGACCCATCTGTTATTATGAATAACCATGAGTTGAAATGGGAATCCCCATCTATACGGGATCCTCTTATTTCTAAGGATGGTTGTGATTGGAGAAAGTTCTTTTCTACGTTGTAGAGTACGGACTGCCAGATCTGCGTAGAATTGTAAGACAACACCGCGAAACCTGACGGGTTGTTTTTTCCTCGACGCTGCCATAAGGTTTTCCTTTTCTTGGAAATTTTTGAATTTAACGATGATGTCTCTAGGGGGCGCTGTATCAGGTGGTTTGGGCCTTAACGCCCTATGTGCCCTCACCCATTGTATGGTAGCTGCATTAGGGTCATCTAACAAATGTTGAAATAAAGCTGGTAGATACACTGGGAGGTCCTTGGGGAGAACTGATTCTGGGGCACCTCTTATTCTTATGTTTTTCCGTCTATTCCTATTTTCCATGTCCTCCATTTTATCCTGCAGCGCCGCTATCTGTTCTGCTTGCTGTTCAATTGTTTCTTGTATGGTTGTCACCTCTGTTTTAATCATATCTTGGTTATCTTCTAGAGCTTCCACCCTAAAGCCTACAGTATGTAAATCTTGCTTTAGTTCCATCAGCTCTTCTCTGATACATGTTCTTACTATTTTAGCAATGTCCTGTGTAGAAGCCAGAGAGGAAAGGATATGTGTGGGTATCTGAGTATGCTCCTCATTCGATGCTTCTGGGGAATCCTGTGAAGGGGCTGTGAGGTGCGGGGATACCACAGTTGTTTTAAGGCTTTCCAATTCCTTCCTCTCTGATGGGCTAAAGAATGAGGTGACTGAATGTCCTTTAGTTTGTTGTGGTTTAATTGTTTTAACCGGTTTAACATTTCTCTTAGTAGTCATGATATGGCAGTTTGTGATATATGGTTGATTACAAATGTTTCCCTTCTCTAGTATTGTAAAGCCAAACTGTTATTATTGCACAGGGTTTTGCTTGTGCTAAAGTTTCTGGTTTCTTTTAGTGGGTGAAAAAAAGACAATGGGGAGAGCAGGAAAACTCCAGCACTGTGTCTAGTTGCTTGTGGTAATCAGGCTGTCACTGTACTAGGCTGTCTCCTTCCAGTAATTTAGTTCACAGTCCCCAGCATTCCTCCGACCTTTCCTTACACTTTTTTAAAGTTTTCTTGGGCATAGGACTTACCCCAGCTAGGTCTATTCTGTGCGGATTAGAGGATCTCCTGTAAGTGCTGCGCCACTCGATTTCCAAGATGGCCGCCGGACTGTGCTTTCACAAATCTGTAAAAGTGAGTTAAAGTGCTTATTTCTTGTCCTTTAATCTCCGGAGTGACACCGGAGTGTTCCCTGAAGATTCCCAGATCTATTCCATCTAATTAAGTAGTAATAGGTTCGGATGAACCTACTGTAGGTCCGGTGTTTTGCGGCTCTCAGCAAGGAGCTCTGGGCTTAAGCAACTGTCATCGTTGCGGCCGACTCCGCCCCCCTTTCTCTCTTTTTTTATCCCTTTTTAATGCAGGGTATGGGAGAAAAAAAAAAAAAAGAAAAACAGGATTCTGTAGTTTTGTATAAATTAATATTCGGTTTCTCACAAAAAGCATTACTCCTTCAAATTTTTTTGAAGTATAGGATTACAAGATATAACAGTCCAGCACAATAAACAAAAAACACCCGCTTATAGAGCAGAAAATATGAGAAAAATAGAGCAAAAAAAGTCCCAGTGTCTTCTGTGGACTCAGTAGTAGTAAAGGGCATTATACTTTGCTCTAGTGGGAAAGGCCTCCATATGTTGTTTAAAAATAGATGGCAAAAAATTTGTATACAATTTCCAAGACTCCAAATGAGATGTTTATATAGAAGAACAGGTTAAAGCATAAGAACAATATTCTTATATACATAAAGAGTTTCCTCCCGTATATTGCTCCATGTATAACAGGGCATACAGACTTTTATAGGAAAACCAGAAAAAAAACGTCAATAAGCCCCAAACTTGCAGGTTCCTGATGTACTGTAGATAACAGCTCCGTGTTTCTAGCTTGAAAGGGTTATTTATCAAATGCAGAAAAGGTAAATTATTTCCGTTTACCAGCCAGTTACTGAAGTGGATAGCTTTAGGTAGAAAGATCTGTAGTCAACACTTACCAGCCGATTACCATCATGAGTTGATTCAACAGCGTAACCTGACAGCACTTTCTTTTTACGCCTTCTGTTGTCACGAAGCTTCTGTTGTCTCGAAAGCAGGCTAGCACTTTACAGCGGCTAGTACACTGATGGATGGTTTCAAACTGCAGGCCAGGAAAGACTCCAACGGTTTCCTATGGATCCACCAGCGGGCTGGAAAAAGTTATCGGCACAATTTTAAAACCAATACTGAACCAGGTCAGTATATAAAACAACTTCCCAAAGGAAAGATAAAAGCAATTCTTTATTTTCTTTGCAACGCATTTCTCGACCAGTTAACAGGTTGTTTCATCAGGCAGTAAAAACGAATACAAACAATCATCATTAGAATCTTTAAATACACATGTTGTAATTAAAACAGGAAGTTGTATTTTTAAAAAGGACCAATAGACACACATTGTGTCAATCACATATGGTTTGTTTACAATGTATCAAACGTCCATTAAAAAACATGTCTATCGTATTAGTTTCAAGTTGCGTCCCGTAGAACAGTTGGTTGCAATTTTAAATGCATACCTTGTAATTCATTTTCCAATTACATTGCTTTGTTCGACTAATAAAGTGACCAAAAGCATAATAAGAGCATAATAAAAGTATTAGTCTGTTCTAATAAATGAAAAAAAATCTATTGCGCTTGCTTTATGTTGCGTGTCAGAGAACAATTAATTGCAATTTTAAATGAACACGATACGATT
Source organism: Bombina bombina (assembly GCF_027579735.1). Lineage (NCBI taxonomy): Eukaryota > Metazoa > Chordata > Amphibia > Anura > Bombinatoridae > Bombina > Bombina bombina. The sequence continues at coordinate 313,263,644 of NC_069500.1, forward strand.
CATTTTTTAACTACATTAATCTGTTTGACTAATACAGTTACTGAGGAACAAAATTAGACTAATCTACTCTGATGTATATATGTATAATAGCAAACTCACAAATGAACCGTAAGGATAATTACTCTAAGACATATGTTCAAATAGAGACATTTAGAACATTTTAGACATTTAGAACCATGTTGTGTAAGAATAACAGAATCATTCACTGTGTCCAACATTAAAACTAGGCAACAATAGACCCTTGTGTGCCGGGTCCACATTGCTCAAAATAAAATAAAGATATATAATTTATGATACAGTATATATATCTCTATGGTGGTTTCGAAAAACTGAGGTGAGCAATTTGTAGTTAATCTAACATCTGATAATTTAACCATAAAATTAATTGTGTAACCAGGTGTGTCTACATAAATACAACCCAATAGACATAAGTAAATCTGTAAATGTAATATCTATGAATGTGAATTTGGTAATCAAGTATGTCTGCAAGAATACAGCTAAATGAAAACAAATATAACCATGAATGCTATTTCTATATAATCTATGTTTGCATATATATGTTTGTGTCCATTAAAGGTTCTGATATAAGAAAAACAAATGGGAACCTTAAGGTAATATATTCCTCCGTCTGTTCTCATTATGGTCAATAATAGTAAGACAATAATGAATGCACTGTGAGCACAAAAAAAACTGAAAAAAGCAGAAAAGGGAGAGTTGCATGATAATTTTAAAATCTATAATAATTTAGTTCTAATCATTTTGTAATCTGCACAAGCTCTATTGCAAGATGAGGAAGGGGTATCGTGTTGATGGGATAAAATGTGAAAATCTAATGAGGATATGTGTGTATATGTAAACATGAAATAGGAAAATGGATTTAATGGATATAAAAAATATGTGATCTAGGGTCATGGCATATTGGATTGGTCATGTATTACAAAATTGAATAAATGTCATATTATGATTGGCGTATGTTATGTAAGTGCCAAAATGTGGATAGTGTGTGTCCTGAATGTGTGTGTCAAATGACAGTGAGTGAATAAATGAAAAAGGAAATAAATTTTTTTTTATATAGTGACTAATTGAATGCTGCTAAGTCAATATTAGAATTCAAACCCAAGGGGTAAAGAGTCTTGAGTTTGAAATTCCAAAAAGTTTCTTGTTGTCTCAGTCTCGTTAGTCTGTTATAGTCGGACAACTTTGGAATGTAATCAATGGGTAAAAATGTATATATAAGTTCATTGCTACCATGATTGGTAAGACAGTGGTTTGGGATGCTATGTTTGATTTTAGCCTTTTTGCAATTTTTACAGTTCCAAAAGTGTTCCCACCATCTAGTCCTGATCTTTCTTGAGGTGCAACCTACATATTGCAGGCCGCATATACACTCTATTAGGTAAATAATCCCCCCTGTTATTAGGTAAATATTAGGAAAAATCCCCCCTGTTATTGTGGAGGTAAAAAAAAATTGTCCTAGTATTATAAATTTGAAAGAATTGCACCCTTTTCCCCACATTTGTAGATACCCTTTAGGCCAAATATACCACTATTGATTTGTTTAAGGTTATGTGTTTTGAAATTGACATGTTTCACTCTTTTGCTGGGAGCCAATTGATTTCTCAGAGTGGGCGCTCTTCTATACACCATTCTTGGTTTCTCACTTACAATGTTTTTAAGTATACAATCTCTTAATTTGCCAGTGTTTGCTTAATACATGTTGTAATAGTCACTGTTGTTATATGTGATAAACATTATATCCTTGCCATTAAAATCTGATTTGGATACTGGTATTGTTTTTGGATTGGATTGAAGAATAATTGTTCTATCTAAATTTTTGGCTTTTTCTAATGGCTGATCTAGAAGATATGTGGGATAACCTTTATCTAAAAATCTTTGGTATAGTATTTGGCTTTGTTCCAAAAAGATGTCTAATTTTGTACAATTTCTTCTGATCCCTCTAAATTGGCTAAAAGGTATATTCCTAATCCAACTTTTATTATGGTTACTTTTGAAACTGTTGCTGTCAAGTTATTTGAAAAAAGTTTTTGATTCTATAGTATCTGATACTCCCCAGCTTAAGATGAGGTCCAGATATATTTAATTGATTGTACTTGTATGTTAGCTGTAAAACTTAAATCTATAGTATTATGGTTTAAATGAGAAATAAATAGATTGGCTGATGATACATCACCATCCCAGATGAAAATTATATCATCAATGTATCGGCCATAGAAGACCAGGTTCATCCCAAAATTGCTCTGATAGATGTATCTTTCTTTAAAAAAAAACATAAAAAGGTTGGCAAAGCTTGGAGCGAACCTGGACCCTATGGCCGTACCTTATGTAATCCATAACAGTTTTTTGTTTGTAATGGAAATCTGACTTGTTTGTTGTAAAAGATAGGTACTATCTCTAATGTAGGATGGTAAAATGATAACAAATTTCTGTAAAAATTGATCTATGTAATATGACAAATTGCATGTTAAATTGCCAATGCCTGCAATGATTAGGCGGCCTGGTGTGTTGTGAATATCTTTGTAAACTTTAGGCAAATGATAATAATGGGCTATACTAGGATTGGATATTCTTAAAAAGTCTCTCTCATTTTTGTCAAGTATACCTGAATTGAAACCCTTATCAATTAATATTGAGTAGGTATAAAGATAAGTGGAGGTTGGATCTCCTGATAGTATTTGGTAGTAATCTTGGTCACCCAAAATTCTTTCTGCCTCCCTAAAATAATCCTGTTTTGTATTACAATCCCTCCTCCTTTGTCTGCATCATGAATTATGAGGTCTGAGTTATTCTGTAAACTTGCTAGTGCTTTTCTCTCTCTCAAATTCATGTAATGTTTGTTTCTGATCTGGGATTTCAACATCTTTTCTAGATCCTCAATTACCATATTGCGATATAGTTCTATATATTGATTAGATGTATTTGTTGGATTGAAATTAGACTTCTTCTTAACTGATGTATGTTTAAAATCATCAAATAAGTGTGTTGTTAGATTGTTAGAATTGGACACAACACATGGAGTGCCTCTATTTGCTGACATAGAATTAGTTAATATAAGTTGTGAGTCTGTCAAATTTGTTTTATTCTCTTTGACTTTCTTATTTGTAAAATATTTTTGAAGTGTAAGTTTGTGGGTGAAATTATTCAGATCCACAAATATGTCAAAAATGCTATGGGGATTGGGTGGACAATAAGAGAGACCACTCTTAAGAATTATTTTTTCTTCAATCGAAAGTGTGTATGAAGATAGATTGAAAATGCCTTGGTCTAATCTGGATAGTTCCGCTTTCTTGGAGGTAAGGGATCGGCCTCTAGAGCCACGTTTTGTGGGGCCTTTTTCCTAATCTCGAGGTTGGACCTACCCCTAAAAAGGAAGGGGAATCTGATGTATGAGTTATTTCATGATCTGTCTCATGCTCTCTTGATCCTGAGGCTAAAAGACTGTATCTGTTTTGATGAGTAAATTGTCCATAGTCTTGTTTTGAGTGAGATGTGTAGTCATTCTTGGTATGATGTTGGGGAGTATGCTGATTATGATTGATTTGAGAATGTGATAGTTGTGAGCTATTTTCAAAAGATCTCAGTCTGGTATTGTTTTGAGTCTTCAAAACATAATTAACCCCTTAATGACCATAGCACTTTTCCATTTTCTGTCCGTTTGGGACCAAGGCTACTTTTACATTTTTGCTGTGTTTGTGTTTAGCTGTAATTTTCCTCTTACTCATTTACTGTACCCACACATATTATATACCGTTTTTCTTGCCATTAAATGGACTTTCTAAAGATACCATTATTTTCATCATATCTTATAATTTACTATAAAAAAAATGATAAAATATGAGGAAAAATTGAAAAAAACCCCACTTTTTCTAACTTTGACCCCCAAAATCTGTTACATATCTACAACCACCAAAAAACATCTATGCTAAATAGTTTCTAAATATTGTCCTGAGTTTAGATATACCCAATGTTTACATGTTCTTTGCTTTTTTTGCAAGTTATAGGGCAATAAATACAAGTAGCACTTTGTTATTTCCAAACCATTTTTTTTTTCAAAATTAGCGCTATTTACATTAGAACACTGATATCTTTCAGGAATCTCTGAATATCCATTGACATGTATATATTTTTTTTTAGTAGACAACCCAAAGTATTGATCTAGGCCCATTTTGGTATATTTCATGCCACCATTTCACCGCCAAATGCGATCAAATTAAAAAAAACGTTAAATTTTTCACAATTTTAGGTTTCTCACTGAAATCATTTACAAACAGCTTGTGCAGTTATGGCACAAATGGTTGTAAATGCTTCTCTGGGATCCCCTTTGTTCAGAAATAGCAGACATATATGGCTTTGGCGTTGCTTTTTGGTATTTTGAAGGCCGCTAAATGCCGCTGCGCATCACACGTGTATTATGGCTAGCAGTGAAGGGGTTAATTAGGTAGCTTGTAGGGAGCTTGCAGGGTTAATATTAGATTTAGTGTAGAGCTCAGCCTCCCACCTGAAACATCAGACCCCCTGATCCCTCCCAAACAGCTCTCTTCCCTCCCCCACCCCACAATTGTCCCCGCCATCTTAAGTACTGGCAGAAAGTCTGCCAGTACTAAAATAAAAGCTATATTTGTTTTTTTGGTGGTTTTTTTTTAAAGCATACTTACATATGCTGCTGTGTACTATCCCCCCTTAGCCCCCAACCTCACTGATCCCCCCCAAACAGCTTCCTAACCCTCCCACTCTAACTTAATGGGCGCCATCTTGGGTACTGGCAGCTGTCTGCCAGTACCCAGTTTAGAAGAAAAAAGGTTTTTGTTTTACATTTTTTTTAACTTTTCTGTAGTGTAGCTTTCCCCCACACAAAAACCAACCCCCCACCCCTCCACGATCTCTTTTTGTGCTTTTTTTTGTGTGCTTATGGCACTTTTAACTTTATACTTTTTATTAATTTTCCGTAGTGTAGCGGTTCCCACCCGCTCCCGCCCCGTGCACGCGCCCGTCCGCCACCCTCCGTGCACGCGCGCGCGTCCGTGCGCGCCCCCGGCGGTCCCGCCCCCGATCCCGCCCCCCTCGACGTCACACGGCACACCGATGGCCGCCCACCCGCCTCCCAAGTCGGCTCCCACCCACCAACGATACCGGCCATCGATGTCCGGTGCAGAGAGGGCCACAGAGTGGCTCTCTCTGCATCGGATGGCCATGTAAGGTTATTGCAGGATGCCTCCATATCGAGGCATCACTGCAATAACCGGAAAGCAGCTGGAAGCGAGCAGGATCGCTTCCAGCTGCTTTCCACACCAAGGACGTGCAGGGTACGTCCTCAGGCGTTAACTGCCTTTTTTTTGAGGACGTACCCTGCACGTCCTCGGTCATTAAGGGGTTAAAGTTGGCATCATGATTAGAGTGTCGATGACCATGGTGTCTCTGAGTTTGGTATGTTTGGCATGATGTTTGTGTGGATATGAATGATGTGATGTCTGTTTGTGTGAGTAGTGGTTTCTACCATAGCTGTCATAGTTCTGGTATCTATTTTGCCAATGTGTATTCGGATTAACTATACATGAAACATTTTTATTTGACCAATTTGTGGTGGAATTGTCTTTGTGGGAAGGAAACCTATTACCATAGTTGTTAACAGTGTTTTGATTGTGCGGGCCTCTGAATCTATTGACCCTATTGTGTTGGACTTTTTTCCATCCATTTTGTGATTCTTGTGGATCGGATGGGTCTTGTTGAGTTGTATTATCGCTGCGATTAAAGGTATAAACACAGTTTTTCGTGTAATCCTCATGGTCTCTCTGCATTTTTTTTTTTGTTTTTAGTGCTCACAATATTTTCCTGATATCTATCAGTGCGTTTATTGATATCTTTAGCTATTTTTGCATAATCTGTGTTCTGTTGGTAACAAATAAGGTCTTTTTGGTTCTTCTCTATGTTAGTGTTACATTCATTAAATAGTTGCATCTATCTTCAATTAAAATGTTAATCAAATTAAAAGAACATTTGTTGAGGGCATCTTACCACTTTTTAAGGAGATCAGGATCGTCTTTAAAGGAACAATGTTTTAAAATATGGAGCCCCCTTGGAATGTATTAGATCTCAGCATATTTTCCCAAAGTGGTTAGATCCCACCAATGTCTATGCTCTTTGTTGATCTCTTCTTCTAATAGATAGAATTGATCTCTCATGGGTCTAATGTTATTTGTATGTAGAGTTGTATTTGAAATGGTAATGTTTCTTGATAAATTGAAACCTTGTCTTTTAGAGCATCTTTCCTCACTGGATTGCATGTTAATGTTACAGTGTATCTGTGAATATTCTTATATATGTAAGGTGTTGAAATGTTTCAGTAACTTGTGAAAGGAGTTGGAAATCTACTCTGGCATTCTAAAATGATAAATGTTATAATATGATGATGTGTGACTAGTGGAATATCGTCTCCAGAATGGAATAATGTGAAAAATGCTAAGTGAATATAATGGTGATAGTGAACTTTCAGAGAAGTTTGAAATATCAGATCATATCATTAGTGAGTTAAAAAATATAAAATAAATATAACAGATATTCCCAGCATCACAATTTCTGGACCACTTTGAAGCCTGGCTTCCACATTGTTTCTCTTGTAATGTCCCTTCTCTCATCTTAGGGGACTTCAACATACCCGTTGATAATCCTAACATGCCTGCTGCATCTAAACTTCTATCCCTTACCACCTCTTTTGGCCTGTCCCAGTGGACAACATCTCCAACCCACTGTGAAGGCAACTCTATCAACCTGGTCTTCACTAATCTCTGTGCCGTTTCCAACTTCCTTAACTTCCCCTTTCCTCTCTCTGATTATCATCTACTAACTTTCTCTCTTACTCTACCTGCTACATATTTGCAAGCCCCCAATAAACTGCTACCTTACCTGAATGTAAATGACTTGAATCTCACAGACTTTTCAACTCAACTGAATCCTCTGCTCTTAGACATTTCATCCCTCTCTTGCCCAAACCTTGTGGCTTTACAGTATAATTTGGCACTAAAATCAACACTTGACAAAGCTGCTGTAATGCTTGTGGGATATTCCTCTATCAGACCAAACTCGACCAGTAGTTTTGTTATCCCGGAGTCGAGCCGGAATGATAAGGAATATCCCAGAGCAGAGAAAGTTAGTAAGACGAGGAAGGAGGCACTCACCACAGACTGGAAAGTCCACAGCGGTATTGGCAGTGCAGTCCAAGGACAAACCACTAGAATGGTCAGGCAGGCAGGGTTTGGCAACAGCAAAGCAGTCCAAGGGCACACTACTAGAATGGTCAAGCAGGCAGGATTTGGCAACAGTAAAGCAGTCCAAGGGCACACCACTAGAATGGTCAGGCAGGCAGGATTTGGCAACAGTAAAGCAGTCCAAGGGCACACCACTAGAATGGTCAGACAGGCAGGGTTCGGCAACAAATAGGCAATCCAGAACAACAAGGGTTAATAAGCAAAGTAGTCAGACAGGCAGGGTTCGGCAGCAGTATATCAATCCAGTAATTCCGGATTATAGCAGGCAGAGTAGTCAGACAGGCAGGGTTCAGCAGCAGTATATCAATCCAGTAATTAAGGGGTATATCACACAGAGTAGTCAGACAGGCAGGGATCATACACGAGTAGGTTAAATTAAACAATGATCTATCACACCCAGGAGCACACAAGGTAACACCTATACTTGGGCAGTGATAAATCGTTGTGATGGCACTTACATAGGCGCAGGATTCGGGCCAGGCGTCCGAACTGGCATCAGGAAGAGAGGCGTGTGCAGCTATGACGTCAGCGCCGCATGCATTCAGATCCGACACAACCCCTGGCAATGAGCAGGGAAGGAGACACCGCGCCCCTAACAATGGCTAGAGCGGCCTGGCGTGACAGCTGCACCCTCCACTGTTCACCGTATATCAATCACCGTGGCACACCAAACAGCCCAGATATCTTTAGTGTTGCTCACTGGCTGCTGAACGACAGTGGAGGAAATCATACACCTGTGCTGATTTCTGGCATTATAAATTCATCCTTTAGTCCTACAACTCTGCGCTCAGCCTGGCCAAACAAGTCTATTTCTCCTCCCTTGTGTCATCTCATGCATCCAACCCCAGAAAGCTGTTATCAACTTTTAACTCCCTTCTACATCCACCTGCACCCCCGCCAACTACCAATCTCACTGCTCAGATTATTGCTGATCACTTCAAAAATAAAATTGACACAATTAGAAAAGATCTCTGCACCTCACACCCCTCAAACCAAGCAATCCTACCCACCCCTTCTATTAACAAAACTCTATGCTACTTAACTCCTGTAACAGAGGAAGAAGTCTCTGCACTCCTATCCTTGGCTCATCTTACAACCTGCCCACTTGACCCTATTCCTTCATGACTTCGTCCCTCTCTCTCTGCTTTACTAATCCCTACCCTAACTTACCTCTTTAACCAATCTCTCACCACTGGCATATTTCTTGATACATTCAAGCATGCGTCAATCATACCAATCCTAAAAAAGCCCTCGCTTGACCCTTCCACACCTTCTAACTATCGACCGGTCTCCTTACTTCCCTTTGCTTCAAAATTATTGGAACGACTGGTCTATAATCAACTAATTCCATTCTTGATCCACTACAATCTGGTTTCCGCCCTAAACACTCAACAGAAACCACTCTTGCTAAAGTAACAAATAACCTGCTATCAGCTAAAGCAAAAGGCCATTACTCCTTACTAATTCTTCTTGACCTATCCACTGCTTTTGACACAGTCGACCATCCTCTCCTCCTAAAAATACTACATTCATTTGGCATCCAAGACACAGCCCTCTCCTGGTTTGCCTTATATCTCTCAAACTGCTCGTTTTCAGTTTCCTTTAACAACATATCTTGTGATCCTATGCCTCTCTCAGTTGGAGTACCGCAAGGCTCTGTCTTGGGCCACTTGCTTTTCTCTCTCTATACATCCTCCCTTGGAAAACTTATAGCCTCTTTTGGATTCCAGTACCACTTATATGCTGATGATACCCAAATCTATCTTTCCTCTCCTGATATCTCTCCCTCTTTACTCAACCAGATTTCCAACTGCCTCTCTGCAATTTTTTCTTGGATGTCTTCACACTACCTCCAACTCAATCTGTCCAAAACTGAGCTGCTTCTTATTCCCTCCTCTTCGAGACATCCAACACCTGACATTTCTCTGATGGTTGAAGACTCTATTCTCAACACCTCACCCCAGGTCCGTTGTCTTGGGGTCACACTAGACTCAGAACTCACATTCAACCCACATATACAAGCACTTACCAAATCCTGCTGTTCACACCTAAGCAACATTTCCAGAATTCATCCCTTCCTTACTCAAAAATCTACAAAAATACTTATTCATTCCCTCATTTTGTCACACATTGATTATTGCACTCTACCCCTAAATGGCTTTCCAAAGCACTGCCTCTCCTCCCTCCAATCTATTATGAATACTTCTGCTAGACTCATGCACCTAAGTCGCCGATCTACATCAGCTGCTCTGCTCTGCCAGTCTCTACACTGGCTCCCCATACACTCCAGAATACAACTTAAAGTATTAACCTTAACTTACAAAGCACTCAACAGTCTAATTCCCAACTATATTTCCTCTCTCGTCATGAAATATTCCCTATCCCGTCCTCTTTGATCAACCTCTGACCTATGTCTCTCCACTCCTGCTATCTCTACGCCCCACTCCCGCCTCCAAGACTTTGCATGTGCTATTCTTGTCCTCTGGAACTCTCTATCCTGCTCCATAAGACTGTCTCTAACCTTGTATAGCTTCAGACGCTCCTTGAAAACCCACCTATTAAGAGTGGCTTACTATTTCTCCACCATCCCTCATCCGAACCAAACTAATACATGAACTGCCTGACTCACTGCTGCAACTACAACCGATGTGACAAGCTACCCAACCAACCTTATGTCTCTGCACCCTAAACCTGTAGACTGTGAGCTCTCCGGAGCAGGGCCCTCTTCCTCCTGTACTAGATTTGTTTAGTTTTGTTATGTTTTGTATTTTATCACAAATCCTTGTCATTGTATACCCCTATCATTGTACCCAGCGCTGCGGAATTTGCGGTGCTATACAAATAAATGATAACAATAATAATAAAATAACTAATGAAAAAATCACAAGGTGCCGACTGCCCCTAAAACACCTCAAATAGAACAAGAAAAATGTGTACAGATAACCGTGAGGGTATCCTATAAAAGGGGGAGCACCAATTATTTATATAAAGATCAACGAAAAACAATAATATTATGGTGATGAAATCAACCAAAGAAATGTGTATGAAATAATATAAAGTCATAATAAAAAAAAGTGTAATTAGTTGAAATCAGGACATTAAAGACAGAGTAGAATCTTGTATACCAGTGCGTAGTACGCTGTATAGTCCATGGACACCAGCAGGAAAAAGGTGATCCGTGATCCTCTGGATGTAAAGGAGAAAAAGACTGCTCCACTTTAAAATCCTGTGTGTTGGGCAATCTGTAGAAATGGAGAAGAAAGAAAGAGGCACCTCATAGTGTATTTCAGACAGCTGACGTGTAAAGGTAGGTGTGTATGTAAATATGTATATTCATGTATATTTATAAATATATATTTTATGTGCACTGGGAAACAAAAACATTAGTGTGACTTACGTTATTGCTATGCAGTATTCGCTTTATCGACGTGGCTGGAACCGAACCTGCAATATCTCTGAGGTACGCCTAGCAAAAGAAAGGACTTTGTTTAACTTTCATGATTCAGATAGAGCATGCAATTTTAAGCAAAATTTTAATTTACTCCTATTATCAATTTTTCTTTGTTCTCTTGGTATCTTTATTTAAATTTAAGTTTAGGAGCCAGCCCATTTTTTGTTCAACACCTGGGTGGCTACACTTAGATGCCAATCAGAAAGTGCTACCCAGGTTCTGAACCAAATTGGGCCAGCTCCTATGTTTACATTCTTGCTTTTTCAAATAAAGATACCAAGAGAACAAAGAAAAATTTATAATAGGAGTAAATGAGATAGTTGCTTAAATGACCAAGGATGTGCCTGGCACATCCTCTGGGGTTTCAAGCACTGGAAGCAATCATGATCGCTTTCAGGGTATTGCAGCCATGCCTCAATATTGAGGCATTGTGCAATATCCTTTTTAGGCAAACCGATGCAGGACCTCTGTGGCCCTCTCTGCATCGGCCAGTGATGGTGCCGATCCTTAGTGATTTGGGAGGGATACGAAGGAGGGTGGGTTGGCGGCCCATTGCTGGATCAGTTCTGGCATCCAGTTCCGGCAGTGCGCATGGGGGTGGGATCGCTCAGGGGGGTGGGAGCACGCGTGCACACTATTAAAGCTGCTGTGTAAGGGAAGGAGGGAGATGGAGGGTGGAATAAGGAAAAATTTTGGGAAAGGGATCTGGAAGGGGGAGGGGAGTAGGGTATTGAGGGGGGGCAGCTACACTACAGAAACATGGGGTATTTTTATTATAAGAACAAAACAGAGGAAGTCTGCCAAAGTGCTGGTAAAACATCCACTTTATTGAAGATATTAAAAGTAGTTAGGATAATGCAACATCCACCATCATCAACAAGGTAACAGGAAACAGTGTAGCCTGGAAGGGCTTACGCATTTCGGCTAACAAGCTGTAGCCATAGCTGGTGTGCAGCGGCATTTAGTGTCCTTCTTATTACCAATAAGCAATGCCAAAGCCATATATGTCTGCTATTTCTGAACAAAGGGGATCCCAGAGAAGCATTTACAACCATTTGTGCCATAATTGCACAAGCTGTTTGTAAATAATGTCACTGAGAAACCAAAAGTTAGTGAAAAAGTTAACTTTTTTCTATTTGATCGCATTTGGCTGTGAAATGGTGGCATGAAATATACCAAAATGGGCCTAGATCAATACTTTGGGTTGTCTACTACACTGCACTAAAGCTAACATTAACCCTACAAGCTATGTCATTAACCCCTTCACTGCTCGGCATAATACACCTTCACTGCTGGGCATAATACAAGTGTGGTGCGCAGAGGCATTAAGCAGCCTTCTAATTACTAAAAAGTTATGCCAAAGCCATATATGTCTGCTATTTATGAACCAAGGGGATCCCATAGAAGCATTTACAACCATTCGTGCCATAAAAAGCTGAGAATATAAAGTTTGTGAAAAAGTTAACGATTTTTTTTATTTGATCGCATTTGGCAAAAAACTTAAATAATTAATTATTTATTATGAGCAAAAATCAAGTCACAGTGCATTATTAATAAAAAGATGTTAACAAATAGAATTATACATAAGCAAACAGTTTTTAAAATAAAAAGGAGGAATAACAGACCTAATACTTTACTAGCTTAGATGTCTGCGCCAGGGAGATTGGCAAGAAAAGATGGTCACTACTCTGTTGGTATACAGCCTCCCATGTAGAATGAACTTTGTTAGACACAACCTTCTTACGAGGGGCCAGAAATATCCACCCCTCTCTTTTTAGGACATGTCATAAAGTTCAGAGTCTTTGGCTGAAATTATAGAACACCTTATAATTTCTGTTATGTGTATCTGACTCATACACACAGATAGGCAATCCCTGTTTGATGCCATTAGAAGTATTCTGATACCAAACGCCATATAATTTGCATTCTTTATGGTTCTGAGGCATTATGACTTATAAAAGTATATTAATTTGCAAGGCTGGTTGTCCCGTGAATGACCTCAGTTTAGAGCCTGGATAGAGACACTGTGTTCCAAAAAGTTCTCTCTTGTGGATCTTACAAACTATTTATGAGGGCTCTGGCTTATCTAAGGGAAAACACAGCAACAAATTTCTTCTGGAAAAAATGTTTTTAGCACACAAGATAAAGAAAATTAACCCATTAGCATCTAAATCATGAGGTATTCAAAGACTATTGTTCATCTGCTCCCTTTACATCTATCTTCCTTTCATTTTATGGGGTATAAATTTGATGGCTTTTACGTTATGGATGACTCTGCCATTGCAATGCCATAGAAATGACAGAGCAAAGAGAGGAGACGGCATTGTAATTTATGTCGACAATTCCACAAAGTACACCCCTTACAAAAATCTAGCTCTCCTGCCACCTTTGATTTCCTTTCTGGCACAATTGAGATCCCGTGCAGTAAATCAATCATTGTTGCAGGAATCTACCGCCAAAGTAGCTGCCCTGTGCATTCCCTTTCTGACATAGCACATCTCCATAGTGAAACCATAGCTCAAAACCCAAAAAGCCAATCCGATTGAACTTGAATTTGATTGGCTGATTCAATCAGCCAATCAGATTTTTCCTACCTTAATTCCGATTGGCTGATAGAATCCTATCAGCCAATCGGAATTCGAGGGACGCCATCTTGGATGACATCACTTAAAGGAACGTTCATTCGTCGGAGTCGCCGGAAGAAGAGGATGGATCCGCGTCGGCTGTTTTAAGATGGTCCCGCTCCGCGCCGGATGGAAGAAGATAGAAGATGCCGCCTGGATGAAGATGTCTACCGGTCCGGATGTCCTCTTCTTGCCAGATAGGATGGAGACTTCGGACCCTCTTCTGGACCTCTTTTTGCCAGATAGGATGAAGACTTCGGACCCTCTTCTGGACGGATGGTGTGATACCCGGCGTGGTGAAGATAAGGTAGGGAGATCTTCAGAGGCTTAGTGTTAGGTTTTTTAAGGGGTGTTTGGGTTAGATTAGGGGTATGTGGGTGGTGGGTTGTAATGTTGGGGGGGTATTGTATGTTTATTTAAATGCAAAAGAGCTGTTTTCTTTGGGGCATGCCCTGCAAAAGGCCCTGTAAAAGAGCTGTTAACTTTTTATTTTAGAATAGGGTAGGGCATTTTTTTATTTTGGGGGGCTTTGTTATTTTTTTAGGGGGCTTAGAGTAGGTGTAATTAGTTTAAAATTCTTGTAATCTTTTTTTATTTTTTGTAATTTAGTGTTTGTTTTTTGTAATTTAGTTTAGTTGATTTAATTGTAGATAATTGTAGATAGTTTAGTTAATTAATTTATTGATAGTGTAGTGTAAGGTTTAATTGTAACTTAGGTTAGGATTTATTTTACAGGTAATTTTGTAATTATTTTAACTAGGTAGCTATTAAATAGTTATTAACTATTTAATAGCTATTGTACCTAATTAAAATAAATACAAAGTTGCCTGTAAAATAAATATAAATCCTAAAATAGCTACAATATAATTATTTGTTATATTGTAGCTATATTAGGGTTTATTTTACAGGTAAGTATTTAGCTTTAAATAGGATTAATTTATTTAATAAGAGTTAATTTATTTCATTAAATAAAAATTATTTTTAACTTAGGGGGTGTTAGTGTTAGGGTTAGACTTAGCTTTAGGGGTTAATACATGTATTTATAGTAGCGGCGAGGTCCGGTCGGCAGCTTAGGGGTTAATACTTGAAGTTAGGTGTTGGCGATGTTAGGGAGGGCAGATCAGGGGTTAATACTATTTATTATAGGGTTTTTGAGGCGGGAGTGAGGCGGTTTAGGGGTTAATACATTTATTAGAGTGGCGGCGAGGTCCGGTCGGCAGATTAGGGGTTAATAAGTGTAGGTAGGTAGCGGCGACGTTGGGGGGGCAGATTAGGGTGTAATAAATATAATATAGGGGTCGGCGATGTTAGGGGCAGCAGATTAGGGGTACATAGGGATAATGTAGGTTGCGGCGGTGTAGGGAGCGGCAGATTAAGGGTTAATAATAATATGCAGGGGTCAGCGATAGCGGGGTCGGCAGATTAGGGGTTAATAAGTGTAAGGTTAGGGGTGTTTAGACTCGGGGTTCATGTTAGGGTGTTAGGTGCAGACTTAGGAAGTGTTTCCCCATAGGAAACAATGGGGCTGCGTTAGGAGCTGAACGCTGCTTTTTTGCAGGTGTTAGGTTTTTTTTTCAGCTCAAACTGCTCCATTGTTTCCTATGGGGAAATCGTGCACGAGCACGTTTTTGAAGCTGGCCGCGTCCGTAAGCAACGCTGGTATTTAGAGTTGCAGTGGCGGTAAATTATGCTCTACGCTCCAGTTTTAGAGCCTAACGCAGCCCTTCAGAGAACTCTAAATACCAGCGTTGTTTAAAAGGTGCGGAGGAAAAAAGACACGCGTAGCTAACGAACCCCTTCTAACGCAAAACTCTAAATCTAGGTGTAAGTTTTTTTTAAACAGAAGTCGGTATTAAAGGGACAGTAAAGTCATAATTAGACTTTTATGATTCAGACAGAGCATTCAATTTTAAACAACTTTCCAATTGTATTCTATTATTAAATTTGCTTCCTTCTCTTGTTATCCTTTGCTGAAGGATTTATCTAGGAAAGCTCAGGAACAGCAAACCTGGTTGATAGCTGGTGATTGGTGGCAGCATATAAGCCTATTGTTATTGGCTCACCCAAAGTGTTCAGTTAGTAACCAGTAGTGCATTGATGCTCCTTAAACAAATGATACCAAGAGACTGAAGCACATTTGATAATATAAGTAAACTGGAAAGTTGTTTTACCTAAATCATAAAAAAAAAATGTGGGGTTGCATGTCCCTTTAAATGACTTGTGTAGGTAATCTGATTTTTTTAGGTATGGAAATAAATTGGGTAAACAATTATCAAATCTTGTCAGGATGAAGAGATGTAACATCAGTAGCACAGCATTGAAGGTGGGAGCATGAGATCAAATTATATATAAGTTATATTGTAGCTATCTTAGGGTTTATTTTATAGGTAAGTATTTAGTTTTAAATAGGAATAATTTATTTAATTGTAGTAATTTTATTTAGATTTATTTAAGTTAGGGGGGGTTAGACTTAGATTTAGGAGTTAATAACTTTATTATAGTGTCTGCGACGTTGGGGGCGGCAGATTAGGGGTCAATAAATGTAGTTAGTTTGCGGCGACATTGGGGGCGGCAGATTAGGGGTTAATAAATATAATGTAGGTGTCGGCAATGTTGGGGGCAGCAGATTAGGGGTTCATAAGTATAATGTAGGTGGCGGCGGTGTCCAGAGCGGCAGATTAGGGGTTAATAATATAATGCAGGTGTCGCGATGTCGGGGGCGGCAAATTAGGGGTTAATAAGTGTAAGATTAGGGGTTTTTAGACTCGGGGTTCATGTTAGGGTGTTAGGTGTAGACATAAATTTTATTTCCCAATAGGAATCAATGGGGCTGCGTTAGAAGCTGAACGCTGCTTTATTGCAGGTGTTAGGGTATTTTTCAGCTGAATCAGACCCATTGATTCTTATGGGGAAATCGTGCACGAGCACGTTTAGCCAGCTCACCGCTACCGTAAGCAGCGCTGGTATTGAGGTGAGATGTGGAGCTAAATTCTGCTTTATGCTCACCTTTTTGCGGCCAACGCCGGGTTTAAAAAAGCCTGTAATACCAGCGTTACTTTAGGTGAGTGGTGAGCTGAAACTTGGGGCCCGATCCGATATGCAGCGTCGCCCGCAAAAGCCGGCGACCCCAAATATTGCGCTGGTTTGGTATCACATATACGGCGTAACCTAGAAGTTACGCTCGTATATTTCATCCTTCGGCCGTAGTTTTTTGGCCCATAGAGTGATATACAAAACCTGCGCAGTTTGTATCCAATATACAGCGTAAGGACTTACGTGGCGAAAATGGAGAAATCTTACTCCGTTTTGACCTCGCCACAAAATGCAGGCGTAGTAAGCCTTACGCTGAGTATTGGAGACCCGTAACTCCCTAAACTACCTGCAAAATAAAACCTAACACCTAACGCATGCGCAATGTCTATCTACCTGTCAACCGCAATCCCCCGCCGCAATCCCTAATAAAGTGTTTAACCCCTAAACCGCCACTCCCGGACCCCGCCGCCACCTACATTAACTATATTACCCCCTAATCTGATCCCCCTACACCGCCGCCACCTACATTAACTATATTACCCCCTAATCTAATCCCCCTACACCGCCTCCACCTATATTAAATATATTAACCACTAAACCTAAGTCTAACCCTAACACCCCCTAACTTAATAATTATTGAAATAAATCTAAATAATATTAATATTATTAACTAAATTATTCCTATTTAAAACTAAATACTTACCTATAAAATAAACCCTAAGATAGCTACAATATAATTAATAATTACATTGTAGCTATTTTAGGGTTTATATTTATTTTACAGGTAACTTTGTATTTATTATAACTAGGTACAATAGCTATTAAATAGTTAATAACTATTTAATAGCTACCTAGTTGAAATAATTACCAAATTACCTGTAAAATAAATCCTAACCTAAGTTACCATTACACCTAACACTACCCTATCAATAAGGACAGGTAAGGACCACTTGGGGGTTAGACTTAGGTTTTTTTAAGGGGGGATCGGGTTTTAGAGTAGGGGTGTGTGGGTGGTGGGTTGTAATGGGGGTGGGTTGTTCTTTTTTTTTTACAGGTAAAAGAGCTGATTACTTTGGGGCAATGCCCCGCAAAAGGCCCTTTTAAGGGCTGGTAACAGAGCTGATTAATTTTTTAATTTAGTTTAGGGTAGGGAAATTTTATTATTTTGGGGGGCTTTTTAATTTTATTAGGGGGCTTAGATTAGGTGTAATTAGCTTAAAATTCTTGTAATCTTTTTTTATTTTTTGTAATTTAGTGGGGGTTTAGTGTATTTAATTGTATTTTAGTTGAGATAATTGTAGTTTATTTAATTAATTTATTGATAACGTAGTGTTAGGTATAATGGTAATTTAGGTTAGGATTTATTTTACAGGTAATTTGGTAATTATTTTAACTAGGTAGCTATTAAATAGTTATTAACTATTTAATAGCTATTGTACCTAGTTAAAATAAATACAAAGTTACCTGTAAAATAAATATAAACCCTAAACTAGCTACAGTGTAATTATTAATTATATTGTAGCTATCTTAGGGTTTATTTTATAGGTAAGTATTTAGTTTTAAATAGGAATAATTTAGTTAATAATATTAATATTATTTAGATTTATTTCAATAATAATTAAGTTAGGGGGTGTTAGGGTTAGACTTAGGTTTAGTGGTTAATATATTTACTATAGGTGGCGGCGGTGTAGGGGGATTAGATTAGGGGTTAATAAATTTAATATAGCTGGCGGCGGTGTATGGGAATCAGATTAGGGGGTAATAGAGTTAATATAGGTGGCGGCGGTGTAGGGGGCTCAGATTAGGGGGCAATACATTTAATGTAGCTGGCGGCGGGGTCCGGGGGCGGCGGATTAAGGGTTAATATATTTATTATTAGGAGTGAGAGGGGGGATTGCGGATAGAGGGGTATACGTGTCGGGATGATGTTTGGGAGGCGTGTTAGACAGTTACGGGATATTTTATACTTTAGTTAGTTTTTTTTATGCGGCGGCAGTTTCTAAAGTCCCGTAAGTTACTGACGACTCCAGAAATTCGTACTTACGCTTATTTCTGGACATCGCTAGTTTGTCCGACTTACGGCACTTTAGCAACTGTCGGCGCCGTATATGTGATAGGTCGAGGTGCGAGGTGAAACTACGGGCGGCGCAGGTTTCCACGAAACATGTGCCGTATATTGGATCACGCCCTAAGCATTAGCAACGCACCCCTGTTACCGCAAAACTCGTAATATCGGTGTACCTATTTAAAAATAAATACAAACTTACCTATGAAATAAAACTAAAACCTAAGCTTACACTAAAAAAAAAACTAACATTACTAATTAAAATAAAAAAACTAAGAAAAAAACCTAAGATTACTAAAAAATGAAAACAACAATTACAAAAAATAATAAACACTAAAATTACAAAAAATAAAAAACTACCATTACAAAAAAAATTATCCAAAAAAATTAAAATTATTCCTATTATAAACCCACCCAAAAATAATAAAAAAACTAATCTATAATAAACTACCAATAGCCCTTAAAAGTGCCTTTTGTAGGACATTGCCCTAAAGTTAACAGCTCTTTTACAAAAAAAATAAAAACAAACACCCCCTAACATTAGAAACCCCTACCCCCCCAAACCCACAAAATAAAAATAAACCTAATCTCCCCATTCCACCAAAAAGGGCATTTGTATGGGCATTGCCCTTAAAAGGGCATTCAGCTCTTTTTCAGGCCATTAAAAATAAAAAATGCCTAAATTAAAAAAAAAAAACACCCCAAAAATAAACAAAAATCCCATTACAAAATATAACAAACGAAATTATACAAAATAATAAAAAATATTCCTATTCTAATACCCCGTTTAAAAAAATACCCACCCCAAAATAAAAAACCCTTATCTATAATAAACTACCAATAGCGCTTAAAAGGGCATTTTGTAGGGCATTGCCCTAAAGTAAACAGCTCTTTTGGAATCAAATAAAAACAAACACCCCCTAACTTCACAAATCCCCCCTCCAAACCCACAAAATAAAAAAAACCTTACTAAAAAACCCCACTAATCTACCCATTGCCCTGAAAAGGGCATTTGTATGGGCATTGCCCTTAAAAGGGCATTCAGCTCTTTTACTGCATTTAAAAGGGCATTCAGCTCTTTTTCGGCCCATTAAAATAAAAAAAGCCCTAATCTAAAAAAAAAACACCCCAAATAAATAACCTTACACTAACCCCAAAATCGGTGCTCACAGTTTCTGAAGTCCACAGAAAGATCTTCATCCCAGCAGCGAAGCATCTTCATCCAGGCAGCTCCATCTTTATCCATCGTGGGACCGGCATCTTCTTCATCCCTGCAGAGGTGGAGCAGTTGATGCGCGGAGACGGAGGTCCAGGTGGAGGTCCATCAGTCCGACGTGGAGGTCCACTTCTTGCGATCGTCCGCTGTACACTGAGGATTCAAATGCAAGGTACCTCTTTTATATAGGGGTACCGTTGCATTCCTATTGGCTGAAAAATTAAAATCAGCCAATAGGAATGAGAGCTGCTTAAATCCTATTGGCTGATTTGAACAGTCAATAATATTTAAGCAGCTCTCATTCTTATTGGCTAATTTCGTTATTTTTTGTAATGGTAGTTTTTTTTATTTTTTGTAATTTTAGTGTTTATTATTTTTTGTTATTGTAGTTTTAATCTTTTAGTAATCTTAGATTTTTTTATTTTTAGTAATGTTAGTTTTTTTTATTTTTAGTAATGTTAGGTTTTATTAGTTTAAGCTTAGGTTTTATTTTATTTCACAGGTAAGTTTGTATTTATTTTAACTAGGTAGTTAGTAAATATTGTAGCTAGCTTAGGTTTTATTTTAATTTCACAGGTAAGTTTGTATTTATTTTTAAATAGGTAGTTAGTTAATTAATTAGGTCTATTTTAATTATGTTAAAGTTAGGGGTGTTAGGTTTAGGGGTTAATATAGTTTAATTTAGATTTTTGCGATGTGGGGGGCGGCGGTTTAGGGGTTAAAAGGTTTAGTTAGTGTTGACGATGTTTGGGAATGGCGGTTTAGGGGTATTTAGGTTTAGTTAGTGTTGACAATGTTTGGGAACAGCGGTTTAGGGGTTAATAGGTTTATTTAGTGTTTCAGTTAGTGTCGGCGATGTTGGGGAACTGCGGTTTAGGGGTTAATAGGTTTAGTTAGTGTCGTCAATGTCGGGGAACGGGGGTTTAGGAGGTAATAGCTTTATTTATTGATTTAGTTGGTGTCGGCGATGTCGGGGAATGGCAATTTAGTGGTTAACAGCTTTATTTAGTGATTTTGTTAGTGCCAGCGATGTCGAGGAACTGCAGTTTAAATTAGAACAATGAAAAATTCAGAATATGAATAATGGATCCGCAAATTCGGAAACTGATTTATTCATTTTCGGAATTTTTCGAGATTTTAGTTATGGTGCTGATTTTGAAATTTGGATGCATTCGATTCTTCGAATTGGCCAAAATTCGTCCGAAAACGAAATTCGCCCGAAATGAGACGCACATGTCTAAATTCATATTTAATAGAATTGTTGAAGTCTAGATGCCAAAGGTTCATAATGGCTATTATGGTTTGATTCTGTTTTTTTCCTTGGCTGGACTCCACAGTTTGACGATTGACATACTATTTATGCACCTAATAACTATATTATATTATGCCCACTCAAACATTTTCATATTATAACCATAACTTACTCCTTACCTCTTATTGAGTACCTGATATTGGCTACCTGTCAGGGTGGCAGGAATCAGACTGAGATGAGAAGTGCAAAAATAATCACACCTTTATTAATAACAAAAAATAATAAAAAGTCCACAAGTCAAATAACAAGCCAGGAGTCAAAGCCAGAGCTGGTAGTCAGACGAGCCGAGTCAGGAGCCAAAGCGAATAGTCAGACAAGCCGAGTCAGCAACCTTTCTCACATGGATGATGTACACCAGTCTGGCCATAAAAGGGCGTGCAGGAAATGAGCAGCATCACACACTATGCACCAGAGTCAGCAAGAGAGGTGAGTAAAATGGCTACCAGCATCACATGCCAAACAAAGCAGGGAAAAAACCCTGACAGTACCCTCCCCTAAACGATCCCTCCCCCGCGGGAGGACAAAAGGCTAATTGGGGAAACGGGCATGGAAGGCACGGTGGAGGGCAGGAGCAAGAACATTAGAGGAGGGAACCCATGAACGTTCCTCCAGACCGTAGCCCCTCCAGTGAACCAAATACTGTATGTGGCCCCTGGACATGAGAGTCAATAATGCTGCTGACCTCATATTCTTCATTGTTGTCAACAAAGATAGGACGGGGACGAGGCAACACAGTGGTAAACCGATTACAAACCAATGGTTTCAAGAGGGAGACATAAAAAACATTGGAGATGCGCATTGCAGGAGGAAGGTCAAGAGTGTAGGCCACAGGATTGACCCGTCGGAGTATTCGAAAAAGACCAACATAACGGAGCCAGTTTATTGGAAGGCACACAAAGGTTCAAGTTGCAGGAAGACAGTCAAACCCTCTCACCAACCTGGTAGGAAGGCACAGGCAGATGCCTACGATCAGCCTGGAACTTTTAGCGCTGCATAGAACAATGAAGGCAATCCTGAATCTGCATCCACGTGGAACAGAGTTGCCGGAGATGCTACTCCAAAGCCGGAGACATGAATGAATCGGGCAACAAGGATGGTTGAAACCCATAATTCGCCATGAACGGAGATAACTTGGATAAACCACCCAAGGTCTGCCCCCAACAGGACCTTAGGTGCAAGCATTTCCCGGCCGTGTAGGACAAGACTTTAAAAGGTGACCCTGTAACCCACAATAGAGGCAGAGCCCCTCCCTCCTCCTAAAGGCCCTCTCCGCTGCGGAGAGATGAGTGAATCCCAACTGCATCGGCTCAGCAGTACCTGGTGACTCGGGACCAGGAGGCATGGGAGGAGAGGGAGGCATGGGTGAGAACAAACACGTAGGAGACAACGGTACAGGAGGTTTCTGCAAGCTCTCCTTGAAAGAAGGCCTCTCTCTGAGTCTGATGTCAATTAAAATAAAAAAAGACACCAATGCCTTGGGATCCTCTGGTAAATCTCTGGCAGCAACTTCGTCTTTAATCGCATCAGAGAGCCCATGAAAGAAGGCGGCAACAAGGGCTTCATTGTTCCAACCTACCTCTGCGGCAAGCGTATGGAACTCAATGGCATACTGAGCAACAGATCTTGTACCTTGTTGAATGGACATGAGTCCATTAGCAGCAGAGGAGGAGCGAGCCGGAACAACAAATACCCTTCGAAAGGAGGCCACAAATTCAGGGTAATTTGAAATCACAGGTTACTTAGTCTCCCACAAGGGATTAGTCTAGGCAAGAGCTGTGTCAGAGAGTAACAAGATGAGAAATCCCACCTTAGCTCTGTCAGAGGGAAACGCCTGAGGTAACATCTCAAAGTAAATGCCCACCTGGTTCACAAATCCTCTGCACTGAATAGGATCACCTCCATATTGCTGAGGTAGAGATGCAGAACCTGACATGCTCCTGGTAGGACTAGGTGCAGCAGCGGAAACAGGAAAAGCCACAACTTGCGGGACACTTTGGTCTAAATGTGCAGTGTGAGTCAGCAGAGTTTGCAGGGCTAGTGCAAATTGATCCAAACAGTGATTCTGTTCATCCCTCCTGGAAATGATGGTAGATAAAGGTGGATTATTAGCACCATCAGGATTCATGGTCCTTGCGTAATGTCAGGGTGCCAGGAATCAGACTGAGGCGACAAGTGCAAAAATAATCACACCTTTATTAATAACAAAAAATAATAAAAAGTCCACAAGTGAAATAACAAACTAGGAGTCAAAGCCAGAGCTGGTAGTCAGACGAGCCAAGTCAGGAGCCAAAGCGAATAGTCAGAGGAGCCGAGTCAGGAACCAAAGTGGGTAGTCAGACGAGCCGGAATCAGGAACAAGGAGAACAGCAGAGTCAGGAACAAGCCAGGGATCAAGAACCAGGAGGGACGTCAGACAGCCAGGTAAAACACAGGAACTGGAACTCACAAACAGGTCTGATACAACCCAAGGGCAAAGCATACTGAACAGAGGCCCTTTAAATAATAAGTGATTACATCACAATTCTGAGACTGCAACCTATCTCACAAGGATGATGTACACCAGTCTGGCTATAAAAGTGCGTGCAGAAAATGAGCAGCATCACACACTATGCACCAGAGTCAGCAAGAGAGTTGAGTAAAATGGCTGCCAGCAGCACAAAGCAGGGAAAAACCCTGACACTAACTTTGTGCATTTGAATGTTCTTCTTGGTTTCTCAACTACCTTTAAATTGGTAGCACACATGATTCCCATATCATATATTTTACTGTACTATGTTTTGCTAGTCTTATATTTAAGTATTTAATTGCTATAACCACATAAAATCTATGCTTCTAAATTACTACCATATAGTTAACACATGTGGTTCTAATATAATACTGTATACTACAGTTCACCTCCAGTATTTTACATTCTTATTCAAGACTGGCCTTTATATTCATAGGAGGATATATATATATATATAAATTTAGTACAGACCGCACTCCAGAATCCTTGATCCATCCCCGGGTGCACCAAGTGTATTAACAATTGCACGAAAGAAGAGCACTCCACGGGTCTTATTAAATATCACTTTACTGTTATGTAAACGTTTGTCCGAAAACTTTAACATAACAGTAAAGTGATATTTAATAAGACCCGTGGAGTGCTCTTCTTTTGTGCAAATATATATATATATATAGTGATGTCGCAAATAGTTTGCCGGCGAATAGTTCCCGGCGAACATAGCATGTTCGCGTTCGCCACTGCGGGCGAACATATGTGATGTTCGACCCGCCCCCTATTCGTCATCATTGAGTAATACTTTGATCCTGTACCTCACAGTCAGCAGGCACATTCCAGCCAATCAGCAGCAGACCCACCCTCCCAGACCCTCCTACCTCCTGGACAGCATCCATTTTAGATTCATTCGGAAGCTGCATTGTTATTCAGAGGAGGGACAGTGTAGCTGCTGCTGATTGAATAGGGAAATCGATAGCTAGGCTAGTGTATTCAGTGTCCACTACAGTCCTGAAGGACTCATCTGATCTCTGCTGTAAGGACAGCACCCCAAAGAGCCCTTTTTAGGGCAAGAACATCTGCTTTTTTTTTTTCCTGTGTAATCTAATTGCAGTTGCCTGCCTGCCAGCGTGTGTGTCAGGCTTACAGCGTATACTGTGCCCACTTGCCCAGTGCCACCACTCATATCTGGTGTAACAGTAGTGTAGATTTAAAAAAAAACCCACTTTTTTGACTGTGTTAAATAATAGCAGTCAGTTTCCTTCACACGTGTGCGTTTCAGTGCCTGCCTGCCAGGGCACAGTGTCACCCCAGTGCAACTCATATCTGGTGTAACAGTAGTCTAGATTTAAAAAAAAAACAACACTTTTTTGACTGTGTTAAATAATAGCAGTCAGTTTCCTTCACACGTGTGCGTTTCAGTGCCTTCCTGCCAGGGCACAGTGTCACCACAGTGCAACTCATATCTGGTGTAACAGTAGTGTAGATTTAAAAAAAAACAACACTTTTTTGACTGTGTTAAATAATAGCAGTCAGTTTCCTTCACACGTGTGCGTTTCAGTGCCTGCCTGCCAGTACACAGTGTCACCCCAGTGGAACTCATATGTGGTGTAACAGTAGTGTAGATTTTAAAAAAACAACAACACTTTTTTGGCTGTGTTAAATAATAGCAGTCAGTTTCCTTCACACGTGTGCGTTTCAGGGCCTGCCTGCCAGGGCACAGTGTCACCCCAGTGCAACTCATATCTGGTGTAACAGTAGTGTAGATTTAAAAAAAACAACGCCTAGATTTAGAGTTTGGCGTTAGCCGTCAAAACCAGCGTTAGAGGCTCCTAACGCTGGCTTTGGGCTACCGCTGGTATTTAGAGTCAGTCAGGAAAGGGTCTAACGCTCACTTTGCAGCCGCAACTTTTGCATACCGCATATCCCCCTACGCCATTTGCGTATCCTATCTTTTCAATGGGATCTTTCTAACGCTGGTATTTAGAGTCTTGGCTGAAGTGAGTGTTAGAAATCTAACGACAAAACTCCAGCCGCAGCAAAAAGCCAGCAGTTAAGAGCTTTCTGGGCTAACGCCGGTTCATAAAGCTCTTAACTACTGTGCTCTAAAGTACACTAACACCCATAAAATACCTATGTACCCCTAAACCGAGGTCCCCCCACATCGCCGCCACTCTATTAAATTTTTTTAACCCCTAATCTGCTGACCGCACACAGCTGCCACCTACATTATCCCTATGTAGCCCTAATCTGCTGCCCCTAACACCGCCGACCCCTATATTATATTTATTAACCCCTAATCTGCCGCCCCCAACATCGCCGCCACCTACCTACACTTATTAACCCCTAATCTGCCGACCGGACCTCACCGCTACTCTAATAAATGTATTAACCCCTAAAGCTAAGTCTAACCCTAACCCTAACACCCCCCTAAGTTAAATATAATTTAAATCTAACGAAATAAATTAACTCTTATTAAATAAATTATTCCTATTTAAAGCTAAATACTTACCTGTAAAATAAACCCTAATATAGCTACAATATAAATAATAATTATATTGTAGCTATTTTAGGATTAATATTTATTTTACAGGCAACTTTGTATTTATTTTAACCAGGTACAATAGCTATTAAATAGTTAATAACTATTTAATAGTTACCTAGTTAAAATAATTACAAAATTACCTGTAAAATAAATCCTAACCTAAGTTACAATTAAACCTAACACTACACTATCAATAAATTAATTAAATAAAATACCTACAATTATCTACAATTAAACTTAACACTACACTATCAATAAATTAATTGAATACAATACCTACAAATAAATACAATTAAATAAACTAACTAAAGTACAAAAAATAAAAAAGAACTAAGTTACAAAAAATAAAAAAATATTTACAAACATTAGAAAAATATTACAACAATTTTAAACTAATTACACCTACTCTAAGCCCCCTAATAAAATAACAAAGCCCCCCAAAATAAAAAAATGCCCTACCCTATTCTAAAATTAAAATAGAAAAGCTCTTTTACCTTACCAGCCCTTAAAAGGGCCTTTTGCGGGGCATGCCCCAAAGAATTCAGCTCTTTTGCCTGGAAAAAAAATCATACAATACCCCCCCAACATTACAACCCACCACCCACATACCCCTAATCTAACCCAAACCCCCCTTTAACACTAAGCCCCTGAAGATCTTCCTACCTTATCTTCACCACGCCGGGTATCACCGATAGGTCCAGGCTCCGATGTCTTGATCCAAGCCCAAGCGGGGGCTGAAGACGTCCATCCTCCGGCTGAAGTCTTGATCCAAGCCCAAGTGGGGGCTGAAGACGTCCATCCTCCGGCTGAAGTCTTGATCCAAGCGGCGGCTGAAGAAGTCCATCATCGGGCAGAAGTCTTCATCCTATCCGGGCAGAAGAGGAGATCCGGACCGGTAGACATCTTCATCCAAGCGGCATCTTCTATCTTCTTCCATCCGATGACGAGCGGCTCCATCTTCAAGATGTCCGGCATGGATCCATCCTCTTCTTCCGAAGACTAGACGACGAATGAAGGTTCCTTTAAGGGACGTCATCCAAGATGGTGTCCCTCGAATTACGATTGGCTGATAGGATTCTATCAGCCAATCGGAATTAAGGTAGGAAAATTCTGATTGGCTGATGGAATCAGCCAATCAGATTCAAGTTCATCCGATTGGCTTATCCAATCAGCCAATCAGATTGAGCTCGCATTCTATTGGCTGATCGGAACAGTGTGCGTTTCAGTGCCTGCCTGCCAGGGCACAGTATCACCCCAGTGCAACTCATATCTGGTGTAACAGTAGTCTAGATTTAAAAAAAACAACACTTTTTTGACTGTGTTAAATAATAGCAGTCAGTTTCCTTCACACGTGTGCGTTTCAGTGCCTGCCTGCCAGGGCACAGTGTCACCCCAGTGCAACTCATATCTGGTGTAACAGTAGTCTAAATGAAAAAAAAACAACCCTTTTTGGACTGTGTTAAATAATAGCAGTCAGTTTCCTTCACACGTGTGCGTTTCAGTGCCTGGCTGCCAGGGCACAGTGTCACCCCAGTGCAACTCATATCTGGTGTAACAGTAGTGTAGATTTAAAAAAAAAAACACTTTTTTGACTGTGTTAAATAATAGCAGTCAGTTTCCTTCACACGTGTGCGTTTCAGTGCCTGCCTGCCAGGGCACAGTGTCACCCCAGTGCAACTCATATCTGGTGTAACAGTAGTGTAGATTTAAAAAAAACAACACTTTTTTGACTGTGTTAAATAATAGCAGTCAGTTTCCTTCACACGTGTGCGTTTCAGTGCCTGCCTGCCAGGGCACAGTGTCACCCCAGTGCAACTCATATCTGGTGTAACAGTAGTCTAGATTTTAAAAAAACAACACTTTTTTGACTGTGTTAAATAATAGCAGTCAGTTTCCTTCACACGTGTGCGTTTCAGTGCCTGCCTACCAGGGCACAGTGTCACCCCAGTGCAAATCATATCTGGTGTAACAGTAGTGTAGATTTAAAAAAAACAACACTTTTTTGACTGTGTTAAATAATAGCAGTCAGTTTCCTTCACACGTGTGCGTTTCAGTGCCTGCCTGCCTGCCTGCCAGGGCACAGTGTCACCCCAGTGCAACTCATATCTGGTGTAACAGTAGTGTAGATTTAAAAAAAAACAACACTTTTTTTACTGTGTTAAATAATAGCAGTCAGTTTCCTTCACATGTGTGCGTTTCAGTGCCTGCCTGCCAGGGCACAGTGTCACCCCAGTGCAACTCATATCTGGTGTAACAGTAGTGTAGATTTAAAAAAAACAACACTTTTTTGACTGTGTTAAATAATAACAGTCAGTTTCCTTCACACGTGTGCGTTTCAGTGCCTGCCTGCCAGGGCACAGTGTCACCCCAGTGCAACTCATATCTGGTGTAACAGTAGTTTACATTTATAAAAAAAAATTTTTTTTGACTGTAATAGATTGAATAGCAGTTAGTTGTCTGCAAGCGTGTGTGTCAGGCCTACAGCGTCTACTCTGCCAACTTCTGCCAGTGCACAGTGCCACTCATATCTGTTGACACAGTAGCTTGCACGCATAGTACCACTAATCGAAAAAAAAATTATAGGCAGAGGCAGGCCACCCCGCAGGGGCCGTCGTGTTCGTGGTGCTGTGATTCCCTTTGGCCCTAGAATAATGCCCAGTGTTCAGAGGCCACGTACCCCAAACTCGAACATTTCTGAGGACATAGTTGACTGGCTAACACAGGACACCCAATCGTCTACAGCTTCCGCTCAGAACCTTGACGCACCATCCTCCTCCAGCTTAGCTTCGGGCACCTCTCAAGTTACCACTTGCCCGCCTGCCGCCACCACCAACACTAGCACCAAATCCACTTCACTTGATCTGTCAGAGGAGTTATTTATACATCAGTTGGAAGAAATGAGTGATAGTGATGCACAACCATTATTGCCAGAGGATGTAGATAACAGGGATATGTCTCAGACAGGCAGCATTACACACATGGACGTACGGTGTTATGATGATGATGTTGTACCTGCTGCTGCTTCCTTTGTTGACTTGTCAGATACAAGTGAAGCGGTTGATGATGAAGATGCGTCCGTGGATGTCACGTGGGTGCCCGCTAGAAGAGAAGAAGAAGAGGGGGAAAGTTCATATGGGGAGACAGAGAGGAGGAGGAGACGAGTTGGAAGGAGGGGGAGGTCATCGCAAGGAGCTAGTGGCACAGTTAGACAGCATGCATCGGCACCCGGGGTTAGCCAGACAGCACGCCAATCAACGCATGCTGTTGCCACCACCAGAATGCCGTCATCGCAGAGCTCAGCAATGTGGCATTTTTTTGTGTGTGTCTGCCTCTGACAACAGCGATGCCATTTGCAACCTGTGCCAAAAGAAACTGAGTCATGGGAAGTCCAAAACCCACCTAGGTACAACTGCTTTGCGAAGGCACATGATCGCACATCACAAACGCCTATGGGATCAACACATGATTACAAGCAGCACACAAACTCAAAGCCACCATCCTCCTCCTGGTCCAGCATCTTCAGCCACGTCAACCACTGCTGTCCTCCTTGCCCCGGCATCTGACAGCTGGCTTGACTGAACTCTTAGCCTGCCAGCTTTTACCATACAAGCTGGTGGAGTCTGAGGCGTTCAAAAAATTTGTAGCTATTGGGACACCGCAGTGGAAGGTACCCGGCCGAAATTTCTTTGCACAAAAGGCAATCCCCAACCTGTACTCGATTGTGAAAAAGGAAGTAATGGCATGTCTGGCACACAGTGTTGGGCAAGGGTCCATCTGACCACTGATACCTGGTCTGCAAAGCATGGTCAGGGCAGGTATATCACATACAATGTGCATTGGGTAAACCTGCTGATGGCTGCCAAGCATGGAATGTGTGGCTCTGCAGCGGAGTTGGTGACACCGCCACGACTTGCAGGCAGGCCTGCTGCCACCTCCTCTACTCCTCCTACTCCATCCTCTTCCATAACCTCCTCGGCTGAGTCCTCTTCTGCATCTTGCTCCACATCAATGGCACCCCCCCAGCTCCCCAGGTACTATTCCACATCCCGGATACTGCAGTGTCACGCCGTCTTGGGGTTGACTTGCCTGAAAGAAGAGAGTCACACCAGACCAGCACTCCTGTCCGCCCTGAACGCACAGGTGGATCAGTGGCTGACTCCGCACCAACTTGAGTTTGGCAAAGTGGTTAGTGACAACAGAATAAATTTGGTGGCGGCATTGAATTTGGGCAAGTTGACACATGTGCTGTGCATGGCACATGTGTGTAATCTGATCGTACAACGCTTTGTGCATAAGTACCCAGGCTTACAGGACATCCTGAAGCAGGCCAGGAAGGTGTGTGGCCATTTCAGGCATTCCTACACGGCCATGGCGCACTTTGCAGATATCCAGCGGCGAAACAACATGCCAGTGAGGCGCTTGATTTGCAACAGCCCGACACGTTGGAATTCAACACTCCTAATGTTTGACCGCCTGATCCAACAAGAAAAAGCCGTTAATGACTATTTGTATGACCGGGGTGATAGGACAGGCTCTGCGGAGCTGGGAATTTTTTTGCCATGTTACTGGACGCTCATGCGCAATGCCTGTAGGCTCATGCGTCCTTTTGAGGAGGTGACAAACCTAGTCAGTCGCACCGAAGGCACCATCAGCAACATCATACCATTTGTTTTCTTCCTGGAGCGTACCCTGCGAAGAGTGCTGGATCAGGCCGTAGATGAGCGTGAAGAGGAAGAGTTGCGGTCACCATCACCACCAGAAACAGCCTTATCAGCATCGCTTACTGTACCTGCAGCAACGCTGGAAGAGGATTGTGAGGAAGAGGAGTCAGAGGAGGAATGTGGCTTTGAGGAGGAGGAGGAGGAAGACCAACCACAACAGGCATCCCAGGGTGCTCATTGTCACCTATCTGGTACCCGTGGTGTTGTACGTGGCTGGGGGGAAGAAGATACCTTCAGTGAGATCACTGAGGACGAGGAACGGGACATGAGTAGCTCGGCATCCAACCTTGTGCAAATGGGGTCTTTCATGCTGTCGTGCCTGTTGAGGGACCCTGGTATAAAAAGGCTGAAGGAGAACGAACTGTACTGGGTGTCCACGCTACTAGACCCCTGGTATAAGCATAAAGTGTCTGAAATGTTACCGAATTACCGCAAGTCGGAAAGGATGCAGCAGTTCCAAAATAAATTAAAAAGTATGCTATACACAGTGTTTAAGGGTGATGTCACAGCACAACGGGAATCTAACAGGGGAAGAGGTGAAAGTAATCCTTCTCCTCCCACGACCACGCCGGCAAGGACAGGACGCTTTACAGACGTGTTGTTGATGGAGGACATGCAGAGCTTTTTAAGTCCTACGCATCGCCACAACCCTTCGGGGTCCACCCTCAGAGAAAGACTCGACCGACAGGTAGCAGACTACCTCGCCTTAACTGCAAATATCGACACTCTGAGGAGCGATGAACCCCTTGACTACTGGGTGTGCAGGATTGACCTGTGGCCTGAGCTATCCCAATTTGCGATAGAACTTCTGGCCTGCCCCGCTTCAAGTATCCTGTCAGAAAGGACCTTCAGTGCAGCAGGAGGTATTGCAACTGAGAAGAGAAGTCGCCTAGGTCAAAAAAGTCTAGATTACTTCACCTTTATTAAGATGAATGAGGGATGGATCCCAAAGGAACTGACAGTGGGCGATACATTCGACTAAAAAAGGCCTGATGAGATGAGCTGCCTTGGTCTAAAAATGGTCCACACGCTGCTGTATTTGATCTCTGAATGCCGGATGACTTGCGTGACTTATCCGCCACCAACTAGGGTTCAAGCCGCAATGTTTTAGGGCACTTTCTGCCTGGGAAACAAACATCAATTTTTCTGGCCGCTGCTACAGCAGCGGCTGCAACAATACCTAATTTTTCAGGCATGTGTACATGCCTAATTTTTCTGGCCTCTGGTGCTGCATTGTGGCTTCAAAAACCAAACCAAAAAAAAGTCACATAACAGGGATTAAACTGATAGGAATAGTACTACTTAAAACACCACTCCTATCTGGTGGCACATTAGATTGCACGCGCAGTGCCCCAAATTTGAAGTAGGAGGACCAACCAAGCATCTTTTTCCATCTCCCGGTTCCTAAAATCGATGCCATATACACGTCCCCTGATAGGGGACGTAACAGGGATTAAACTGATAAGAATAGAACTACTTAACACACCACTCAAATCTGGTGGCACATTAGATTGCACGCGCAGTGCCCCAAATTTGAAGTAGGAGGACCGACCAAGCATCTTTTTCCATCTCCCGGTTGCTAAAATCGATGCCATATACACGTCCCCTGATAGGGGACGTAACAGGGATTAAACTGATAAGAATAGAACTACTTAACACACCACTCATATCTGGTGGCACATTAGATTGCACGCGCAGTGCCCCAAATTTGAAGTAGGAGGACCGACCAAGAATCTTTTTCCATCTCCCGGTTCCTAAAATCGATGCCATATACACGTCCCCTGATAGGGGACGTAACAGGGATTAAACTGATAAGAATAGAACTACTTAACACACCACTCCTATCTGGTGGCACATTAGATTGCACGCACAGTGCCCCAAATTTGAAGTAGGAGGACCGACCAAGCATCTTTTTCCATCTCCCGGTTCTTAAAATCGATGCCATATACACGTCCCCTGATAGGGGACGTAACAGGGATTAAACTGATAAGAATAGAACTACTTAACACACCACTCAAATCTGGTGGCACATTAGATTGCACGCGCAGTGCCCCAAATTTGAAGTAGGAGGACCGACCAAGCATCTTTTTCCATCTCCCAGTTCCTAAAATCGATGCCATATACACGTCCCCTGATAGGGGACATAACAGGGATTAAACTGATAAGAATAGAACTACTTAACACACCACTCCTATCTGGTGGCACATTAGATTGCACGCGCAGTGCCCCAAATTTGAAGTAGGAGGACCGACCAAGAATCTTTTTCCATCTCCCAGTTCCTAAAATCGATGCCATATACACATCCCCTGATAGGGGACATAACAGGGATTAAACTGATAAGAATAGAACTACTTAACACACAACTCCTATCTGGTGGCACATTAGATTGCACGCGCAGTGCCCCAAATTTGAAGTAGGAGGACCGACCAAGCATCTTTTTCCATCTCCCGGTTCCTAAAATCGATGCCATATACACGTCCCCTGATAGGGGACGTAACATTGATTAAACTGTTAGGAATAGTACTACTTAACACACCTTATAATAACGCAGAGAGAGGAAGCGCAGAGAGAGGAGTCTGAAGAAGAGGAGTCAGAGGAGGAAGGTGGCTTTGAGGAGGTGGAAGACCAAATACAGCAGGCGTCCCAGGGGGCTTGTTGTCACCTTTCGGGGACCCTTGGTATTGTACGTGGCTGGGTGGAGTAAAGACCTTCAATGACATCAGTGAGGACAAGGCTAGCTTGGTATCCAACCTTGTGCAAATGGGGAGTTTGCGGTTGTGCAAATTGACTGTTTGCGGTGCTTTAAAGAGACAGTCTAGGCCAAAATAAACTTTCATGATTCAGATAGAGCATCTAATTTTAAACAATTTTCCAATTTACTTTTATCACCAATTTTGCTTTGTTCTCTTGGTATTCTTAGTTGAAAGCTTAACCTAGGCGGTTAATATGCTAATTTCTTAGACCTTGAAGCCCACCTCTTTCAGATTGCATTTTAACAGTTTTTCACCACTAGAGGGTGTTAGTTCACGCATTTCATATAGATAACACTGTGCTCGTGCATGAGAAGTTATCTGGGAGCAGGCACTGATTGGCTAGACTGCAAGTCTGTCAAAAGAATTGAAAAAAGGGGCAGTTTGCAGAGGCTTAGATACAAGATAATCACAGAGGTTAAAAGTATATTATTATAAATGTGTTAGTTATGCAAAACTGGGAAATGGGTAATAAAGGGATTATCTATCTTTTAAAACAATAAAAATTCTGGTGTAGACTGTCCCTTTAAACGGGGAGTTTGGTCTGTCACTGTGAAGCGGGCGTAACCCTTACACTACCTGATCGATACAACATCCTACCTGATGTTTTAAAGCACGTTATTCCAAACAATTTTGGAATGTTAGGTGATTTATGCCCTTTATGGCTTAAAACCAGACTCTGCATCAACTATGTAATTTTCCATGGGAGTTTTGCCATGGATCCCCCTCCGGCATGCCACAGTCCAGGTGTTAGTCCCCTTGAAACAACTTTTCCATCACTATTGTGGCCAGAAAGAGTCCCTGTGGGTTTTAAAATTTGCCTGCCCATTGAAGTCAATGGCGGTTCGCCCGGTTCGCCCATTCGCGAACTTTTGCGGAAGTTCGTGTTCGCCATTCACGAACCCAAATTTTTATGTTTGCGACATCACTATATATATATATATATATATATATATATATATATATATATATATATATATATATATATGAAAAAGGAGATTTAATATGAATATGTTCATCACAACTACTCATATGTGGGTGCAGGAATATCTCTTGGAGGCAGGAATATAAAGCTCTTACTCTATGCTGATGATCTTTTACAATTTATTAAAGTGATGGTAAACTCTCCCCTTTTTAAAATCAGATCTGGAATGTTAGTAATATTTTAGATGGCGTTTCATTCATCAGTTGTAATGAAGATGCAGCATAACTTACTTTTTAATATAGATATAAAATTAAAGTACCCCGCGCTCCACTGCCCACTTCAAAAGCAAATTTTTCTGAGAGCTAATGGTTTGAATTGTTCTCCTGTCAACGCTCTCCCCATATGGCACTTTTGCTAGAGTGCTGATTGGATAACAATTCACACCGTTAGTTCACAGAAAAATTGACTGTTGAAGTGGGCGGAAGAGTGCGGGATATTTGAATTTTATATCTATATTAAAAAGTAAGTTTATACAACTGATGAATAAAACTTAATCTAAAACATTACTGACATTCTGGGTCTGATTTTAAAATTGGTAAAGTTTACCATAACTTTAATGATGCCAGAAAGAATATTCTGATTACCCTAAAAATTATTAAAAAAAAAAAAAAAAGACATATAGAAGAACCTTTTTAGGAGGTCAAGAACTGTCTAACCAATCCTAAAAATTGGTTTGGAATTAATTATCTGGATCGTATTAGCAAGATTGCACATGATCTAAATAGATGGTCTAGATTACACTTATCTTTGACAGCTAAGGTAAATTTAATAAAAATTATTATCTTTAAAAAAATGTTATAACTAATGCAAAATCTACCTCTTCCTTTTGGAAAAAAAATTAAAGCAATTTAATAAATTATCTAAGATCTTAATACAATTAAGATCTTTTGGTGACCTTGCGTTGCCCAGTATTCAGATTTATAATTGGATATGTTAAGGTAAAAAAGCAATTCATTGGATTGTGGAATCAAGCTATGCAACCTATCTGAAAGTTGAAAAAACTTAGAGCATATGTATTAATATATATATTTATCAATGTTTTGTCATAGGAAGTAATGGTGTCAAAACTTTTGATTCATTCGAACAAATGTTCAATTTATTGAACAGTGGCTTTTATGTCTATTTGCAGGTTACACGCTGCCTTTAATGGTCTAGTTTTAAATAAAGAATGGTCTAAGTTGATATGGAGCCAGAGTTAACTGTATTTCTTATTGTATAAAGCTGTATTGTCAATGCAAATACAAGATTTACAGGCCCATTTATCAAAGGGCTTGCGGACCTGATCCGACACTGCTGATCAGGTCCGCAAGACCTCGCTAAATGCGGAGAGCAATACGCTCTCCGCATTTAACATTGCACCAGCAGCTCACAAGAGCTGCTGGTGCAACGCCGCCCCCTGCTGACTCGCGGCCAATCGGCCGCCAGCAGGGAGCTGTCAATCATCCCGATCGCATTCGATCGGGTTGATGTCCGGCGATTCCTGTCCGTCTGCTCAGAGCAGGCGGACAGGGTTATGGAGCAGCGGTCTTTAGACCGCTGCTTCATAAGTTGTGTTTCTGGTGAGTCTGAAGACTCGCCAGAAACACGGCCCTTCAAGCTCCGTACGGAGCTTGATAAATGGGCCTGCTAGTCTCTAAATGGCAACATGATTTTTATTTTATTAATGTAAGAACAATTCTATAAAGCTTAGCGTAGACAAGACAATGATAAAGACAACCTGATGTGTCACATTTTAAATTAAAGAATAAAATGTATCTTTTGCCAGCTGTGAAAAATAAATATTATGTACAATGCCCACAAGGATGTTACACTGTGGTTTTGTTGGAACAGATTTGATACATTTTTTTGGAATTGTTATAAAATTAAAATATTTTGGAATAAAGTAAATTCTAGTTAAACAAATTTCAAAGACATAAAAGCCCTTTACCAAAGTATCATATATTTTATGTTTGAAAAGGTGAATAGACTTGATCATGAGAAATTGATATACTGCAATTTCATGTGGCTGACATCTAATTCTCAAGACTTGGAAATCAAAGAAAGAACCAAGTATAGATGAAATAATAAAGAAAACGCATCAACAAGCAGTTAATGAACTATTGGATACATCTATTCACAATGAAAAAAGTATTAAAAAATATTTTACATATATTAACCCCTTTGTTACCATAAATTTCAGAAGAAAACGTACCTAAAATACCGGAGAATGTTTCACATTTTTGCTATAGCTCCATTACAGAAATAGCTCCAAACAGAAATAGAGCCTTGTTATTTTTTTTTTATTTACCTATAAAAAAAAATATATATTTTTTTACACCTTCACTGCCTTATGACGTTCTATGCCATCCTAACTGCACCTGGCTTTAAAGCCCTTAGGGCGCCATAGAATGTTATAGCCATTTGGGATAATAAAGCCAAATGCTCTTCCTAATTGGGATCACGAGCAGGAGGGCATGCCTAGTGTCAAAGTCACTCCCCCCTAACCTGATCCCATCATTGAAATACATTTTTTACTTATTTATTTACATTGAAACTTTGTTCTGATGTATAAAAATAAATAGAGATGGGAGGGGGTTAAGTAGACAACCCAAGGTATTGATCTAGGACAATTTTGAATGCAGCAATCACCCTATTGTTATAAAAGGCGTCAGACCTTTTCCGTAGTGCAGCGCCCATCCTTCCCTCTCCCTTTTCTCATAGGGTCCCTGCCACTTCCTCGTCCCTCTGCTGCCCACCCCCCTTCTCACCAACACTTTCCGCTAGCACCAATGGAGACAGTAACAGACAGACTGTCACTGTCTTTAACAATGTGGAAATTTGCCTTTTTTAAATCTGAATATAAGGCTAATGCAATTGTGGTGAATACCTACTTACATATGTTTTTTTAGAACATTGCCAATAAAAGTTGAAGATTGTACCTTGGTCGGGGGGGGGGGGGGGTAAGGAAAGGTTTACTCCCTTTTTTTTTTTTTACTTCTCATTATTGGTTTTAGAATTATAGGAGGTCAGGGAGAGGACCTATCTATTATTTATCAGAAAATAGTTATATAATTGCTGGGTTTTTTTAATTTTATATTTTGATACATGTGAATTAAATCAGGGGTCAAGTCCTACAAGAAAAAGTGTGGAAATTCACCAAGACTTTCACCCCCTCACAATGAATATTGTTTTATACACACACAGTGTATTTATATGTATATAATCTATACACTCTGGTTAATGAAAGCAAATTAAAACCAATGAAGGGCTGAATGGTTGCTTCGGGCCTGATGATGGACACCCAGGGTTACAGTTTTGCATGGCGGGGTGACATTTTTTATTTGTAATTTAGGATTCAACTGATACTGAATACTGAAAAGCCAGACACACACTTTTAAGAACATATGAAAGGGCATTTGTATATAGATGATGTTGAATAATCTAAAACGCTAAGAGTCTTAGTAAAATATTAGGATGTGTTACTCCCTTGCTCTCAGGATGTATAAGGCTCTGTAATGTAAACATCTGATATCATGATCTTGATAAGGTTTGTGTGTGCACTCACTCTGCAGTAAGAAACAATGATAATGTGATTTAAAGTAAAATTATGGACACAAGGCATCTGAGTGTTATTTTCTTTTACCATTAACACGTATACCAAGTAAATGCGAAGCAAGTAACATTGGCAGAGGAAGCAGGAGGCATGAGGGCACAGTAACATTAAAAGCAAAACAGATTATCCTGCACTTTGGGATGAAACTGTTATGGTTGAAGCTGCAGCAAATACATTATTTTGCAAAGGTCAGCATTCTGCAGAGAACCTGGCCTGCTGACCATAAATTGATAGTTATACAGACACCAACATAAACAGATTGCATATATATATATATATATATATATATATAAGGCCACTTCTCTCTGCTTATCCTCCTTGACCTGTCTGCAGCCTTTGACACTGTTGACCACCCTATTCTGCTCCGAACCCTCCAATCCTTCGGCATCTGTGACACAGCTCTCTCGTGGTTCTCTTCCTATCTGACTAATCGTACATTTAGTGTAGCCTTCTCCGGAGCATCCTCTGCCCCATTACCACTTTCTGTTGGGGTACCTCAAGGCTCTGTCCTTGGTCCCCTTCTCTTTTCAATCTACACGTCGTCACTAGGTTCCTTAATAAAGTCCCATGGGTTTCAATACCATTTGTATGCCGATGACACCCAAATCTACCTATCTGCACCAGACCTACTGTCTTTCTCACATCTCATCTTGGATGTCCTCTCACTACCTTAAGCTAAATCTCTCCAAAACTGAACTCCTTATTTTTCCCCCTTCTTCCAATGTCTCCACCCACAAAATTTCTATAACTGTTGATAATTCCATCATTACCCCTAACCCGCACGCCCGATGTCTTGGGGTCACACTTGACTCAGATCTTTCCTTCACTCCTCACATTCAGTCCTTGGCTAAAGCCTGCCGCTTCCACCTTAAAAACATTGCTAAAATTAGACATTTCCTTACACAAGATACAACCAAGATTTTAATCCACTCTCTCATCCTTTCCCGCCTCAACTACTGCAATTCCGTCCTCTCTGGTCTACCTAGCTGCCGCATAGCTCCTTTACAATCCATTATGAATGCCTCTGCCAGGCTCATCTTCCTTACTCGTCACTCTTCATCTGCTGCACCTCTCTGCCAATCCCTTCACTGGCTTCCTCTTGCCTCTAGGATTAAACATAAAATCCTCACCCTGACATATAATGCTCTCAACTAAACTGCTCCCCCCTACATCTCAGAACTTGTCTCTAGATACTCTCCCTCCCGTCCCCTTCGATCAGCTCAGGATCTCCTCCTCTCCTCCTCTCTTGTTACTTCCTCACATTCACGTTTACAGGACTTCTCCAGACTGACCCCCATCTTGTGGAATTCCCTGCCTCGCTCCATAAGACTCTCCCCTAGATTTAACAGCTTCAAGCACTCCCTAAAAACTCTACTATTCAGGGATGCATACAACCAACACTAACCTTTCCTAACGCTATTGCTTTCCCCTTGAACCTCTTAGATTGTAAGCCTATGGGCCCAGCTGTTTACAGATCGCTTCATAAGAGCCGACTACAACAGTGAAACTCTCGGCAGGGCCCTCTACCCACTTGACCCCTACAAAAGCTATCCTGTACACCGACTATGTTTACAGTGCTGCGGAATCTGTTGGCGCTCTACAAATACCTGATAATAATAATAATACTATTGGTGTATAAAATAAAGTAATTGGGCTTATCCTACTACAAGATGTTTTACAAACACTTTTAATTGCAAGGACTATTTTACTTTCCAGACAGAAAGCAGGAAACTGGAAGGACGTGACTCTTCCCTGCTTGATGAGCACATTATCTTTGGTGAAACACTAAACTTTTTTTAAAACAACTTTAAAATAACTAAACTAGATATGCATTAACACCTGTTGTTTAATGTCAATATCCATGCTGTAGATACTTTGTTTTTAACTCACATGGTGCATGGCCCGCTTAGTTTCAGTTCCTCACACCCTCCTTCCTCCCCTCTCCTTCCTTTTCAGGGTGGGCTGACATCTCTGTGTCTGACAGCAACTCCAGAATCCTCTTCTGTCACAGGGTTTCACCCATTTAATGTACACTAGTTCTATTTCTGCTGAGGGCTAAATAACCCCAGAGTAAGCCATACAGAAATGTAAGCACCATGTGGGGTGATCACACAGCAGGACCACTTGTGTACTTAGTGTATTTTACGAAGTGTTACTGCCCATTACTGGAGGATCTCACTATCCCTCACTATCCCTCTAACCAGAATGTGTTCCAGCTCCTCCCACCAGCAGCTGCTGTGTTTATTGAAGTGTTTCTGTTTTTAGTCCAGGGGGAACTTAGTTCCTCCTTCAAAAATAGTGCAGAAACTATGTTCCCATGTGTTTCCGCTGGACTTGACCCCTGAATTAAATGGAAGTAAACCTTATTTAAGAATGCTGCTACTTTAACATCTCAACCACCTAAAGTGTGGCAGATTTCAATAATCCTGATCCAATAAGGATGACTGACAGCCCCTGCTTGCACGAAATTGGCAGAGAGCAAGCAAAGGACGGCATTGCAAAAGCGCTGAGCTGCCATTCAGACAAGCTTCACTATAGCGAACCTCATCCGCCCAATACATAAAAAATAGATATCAAACTCAGAAATCAGCAACAAGTTTATATGTTATCATATGTAATACTTACTGTTCTCTCACATTAAAATTGCTAACATGTAATTTAAAAATAGTTAATTACTTTACAGCACTACATGTTTTCAAAAGTACAGTAAAATACTAAATTATCTATTTAATATCTCATGACCTCTCAATATACAATGTAATTTAAAATTTCACAATGCAACTTTACAACTAAAACGATGCAAGTTTTTAATAAAATAAAAAAGTTTAAAATAAGGTTTTTACCTAAAACATAAAAATTCAAATGCTTATTGATCCCGGGCAGCGCTTACTACCAGCGCCGGTGTTCTGTTAAGGGACCGAACTTTTCAAAAGAGCGAACCACGTCACTTCCTGTGACGTTACATCAGCTGTTGTACACATTTTGGCCCTAATGCGCATGCGTGCCAGCGTCATCACATACCTGGCCGCATACGTCACTGTGAAACTATTTAGACTTGTGAAATTCAGAAGCCTTTCTATAGCGCATGAGCGGGATTTTCTCTCACAAATGGGGGGGGGGGGGTTTATGGAACGCTGTTTATTCGTCCCTGCATGACAAACAGCCACTCGGCTATCGCCACTGCTTCTGTTGGAAGAACCATTTACTTTAGTAGAAAGTCTGGTCACGTTGTCATTGCTTTACCAACAAAAATATAATTTTGTAATGTCGTATTTTAAAGTAAACATAAAGTGAAGTGCTTTGAATGCACGCCTTCTTGTTTGTATGCGTTTGAGGTTATAGGTTATTTTATATTTTTGTTTCATCCACACCCAAATAAAATGTTCTATGTGTTTTAATATTTTTAAATAAGTATACATTTTCCTATCCTTACTTTTTTATCGGTTTTACACCATAATTTACATATATTGTTGAATAAACAGCGTTCCATAAACCCCCCCCATTTGTGATAGAAATTCCCACGCATGCGCTATAGAAAGGCTTCTGAATTTCACAATTCTAAATAGTTTCCCAGTGACGTATGCGGCCAGGTATGTGATGGCGCTGGCACGCATGTGCATTAGGGCCATAATGTGTACAACAGCTGATGTAACGTCACAGGAAGTGACGTGGTTCGCTCTTTTGAAAAGTTCGGTCCCTTAATAGAACACCGGCACATAGGGAGTGGTGATGACGTTGCGGTGTGTATACGTCACCAGTTAGGGAGCTTTGACAAAACGCTCCCATTGCAACGTCCCACATCACCACGCATTGGACAGAATAGTAGCCATGCGCAAAGGGATCTGCATAGTAGAGACACTTTTAAATGCATGCAATATTTCTAATACCTTTTAAGTATTATAAATATTGCATGCAAATAGAAACATCTCATATGAATTATATATTGTAATCCATTATCGTGCAGTAGATCGCTTTGCACATGCGAATGTTTATTAGTAGCTCCCTTACTTGTTAAAGTGTTATTAAATTTACAACACTTATTTATATAAATATATATATATAAATAATTGTAAATGTAATAGTACTTTCACAAATTGTGATAATAAATAATGCAGATATGATTAACTTTTACATTATTGTAAACATGGCAGCCTCCACGAGCAACACGTGTGTATATAAATATACTGTATGTATAGTGTTGCTCGTGGAGGTGTTTACATTACAAGAGTCTGAGCTTTCAGCGTTGAAAAGTCCCAGCTTTACCAGCACGCTGGAAGTGGAAACGCTGGGACTTACGTCATCAGAGCTCTGCCTCTGAGGGAACGCCCAGCACCTCACTGTCAAGTGTTCACAGAACCTTGCAGAACGCGGCTTGTCATTTGGGCTTAGATATCACGTGATGAGTACGGCCAATGGGGGAAGAGCAATTGATTAATTGTCAGTGTGGTAGTGACTGAATTGTGAATTATCATGTCCTGTTTCAGACTTCTGTTTGTTCTGCGGTTAGTTTGAAGTACTGTTTTCGTGATTTCACACCGTAATCGCCTGACTGTTCGGTGTAAATAAAAGTTGAGAATCGATTTGCTGAGGCTGTCATGATAAATTACTTTCTTTACAGTTAAACACTTCTTATACGTAGATCTTTTTATTTTACTATAAAACAAGTGTTCAATTATAAGTAGATGTACTTTTGAAGTGGTATAACGTGTTCTGTACTAATTACAAGTATATCATTCAAATAGCTTTGGAAATGAATGTTGTAGCATTTTCATTACGTAGCATACTGTATATGTATTTACACATCCACACAATTATAATAGCCGATAATCATATGCATGTTTATTAGCATCCATCTGTACTAACACGCAGGTTACAAACACTGTCACAGCTCTGTCAACACTTGTTACCCCCCCCCCTCCTTATACAGCAGCTAGACTGAAAGTAGTGCATGACTCAGTGCCCCTCTACATCTATTTATAGGTTGCCAGAAACAAAAAATATTCAACAAGCGAATAAAAAGCCCACATAGGGTAGCATTTGATGTTTCGCTTAACGCATCCACAAATATAAATTAGAACAAATGATTATGTGCGTGAAATACAGCAAGGAAAGTCCTCTTACTACACCGCCTCACTCAAAGATGAATGACTATGAACTTGTCAGTTTATGCGAAAAAAGCTGCAGGTTCTTTTACAAGAGTATTCTTATAGCTACCTTTAAAAATACAGTATATATAAAATATATTTTAAGTAAAAACGTATCTAATTGTTATCAGCATTGTACACCTTTAAAGCCTATACGGATTTTTGTTGCAGATAAATCATTGTATACGTATTTCTGACTGACCCCAATATCAGAAATACTGTTTGCAAAAAAAAAGTTCTTCGGTAATGCAGGGTTTATATATTTTGTTAAAATGAACCAAGAGAGAGAGAGAGAGAGAGAAAAAAGAAGCAGCCTCCAATCAGAAATGACTTTCTCGTTTACTAATCACAGACCCACTTGCCCATCCAATCTGCTGCTGGAGGGGAGGAGAGAAACTGAAGAATGGAGGAAGGTGGCTTCAGTGAGGGATCAGACTGACATCCAGGCTGCCCTGCCTCCATAGAAATCTCTCTTTTTTTCTGTGGTGACAGTGGGAGGAGTAAACTATAAAGAGCTGTTTTATCAAAGAGAAAAGAAACACCCATTTTGGCTTATCCATAGCAGTTGGTGAACATCATGGCAGAGCAGCCAGTGTGTGCAGCTCAGGTAAACAGCTGCCCTAGCAGTCAGAGCAACAGCTGCAGCGGTGGAGGAAGTGTGAGCAGCACCAGTGTCCCGGTACTCTTCTGCTTCTCAGTGTTCGCACGCCCCTCATCTGTGCCGCACGGTTCCTGTTATGAGATTCTGATCCAGAAGTTCCTTAGCCTGTATGGAGATCAGATAGATATGCACCGCAAGTTTGTTGTGCAGCTCTATGCGGAGGAGTGGGGCCAATACATTGACCTGCCCAAGGGCTTTCTTGTCAGTGAAAGGTGCAAAGTCAGACTGGTGCCCCTGCAGATACAGGTGAGTGCAGAAATGTGAGCTCAATACATAAGATGCACATAATTACTTTACAGACGTCTATTCAAGTTTATCTCGAAACCCCCCAAATTTTTTTTTGTATCCTTGTATTGCACTAATAACAAGAAAGCTCCCCAAAAGATGTTTTGAATTCAGAAATAAACATGGCTTACTTTTTTATTAGCTGTATAATAATACACAGTAAGTGGCTATTTATATATCCCATATAAGCAACTTGTTGCATTTCTGGATGCTGTTTTAATGCTATTTACCAACATTTGGCATTTTTTAGGATTCAGACTAAATTGAGATGCACCTCAGAGTTATTATACCTAATCAAATGCACCAGATATATAGATTACCTGGAAATAACCCAGCTTGTTTCCTTGGTAGCACTTATGTACCAATGATTAATGCTGCTTCAGCTGCTGCCTGATGATAGAAAATTATTCTCTCCTGCCCTGAATAATTCTCAAAGGATATCTCCAGAATTTGATTAGACAGGATAAAGCTGATATCTACCAAGTACAGGTAGTAAAAGCTGTCAGTAATATCCTTAAATGAATATAGTGGAACACCTGTTTGCTGTGTGCAATGATACACAATATCTTTTAAAGTATCCATTCTGAAACTTTTAATATTTATATTTTGTACAATGGGTTCTGCTATACAAAAAATGTAATTAAGCTGATAACAATGGAAATATATACATCTGTTACACTCTTTAAAGTTTCACTCATTTAACATCTCTAGGATAC
The DNA here is from genome assembly GCF_027579735.1 of Bombina bombina. Taxonomy (NCBI): domain Eukaryota; kingdom Metazoa; phylum Chordata; class Amphibia; order Anura; family Bombinatoridae; genus Bombina; species Bombina bombina. Next base: position 313,308,521 of record NC_069500.1, read on the forward strand.
TTCCTACTTTAGTGACTATACAGATCAATTGTCTGCCTGCTGCTGTGCGTGTTCATATATAAAATATTATAACAAATATTTATTCACCAGTCTTGTGTATCACTGCTTCTAATCAAAAACTTTGTAACATATGTAAATGTATTTAAATGTCTTTACAAGACTATTTAGGGTATAATGTACATGCTATTTGCATTTATTTAGCTTCAAGTTTCCCTTTCTTTTTAAATATTTTTTTATATATATATATATATTGTTCAAAGAGAGCACTCTCACTTCCAAACTTTAAATGCCAGGGTGCAAGCAGGTGCGTATATATAAATGAAAGAAAGCACTCTCTGGTCTTTAAAGTGAATATTTATTAAATCAAGCGAGACGTTTCGGGGACACCCTCTGAGGAAAGGGAAGTGTCCCCCCGAAACGTCACGCTTGATTTATTAAATATTCACTTTAAAGACCAGAGAGTGCTTTCTTTCATATATATATATATATATATATATATATATATATATATATATATATATATATATATATATATATATATATATATATATATATATATATATCTGTAACAGCTCACAGTGTGGAAGATGCTTGTGCAGTTGACACATATAATTAATTCATTTTCTATGTTAGCTTCATCACAAAACAAACAAACAAATATCCCTCTAGGAATATCAATCATATTATCATTCTTTTAAAGCGTATTACTGTTTCCACCATCTGCTAAAATGAATAATATTATTATGGGATTAATATTTATTATCTATATATCTTCAGAGTAAAGGATGCACTCACCAGGAATTTTCACAATCGTCACCTTTTATTCATTTAATGTTTCAGGGTTTTATCCCCTTCATCAGACACCAAAAAATGACAACACCTTGGTGTCTGACGAAGGTGATAAAACCCTGAAACATTAAATGAATAAAAGGTAACGATTGTGAAAATTTGTGGTGAGTGCATCCTTTACTCTGAAGATTATCTGATGATTGGAAGCACCCTGGGTGGTTATTTGGACCATGAGTGCTGGCCTCTAGATCTATCTATATCATCACAATTTCTTATGTTACTCTGTTGCAAATTCTTTAAACCATTAGAACATTCTCCATTGTATGTTGGAATGAGTTTATCTTACAATAATATTTTAATTACTGCTAATTTTCCAAGTGAATATAGGCCATTTTATATATTTTATGAGTGTTAATATTTGCATTTTTTGCTTGAAAATTATTTTGAACACACTTACAAATATAATTTAGATAACCGATTGCCATGATTTTGAATTTGCTTATTTCTATGCATCTACTTGTCTGAAAATGAAACTTTTATTTTGCAGCTGAGTGCTGTAAATATGGAAATCTTTAGCTTTTTATGTGTTCAGTATAAATTACTAGGTCTGGTTTTTACAGAAGTTTTTGGTTTCCATTATAAGGTGATACTAGAACTGGAAATTGTAACATAAATGATACCGTATGTAAATATCAGCTATTGTCTAAGTATTTGTTCTAAAGGTTGTGGCTGAAATAGAGAGATCACTTTTATTGTAACATTTCTATAATTGCTTGATTATTATATTTATTATGTTATTGTTATTTACTGTTGTATTATAAACCTAATGACATCTTTTTAGATCATCCATTACTGATCAAATTGCATCCAAAGTTTGTGTCTTTGGTTGTGTTTTTTTTTTTTCTTTGTGTGAATATGGTGGTTTATGATGCTGGCTAAGGACATATCTTAGATTGTTTCACAACTCTTCAACTTTAAAGGGACAGTCTTGTCAAAAATAAACTTTCATGATTCAGATAGGGCATGCAATTTTAAATAACTTTTCAATTTACTTTTGTCATCAAATTTGCTTTGTTCCCTTGGTGATATTTTTGAAAAGCTAAACCTAGGTAGGCTCAAACGGATTTCTAAACCGTTGAAAACCGCCTCTTAGCTCAGAGCATTTGGAAAGTTTTCCACAGTTAGACGGTGCTAGTTCATGTGTTTCATATAGATACAATTGTGCTCACTCCTGTGGAGTTATTTAGGAGTCTGCACTGATTGACTAAACTGCATGTCTGTCAAAAGCACTGAGATAAGGGGGCAGTCTGCAGAAGCTTAGATACAAGGTAATCACAGAGGTAAAACATATAAATATAACTGTGTTGGTTATGCAAAACAGAGGAATGGGCAATACAGGGATTATCTATCTTTAAAAAAAATAAAAAATCTGGTGTAGACTGTCCCTTTAATCACTATTATTAAATAGTTGTTGCATTTCAACTAGAACATTAATGCATTTGACCTATTTTTGGCTTAATGTTTGCTCTGTGTTGCAGACCTCTCTAGTGAGACTTTAACTATGTTACATGTTAGACAAAAATCCTGTGTGAGCTCTACAAAATAACAAAAAATCTTTATTGCAGAAACATAATAAAATATCACACATTCACAGGATACAGGTGGCAACCAGAAGTACGGATCTTACACGTTTCAGCAAAGTCGTGCAATAATCATAGATCTGATTGTATACTTGGTATGCTGATATTTAATTGAAATATATTTTTATTAATCACACTCTTCCAACAATGACATCAAAAAAGCGAAAGAGAAAATACAGACTTTCAATCATTAGAAAACATCAGATCTTGGGGAACTAAGTCACATTTCAAAGAGGAATGTCCTTCAATAGAGTTTCTGATTCCAACAAGTTTCTTTTTTACTTGAGGTTTGTTCCAATGAGAATAGTCCCCCTCACTTTGTACGTTCTGCATTACATTTTCAGGCAAGAGTGTGTTATTTAGATATAAACACATGGTCCCTCAAACATTTTCTAAACAATGCCCATCATGTATTATCTATCTGGGGAACATGTAGTATGTAGGAGGCATGATCTTCAAAGATTCTCAGCCTCCTTAACAATAACTCAAAACTAAAACTATGTAAACATGAAAAACAATAATCAATGCACGAATCAAACTTATACCTTAATATTTAAGCGTAGTATTTTGTGTTTTTAACATATCAAAGAGTTGGTTTCTCATCTTATCTTGCTCCCAAAGGTAGTAACTAATTCCATTCCTCACCTCCTCTTCTCTTCCCTCACACCCTGTCTCTCTCCCCTCTCTATTCCATCTCCCCCTCAGTTACCCTAGAAGTCAGATTATTATCCCCCTCCAGCATCCAATAAAACCAGACTTTCTGAAATTGGGCCTCCGTATCTTGGATCTGTGCAGCAGATTCATACATTGAGTATACCAACTTAATTCTAGCTATCACTTCTGACCACGACGGTACCTCCGTCTTCCAGTATTTAGCGATCACTATTCTAGTCGTGGTGCACAGTATTCTAATAAACGTGTTAATGTATTTGTTCAAACTAGGGATACGTTCATGCAATAAAGCCTGAGCCGGGGTGAGATCAATTCGTTCGCCCAACACTTTTCCCAGTAGGGAAGACAATTCTTGCCATACTCTACGTACCTTGGGGCATCCCCACCACATGTGTAGATATGAACCTACCTCTTTGCACCCTCTGTAGCAAAATTTAGAGCTCTCTTTTCCCATATGGGCTGTCTTAGTTGGGGTAAGGTACCATCTGAAAGATGTTTTTAATACATTTTCTCTTAGATCGGCACTAATGAGGCCCTTACAGGTTTGGTGCAATGTTTCTTGCCATTTGTCTCTTTCTAACTCTTTATCTATATCTGCTTCCCATTTTGTCATTAATGTTGTCTTAGAGTCACTTTTAGAGTCTTGGATTGAAATGTATAGCCTAGAAATTGCCCTCTTAGGTCGAGCAGTTGCTGTGCAAAGGTGTTCAAGCTCAGTTTGTCTAATGTGTGTCGGGGATTTATCTATGTATGTACGTACGGCTGATACTACTTGGAGGTATAAGAACCATGGTAGTGGAAGAGGTTCAAGTTTCTGTTGGAGCTGTGTAAAGGTCAGCAAATTGCCCTGGGAGTACATGTCAGCTACCCTATATAACCCCTTATTTTCCCATTTTTTGATGTGAAATTTAAATTCTTCGTTAACAATGAATTTCAAGGGCCGAATCTTTGTGTGTGAGGGAAGAATTCCCTCCCTGGTCCGTGTGGGTGGCCACTGTCGTCTAGAGAGTAATGTGATCTTATTCTGGTATGTGGGATGCCCATCAGTCAGTTTTTTAGACCAAAGAATGCCATCTGGAGTCTCCTGTCCCACCATCTCTGCTTCTAAGAGAGGCCATATTACATCTTCCTGTCTCCTACTCAAGAGGGAATCCTGGGCCAGTCTTGCCGCTCTATAGTAATCAAGTAGGTTAGGGACCCCTATCCCTCCCAGTTGCCTATGTCTGTTTAAGATAGTGTGAGGAATTCTCGGGTGCTTACTGTCTCTTAGGAAGCTATGTATGTCCCTCTGAAGGCTAGCAATGTCTGTAGTGTTAATCCTGATCGGGAGCACCCTAAATAAGTATAATATTCTAGGTAGAGTCGTCATTTTTATCGCGGATAGTCTCCCATACCAAGAAAAACCCATTTTCTTCCATTTTCCCAAATCAGATCTAATCGCTTTAAGTAAAGGGGTATAGTTTGCTTCATATAGCTTCGAGGAATGTGACACCAACTTTATGCCTAAATATTTCAACCCGTCTAGAGCCCAATTAAAATCAAAGTTTGCTTCTATCAGTTTGATAGTATGCTTAGGAATAGAAAGGGGTAGCGCCTCACACTTATCTATATTTATTTTATATCCCGATATTTTAGAAAACTGCTGTATTGTTTGATATACATATGGTAATGAATGCAGAGGCTTAGAGATAGTCAGCAACACATCGTCCGCAAATAAGGTAATTTTATGGTGGAATCTTCCAATCTCTAGGCCAAATATGTCAGGACAATTGCGTATATACGCCGCCAATGGTTCAATGCATATGGCAAAGATCAGAGGTGAGAGTGGGCAACCTTGTCTGGTGCCATTGAGTATAGGGAAGGTTTCTGATTGGTGTCCTATCGCCCGAACAAATGCTGTAGGCTTTGAGTATAACCCCTGAACCGCCTTCATGAAGTTGCCTTCAAATCCCATGTGTGACAAAAGACTCAGCATGTATTTCCAGTCAACCCTGTCAAATGCCTTCTCCGCATCCAATGATAGGACCAGAGAAGGCACTTTTCTGTCTCGCAATAGGTCTATTATCGATACCATTCTACGGATATTGTCCGGGGCTTCCCTATCCTTAATGAATCCCACTTGGTCAGGGTGGATTATACTTGGTAGAATATGTTTGAGTCGGTTGGCCAGGATTTTTGTCACAATCTTAACATCTTGATTGATAAGGGAGATGGGCCTATAGCTGCTACATAAATTAGGGTTTTTCCCCTGTTTTGGTATTACCACAATTTTGGCTCTAAGGAGTTCTTCTGGTATCGGTTTCCCTTCCATGATATGATTTGCAAATGTTATCAAGTGTGGCACCAGGACTTCCCTAAACGCCTTATAGTACTCCCCCGGGAATCCATCAGGTCCCGGGGCCTTGCCAGGTCTAAGGTCTTTTATAGCCGTTATCACCTCAGCTCTTGTGATCTCAGCATTAAGATTAATTCTGTCTCCTTCAGTTATCACTGGCAAGCCTGCCTTATCCATAAAGGAGTTAAAAGCCTCCTTCGTTTCTGGGTTATGCTGCACTTTCGTGCCATCATATAATGTCTGATAAAATTTGGCAAACGTATCAACAATGTCCTGTGGATGAGTCGTGATCTGGCCTGTCGGTGTCTGAATGCATGGTATAGAAAGGGATTGGTAATTGTCTCTAAGTTTTTTTGCTAAGTATTTGTCAGGTTTGTTGGCAAAGATAAAGTAGTTCGTCTTTAGTCTATGTACAGCTTTCATGGAGTGTCCATTCAACATAGATTGTAGAGTTTGCTTTTTTTCAAGTAGCTTGGTGAGTGTGACTCCAGAGTGGTTTGATTTGTGTAGTTTTTCTAATATGGCAATTTCTGTGTTCAGTTGATTAATAAGATCGTTGTACTTCTTATTATGTAATGCCTTTTCTTTAATTAGAACCCCTCTGATCACCGCCTTATGGGCCGCCCAGGGTATAGCTGTGTTTTCTGTAGACCCAACATTAATTTTCCAATATTCTTGTAGGCTTTGTAAAATCTTGCTCTTAACGGGCGGGTGTTTAGTGCTAGACACATCGTATGTCCATGTCCTAGTTCTCTTAGGATCCGCTAAGTCTCCTAGAGTAAGCGCTGTCAGAGAGTGATCTGACCAGACACATGGGTGAATATCTAATGAATGTATTGCTGGTTGCAGTATCTGGCTAGTAAATACGTAGTCTATTTTTGAATAGCTGTCGTGTGGTGCTGAATAAAATGTAGTGTCTCCTAGCCCACCATGTTGTGTTTGCCATGTGTCCTGTAGTGTGTGTTGAGCTAAGGCGTCTAGAATGTTCTTAGCAATACTCTTTTGTCTCTGCTTTTTCTTAGACTGTTGGGAAATTGTTTGCTTAGTCAGTGATTGTAGGTCAATGTTAAAATCCCCCGCCAATATTATTCTTAGTCTAGACCAGTTAGTTAGCAAATTCGAAATAACAGTGAAAAATTTATCTTGTTGTTCATTTGGGGCGTATATATTGCATAAAAGAATCTCTACACCTCCCAAACATCCAAACACTAAGAGGTATCTACCCTCCTTATCAGATATAGTCTCTCTATGGATAAAGGGTATTGAGGAGTGTATAAGGATAGAGACCCCTCTCTTTTTGGAATCCAAGGCAGAGTGATACTGCTTTGAGTAATCTCTTGCCCAGTATTTGGGGATAGTATCTTTTCAGGAAATGAGTCTCCTGAAGAAAAATAACATTAGCTTTAAGTCGTCTATAATGTGACATGGCCGTCCTCCTTTTAACATCGGTGTTTAGTCCTCTCGCATTATGCGAGATCAAAACTATCTTAGGAATGAGCATCATAATTTGTACACCCACACTTCCTCTCAATCCCTCCCTTGGTATCGGGGACCCCTGACAACAGATCTCCCTCCAACAAAAGCTTGTTAGTTTCCCTCCTCCTACTCCGTTTCTCTAATTGTCTCTTCCTTTTCCTATACCTGTGTAGAGCATTTCCGCAAGATGAGCTTAGTAAGGTTATACAACATGGTGTGCATTGTAATATTAGTAATATAAGCAAACAAACATAACAACATAACATTAAAAAACAATTAAACAATTGAGTGTGGATACATCGAAACCTGCACATAAAACCTGCACTGTGCAAGTACGACATGGAATTTCAATTTTACATCATCTGTATTCAATGAAGAGTCCCAGACCCGCCTTGTGAGTCTGAGTGGTAGTCGGCTATTCGGCCGTTTTCAGCAACCCCTAAGTCCGAGGGGAGGCCCCAGAATGCAAGAGAGAGAAAAAATAAAGAGAGAATAGACATTCTCGTCCAAGGCACTCACATATTGTTTGAATGTCTTATGTCTTGGTTTTCTTTTTGTTAGTCACCTTTTTCCATTTTGGTCTTTGAGGTTTCGCCTTCAGTGACAATACAGCAGAAGGGGTAGATTCTGAATCCTCCCCCAAGATGACCGGAGGTTCCAGGTTCAGGGATTTGCAGATTTCTGGGATCTCCTCAGTGGCTTTAATAGTAAGCATTTTACCATTTCGCATCACTTGCAACGCAAAGGGGAAGCCCCATCTGTAGGGGATGTTGTTTTTCCTCAGGAGAAGAGTGAGTGGCTTCAGCGCATATCTTTTCTGTAATGTTTTGATGCAGAGGTCTTGGAAAAATTGGATAATATTGCCCTGGAACTTAAAGGTGGGGTTGTTTCTGGCAGCCAGTAGAATCTTTTCTCTATCAGGGAACCGTAAGAGCTTAACAATAACGTCTCTTGGTGGTTGTTCTGGTTTGGGCTTTGCTTTAAGGGCTCTATGTGCTCTTTCTATTGGGCACTCAGAATCTGTCGGTCCTCCCAGTATAGCATGGAATAATTGCTGGAGATAACTGTGTAGATCTTCTGCTCCGATTGACTCAGGAATACCTTTGAGCCTGATGTTGGAGCGTCTGCTCCGGTTTTCCAGATCTTCAATTTTTTCTTCTAAATCCTGTATGTGTTGGCTGTGTGAGTCAAGAGTTTGGGAGATTGCTGTAATTTCCTCCCCTATTTCCTCTGTGGCTGTTTCTAAGGAGTCTACTCGAGTGCCCAGTTCTAGTATCTCTGTTTTAATGTCCGTAAGACTATTCGTGACTGTAGCTTGGAAGCTATCCATCTTCTCCCACAGTTTCTCAAAATTAGAAGTTATATCTTGTTTGGACACCAGGCCCTGCAAGTCTGCTTTAGTTGCGGGAGTTAGATCTGCAATTTCCTCTTCATTTTCTGAATCCGTGTCTTCCTCATTTTCCACCTGGGCAGCTTCTTGAGTCTTGGAGATCTTAGAGGCTTTGAAAAAGGTGTCTACTGATAAGGATTTTAGATTTTTATCTCCTTTGGTTCCTTTTCTTGTAGCCATAATGTGAGTGTTGATAGATCAGCTATTTTCTACTGCTTTTTATTTTGTGGCTGTTCAGTACCCAGCAGGTTTTTCTAAATGTCCCTTTTCCCTCTTTAGAGAGATTTCAATTCACCTAGATCTCCGCTGGGTATTATTACATGCGCTATCACCACTGCACTCCCTCTGTTTCTCATCAATCCCTACAGATATGATTAATAGATTATGTACGCCTCACCCCTCACAGTTGATGCGAGCATTCCTGCAAATTTGTTTTCTTTTTAGTAGGGATGGGTGAAAGGCGATGACATGACAAGTGATGCAATGATGGGTATAGAATTAGCTATAGTCATCCATGTCAGACTGTCTCAGCGCCGCGTGTCTCAGGCAGCTACATCCTCTTTATTATCTATTTCCAGGTTTTTGCCAGGCACTTTTAGTTGTTAGAGATTATGCCTAACTGTCTTTATCAAATAAAGATCAAAAAGGCTGGTTTTACAATATGTGCCTATCTCTTAGCAGAAATGTATCCCCAAATATCTCACTGAGCTACCACTGTACTGCATAAATACACTGTCCAGTTTCTGTGTGAGCTGCGGTCCCTGTGTGCAGTCTAATGTAGCAGCCTCATTTTTCTGCTGTTCAGTTTCAATGTTCGTCTTGTGCCCTTTCAGTTATAGTGCTGACAGGCTATGTATCTGAAACGGAATTCGGCCAGTATGTATCCCATATAGAGATGTTAGAAATAGAAAGAGCCCCCTTCCCTCCCCTCGGCTCGTCTCTCTGGCTTTTTATTTTGACATTCAAGAGCCGTTTACAGAGCAAAGGGGGCTCCCAATGTAAAGTGAGCTTATTCTCCCCACTCTTTCCTAGGAGGTGTATCTATTCAGGGTACTTTATCAGATGCCGAAGAGGCCTCTACGCTGGGACATTGTGTATGGCTGCCTCTAAAATGGCGTCTTTTCGCGCCACTGGTTATTCCTCTGTGCGGTTCAAACCGCTGTACCTCTCTCCAGCCCAGAAGTCCCTTGGTCCCCAAAATTATGTTGGTAGGAGATGGGGTCTGTATCAGGGTCAGCCTCAATAGTCTCTCACCTTTCCGGGGCACCTCAGTCAAACAGCCGCAGTGGGTCAGCCGAGTTCACTGTTGCGTGTGTCTTCGGAACACTGTAACGGCTCCGGAGCGGAGCCCCGACCCTCCGGAGTCGTGGACCCGCTGCTATCTCTCTGGTGGCTTGTCGATTACAGTTGTAGGTCCCGGAGCAGATATATGGCAGGGCTCTTGGATGTAGGCTAGATGTAGCTGAGCCGCTCTACCCGCCTCACCTCCGCTGCTTCTCAGTTTTCTTTTAAAATTATTCAATCGCCTTAAGTTCGGCCGGCGGAGCAGTGCAGGTCCCAGCTCCTTAGTATATAAAGGAAATAAAGTTCAATAAAAGGTGTTCTGTTGGTCAAAAACACCTAAAATTGTTAACTTCTCCAGGAGCTCCCATAAATTGCTTCCACTTCGTTCGGCAGTAAGCTCCGCCTCCGGTATGCTGATATTTAAAGGGACAGTCTAGTCCAAATTAAACTTTAATGATTCAGATAGGGCATGCCATTTTAAACAACCTTCCAATTTACTTTTATCATCATTGTTTCTCTTGCTATTCTTAGTTGAAAATGAAATCTAGGTAGACTCATATGCTAATTTCTAAGCCCCCTGAATGCATTTGACAGTTTTTCACAGTTAGGGGGCATTCGTTCATGTGTGTCATATAGATAACATTGTGCTTATGCCCATGGAGTTACTTATGAGAGGGCACCTATTTGGCTAAAATGCAAGTCTGTGAAAAGAACTCAAATAAGGGGACAGTCTGCTGAGCCTTAGATACTTTTTTATCTCTGTGATTACCTTGTATTTTAATATAACAGTGTTAGTTATGCAAAACTGGGGAATGGGTAATGAAGGCATTATCTAGCTTCTTTTTAAGCAATTACAATTCTGGAGTAGACTGTCCTTTTATTAAAGACATTATACACTATAATACTATTGAACAATTCTAAATCAACCTATTTGCCAACCAACTATTAACTCTAGTGTTACCTGAATCGTTACTGGATGAGATATATATATATATATATATATATATATATATATATATATATATATATATATATATATATATATATATATATATATATATATATATATATATATATATATATATATATATATATATATATAAAAGATACTCAATCACAAACATTTTAGTAAAATTATAATGTGCTCTTTAACACTAGCACTTCAGCATCCAATACTGAATAAATGGATATACCAAATAAATAAATAAATGCTATAAAAAAGGGCATAAAACTTGTGCTATACAAACTTGCCACTCATCCTAGTTAGCTCACTTCCGGTATCTCCGAAACTGGAAGTGATGTGACTGGACAAAGAAAGGTAAATATTAGACAGTACAATCGATCTAAGTACAATTCCTAAACTTTATGAATATTTTTAGTACCTCCACACACACTCTCTCATCAGATATTTTAGAAGAGATAAGAATTTTTAATATTTAATACGTTTTTCTATCTGTTTACGTTTTTTACCCATAATACTTACAAACAGGAAGTAGGCGGCCCTAAAAAGCCGTTTTTTGGCACCCAAACATACCTCTAAAGCTTACCCTATATAAGGCTAGTTGATGCCACATAAATTTATTATCTTGAAAAAGGCCTGTATAGGCCGAAATGCGTCGATAATTGGTAAGCACATTTCTGATACTCTTCATTTATCCTGTACATTCTACACTATGTTTTTTAATTTTTTTATAGGACATTTCACTACAAGGATACAGAAAAACCACTAGGAATCCACTGGAAGTTTTTTGTACACTATTTTTAAGCTGTTTTTACACACTTTGTGTTTCTATACACTTTTGGATTTGCTATTTTTGCGTTTTTAATTTATATATTTTTTATATTTTTTCACCGCACCAATTTTTTCACTGTTTCACTTTATCACATCAGCTGTTATTTGGATCAAGTGTGCTATATTTGACATTTGGAAACACCTTTTTCTGGACACTTTCTACTGGATAATACTAGTACTGGACATTATTTTATTATTATTTTTTTTATATCATTATGGATCCATAATTAAGACTTTTATATCCCCCCGGTTTTTATCTGAATTTTAGTATACAGTCCTGTGTATTTTTGTGCTTATGTTTGTTAATTTTCATCCATTATATTATCATCATTTGATTTATTGATGTATTTGCGTCCCTAGGACCACCATATCCTATTGTACTTCTTCCTATACCCTAGCCTTTCAGACGCTTTGTACACCCACCACTATACTTGCTCCTTTTAGGCCAGCTAGGAGGCCTTTTGTATAAAGCTAGAGGGCCACCCCGTCGGCGCTCGATCTAACTATTGCTTTAGAATATTCACCAGTGCAAGTAATCTTCCAGAGCGTGTAGTTACACTTAAGTGCCCACAACTGTTTACAGGCAATTTGGCTGTATTCCTTGAAAATCTGTGGAACGCTTAATCCGGAGTGTGTCTTTTGGACACTTAAGTGCCTTATTGTTCTATATGGACTGTAGCCATGCCGACTTCATATTAAAGTGTATTTTGTTGGTCTGATATACATCATGCTTTCTACAGGTCCTGTTATAATATTGGGCCTACTAGTATATGTGATTGTAGTTATTAGGGTTTGGCAAATATATACTTCGATATTTTTTTTTCTAATAAAGAGCTGTGTTTTTTTACAAAGAGCTGCCTTAGTCATTCTTTGGTATGCAATAAGTTGTTGCATACTCTTTCTTTTGGTAATGAATGTTTATTTACCATTCACTCACTTTAACTACATATAATATATATATATATATATATATAAAAACATAGGAAAAAGAGACAGAATACCGGACTGGTAGCCAAATGTCAGGATGAGTTTATTCAGCAGATGGTAGATAGCAGCAGCTTCATATTATCTGACATGTTTCGCGCATGCTCTCATGCGCTTCCTCACTATATATTAGTGTGTGTGTGTATATATATATATATATATATATATATTTTAAGGAGAATCTAAATACCAATTCTTATGTCTAACATCTTTGGGTTTTTGAGAAATAGTTATCCTCATAAATCAGACCCCCCTCCCCCCCCCCCCCTTTTGACCCCCTTAGGAGATTCAAAATACCAATTTGCACATCTGTAACATCTTTGGTTTTTGAGATATAGGTATCCTCATAGATCAGCCCCCCGCCACACGCACTATACACTCTACTGAATAACCGGAGCTAAACAGGAGACAGATATCGCATACATTACAGTGCGACCTGGTAAACTACTCAAGCCCGGTTCTGTGTAGATTCACAAAAAATAGAGCAGAGTCATATCTGTTTAACTACCTGGCATAAATTGACATATGCTGGCTAGAAACCACTAACGCTGCCTACTTGTTTCAGCCCCTAACGGAGGCATACTTAACTGCTGTACGGCACACTGTACATACACAATTGTACAACTACAGGGTGTGTGTATATTTAGATGTTAATCTACTCATTAAAGTGTAACTTTTTTACACACCGGGTTTATATGGCCTCTTCAAACTAGAGTACCCTAATTGTATATGAGAACTATACACCACAGTCTTGTATATACTGTGGGACAAGAATCCTATCCACAACTGGGATAAGCGAAAGAAGACTACACAAGGAGATCAGAAAGTGAGATCACCTGTAACCAAGTGTCTTATCTATACCTCATACTGTATGAGGTTGAATCGTGTGTGTGTTTCTGATTTTTGTTCTATAAACTACTGACAACATTTTTCTCAAATTCCAAATAAAAAAATTGTAACTTAGTGCATTTATTTGCAGAAAATGACAACTGGTTAAAGTAACAAAAAAGATGCAGTGCTTTTTGACTTTAAAAAGGAATATGAAACTTGATTTAATTTGCATTATTTAAACAACACAATACTAATGTTTTAACTTAGCAAGAGTTCAGAAATCAATATTTGGTGGAATAACCCTGATTTTTCAATCACAGCTTTCATGCGTCTTAGCATGCTCTCCACCAGTATTTCACATAGCTGTTGGGTGACTTTATTCCACTCCTGGTGCAAAAATTCAAGCAACTCGGCTTTGTTTGATGGCTTGTGACCATCTATCTTCCTCTTGATCACATTCCAGAGGTTTTCAGTGGGGTTTAGGTCTGGAGATTGGGCTGCCCATGACAGGGTCTTGATCTGGTGGTCATATGTAGCAAGATGTTTCTGAGCATTTTTTTATTTTTTTAAGATGGTGCCACTTATTTCTAAGTTAATAATATGGTCCTTAAATTGTCTACAATATGTAATAGCCTCCTGACAATTAATATACAGTAGATTGATAGAGTTCCAAAAGTAGCCTTGTGGATTTAGGAGGTAGATACAGTATCTTTTCAAATTTATATTTGCAGACATCATCCACTAGTTTTATAATAAAATTTAAGTAACATATATTCTATTATCTACAGTTATTTCTTTGTACATAGTTTTTATGTCTTGCTAATCAGTTTATACAAGAGAGATTTATTCAATGACCTAAAAGCCTTGCTAGAGTTCCTTATTCTATATAGGTCACAAATTGCCTTATGTTCTGTGGGAGGAATTTAATATGTAGATAAATAGAATTTAGATTTTAACATGGGACCATTGTGTTCCATATCACCTGTGATCCCCTGTTATGTTTTGATTATATATCTATGGGCCTGAAAGAGATATCTATTTTCCAGTTAGGGATGTCTTATCTTTACAGTTTTAAGGTTTAAATTGTATGATACATTTTTAAAAAAAATCAGAGGTTTACTGCAATTTTTCAGCAGTTTCTAAGTTCCATTGAAGGTATACAATGTTTGTTGTGACATCCTAGGGCCCGATGTCCAAAAAAAAAGGCGATGTCACTCCAATAGAAGTCAATGGGAGCGTTATATCACCACACACTTCAACAACATCGCCGATCATCTGCATTTTTTTTTGCGTGGGAGCCATATTTGAAGTGTGCTTACACGGTGCAAACAGTGCACTCACTGAAATTAAAAATAGTTTCACTGTAGGCACACTTAAAATATTACTGTGGGGACCTAAGTTTTACAATACCTTCTCTAACTAGCTCAGGTGATGTTGTTTGTCTCGGCAGCTGATAGCTAGCAAGACAAACATGGTCGCTACCCTCCTTGCAACTTGCACTTTGCTGCTTTGAGCATAACGATCTTGTGTCGATGTGTCCAAAGCAAAGTGCAGGCTACTCCTACTAGCACGCCTTCTGAATGCCTATAATTACATCCCACCTAAGCTGCACTCTCCCTGCTCCACCTCCCTTTCTACCATCGACCGCCTATGTCATGGCTAACCTACACTCCCCCTGCTTTGCCCAGCTAACTCACCTCCTTGACCACCTACGTCACGCCTAACCTAGACAGCCCAAAATACTCAGCTAAGTCCCTAATACAGCCTACACTGACATCATGTATAAACAACACTCCAGGGGAAAGGTAAAAAGTAAACTTTATTTAACTTTTGATGAATAAAGTTTACTTTTTACCTTTCCCCTCGAGTGCTCAGGATTTCTTTGTTGTTTGTTCCTGCTGGTGGATTGGTTCCCACCACAACACCTAATGCACCGCTTTGCATTCTGGGACTTGTAGTTTTTTTGAAACTTCAAACCGCTTGGAGATCCGTGTTCAGTCGCGGCAACTTCTTGTGATATAAACAACACTCCCATGTAACGCCCCTCAAACTAACTGCCTACTGTCAATAACAAACTAACTGTAATAACTTATACTATAAGTAAAAAACCTTATTAAAACTATATAGCTATGTCACTAAAGTTATCATAAATGTTTAATGTGTCAGAGATGTTCCTATCTGGGCTCCTGCAGTGGCGTCACTAGGGGGGTGCAGGCCGCACCCGGGTGACACCCTCCAGGGGGTGACACCACCAAAAATGTTTTTTTCAAATTTTATTGAAATTCAAAGAAATACAATGTAGAGATGCATATATTTTTTTATTAGAGGGGCCAGCATTTGTAAACATTAGTGGGACTTGGGAAATTGTAGACACTTCATTTTTTTGCCCCTTGAGCCAGCACTGCAATTTACACATATAGTTTTCCCGGCTGCTTTTGCTTGTTTGTACTTTGCTCCTCCCCTGCCCAATTTCACTATGAATGTTGTGGGCGTGCCGTGGGGCTTGCGAAGTTGTGCTGCTAGCCTAAACCTGCCTGCCTATCTGTGCTCAGTGACGTGTGGAGCAGTGGAGTCACTCACTGCTGTGCTGTCTCTCTAAACGGGAACTGGGAAATCATGAGGGGGATGCCTGGCACCTGACCGCATGACTGTCTGACACTGTCTCTAAAGTGAAGGAGCCACGTATGATACCCACCAGACCGGTACAGTTACAGTATACTAAGTGCACACTGAAGAGGTAGGAGGGGAGGGCGGGCAGGGGTCTGGGGGTGGGCAGAGAGCAGAGGTGCTTATCCATAACTTAGAAGCAGTAGGCACGCGGCCCAGGGCTGTGCACTGACAGACTTGGAACAGAGTCAGAGAGCAGAATTTTCATAGTTTGCGCGCCTAAACCTTTTCTTTAGTGATTTATTTTTAGAGTGCACTGTTTCTTTCATTTGATGCTCTGCTGAGCCAGGGAGCATTTCTAGGCATGAGCTTTATAATTAATGCAGTGCAGTTTACATATTTTGTATGTGTGTGTGTGTGTGTGTCTAAGTTTGTGTGTGTCTGAAAGACTAGCAAAATCTCCAGTAACTATACATATTATCATTAGTTGCTACATAAAGACATACACATTTTAATAGTTTTTTTTTAATGTTTTTATTATAATGTGACTGTGGTGCAGATGTACATTGCAGAGTCTTGCTCATGAAATGGCCATCCACAAAACTACAATATTGTATCCAGTGTCTTTAATATTTTGTGGGCATATTGCTGCCTTATTTATTGCAGCTGTGTTCTTCAAAACATGCCCAGCTAAGCCTTTTGTAATCATCAGATGAACAGCAGGCTCAGTTGTAATCAAAGGGATATTAGCACTGTACAAAGGCAACTTTAAGAATTGGGTCTATATATAGTATATACACACACACATATTAGACAGACGCAGTTTTAAGAGTAAATAGGTTATAACTGCTATGCTTTATTTTAAATCTGCAAAATAAATGGAAAATGTGTGCTAGATAAAGCATACAGTATTATAAATGGCAAACTTTAAAAAAATAAAGTACTAATCAATCTTTTTATAAGTACTTATTGCTTTAAAAAAATATTTCAAGTGTATTTGCTACAACATACAATAAATAAAATTTAGTATAGTATATACTATATTACTATATACGCAAAGAGTGTCACATTCCCACAACAGCACTTCGTGTTCCGTTTTAGCCAGTGACTCAACCATGGCAAGGAGAGCCGGTCAGGGAAGCGTAAACATTTTCCTGTGAGTTACACAAAAGACGCGCATGGACAGTCTTGGATATCTGAGTATCAGCAACCTATTACCGGTGTAAGTAAGGAATACACCTTATATTACCAAACTTTATTCTTCCTGTAAAAGGAGTTTTCTCTTATTGCTTATTCCAACAGCAAAACGATTGTGCTCCTATCTGGGCTTCCTATGCTCATGACCGACCTGCTTTCTGCAAACTAAACCTGAAGCTTTCTATGAGAATTAACCATTTCGCTTATGACACTATGGACTTTTTAACTTATCTTATTGTATGTATTTGTGAAATGTCTTTATGTGATTTGACATTGTATTCATTTTTTTTTCTTTTTTTGCCATTCAGCTGGATATTATATATTTGCTCTTTATTGTGCTATTTCATTTTGCCATTTCAGTAAGGTACTACAAATATTAAGCTGCCTGTTAGGGCAGCACAGTCGTTTTTTCTAGTAAACCTATTACTAGAATACATTTTTTTTTTTTTTCATGTTGTTTACACCAAATTCTGACCCTACCATCTGAATGTAACAGCTGAAATTGAGACACATCAGACAACGTTTTTCCAATCTTCTAATTTTGGTTAGCCTGTGCGATTGTAGCCTCAGTTTCCTGTTTTTTAGCTGACAGGAGTGGCACACGGTGTGGTCTTCTGCTGCTGTAGCCCATCTACTTCAAGGTTCGACGTGTTGTGCATTCAGAGATGGTATTCTGCATACCTTGGTTTTATAACGAGTGGTTATTTGAATTACTTTTTCCTTTCTATCATCTCGAATCAGTCTGCTCGTTCTCCTCTGGCATCAACAAGGCATTTTTGTCCACACAACTGCCGCTCACTGGATAATTTCTCTTTTTTGGACCATTCTCTGTAAACCCTAGAGATGGTTGTGCGTAAAAATCCCAGTAGATCAGCAGTTTTTGAAATATTTAGACCAGCCCGTCTGGCACCAACAACCATGCCATGTTCAAAGTCACTTAAATCCCCTTTTTTCCTATTCTGATGCTCGGTTTGAACTTCAGCAAGTCGTCTTCACCACGTCTAGATGCCTAAATGCATTGAGTTGCTGCCTGATTAGCAATTTGTGTTACCAAGCAATTGAATAGGTGCACCTAATAAAGTAGTGGCCTGTGTATATATCACGTGTGAGCAGGGCTGCTCAGTTGCAATAGGTGGAGAGGTTAGGATAAGTTTGATAACTTGCAATAAAGTCTCTCTTGAGAAATTGTGAGCCACAAGGGCTCTGAAACTACATATTCAACAGCTTCATAAATAGAGCTCTTAATGCGAACCAATCACTGAAATTCACATAACGCAGATTCTTTTTCATTTTTTTATAAACTACACCAACTGAGAATCAAAGGAGAGGAAAGAAGATGGACGAACACCCAACAACATAAACACAGGCTCACTTTAACTGAAGTTCAGGTGGCTTTTTTTGGCCCAATAGTTGTTCAAACTATTAAATGAAGTTGTACATCTAACATCGGATTTCTATAAGCGTATTTAAGTGATTCTGTTTTATTGTGTGTTTTTTTTTTTTTGGCTTCTAAACTGAGAAATGCACAAAACCTAGAAGAAATTGAAGTGTTGCGGACTTTTCAAATAGATTTGAAAAGGAATTTGACTGACATTCACAAGGAAATATGATACATGCAGCCAAAGTGAAAGTAAAACATGTTATAATTCAATATTGATGATAACTTCCTATGTTTGAATGCAGGCTTTTTGACTTAACTGGAAATATTCATAATACATTTTTTTAATCATTTTGATTATTTATAATATATATTTGTTTTTTTAAAACGACTAGACTTAAAGTGAAGGTAAACTTTGATGAATGAAAGCCAGTTTTCTTTTTAAAAAATACTATTAAAAACAGGGGCACTTTCATTCATCAAAGTTTAGAAGGCAGCTGTTTTGATTAAAAACTTACCTTTTGTTTTTTTTTTCACAGCCAGAGCAGCTTCCCCCACATGGAGATTCTCTCTTCACACGTCATCAATGACTAATCCAGCTTCCTCCAATCACAGCATGGCCTCAAGCAATGACTACCCTGGGGGGAAAGTTGTGATTGGAGGAAGCTGGATTAGTCATTGACGACGTGTGAAGAGAGGATCTCCGGGTGGGGGAAGCTGCTCTGGCTGTGCAAAGAAGAGAGGTAAGTTTTTTTTTTTTTTTTTTTTTTTAATCAAAACGACTGCTTTGTAAACTTTGATGAATGAAAGTGCCCCTGTTTTTAGTAGTATTTTAAAAAAATGGGCTTTCATTCATCAAAGTTTACCTTCACTTTAAATTCCCCAGAAATTAAGATGCGAATGTTATATTTCACTTCAACTATAAAATAATTTGTTTTCCACTTAAATGAACATTTAATTTGCGGAGTACAACTACAGTAACATGCTTTCTACTCACTATGGTATTGTTTTTCCTCCTCTGCCTACAGCTGTCTTCAAATGTTGTCCTCTTTTAACCCATTGCAATTATTAGTCAGTGAAGCTTTATCTTCACACTGGATGCTGCCATCTTAAAACTTAAATTTGTTATGTAACTTCTAAACTGTGCAAAAAACTGCAATAATGTACCTCTAACACTATTATGTGAGCTAAACAGAAGTGTAAGGTACAGCTGTATAAAAGCCAGTAATATCACAGATAAGTGCACTGCTACTATCAAAGGATGCAACAGTATGCAAGTTACAAGATGGCGGTGCCCGGTAAAAAATGCAGATGGATTTTATAATGAGCTAAAATACGAGAACAGCTTTTAAAGAGAGCAGCAGAAACAGGAGTTTAAAACAATAGCATGTGAGTAGTAACCCTGCTACTGTAGTTGTACCCAGCTGTTTAATAACCTTTTAATGAATGATAATAAGACACTGTAGACCTGGCACTTCCTAAGTTAGGGAAAATACATTCTATGCCAACAGCAACAAAGAGAAATCGCTACTAAACTAAGTATATATTGTCACAAACCAATATTTATAGCCATAATTTCACTTATAAATAAAACAAAGAAGAGATCCTCATGGGGCAGGAATCTTGATTTTCAAAAGAATAATACCCAATCAAATGGATACTCACAAGTAAATTGGCACTGTGTGCAATCAAAAGGCTGGGCTTTGCAGTCTCCAGCTGACTGTTTGTTAAGTGGTCTCCCAGGGTATTAAAAGGGTGGAAGTTTCTGGGGAGATAATGATCTTGTCCTTGCAAAAAATAAAAAGGAGAAAGAAGATTCCCCAATAGTGCAGAAAAGACGGATAACAAGGGATATCAATGATGTAAGTCACAAATGAGTACTCACGTGCAGTATTGCATAAATAGTGCAAACAGGTCAGGCTAATCTTTATAGTCTCCAGCTGACTAATCCTATTTGGTCTCCCAGGGTAGGTGATCCAATACTGATGGTAGTGAAGTGATATACCACCTCAAAAGGCAAAGAGGTTAATTAAAATAGGTGAAGATGAATAAACTACTTTACAAAATGTAGTTTAATAGGATAAAATGCATGCAACGCGTTTCTCAACTATCTAGCTAGGCTAATACCATTCAACTTGCATTTTTTTCCTCCACTTATAACCCACTATCAACATTTTGCAGATTCTGCATTCAGCAGAATTATCTACTTTGCAGTTTTGACAATGTCAAAATTAAAATTTTCTTTCATGTACAGCACACAGTTAATAAAAGTTCAAATTGATTTAAATGATCTAATTATGCACATTCGATTTATATGCATAATGTCTGAGGCACCAGCACCTACTGAGCATGTGCACGAGTTCACAGAATATACATATGAGTCTGTGCTAGGATTGCCACCTTTTCCTCAAAAAAAAAACTGGCCATGGGTGAGGACAGAGCCACAAAAGGGGCAGAGCCAAAAAAAGAGGTTGATTCACTCAATGTTGCATGCCCCTATGAGATTGAGCTTCAAGCTCCTCGGTACAGCTACGGGGTGGCTGGAGTTAAGTTCTAGTATGCCCTATCTGAATCATGGAAGTTTTAATATGACCAGACTGTCCCTTTAAATCTTCTCTTCCTGCACTGGAAGCATTTATCAAAATAAACCTTGTATATTTTCCTTTAATAATTATAACCGGAGACAGTTTGGATCTCAAGATTAAAAAATGCAACAGGAGACAATCAAACTTTTAAACTAACAAAAGTCTAATGTGCATGATCAAAATAATGGGATTTCTCTTACTTTAGCACTAATAACATTATCAGCTGTTGATCCTTCAGATTGATAAATGCCATCAAAGGGACAGGAAACCCACATTTTTTTTTTTTCTTTCATGATTCAGATAGAGACTACAATTTTAAACAATTTTCCTATTTACTTCTATCTCTAATTTTCTTACACCTAGATTTAGCTTTGCGGCCAAAGGGGTGCGTTAACTACGCATGTTTTTTTTTTCCCTCGCACCTTTTAAACAACGCTGGTATTTAGAGTTCTCTGAAGGACTGCGTTAGGCTCCAAAAAGGGAGCGTAGAGCATAATTTTCCGCCACTTCAACTCTAAATACCAGCGTTGCTTACGGACGCGGCCAGCTTCAAAAACGTGCTCGTGCACGATTCCCCCATAGGAAACAATGGGGCAGTTTGAGCTGGAAAAAAACCTAACACCTGCAAAAAAGCAGCGTTCAGCTCCTAACGCAACCACATTGTTTCCTATGGGGAAACACTTCCTAAGTCTGCACCTAACACCCTAACATGTACCCCGAGTCTAAACACCCCTAACCTTACACTTATTAACCCCTAATCTGCCGCCCCCGCTATCGCTGACCCCTGCATATTATTATTATTATTAACCCCTAATCTGCCGCTCCGTACACCGTCGCAACCTACATTATAGCTATGTACCCCTAATCTGCTGCCCCTAACATCGCCGACCCCTATATTTTATTTATTAACCCCTAATCTGCCGCCCCCAACGTCGCCGCTACCTACCTACACTTATTAACCCCTAATCTGCCGACCGTACCTCATCGCTACTATAATAAATGTATTAACCCCTAAAGCCAAGTCTAACCCTAACACCCCCCTAAATTAAATATAATTTTAATCTAACGAAATAAAATAAATCTTATTAAATAAATTATTCCTATTTAAAGCTAAATACTTACCTGTAAAATAAACCCTAATATAGCTACAATATAATGAATAATTATATTGTAGCTATTTTAGGATTTATATTTATTTTACAGGCAACTTTGTATTTATTTTAACCAAATACAATAGCTATTAAATAGTTAATAACTATTTAATAGCTACCTAGTTAAAATAATTACAAAATTACCTGTAAAATAAATCCTAACCTAAGTTACAATTAAACCTAACACTACACTATCAATAGATAAATTAAATAAACTACCTAGAATTATCTACAATTAAATCAACTAAACTAAATTACAAAAAATTACACCTACTCTAAGCCCCCTAAAAAAAATAACAATGCCCTACCCTATTCTAAAATATAAAGTTAACAGCTCTTTTACCTTACCAGCCCTTAAAAGGGCCTTTTGCGGTGCATGCCCCAAAGAAAACAGCTCTTTTGCATTTTAAAAAAACATACAATACCCCCCCCAACATTACAACCCACCACCCACATACCCCTAATCTAACCCACCCAAACCCTCCTTAAAAAACCTAACACTAAGCCCCTGAAGATCTCCCTACCTTATCTTCACCACGCCGGGTATCACTGAAGAGGACATCCGGACCGGTAGACATCTTCATCCAGGCAGCGTCTTCTATCTTCATGGGGGCTAAATTAATTTTTGAGTGCGCCTGAGATAGTCTAAATTTTGCCTGGTATGTCAGTATATGTTAACCTCTATATAAACTCTGTTTGGATAGAAGTGTAATAATATCTTATCGAATTGTAGTATAAATGACAAATATCTGATTGTTAATATACAATAGATTAATTTATTATATTAAGTCATATGAAATAACACAGTAAATTCATTAAAAATATATATTAAATACAAGAAATGTTTTAAAATTATCTAATTTACAAAATCACATAGAGGAGGATAAGTTCATTTGTTAATAAGTCTTTGGCGCCTATTTAAAATGACCCGGGTCCGGTAAGTGGCTTGTCTTTCATATAAGTAGTATAAAATCTATGTGTCCTAAAAATAGTATATTTAAAATACTTAATATAAGTATGTATAATAACACTTCGTCTTGCCGATTAAACACTAAGAACTTAATGTGGGCATATATAGACTCTCCATCAAATGCTTAGAACTAGATATGGGCACATATAGATTCTCTTGGTAGAAAAGGGAAGAGGGCCCAATGGCACCACTGGTTGTAAATAAGGAATATAGTTATTGATACTTATGATAATTATATTAGGTGGAAGATGAAAATCTTCTATTCCACTTATTGTATTTATAGTATCATTGTTAGGTGCTGTGTACTAATGAACTAGAAACAAAAATTGGGGATTGACATCTCCAAGAGAATGTACACTTGATTAGCACTCTAATTCCCTAATATGGAATTGTTTACTGAGTTTCAGGAATGCGGATCAGTGAATTAAATTAAAACATAACTTTTATTGGACTATATATTAAAATTAAATGGAACGGACAATACATTAAAAACCCAGGAATGATTCAACTTTGATAGGAATATGAAACAGAGCTATAATAAACCAAATAGGTAGCTGCTATAAAATGAATAGCAAATATATATATTTTTTCAGCTAGGATTCTGCCAAATCTATGAGTTATCCATTTCTAATAAAAGTGGGAGTTAACCCAAAAGAATGTTAGAATATTCATAATTCCAGTTAGTTTACTGTAACAAATGTCAGATTATGTAGTGATTATGGTATCTTGTGGTATACCATGTACTTAAATATAAAGTTCAGTGTATTTTAGTTGCTTTTACAATATTATCCCCTTTTGGGTGTAATAAGCTAACTATTGTTTCACCATAATACTGATATCAATATCTCAATAGCAGTACGTCTATATTTTCTTTTAAAAGATTTGTATTGGATAACGTTATTCAGTTAGCTAATAAATAACACTGAATTAGTGAATTCGTCATATATTTATAAACACCATTATATGGGTCTCATCAGTGTATTTGTAGCTAAGTTTAGATATTCTAGATTCAGGCTGATATCCAAATTGCTACAATATATTTCTGATTAATTTGCTCTCTGAATTATTCCTAATGTAGGTAAACCATTAGATTTTAACTGGAGCTGTTATAACATAGCATAAGGGTTTGCTGATATGGCTTGTTTATAGAGCTAAAGGTAGTACACAGTTATTCACCAGAGCTCTGTTAATACTCTGGATTCTAAGAAGCTAAGTATGAATCAAGTAAGTTTCAGCCGTTAGTTCAACTGTAGTACTCAATATATGTGGACCTTATATAAAGTCTGCTAGTAAATGTATAATGTTATCTAGCTCAATATATGTGACTTCTTAATCCATTGGTATAGGAACCACTTACTGCAGCACCATTATTGCGCTGCAAATGAGTACAGATCTATCACCAGTAACTTAGCAACATCAGAATCACAGTTTTTATGTTTGTTGACCGCTTAGCAGCTAAAAAAGTATTAATATAAACGTGTCGCTGAGGACAGTCAGTGCTTATATTGCAGCCGGTTCACCGCAGATGGTAAACTGACAGTAACTGACAGTCAGTGTTATGTCTGTGACTACTAGCGGTTAATATTGTAACCACCTTTTAAACTGATTGTCTATAGCCAAGTTCAGTCTCCCACATTAATGCTTAATATCGGTGTATATATGCAGAGATACCTGCCGTTATAAGTACTAAATATAAGCCATTAAGTATGACTTGTTATTTTAAGTATTAACTGTACCACTGAGTAAAGCACCGATATTGCGTTGCAATTTTTTGTTAAAACTGGTTACCAATTTACTGTATTCAAAGGGTTTTCAAACCTTTTGAGAAAGCCGAATTGCTCGGCGAAACATGTCAGGGGAGGTTGGGAGTTAAATGGGCTCCTTATAGTGTTAAAAATTTGTTTTAAATATCAGGAAAAACTTTGATTTAGTGATATAATTGGTAACCAGTTTTAACAAAAAATTGCAGCGCAATATCGGTGCTTTACTCAGTGCTTTACAAAGACTTATTATCAAATGAACTTATCCTCCTCTATGTGATTTTGTAAATTAGATCATTTTAAAACATTTCTTGTATTTAATATATATTTTTAATGAATTTACTGTGTTATTTCATATGACTTAATATAATAAATTAATCTATTGTATATTAACAATCAGATATTTGTCATTTATACTACAATTCGATAAGATATTATTACACTTCTATCCAAACAGAGTTTATATAGAGGTTAACATATACTGACATACCAGGCAAAATTTAGACTGAGTATATCTCATCCAGAGCTATCTCAGGCGCACTCAAAAATTAATTTAGCCCCCATATTCTAAAACTATCTTTAGTTTCAGGTGGTTTTTACTGAGGTAAACCACCTTTTTAGAGTGTTTTTTCTGCCTTAAAATTTAAGCACCATCCTCTAGGGTATTCTTGATAGTAACTCTCTTTAGAGCATCTATCATATTTGTCTTCTATCTTCATCCATCCTGCGCGGAGCGGGACCATCTTGAAGCAGCCGACGCGGATCCATCCTCTTCTTCCGGCAACTCCCGACGAATGAAGGTTCCTTTAAGGGACGTCATCCAAGATGGCGTCCCTCGAATTCCGATTGGCTGATAGGATTCTATCAGCTAATCAGAATTAAGGTAGTAAAAATCTGATTGGCTGATTGAATCAGCCAATCAGATTCAAGCTCAATCTGATTGGATCAGCCAATAAGCCAATCAGATTGAGCTTGCATTCTATTGGCTGATCGGAACAGCCAATAGAATGCAAGCTCAATCTGATTGGCTTATTGGCTGATCCAATCAGATTGAGCTTGAATCTGATTGGCTGATTCAATCAGCCAATCAGATTTTTACTACCTTAATTCTGATTAGCTGATAGAATCCTATCAGCCAATCGGAATTCGAGGGACGCCATCTTGGATGACGTCCCTTAAAGGAACCTTCATTCGTCGGGAGTTGCCGGAAGAAGAGGATGGATCCGCGTCGGCTGCTTCAAGATGGTCCCGCTCCGCGCAGGATGGATGAAGATGTCTACCGGTCCGGATGTCCTCTTCCTGCCGGATAGGATGAAGACTTCGGACCCTCTTCTGGACGGATCGGCGATACCCGGCGTGGTGAAGATAAGGTAGTGAGATCTTCAGGGGCTTAGTGTTAGGTTTTTTAAGGGGGGTTTGGGTGGGTTAGATTAGGGGTATGTGGGTGGTGGGTTGTAATGTTGGGGGGGGTATTGTATGTTTTTTTAAAATGCAAAAGAGCTGTTTTCTTTGGGGCATGCCCCGCAAAAGGCCCTTTTAAGGGCTGGTAAGGTAAAAGAGCTGTTAACTTTTTATTTTAGAATAGGGTAGGGCATTATTATTATTTTAACTAGGTAGCTATTAAATAGTTATTAACTATTTAATAGCTATTGTACCTAGTTAAAATAAATACAAAGTTGCCTGTAAAATAAATATAAATCCTAAAATAGCTACAATGTAATTATTAGTTATATTGTAGCTATATTAGGGTTTATTTTACAGGTAAGTATTTAGCTTTAAATAGGATTAATTTATTTAATAAGATTTATTTTATTTTGTTAGATTTAAATTATATTTAACTTAGGGGGGTGTTAGTGTTAGGGTTAGACTTAGCTTTAGGGGTTAATACATTTATTATAGTAGCAGTGAGGTCCGGTCGGCAGATTAGGGGTTAATTATTGTAGGTAGGTAGCGGCGACGTTGGGTGGGGCAGATTAGGGGTTAATAAATATAATATAGGGGTCGGCGATGTTAGGGGCAGCAGATTAGGCGTACATAGGGATAATGTAGGTTGCGGCGGTGTGCGGTCGGCAGATTAGGGGTTACATTTTTTTATTAGAGTGGCGGCGATGTGGGGGGACCTCAGTTTAGGGGTACATAGGTAGTTTATGGGTGTTAGTGTACTTTAGAGCACAGTAGCTAAGAGCTTTATGAACCGGCGTTAGCCCATAAAGCTCTTAACTCCTGACTTTTTTCTGCGGCTGGAGTTTTGTCGTTAGAGTTCTAACGCTCACTTCAGCGAAGACTCTAAATACCGGCGTTAGGAAGATCCCATTGAAAAGATAGGATACGCAATTGGCGTATGGGGATCTGCGGTATGGAAAAGTCGTGGCTGTAAAGTGAGCGTTAGACCCTTTCCTGGCTAACTCTAAATACCAGCGGGCAGCCAAAACCAGCGTTAGGACCCCTTAACGCTGGTTTGGACGGCTAACGCAGAACTCTAAATCTAGCCGTTAATTTAAAGGGATACTGAACCAAATTTTTTTCTTTCATGATTCAGGTAGAGCATGCAATTTTAAACAACTTTCTAATTTACTCCTAATATCAATTTTTCTTAGTTCTCTTGGTATCTGTATTTGAAAAAGCAGGATTGTAAGCTTACGAGCTGGCCCATTCTAGACCAGAACGGGAGCAAGCTACATTCATTTTAATGGCGCGACCGGGCAAACTGTGACTAGACAGTGTTGCCGCGATGCACTGTGTAAAAACCAGGCCCGCTCAGTAGAGCAAGGAGCAGCGTTCTGGTAAAATTAGGTTTTTACATACAATTTCTCTGAAATAATTGAAAGTATAAATATGCCAGTAAGCTAATGTTATATAATTCTGCACTATGTGCAGAATTCTATAACATTAGTATATAGGTTTACTGCCCCTTTAAGGACTACATTGACATGCATATATGTCCAGACAGTCTAAACATCTATGTGCATATGAGCCTGCAGATCTTGACACTTTTTGGAATGAAGAAACCAAAATTGAGATAAAAAAGGTTAAAGGAATAGTCTAGTCAAAATTAAACTTTCATGATTCAGAACATGCAACTTTCTAATTTACTCCTATTATCATGTTTTTCTTCTTTCTCTTGGTATCTTTATTTAAAAAGGCAAGAATGTAAGCATAGTAGCTGGCCCATTTTTGGTTCAGTACCTGGGTAGCGCTTTTTGATTGGTATCTAAATGTAGCCACCAATCGTCAAGCGCTAGCCAGGTGCTGAACCAAAAATGGGCCGGCTACTAAGCTTACATTCAAATAAATGTACGAAGAGAAACAAAGAAAAATTAACAATAGAAGTAAATGAGAAAGTTGCTTAAAATTGCACTACCTGAATCATGAAAGTTTAATTTTGACTAGACTATCTCTTTAATATGCATTCTGCTAACGCTCTTGGAAATCCACTTCAGTTGTGTTAAACTTCCTGCAATATAAAGTAAACTAACTAATCGCCCTTACATTCTATATTTAAAAGAAAATATGTTGATGGTTTATTATAGGCCGGAATTCATTGCCTAAGGCTCTCATTTGCAGGTTTTTAACAGCTGCGTAAAAATCTCTAAAGCAATATAACTACATATCATCTATAAAAAATGACAAGTTGTTTTATAAATTGCAACATACATTTTTTATTTGTCTATTTAGCATTTTCCTATGTGAATCAGAAGTCCTTGTTGTAAGTTGCTGTGTGCTTTTCTAGCTTTATGCACATAAAGCGGATATTTATAGTTTCACATACAACTAGAACTCTCTTAGCTGGGCTCTCCCTTTGTCAGCTGTAGCAAACTTTATAAATTGCTGCAGTAACTGAATAAAACGGCTGCTTTGAGAACTGCAGCTTCCAATTATCTTCAGGACCCTCTTGGCAAAGGGATCTTCCTGTTCTTTCTTTTTTCTTTTCTTTTTCCTTTTCTTTTCTTTCTCAGGAGTATCAAACGGAAAACACCTCTTGAAAGAATCTCTAAAATGATGATTTCACATATAAAAAAAATCTCTCATAAGTTGTTGTTTTTATTTTTTTTAAATTGAAATCATATTTCTCAGGATAAGTCTTAAACATAGAAAGGATTTTTTTATTTTTTATTATACATTTAGCTTTGTCCTTGCAGAACACTTTCCTTTTGCATTTTTGTTTGTAGAATGGTGATTATATACAACAGAATATAAATTGTCTGTCTAGCTAGCGATCTATATATTCACAGTCAAAATAACTTCCAAAAATTATACCCCATATCAAAGAATATAATATATTCTATTAAATTCTATGGGGTGTGGGGACTTCATAATTTCCATACTATGAAATTAACACACTTTTTCTCTTGTTAAGTGTAGTCAGTCCACGGGTCATCCATTACTTATGGGATTATATCTCTTCCCCAACAGGAAGTTGCAAGAGGATCACCCAAGCAGATCTGCTATATAGCTCCTCCCCTCACATGTCATATCCAGTCATTCTCTTGCAAGCTAACTAAAGACAGGTTGTTGTGTGAGGTCTGTGGTGTTTTTAAAAAACTTAGTTTATTTCTTCAATCAAAAGTTTGTTATTTTAAATGGCACCGGAGTGTGCTGTTTGTTTCTCAGGCAGCATTAGAAGAAGAATCTGCCTGCGTTTTCTATGATCTTAGCAGACGTAACTAAGATCCACTGGCTGTTCTCGCATATTCTGAGGAGTGAGGTAACTTCAGAAAAGGGGAATAGCATGCAGGGCCCCCCTGCAAACGAGGTATGTGCAGTAAATTTTTCTAAGCAATGGAATTGACTAAGAAATTACTGCTGATACCAATGTAATGTAAGTACAGCCTTAAATGCAGTGGTAGCGACTGGTATTAGGCTGAGGAGTGTGTGTACACTGAAGTATTTTTCTAGGGAATGGAATTTGACTCAGAAAATACTGTTAATACTGAAGTAATGTGTGAGCCTTAACTGCAGTAAAAGCGACTGGTAGCAGGCTTATTAATAACACTTCATAACTTTTAAAATGTATGTTCAAACGTTTGCTGGCATGTTAATCGTTTTTTGTGAGGTACTTGGTGATAAAACTTATTGGGGCATGATTTTTACCACATGGCAAACTTTTGTTTCTGCATAGAAACAGTTAACTGAGCTTCCCACTGTGTAATATGAGTGGGAGGGGCCTATTTTAGCGCTTTTTTGAGCAGTAAAAATTCAGTCACAATCTCCCTATTTCATCCTCCATGATCCAGGACGTCTCTAGAGAGCTCAGGGGTCTTCAAAATTCATTTTGAGGGAGGTAATCAGTCACAGCAGACCTGTGACAGTGTGTTTGACTGTGATAAAAACGTTAATTATTAAATTGTTATCCGTTTTTGGGTATTAAGGGGTTAATCATCCATTTGCTGGTGGGTGCAATCCTTTGCTAACTTAATACATTTACTGTGAAAATTTGGTTGCTATAACTAATTTGGTTCATTGTTATTTTAACTGTGACAGCTTTTTGTGCTTCTTAAAGGCACAGTAGCGTTTTTTATATTGCTTGTAAATTTATTTGAAAAGTATTTTCCAAGCTTGCTAGTCTCATTGCTAGTCTGTTTAAACATGTCTGACACAGATGAATCTGTTTGTTCACTATGTATGAAGGCCAATGTGGAGCCCCATAGAAAATTGTGTACTAAATGCATTGATGTAACTTTGAATAAAAGTCAGTCTTTACATGCAAAGAAATTATCACCAGACAACGAGGGGGAAGTTATGCCGACTAACTCTCCTCACGTGTCAGTACCTTCGCCTCCCGCTCAGGAGGTGCGTGATTTTGAGGCGCCAAGTACATCAGGGAGCCCCTTACAAATCACTTTGCAGAACATGGCTACTGTTATGACAGAAGTATTATCTAAATTGCCAGAATTAAGAGGCAAGCGTGATAGCTCTGGGTTAAGGACAGAGCGCGCTGATGATGTGAGAGCCATGTCCGATACTGCGTCACAATTTGCAGAACATGAAGACGGAGAGCTTCATTCTGTGGGTGACGGATCTGATCCAGGGAGACTGGATTCAGAGATTTCTAATTTTAAATTTAAGCTTGAGAACCTCCGCATTTTGCTAGGGGAGGTATTAGCGGCTCTGAATGATTGTAACACGGTTGCAATTCCAGAAAAATTATGTAGGTTGGATAGATACTATGCGGTACCGGTGTGTACTGACGTGTTTCCTATACCTAAAAGGCTTACAGAGATTATTAGCAAGGAGTGGGATAGACCCGGTGTGCCTTTTTCCCCTCCTCCCATATTTAGGAAAATGTTTCCTATAGACCCCACCACACGAGACTTATGGCAGACGGTCCCTAAGGTGGAGGGAGCGGTTTCTACTTTAGCTAAGCGTACCACTATCCCGGTGGAGGATAGTTGTGCTTTTTCAGATCCAATGGATAAAAAATTAGAAGGTTACCTTAAGAAAATGTTTGTTCAACAAGGTTTTATCTTACAGCCCCTTGCATGCATTGCGCCTGTCACTGCTGCGGCAGCATTCTGTTTTGAGTCTCTGGAAGAGGCCATTCGCACAGCTCCATTGGATGAAATTATGAACAAGCTTAAAGCACTTAAGCTAGCTAACTCATTTGTTTCTGATGCCGTCGTACATTTAACCAAACTTACGGCTAAGAACTCCGGATTTGCCATCCAAGCGCGCAGAGCGCTATGGCTTAAATCCTGGTCAGCTGACATGACTTCTAAAGCTAAATTGCTTAATATTCCTTTCAAAGGGCAGACCTTATTCGGGCCCGGCTTGAAAGAAATTATCGCTGACATTACGGGAGGTAAGGGCCATGCTCTACCTCAGGACAGGGCCAAATCAAAGGCCAAACAGTCTAATTTTCGTGCCTTTCGTAACCTCAAGGCAGGAGCAGCATCAACTTCCTCCGCTCCAAAACAGGAAGGAGCTGTTGCTCGTTACAGACAGGGCTGGAAAACTAACCAGTCCTGGAACAAGGGCAAGCAGGCCAGAAAACCTGCTGCTGCCCCTAAGACAGCATGAAGAGAGGGCCCCTTATCCGGAAACGGATCTAGTGGGGGGCAGACTATCTCTCTTCGCCCAGGCTTGGGCAAGAGATGTCCAGGATCCCTGGGCATTGGAGATCATATCTCAGGGATATCTTCTGGAGTTCAAAGCTTCTCCTCCACAAGGGAGATTTCATCTTTCAAGGTTATCAGCAAACCAAATAAAGAAAGAGGCGTTTCTACGCTGTGTACAAGACCTCTTACTAATGGGGGTAATCCACCCAGTTCCGCGGACGGAACACGGGCAGGGATTCTATTCAAATCTGTTTGTGGTTCCCAAGAAAGAGGGAACCTTCAGACCAATCTTGGACTTAAAGATCCTAAACAAATTCCTAAGAGTTCCATCATACAAAATGGAAACTATTCGAACCATCCTACCCATGATCCAAGAGGGTCAGTACATGACCACTGTGGACTTAAAGGATGCCTACCTTCACATACCGATTCACAAGGATCATTATCGGTACCTAAGATTTGCCTTCCTAGACAGGCATTACCAGTTTGTAGCTCTTCCCTTCGGGTTAGCTACGGCTCCAAGAATCTTTACAAAGGTTCTGGGCTCACTTCTGGCGGTACTAAGACCACGAGGCATAGCGGTGGCTCCGTACCTAGACGACATCCTGATACAAGCGTCAAGTTTTCAAACTGCCGAGTCTCATACAGAGATAGTTCTGGCATTTCTGAGGTCGCATGGGTGGAAGGTGAACGTGGAAAAGAGTTCTTTATTACCACTCACAAGGGTTCCCTTCCTAGGGACTCTTATAGATTCTGTAGAGATGAAAATTTACCTGACGGAGGCCAGGTTATCAAAACTTCTAAATGCTTGCCGTGTCCTTCATTCCATTCCACACCCGTCAGTAGCTCAGTGCATGGAAGTAATCGGCTTAATGGTAGCGGCAATGGACATAGTACCATTTGCGCGACTGCATCTCAGACCCCTGCAATTGTGCATGCTAAGTCAGTGGAATGGGGATTATTCAGATTTGTCCCCTCTACTAAATCTGGACCAAGAGACCAGAGATTCTCTTCTATGGTAGCTTTCTCGGCCCTACCTGTCCAAGGGGATGACCTTTCGCAGGCCAGATTGGACGATTGTAACAACAGACGCCAGCCTTCTAGGTTGGGGCGCAGTCTGGAATTCCCTGAAGGCTCAGGGATCATGGACTCAGGAGGAGAAACTCCTCCCAATAAATATTCTGGAGTTAAGAGCAATATTCAATGCTCTTCTAGCTTGGCCTCAGTTAGCAACTCTGAGGTTCATCAGATTTCAGTCGGACTGTGGCTTACATCAATCATCAAGGGGGAACCAGGAGTTCCCTAGCGATGTTGGAAGTCTCAAAGATAATTCGCTGGGCAGAGTCTCACTCTTGCCACCTGTCAGCAATCTACATCCCAGGCGTGGAGAACTGGGAGGCGGATTTTCTAAGTCGCCAGACTTTTCATCCGGGGGAGTGGGAACTTCATCCGGAGGTCTTCGCTCAACTGATTTATCGTTGGGGCAAACCAGATCTGGCTCTCATGGCGTCTCGCCAGAATGCCAAGCTTCCTCATTACGGATCCAGGTCCAGGGACCCGGGAGCGGCGCTGATAGATGCTCTAGCAGCCCCTTGGGTTTTCAAGATGGCTTATGTGTTTCCACCGTTTCCGCTGCTGCCTCGACTGATTGCCAAGATCAAACAGGAGAGAGCATCAGTGATTCTGATAGCGCCTGCGTGGCCACGCAGGACCTGGTATGCAGACCTAGTGGACATGTCGTCCTGTCCACCATGGTCTCTGCCTCTGAGGCAGGACCTTCTAATTCAGGGTCCTTTCAACCATCCAAATCTAATTTCTCTGAGGCTGACTGCATGGAGATTGAACGCTTGATTCTATCAAAGCGTGGCTTCTCGGAGTCGGTTATTGATACCCTAATACAGGCTAGGAAACCTGTTACCAGAAGAATTTACCATAAGATCTGGCGTAAATATTTGTATTGGTGCGAATCCAAGACTTACTCATGGAGTAAGGTTAGGATTCCTAGGATATTGTCTTTTCTACAAGAGGGTTTAGAAAAGGGCTTATCCGCTAGTTCGTTAAAAGGACAGATTTCTGCTCTGTCTATTCTTCTACACAAGCGTCTGGCAGAAATTCCAGATGTTCAGGCTTTTTGTCAGGCTTTGGCTAGGATTAAGCCTGTGTTTAAGACTGTTGCTCCGCCGTGGAGCTTAAACTTAGTTCTTAACGTCCTGCAAGGCGTTCCATTTGAACCCCTTCATTCCATTGATATTAAGCTGTTATCTTGGAAAGTTCTGTTTTTGATGGCTATTTCCTTGGCTCGAAGAGTCTCTGAGTTATCTGCCTTACATTGTGATTCTCCTTATCTGATTTTTCATTCAGACAAGGTAGTTCTGCGTACTAAACCTGGGTTCTTACCTAAGGTAGTTTCTAACAGGAATATCAATCAAGAGATTGTTGTTCCATCATTGTGTCCTAACCCTTCTTCAAAGAAGGAACGACTTTTGCATAATCTGGATGTAGTCCGTGCCCTGAAGTTCTATTTGCAGGCAACTAAAGATTTTCATCAAACTTTTTCCCTGTTTGTCGTTTACTCTGGACAGAGGAGAGGTCAAAAGGCTTCGGCTACCTCTCTCTCTTTTTGGCTTCGTAGCATAATACGTTTAGCCTATGAGACTGCTGGACAGCAGCCTCCTGAAAGAATTACAGCTCATTCTACTAGAGCTGTGGCTTCCACCTGGGCCTTTAAAAATGAGGCTTCTGTTGAACAGATTTGCAAGGCTGCGACTTGGTCTTCACTTCACACTTTTTCAAAATTTTACAAATTTGACACTTTTGCTTCTTCGGAGGCTATTTTTGGGAGAAAGGTACTTCAGGCAGTGGTTCCCTCCGTTTAAAGTTCCTGCCTTGTCCCTCCCTTCATCCGTGTACTTTAGCTTTGGTATTAGTATCCCATAAGTAATGGATGACCCGTGGACTGACTACACTTAACAAGAGAAAACATAATTTATTCTTACCTGATAAATTTATTTCTCTTGTAGTGTAGTCAGTCCACGGCCCGCCCTGTCTTTTAAGGCAGTTCAAAATTTTTTAATTTAACTCCAGTCACCACTGCACCCTATGGTTTCTCCTTTCTCGTCTTGTTTCGGTCGAATGACTGGATATGACATGTGAGGGGAGGAGCTATATAGCAGATCTGCTTGGGTGATCCTCTTGCAACTTCCTGTTGGGGAAGAGATATAATCCCATAAGTAATGGATGACCCGTGGACTGACTACACTACAAGAGAAATAAATTTATCAGGTAAGCATAAATTATGTTTTTTGCCACTGAATTTCTTAGGCTTTTTATTATAAGCAAAATGTATGCATGTGTTGTATGTAAGGAAGTTTCCGTTTAATAAATATCGTTTAGTAAAAATAATCTTTTATTTACTAGGGATGACAATATTCTTTGTTCATCCAAATTCTTCTGAAGAGGTTTTTTTTTTTTTGCCAGAGAAAGATTCTATTCTGACAGAATTACAATGTAGTGCATATGTATATGTGTGAGAAATGTGTCCTTAGGAATGAGTTGTGCACAAACATGAATGTCCAGTAAGTTCCAGTTAGTTACAGCTTTATGAGTTTTTCATCCAAGAGCTATTTTTAACCTGTATTATTACTGCTCCTCTATATGCATGATAGAAAAAAGTAATTAAATATCCTTTTGATGTGTCTCTATAGGAAAAGCTTTGACTGACACAAATTGTAGTTTTTTGTTAATAGTTTGACTAATGGCTAATTTAAAGCCAACATTGTACTTAAAGGGATATAAAACACACTTTTTTTTTTTTCTTTCATGATTCAGATAGAGCAGCGATTGTAATCAACTTTCACATTTACTCCTATTATTTTTTTTGTCTTCGTTCTCTTTGTATGGTTTGTTGAAGAAGCAACAATGCACTACTGGTTAATAACTGAACATGGGTGAGCCAATGACAATCAGTTTGTGTGTATGTATATATGTGTGTATGTATATGTATGTGTGTGTATGTTTATATATATATATATATATATATATATATATATATATATATATATATATATATATATATATATATATACACGACACACACACACACACACGTGGCCCTCGTTTTACAACGGTTCAATTTACACCTTTTCAGAATAACAACCCTTTTTTCCATTCATGTAACTTCTATTGAAAAGCGCTGAGAAGCAGTGCATTTATTAAAATAGCCAGTAGGTGGAGCTGTCCGCTTGTGTTGCAGCAAAGCCAAGTAAGCTGAAATTAATCAGTTTAACCAGACCTGAGCTATCAAGCAGATTTCAAAGGAACAAGATCTTCCTATCTATAAATCAGTCCAGATTGGAATGCATAGAAAGAGGTGTTTGCAGAAAAATGCAAGTGAAGTCTGTGTTGTGTGATTATTTTATTAGGTGCTGTTTAGCAAATGTTTTTGTTCATTTAACTTAGTTTAATTATATATTCTGTGTTGTGTGATTATTTTATTAGGTTTATAATGCTGTTTAGCATTTAAAGTCTTCATTTCAAAGCTTTAAAAATAATGTATTAGATGTTACTAATGACAATTTTGAGAGGGGCCTGGAACCTATCTCCCTTACTTCCCATTGACTTACATTATAAACTGGGTTTCAATTTACAACCGTTTCGATTTACAACCATTCCTTCTGTACCTAACGTGTGTGTGTATGTATATGTGTGTGTGTGTATATATATATATATATATATATAGTGTGTTAAAGTGCAGAAACAGTTAATGTGCACATTACCTAGCTAATCTGCAGATTAACTGATTTGCTTCTACACAGAAGCAGTTAATGTGCACATTACCTAGGTAAAGTTGGAAAAGTTTGTTTCTCTCATGTAAACTGTTTATTGAAAAAGAAGCCGAAGAATGTTCTGATTTCGGCCGATGGCAGATACGCTCCAGAGTGCTCTGTTCTAATCGCCTAGGTAATGTGCACATTAACGGCTTCCATGTAGTTAAAGTTGGAAAAGTTTGTTTCTCTCATGTAAACTGTTTATTGAAAAAGAAGCCGAAGAATGTTCCGATTTCGGCCGAGAGCAGATACGCTCCAGAGTGCTCTGTTCTAATCAGAGCCTCGGGCGCCGCAACTGCCTCTGGGAACCTTACCATGGGTCACAGCCCGCACGTCTTGAAATTCTCTGTCTGGGAAATTATCTATCGAATCTATCTATCTATTTATTATAGATTCGATAGATAATTTCCCAGACAGAGAATTTCAAGACGTGCGGGCTTGGAGCCATGGTAAGGTTCCTAGAGGCAGTTGCGGCGCCCAAGGCTCTGATTAGAACAGAGCACTCTGGAGCGTATCTGCCCTCGGCCGAAATCGGAACATTCTTCGGCTTCTTTTTCAATAACCAGTTTACATGAGAGAAACAAACTTTTCTAAAAAGCTAAAGTGCTTGAAAGTGTATTATTTGTTTTTCAACTGTATTATCACAGATACATTACATCTAGAATGGCAGATATTTCACATTCTCAGTACGATGTTCATTGCATAATTCCACATTGGGTTGAAAGGAAGTCGATTCTGTAACAATTCAGAATGCAGAATGGGAAGTATACAATGCTTAGAAGTGTAGAGGCCAAGATGCTAATAAATGCAAAAACAGAATGAGAGCAGTTGTTATACCCTTGGGAAAACTACTATAAACTTGTTAAGAAGTTGAAGTGTGTCTGGGCAATGAATGATGCATAAAGTGCGCCGCACTGCCCTTTAAGATTTTGTTTTTACTTCCATTTTCAGAGGAAAGTGCCCCAGCCTCTAAAAATAGTGATATGAACCGATTATCATAGGAAAAACCACGGGACTCCCTTTAGTATATATATATATATATATATATATATTTATTAGTTTAAAAATCCATGTTGTACATGATCAATGGAGAATCACAAGTATTACTTGACAAACAATGGCTGCTGCTGACATGTTTCGCCACTCAAGGCGTAATCATAGCTGCAGTAAAAATCACAGTCTGCCTATTTAAGGCAGCTGGACAACTTCTATTGGTTTAAAACTTTAATTGTTGACAAGTTTCACTTGGGGATTTTTAACCCCATTTATACACTTTAAACATTAATGCCTCTTAATAGTTCATATGTATAATGATTCTTATATGTTACTTGTTTGTTCTATAAATATTTATCAATGCAGAAAACACAGCGCTAAACTAACGTATAAACTATGCATGAAACTAGGTACGCTATGCATGAAAAATAAGAATAATACATATGCAAGGGAATGTAAAAATACATATATATATATATATATACAAGTGCACGAATACAGAAGTAAATATAAGATAATGAGTTAAACTTAAGCACTCTTGTGGAAACTAAGTTCTATATATTTATATAAACAAGGAATAACATAATCACTTTTGTTATAGTGCTAATAAACCCAATAATAAGTTATTATATTGATGCTCAACAATTACATATAGCTGTATTAGATAAATAGTGTATATTTATATATGCATAATTTTGTTAGAAAAATTACCAGAAACAATTGCTAGAGAAACTAGAAAAATTGCCAGCAAAAATGCTGAAAACATTTGCTAGAAAAAATCTTTTTCTAGAATTAATTCCAGAAAAGTGTTTGAAAAAATTGTTAGACAAAAATTGCTTGCTAGAATAATTACTAGAAAAATTATTAGAAGAGTGGGACTAGGGAGAGTTGACACAATACAACAAGTCAAACTGTCCCGTCTATTTAAATGTTATTTAAAGTATTAGGATGCCAAATTAAATCCTTTAACTAAATTGATACCCGTGATCACAGGATTATGTCACAGGAGAGGGAGATGTATGGACCAACAAATCATTTCCAAAACTTTATTTCCAAAAATTTATTAGGTCATATTCCGAATTCAGACTCAGAGGTACTCTGGTCTGAAGCTTAAATATCCAATACATCTCCCTCTTCTGCAACAGTTTATCGCGATCACCTCCTCTTGGTGGGCATACCACCCTCTCTATAGCCTGCCACCTTAAGCTACTAATGTCTTTATTGTGGCAACGTGCAAAGTGTCTAACTAAAGGAGTACTCTCTTCTCCTGCTTGAATGGTTGATAGATGGTTACGAATACGGACCTTCACCTCATTAGTAGTTAATCCTACATACTGTAGGTGACAACATATGCAGGTGAGAAGATACACTACATAGGTTGATGTGCATTTTAGACAGCTGTTGATTGGAAAAGTGTCACCCGTAACTTCTGATTTAAAGATGTTTGACACCAAGATGTATTCGCAGACCCGACATTTTTGTCTGCATTTGAACAGACCTTTGCGAGTTAACCATGAACTCACAGGTCTGCTCAATTCAGGTAACATTGATGGAGATAAGACATTTGCCAAGGTTTTCGCTCTCCGATAAGAACATCTTAAACCAGTTTTGACACAATTTTCCAAGGTTTTTATATATATATATATATATATATATATATTAATCAGCAGCTAGAACCTAGGTTCTTTACGGCTCATGAGCTTTTCTAGATAAACCTTTCAGCAAAGGATAACAAGAGAAGAAGGCAAAAGAAATAATAGAAGTAAATTGAAAAGTTTTTTTTTTTTTTTTTTTTTTTTTTAAATTTTATTTTATATATAAATCATGAAAGTTTAATTTTGGGTTTCATGTTCCTTTTTTTATTTTAAATGAATTTTTATTCAGTTTTAGAATGTAAGGTAACACTTGGGGACACGCAGGACCCCTGTTCAAACATAAACAGACAAAAAGGAACGGACACGCAGGTCCGGTTGCAATAGCTGCCAAAACATTGATACATCATAAGTAAATTGCAGGGATTTGTGGTGAAAATAATTCACCAAGATTGAACCCTAGTGTGGGCTCAGAATATGGGGGGGGGGGTTTGTTATGCTTTTAAATTTAATGTTCCAAAGAGCAAGTCCGGAAAAAATTGCTGTACTATGTAGTAATGGGTAGATTGAGAGCAGGTTCTGCCAACATCTAGAGATGTGGGTAACAAGAAAACATTCCAGAGACAAGTGAGATGCAAATTGTACCCAGTAAACACTGTACGTAGGGCCCACTGTACCTAGCACTCATTGTGCCTAGCCCACACTGTACCTAGCACTCAGCACTCATTGTACCTTGCACACGCCATACCCAGCCCACACCGTACCCAGCACACGTTATACCTAGCACACGTTATACCTAGCACACGTTATACCTAGCACACGTTATACCTAGCACACGTTATACCTAGCACTCACTGTACCTAGCACTCACTGTACCTAGCACTCACTGTACCTAGCACTCACTGTACCTAGCACTCACTGTACCTAGCACTCACTGTACCTAGCACTCACTGTACCTTGCACACACTGTACCTAGCACACACTGTACTGTGTACGCGCTGTATCCAGCACATGCTGTGCCTAGCACATATTATACCTAGCACACATTGTACCTAGCACTCACTGTACCTAGCACACGCTGTACCCAGCACCCGCCTTGCCTAGCACACGCCGTACCTAACACACATTGTACCTAGCACACATTATGCCCAGCACACACTGCACCCTGCACACACTGTATCCAGCAAACATTGTAGCCAGCACACGCTGTACCCAGCACACACTGAACCTAGCGCTCATTGTACCTAGCACACGCTGTACCTAGCACACACCGTACCCGGCACCCACCTTGCGGAGCACACGCAGTACCTAGCACGCATTGAACCTAGCACACATTGTACAGCAAACAAAGTGCCTAGCACACACAGCATCTAGCACATACAGAACCTAGTACCCACAGGACCTAGCACACACAGGACCTAGCACACACAGCACCCATCACACACAGTACCTAGCATACACAACACCAAGCAAAAACAATGCCCAGCATACGCAGTACCAAACAGACACAGTCCCCAGCTAGAACAGTAACTATCACACACAGTGCAAAGCACATACAGTACCTAGCACACCTAGGAACCCACCCTATATTAGAGTATACATATAACAAAATATAATTGTGCTACACTTTAACCCTTTGGAAGATGAATGCCTTAAAGCTATGTACAGTGACATACTGGGAGTAAACTTACTATGGAGGTACATGAATGTTAAGGAGGGTAGTACCATAATCTACGATAATATAGTAAACGTAAATGTTCATAGATAACTAGCATAACTAAACCTTAACTAGAGTATAGCAATAAACTGAATGGAAGGATGTCCCTAAACATGATATCAAAGGTTGCTATATGCATGATTGAAACTGTATAATGAGCACATCAAGCCCTGATTTTTTAAGTGAGGTCATAATCATAACCTGTGAGTGAAACGAGTACTAAATGAACAGAAAATTCCCACAATGTATATGCATATCAGTCTCCCTCTTGAAAACAGTCGGAGCGATAAATAAGATTTTGCGTGTCTCATTCTGATAGCTCAGATCATCCTGAACAACCTTTCCCCAGCCTGTGATGTTTTAACTAACGCCGGCTTTTTGCAAGATATGGAGGCCATCTAGATCAGTTTCAGTGGCCCTTTGCACAACATGCACGGGTGAAGTCATCTCAGTATTTGTGAAAGGGCTTGTGTCCATGGCAGGTTATAGGCTGTGCCCTCATGTGTGCCTTAATAGCCTGGTTTACCCGAGTTTCAGGAGCACTGCATCTCAGTCTGGGGATATCCTGCTGCGTGGCTAAAATGGCGCTTCCAGAGCTCATGTATGGAATGTCTCACATAAAGCAAAACAATCCACACACTCAGCTCCAAGAATACAATGAGCTAGGAGATATCCTCAGTATCCTTAGATGAGATCGCCTGTGGTCACAAGGATCCCAAGAAACAGTCAACACTTACTCTTTAAACACTCCGGAGTGCAGCAGCAGGCCTTGTAAAGTCAGATTGAGATGCTATCATGTGTTCCTGCAGAATGTACAGTCAGGGTATAAATAGGCGACTAACACTCAGGTCTTTCCTTAAAGGGCCATAATACCCAAATGTTTAAACACTTGAAAGTGATGCAGCATAGCTGTAAAAAGCTGACTAGAAAATATCACCTGAACATCTCTATGTAAAAAAGAAAGATATGTTACCTCAAAAGTTCCTCAGTAGCCACATCCCATTGTAAAGGATTTCTAAGAAGCATGTTAGTGTGTCTGCAAACACAAGGAGTCAGCGCACCCGGCGTTAAAGAAACTGAAGGCACACAGTAAAATGCTCAAAAGGTAGATTTAATGCAATGCATAAATAAACATCACATTCCAAGGCCAGAAGTGTATGGTGGCTGGCTCCACCGGCAATAAGAGTTAATAAGGTCAGCTAGTTAGTGTGTCTGTCCTGGGACAGCTGAAAGGATGAGCCTTGTGCACTCTCACATTATTTCACCAATCAAGTAAAGGAAGCTTACTATGAAATCTCATGAGAGTTAAGTCAAATCTCATGAGATCACAGTAAGAGTTCATGACCTCAGCACTGCTGATGCTGATTGGCTGCAGTTCATTTCTTCATTTTTTTTTTTATTTTTTTTTACCTGCAGCTGGGAGCAGCTGAGTATAACTTTTTACACAGAACTTACTCTGCTGAGATAGAGATGCTCAGGTGATATTTTCCTGTCAGCTTTTTACAGTTATACTGCATCCGTTTCAAGTGATTTAGCATATGAGTATTATGTCCCTTTAACTCCTTTCAGTCTTTAATGTGTGATCTGCCTATATTTAATACCTGCTTAGATCCTGATGTGCAGTTATTTATCAGGGATGATAGTTCTGCCTGCTTTAATCTTATTCTTTCCTGAAGATTTCAGGCTCTTTAATGAGCCAGAGACTTCCGAGGTAGGCCGAAGCCTGGGATTTTCCTGAAAATCCTCTGGAACTCCTTTCTGGGTAGATCGAAATTTGTCTCAAACTCAGCCAATGGTCCCTTGTAGTGAGTAAATACTGCTCCAAAGTTTTTTTTCTTGGAATCCGCTTTTAAATCGTGCTTTTTAGGGCTAATAAATGACAGGTTTTAACTAGAGCTCTGTTAAATTGTGACTGTCTAGGCTGCTGGCTAGCTCCGCCCCCCCCTTCATGTCCCTTTTTAATTACACATTGTTGTGGTTAATTAATCCTAAACATGCAAAGTAAAAAACATTTGTAATTCCTGTGGCTCTATAAATTACTTTAAAATGATATACTTTTTTATTGTCTGCTCTCAGGGGTGATGTAAGTAAGACACTCTGCATAAGACTCCTAGCATATACTGGAGAAGGGATTTCTGTTTCAATCCTGATATTCAGTCTTGTTTCTTTTCTTTGTAGCTAGCTACCCTTGGGAACCTCACACCTTCAACTACCGTTTTCTTCTGCTGTGACATGCAAGAGAGGTTTCGGCCAGCAATAAAGTATTTTGGAGATATAATTAGTGTAGGACAACGATTGGTAAGTGCATTTCATTTTTAGAAATACATAATACATTGAGATGATACATTATTAAAATGTTCATATTTTTAGTATATATTTTCTAGCTTTGTTTTTAACAGTGCTTTTATTTTAGCTCCAAGGGGCACGGATCTTAGGAATACCAGTTATTGTAACAGAGCAATATCCAAAAGGTCTAGGAAGCACTGTGCAAGAACTTGATCTAACAGGAGTGAAACTTGTTGTCCCAAAGACAAAATTTTCCATGGTTTTACCTGAAGTTGAAGCAGCTTTGGCAGAAATTCCTGGAGTACGCAGTGTTGTTTTATTTGGAGTAGAGGTAAGAGGTTATCTGCTGATATGTTTTCATCTGAAACTGTTATTATTCCAGCTATCGTCTGTACTACAGTGTTTCATAGTATATGTGTATATATATATATATATATATGTGTGTATATGTGTGTGTATATATATATATATATATATATATATATATATATATATATATATATATATATATATATATATATAATTTTCTTGCAACTGAAAACAAATGTTTATTTTTTTAAGAATTGATGTTTAAACTGTGCTCTTCTATATGCATGACAGAATTTTTTTTTAATGTCCCTTTCATTTGTTTAACATTCCCTGGTAGACATAGCCAATGTCTAAAATTTAATGTGCTTCTTAAAAAGTAACGTTCAAATGTGAAGTAATTTTACAAATACGATTAAAAGTCTATTTGACTA
Source organism: Bombina bombina (assembly GCF_027579735.1). Classification (NCBI taxonomy): domain Eukaryota; kingdom Metazoa; phylum Chordata; class Amphibia; order Anura; family Bombinatoridae; genus Bombina; species Bombina bombina. Next base: position 313,352,571 of record NC_069500.1, read on the forward strand.
ATTATAAAGTGATTTTCATAGTCAAGTATTTGCTTAGATATGCTTTAGACATGCACACAAGGGCATGTATTAAAGCAGGAACCAATAGATTTACATACCAGGCCCCACTGGACAGGAGCAATCATGGCTGAAGGAATAGAGTAACTTTGCGTTTACAATATGCAGGCATGTTTTAAATGTTTTATTCTAACACTGTTTTCATAGGGAAATGGAAGTGATGCATAAATGCAAAAGGCATGGAAGCCATTATTAAAGTTGCATGATAATTGTAGAGAGTACAATTTTATTTATATATTTTATTTTTAATATCTTTTTTTTTATTCATCAATATACAGATCTTACAATGACAAAAAGAAATATAGCGTTAAGTCAGAGGTACAGAAACAAAAAACAAGAACCCCCAAAAAGGTACAAATCAAACAGCTGTCAGTATATAGCAGGGATATAATATAATGTATTTTATTATTATTCTTTAAAACAAACCCCAAATTAAAATCTATATACAAAACAATTAAAATTAATATAAATTCCTAAATTCTTTATATTTGTTAAAGTTATAAACACATTAAATTATATTTATAGAAACCAGATTATGAATCAAACTGTATGCAGTTACAATATTCTATACAAAGATCATAAAAAGAGTTGCATTAAAATACCACAATGAAATACCAGAGTATGGATCACTAACTTTAACAGTGCTCAGTTAAACAATATAACAAGATGCTTTAACAGTCAATTTATCTGAGCTTTTTTTTTTTTTAGCTACAATTAAGGCAAGTTCTAAAATATATATAGTTGCATATAACTTAATGCACACCAGAGAGATAATATAGGCCTGGCTTAAAAATATGAAATGCAAAGGACCTTTATCTAGCAAATAAATAATTTAATAATAATGACTAGTTAGTTAAACTACACAGGACTATGAACATAAGCTTAAAATACCACTTGTGCTCTTTAAATTACTAGCTTCAATTACTGTAGCAACAATGAATATATTTGCTTTAAAATATTAAGTTATAGTCACTGCTATATGTTATCACATCAACCAATTGAGTATCTCGGCTTTCTCCAATAAGTCCAATTTCACCTCATAAATTAAAAGAGGTCTTTTTGCAAGATGGATGAAAGTTAGGCCCAGATTTGCTTTATAGAGACTGGATTCCAAGGCAACAGTTTGTCAGTCAAAACTCAGCAGCAAAAACTAGTACTTTTTTTTTTTTTTTTTTTTTCTTGCATGAGGCTATATCACGTGATATAACCCCACCACTTTTTATTCTAATCATTTGTGAAATTGGGATGATAGGCCCTTTGGATGCTTGTCCCTGATTGGTTATTTGAGACGCCTCCCTGAGTAGCCATTTATCTTTTGGCTGCAATACCATCTCTGATCTATAGGTGGCATCAGACAAGCAGAAATGCAGTTTTACCATCAAATATTGCAGTTTAACTATCTAAAAACATATGTTTATCAAATACACTATTTCTTTATATTAATAAACTTGTCTGGTCATATATATGTCCCATCTAAGATAATCCAATTTGCAGTCATATACACCACACATGAGTGTATTTCTAGTATCATACTAGTATTATTTTAAAATGCATTTAAAGTTGCATTTAATTATTTTCCCAGATTAATCCAAACACAACATATTTCACATTCAGTGCACAAAAACATATGACATATGGAGCAGAAAATGGATCATAACTTTGATGACCTCATAACGCTCGTGCGGAATGGAGACCATGAGAGCTCTTTGGAGAGAGAAGATGGAATAATCGGTCATACACTGGCAAGCACCCAGATAACAGGGAGTCCATCCGAGCGAGAGTGTCTGCTGGGGGAGACTCTGATTGCTGCTGATCAACTAGTCTTGAAATGGGAAACAGAAAGGGACCAATTCCTGGTGAGAGATTTACCTTTGGCGGTTTCCTGGAGTGGTGCGGCTGGCCCTCCGGAGATTTGCAGAAGCTTCTTTCCTCAATTAAAGACAGTCTCCTGTTCACCCACTACTGGTTTGCGACTCATAGCGGCTCAAGAACGGGATGGAGAAGTCCCCATTTTGATCTCTCCCATTGTTTACGGGACTGTTTTGACATTTCAGTGGTTTAGCTTGTTGGACTTCCTGGAGGCCCTCCCTTTCTGCTACGACATATTTGCAGCTCAACAGATAACTATTTTGTCTGAATCAGCTAGCTTACAGGGCTCTTTTGCTCTGTGTGGAGTGGGGTGAAGAGGGGACTTAGCAGTTCTTATGCTTATTATAGAGCACAGAATGACTTCACTGAGGAAATGTTTGAACTTTTAGATGTGACATTTGTTTTCTCCATATATAATTTTTTGTTAACTTTATCAGTTTGCTTTACCAGTTATGGAGATGATCAAGAGAGATTCCCAATATCAATATCTTGTTATTACATCCAGATTGATCCTTGCCTTATTCCCCATTACACTTCAGCTTATCAAACTCATTAATTATATAAGCATCACCACCAATAGATCCGTTCTCACATATATCTAAGCAATGTGTTTCTTAAGACATGTTTATCCAGCTCGTGAGTTTGGTTTTATTGTAGAAATATTTGGTTGTCTTATTATACTGCCATAGATCCCTAATGAGCACATGGTAGATATGAAGGACCAGGATTGTTGTAGCTCTTATCTTAATAGTCAAATAGATTTTTTGTGTGTATATCCCTTTTTCCTGATATCAATGATTTTTTTTATGTTTTAATGAGTGGTTATTTAAAAATTACTTTTGTGCATTGTTTAAATTATTGGTTGTACTTAAAATATATTGAACTAATAGTTGTTTTTAAAGTGGTATACATTATAAATTTAAGGAGTCCCGATCTCTAGAGTGAACCTATGTGTTTATGACGTTGTGAGTAGAGTGGCCTGATCTAACAGTGATGATGGCGAACTTTAATGAAGTTAACACTGCAATAACTGGCACTGCCAGAGAATCTTGGAATAGAGCCACACGATTGGTGGAAAAATGTATAAGCATTCTCACACTATACTTAACATATATTAGCCTTAATAGCGACATCTTAGTTGACCCAAAAGCTATTAAAAGGTAACCATTAGGAGCACTACTGGATAATAATCCCTAACGAAGGTGATCCGTACAAGATAATACAAGGTCTAAATATATGTACTATAAATATAGATATCGCTTGCTTCAGTACTCCGACATTACAATACTATAAGTAATGTCTCTATATACATAGAATCCCATCTAATACAACATCAAGTCTATGCTACATAAAGGATCAATTGCAATCTTACGTGAAACCACAACCATTGATTCTTAGTAATACTATGTATGTGGATACACTACAATAATAGTCTAGCAAAAACATTCTAGTATTGTTCAGTATCATTCTGACAATAAGAACAAATAACGAACAGTATCAACTATTTAACCTTTAGACTGCCTTTAACCTCTATATCTGTTAAACACTACCTAGGATTTATAATGTATGTATGATGGTAATAACCGTTTCAAATAAGGCAGTACTACCAATGATAACTAAGTGGCACTTAAGTATGTTATTATAGAAGATACTTTTAGCAGATATCTCGTAATCCATTGCTAGCCATATTATTATCCAAGTGACACTCCAATATACATAATTTTTGTATATGATAGCCACGTGAATACATGTTATTACACAACAAATTCAATTGCAGATATCAGGCACATATATCACATTACAAGTGGTCCAGTGAAGGATATTGATCCTCGACTAGAAATTACTTAAACCAATTCTTCTGATCTGCAATAGCTGGCCTATAGTAAATTAGTACCGCATTTGCACTATCCTGCAATTACCTATAACATATCAAAGGCTGACTTATAGGTACAGGATATTGGTCAACAGTTCTTTAGTTGTTTTTAACTTTGAGTCCTTATTTTAAGATTTCCTAATAAAAGTTATTTTTTCATTTTCCAATTTCTTATACCCAGTCCAGGCTAAGAGTGCTAGTAGTGCAGTCATTAGTGAGGTTCTCTCCTCTCTTTGTGTACTTGGTAAGAACCAGGCCTGTGTTTTTATTTTGTTGCTCCTCCTTAGAGCCTTAATTTTGTTCTTAAAGTTCTGCAGTAGGCTCCGTTTGCGCATATGCATGCAGTTGATAGTACGCTGTTATCTGGGATAGTTTGGTGGTTTCTTGCCATTTTGTCTGCTTAAAGAGTTTTTAGCATTTCAGTATGATCCACTTATCTTATTTTTATGAGGATAAGGCAGTCCTGCGTTCTATTTTGAGTTTTCTTCCTAAAGTGGTATCGGATTGCAATATCAATCAAGAAATTGTTGTTCCTTCTTTTTGTCCGAATTTTTCTTCTCAGTAGGATAGTCTATTACACAATCTGGATGCTGTACGTGCTCAAAGATTTTATCTACAAGCAACTTAAGATTTTTGGCAGTCTTCTGCTCTGTTAGTTTTTTTTGCTGGTAAGTGTAAGGGTCAGAAGACGCTTCCTTTTTTTTTTTTTTTTTAATTATAATTTTTTTATTCAGTTTTAGATAAGTTTACAACATAAACAAATAGTCATCAATACTCGACAGAAATAAGTGTACATTCAAAAAAATCTCATTTTAGAGAACATGCAGATAAATTGAAAATGAATGCCTTGTAAACATAATATAGCATAATAGATTTCAACAGTTTTTAGAGTACACCTATAGTTAAAGCCATTAGTTTTCTAAACAGAATTTCAATTCATCTGTCGTTTATTTGACATCTGGGGGGGGGGGTAGAAAAAAAATAAGAAAAAAAAAGGGAGAGGGGGAGCGAAAAAATCCTTTACCAACACCCTAGTAAAACTGTCTCGGAATGTCTAAGGGGATATATTAACTTATCTATTTCTTCCTGGGGGAAGATTTTAATAAATCTGGCCCATTTCTGGAAAAAAATAGTTATTTCCCTCTCGGATGTCAAGGTTATATCCATCTGCTCAATGATACATTGCTTTTTCATGTAATTTTTAACTTCTGATATACTCGGATTTGAAGTGTCTCGCCATTTATTAAAGATTAAATTCCTTGTGGCCAAGATTGTCATATTCATTATCTTTTTAGAGTTATGAGGAGAAGGGGATTCAATGAAGAAAACTACTTCTGCCAGAGAGAGAGGAGGCAACTTTAACACCCTAGTAAGCCAAAATCCTAACTTCCGCCAAAACTGCATTAATCGAGGACAAGTCCATATCATATGGACTAAGTCCGCCGCTGGAAACTAGCATTTCGGGCAAGAATTAAAATTATGCCATTTGAATGCTTTAAGTGGAGTGTAATAGGTACTATATAACAACTTAATGTGTGATTCCCTCCAACTAGCAGATAGAGTAGTTTGTGTTATCGTGGCTATAGACTTTTCCACTTGATTTGGCCCAATATCTAAATCTTGAGACATTAGATTCCATTTTTTGCGATATGTAATATAAATTGAGTTCACCCTTTTGGCTGACCAACAGGTCATACCAGGTTGAGATAGAAAATAGATTATTTTTAACAAGGATCGGCCAGCTATCTAACTTCCCTGAAGACCAAGTCCAACCATATTTATCAATAAGTGAAAAGAGATAATGTCTAGCCTGTAAGTACGCAAAGAAGTCCTTATTACTTAATTTGAATTCCTGCTTTAGTCTCTCAAAAGTTTTTATTAGATGGGTCTCCTGATCCATAAATTGTGTGAGGTAAGTCAGTCCCAGGCTATGCCATTTCTGGAAGACCTGAGATTGAGTACCTCTTTGGAATTCCGGATTGCCAGACAGTCCTTGAAGTTTCGGAATGGAGAGATCTATACCTAATTTACATCCTAATTTTTTCCAAGCTTGTAATATTGTATATACAGAGCTAAGGCATTTCACTTCCTTTGGAATCAGGTGCATAGGGCAGTGGATTAAAGCTATGGGATTATATGGATGTATTATGTTTGTTTCAAGAGTGTTATTCGTGAAATAGTTCTTATTTAATAACCAATCTATTACAGTTCGTGCTAAAAAGACCAAACTATAGCTGCTGAGGTCTGGTAAAGCCATGCCACCAAACCTCCTAGGCAGATGTAGTCTATTAATTGAAATTCGAGGCCTTTTGCACTTCCAGATGAAGTACCGATGGGCCTTACATAAACTCTTCCAGTCCTTGGTTTTCAGCATGACTGGTACATTTTGCAGGGGAAAAAGGATCTTAGGGAGAAGAACCATCTTGAAAAGTGCAATACGACCTGTCAATGAAAGCGGAAAATTTTGCCAATTCTTCATATATTCTTTTACCTTAACTAGGACTGGAGAGATATTAAGGTCATACCACTCTCGTGGATTTGCCGATATATTAATGCCTAAATATCTAAAGTGAGAGATGACCTCCTTAAAAGGTAACTCAGTCATGGATGTCTCACTTTTCCTAATCCACATTAACTCTGATTTAGCAGCGTTAATTTTATAACCTGTGAAGGTTCCAAAAGAATTTGTAATCGAGAGTAGTCTGGGAATATTAATTCTAGTGTTTGAGACATAGACCAGTACATCATCAGCATATAGAGCAATTTTTTGTTCCATGGACCCTATCTTTATGCCTTGAAGATCTTTTCTTATTTTGAGAGCTAATGGCTCAATAGCTAGATCAAACACCAGAGGCGATAAGGGGCAGCCTTGTCTGGTGCCCCTTTGAAGTTTGATTGGACCGGATTCTAGTTGATTGATAGTCAATTTTGTTGATGAATTTTCACAGAGACTTTTAATGAAATATACAAAGTTATCTTTAAATCCAAAGGATGAGAGAGAAGTCAAAATATGCTGATGATGTACTGAGTCAAACGCCTTTTCTGCGTCCAGCGCTATCACCGCTAAGTCCATTTGATCTTGTGACGATATTTTCCCAGAGTTGTTAAAATAGTCAAGGACCAGAAAGAGTTCTCTAACTTTGGCTGTTAAATTTAGTTTATTTAGAAACCCCGCCTGATCCTCGTTGATAAGGGTTCCAATCTCGCTCTGTAGTCTTTTAGCTAGGATCGACTTTAACAATTTATAGTCGGAGTTAAGTAATGCTATGGGCCGATAGGCCTCCTTTTTTAGAGGATCCTTACCTTGTTTTAGAATTAACGACGTGGTGGATGCAGAAAAAGATATAGGAATGGGATTTCTCTCTATGTAAAAATAATTAAAGAGTATCTTCAAATGGGGAGTAATAATCGGTGCCAAGATCTTGTAAAACTCATTAGGCAAGGAGTCCGGCCCAGGAGCTTTATCCAGCCGCAAATCTTTAATGGTTTGAAGAATCTCTTGATCAGATATAGGGGCATTAATTTTATTTACTGCATCTTCACCTAAGACTGGATGGTCCAAGCCCTCCCAAAAGTCTCTTGAGACTTCCATGTCGGACTCCTTAAAGGAATAAATCCCTTTATAATAATTTGAAAAAATTTCCAATATTTCTTTTGGGTCGTTAATCATAGAATCAGATTCTAAGAGTGAATCGATAGAGGGATTCCCTTGAATATTTTTGCATAGTTTGGCCAGAAATTTACCGGCTTTGTCCCCATGGCGATAGAATTTTGCTTTAGATTTTAAGTCAGCTTGAACCGTATTATGGGTCAGTAAAGTATCTCTCTCTCTCTTGGCAGCGGAATATCGTTTCCAGTTTACAGTAGTGGGATGGGTTAAATATCTATTATAGGAATTAATCAAGACTTTCAGTGCTTGATTTTCTCTAAGACTAATTTTTCTTTTGAACTTAACCATATACGCAATTATCTCCCCCCTCATTACAGCTTTACCTGCTTCCCATAGAAAGTTTGGATCATTAACTGAGCCCAAATTTAAGGAAAAAAATTCGTTCATTTTATTCGTTAACCAATTTTTGAACTTTAAATTTTTTGATAGAAATTTTGGGAAGAAGAAGCGTTGTGAAGAGTACATTTTGCCATAAATTGGGATCTCTAATATGATTGGGGCATGATCTGAGATAGTTATTTGTGTAATTTTAGTAGTAGTGCCTATTTTTACTATTTTATCACTAACTAAAAATAAATCGATTCTCGAGAGAGAGAATTAACATTTCTGGCCTTACATGTAAATTCTCTTTGATCTGGATGTTGTAGCCTCCAAATATCTTTAAGAGCCAAGTTACTCGCTAAAGTTCTAAACATTATGGCCTCTGATTTGTCTCTCTTAGATTGCAAAAAAATATTTGTTTGCCTGAGTCTATCAAGGGGTGTTTGTGGTGCCATATTAAAGTCCCCTGCCAGTATGACATTTCCTTCCCCCATTCGTAGAATATTGGTTTGAACCGAGTCCCAAAAGTTAGGATCAAAATTATTGGGGCCATATATGTTACAAAGTATAAAGACAAAGTTTGCCAGTTTAATTTTCAAGATTAGGCTTCTACTGTTTGAGTCAGAGTATTTTGATAGCACTTCATAAGTTAACCTCTTCCCCATTAAGATGGCCACTCCCCTCTTCCTGCCAATACTAGGTGTATAAAATACCTCCTTCACCCACAAAGTTTTAAATTTTAATGATTCTTCCACATTAAGGTGGGTCTCTTGTATAAAGGCTATATCAGAGTTATGTTTCCTCAGTTGCGAGACTATTGCCTTGCGTTTTATTGGAGAGGAGATACCCCCAACATTCCAGGACGTTAAAATCAATTTTCCCTTTTTAGACATTACTTAGAAGAAAGGAAAGGAGAAAGGAAGAGAAAAAAAATAAAAAAAAATAAAATAAAAAAAATAAATCATTTTTAAAATGCCCCGCCATCCCCAGCCCCAGAAGATTACTCCTCCTTGAAGCCTGAGGCAGAAGAAAAAGACAGATGAAGCTATAAAACCTTCTAATTTTACTTATCAAAAATATGATTGAGTACATTTGGATTGTCAAAAATCCTATTATCCTATTTAACAACTTTTTCGGTGAAAAACTTTTCTGCCTCCGCAGCGGTCTCAAAAAAGTATGTGTGACCCTGGAATTCTACTTTAAGTTTAGCCGGATAAATTACAGTGGCGGATAAACCCTCTTTAATTAATCTGCCGCATATTGGGGAGAGTTCTCTTCTTTTCAGAGACGTGCCATATGTGAAGTCTTGGAAAATTAATATTTTAGCCCCCTCCAGAAGCACAAGCAAATTTGTGCGGGATAATTGCATGATTTTGAGCTTATCTTGGTAGCTCAAATATCTTACAATTATGGGTCTAGGCCTGGATTTGTTATCCTCTGCTCCCATAGGTCTCCCTATTCTGTGGGCTCTCTCTATTACTAAAGGTAACAGTTTAGTAATTTAGGGAGAGATTCAGCTGCAAACTTCTTCAGATCTAAATAGTCTGGGGTTTCAGGCACCCCAATTATTCTGACATTATTCCTTCTTGATCGATTTTCTAAATCTTCGATCTTGTTCTGTAATTCTCTGATAGAGAGGGTATTTGCCTGTATTTTGGTACTTTGGACTGATGTGAGATCTTCAAGATCAGAGACTCTTTGCTCTGCTTCTTCGATTCTCATTGTAAATTGCTTGACCTCATTGGATAGGGAATTTAAATCTTTTATTTCTAGCCTGAGTGACTCAAATTTCGGGTTCAAGGCTTCTAGTATACTATTCACTAGCATATTATAAAATTAGCATATTGTCCTTGCCCCTCAGATAATGCAGATTTGAGAAAAATATTGCCTCAAAGATCATGTCCAGCTCTTGCCCTGTTATTTTTAGCCGATAGTGTTCCTCATACTCTTGCGAGTGCTGTTATAGAGTCCAAAGTCACCCTTTTTTTTTTTTTTTTTTTTTTTTTTTTTTTACCCTTTTTTATTTTTATTTTTTCCTCCTTTTTTTATTTTTTTTATTTCCTTTCCCTTTAGTTTTTGCAACAGGGCAGGTAAAACAAATCGGGGAGGAGGTACCTGTTATATGCCCCTAAGATCTAGGGCAATGTCTTTTAACTTGAGGCAAGTAAGACTTTCCCAGGGGATTACAAACAATAAGACACTTACTCCCATCAATTACAGACCTTGTCTCAGTCAAAATGATCTTAGAAGGGGTTCTACTAACATTTAATCCCCTGCTCTCTCCCACATGATAGACAAACTGAGAGGGAAGCTAGGACCCAATTTTTCTGTTTGCTTGTAGCTCCACTTTAAATAATGCGTTTTTTTCTTAGGGGTAACCGCAGACCGGGGAAACATAAAGGGCTCATCAAACCGACAGGTATCTTAAGAACAAATATCCCTCACAGAGTACATGAAAAAATAAGGTACCAAACTTGCAGATATTCTGCACTCACCCCTCTTTCAGTCTAACTCCTTCAGTGTTGCCCTTCGTTCCTTTATGCACTAAGAGATGCGCTGGGCATAAGCGAGTTATTTAGCCCCGGGTGTGAGGGAGACTTATGCTCAATAGCCTTGCATGGGATGGAAGAAAGATCCGTAGCTCACCAGGGCTAAGCTAATGCCCTGTATCATCTGTGTTCGGCCTTGACGTCTGCCAATCAGGTGCAGAGAGGCCCCAACAGCCAGAGGGGTGAGATACAGCGGCAACTTTGTTCCCCTACCTCCGTGCCCCCAGACCCCAGGTGGCTCGCAACGTTCTCCAGGGAGTCTCCCTGAGTAGTGCACGAGCAGGGCTCCCGTTACCTGTGAAGCCGTCGGTCTCACTGACTCTGACCGCGGTCAAGATGGATATACTCCTGTGATATATATACGGCCGATGCCGTGCTCCTTCCAAGTGCTTTCTTTATCCTGGTCTGCTGTTTCTTCTCCCCCCGCGCAGCACCGGTGGGGGGGGGAGAGCAGCATAGAATATTCGGATTCCGCTGTGAAGGCAGGCGTCTTCGGTTATCTACCCCCTCTCGCGCAGCTTCGGTGGGAGGCGGGGACTGCCGCTGGAGATGTTAAGGCTCAGAATAGCTCCTACACGCGATGTCCTGCGTGGAGCTTCAGAGTTCAGATGAATTAGAGAAGCGCAGATAACAGGCGCTTCGGGAGACCCTCAGGGCTTGATTCACAGCTCAAGCCGGTTGCAGGTCTCTTTCCTCGGCTGCAGAGGTCCCGGCGCGCGAAAAACCACCGCCAGTGGGTTACCTGCAGGACACAGGTGCTTGCGCTGCACCACCTAAACGCAGGCTCCTCCTCCGGAACTCTCCCTCCAGAAGACACTTCTACTGTTCTTTCTCTCTGGTTGAGCAGTGTTATCCGATCAGCATATGAGTCAGCTGGACTACAGCCTACTGGAAAAATTACGTCTCATTCCACTCGGGCAGTTTTCTTCTTCTTGGGCTTTCAAAATCTGCAAGGTGGTCATTTGGTCCTCTTTGCATACTTTTTCCAAATTCTACAAATTTTGATATTTTTGCCTCTGCTCGGGCATCTTTTTAGGAGAGTGGTTTTTCTAGCGGTGGTGCCTTCTGTTTAGTGAATGTGTGTATATGGGAAGGCACTAGGTGTTAAAGTTATTGAGTGATAATGTCTTAGAAAAAATAGAAAGTATTGGGTATGTATATAATACAAGTTCCTAAAAGATTATTTCCAACTTAAATAATAGCAGCCATCTGCTTCAAACTTAGGTAGAAATTGCAGTTTCTAACTATAAAATAATAACGATTCTACTTCAAACTTGGGTAAAAATATCAATTTGATATATAAAAAAAAATCCATAAAAGGTTCCATTAGGAATGGTTAAAAACTGGAGAAATGTCCAGCTTTTAATAGCTTAAAAACCGTGATCACAATGTGGTTGTTTGAGTGTTCTGATATTATCTGTATAACAACCTATATTTCGATTCCATTAGATTCTAAGAATTCAACAGTAAGTTAAAACATATAGATACAAAATTATAACAATGTTAAATTACAATGTCCCAATGCGAGTCAGACACAGGCTGATATTTAGTATCTGTTCAAGTAGTGTGTCAGGTATAGACTGATATAGTGTGTTTGTTCCAACAATGTCTACAATAGAATTATTATTTAAAAAGATAATCACTTTATTACCCATTCCCCAGTTTTGCATAACCAACAGTTATAATAATATACTTTTTACCTCTGTGATTACCTTGTATCTAAGAACCGTCTGACAGCCCCCTGATCACATAACTATGACTATTTATTATCTATTGACTTGCATTTAGCATTGTGTTGTGCTAAATCTTAAATAACTTTCTGTGCCTGAACACAGTGTTATCTATATGGCCCACGTGAACTATCAAGTCTTTTGTTGTGAAAAGCAATTTAAAAAGCATGTGATTAGAGGCAGCCCTCAAGGGCTTAGAAATTAGCATATGAGCCTACCTAGGTTTAGTTTCAACTAAGAATACCAAGAGAAAAAAGCAAATTTGATGATAAAAATAAATTGAATTTTTTTTTAAAATTGCATGTCCTATCTGAATAATGAAAGTTTAATTTTGACTAGACTATCCCTTTAATTATTTAATTATTAATTGGATAGCTATACAGTGATCAAGTTGTGTGTTTATAGTTAAATGTGGAGCATACTTCTGTATAACCTTTTCAAAATAACACCTGATGGTGATCGGGTGTTTATAGAAAAATGTGTCCAATGCTACAATAATTAATAATAAATATAGAAAGCTATTTAAAAATATGAGGAAGTTATTAAAAACGTGAAAAAGAAACTTTGTTGTGTATTCCTTAATTTCATTTTGGTGTGATTCATTATTATTGTCATGATCTGGTATTGGATCCTGTACCTTTAATTCCTTAGGCTCATGACCCTGCCAACATTCCCGTTAAGTAGGCTGAACTTTCAATAATCAGTGCTTAGTATTCTGTGTCAATAGCTGTATGCTGTTGCTCCTACTTGGAATTTCTACTCTCCTTGTTTCCTACCAAGTTATATTATAATCAACTATCAAGCAGAAGGAATTTACACACACTATTACCCTCCTGTTGCAGCGCCAAAGATTTCGTTACACCAGCTGCTTTCAGAGCGGTTACTAACCGCAATCTCTCTACGGCAAATTCCTCCCTGCAAACAGTGGATCTAAGAGTGACGTTAAAACTCCTTTTCAAACCTGTGCCTTACCTGTAACCTCTTCCAGGCAGATAGGTTACAAACCGAGGTGTCTGTTTGGCTGTGACAGTCTTCGGTCGGTGGTACGAAACCGGGAGTCGGAGTAAAACTCCTCCCACTTTGAAACATTTAAAAAACAAATACCGCTCAGCAAAGGAATCTGCTATTGGCTGTACATGGAACAACAGAGCGTGAGTAAGCTCCTCCCACCTTCTACCATTGCTACATTCCTAGCTCCGCTCTTGTTTTGTTTCACTTGTAACAAAGTATATTACTAACATTCTACAAATCTCATCATAGAAGCATTGACTTTCTTAGTTGTTCTCTGGGAATGTTACATAAAACCTTTGGCTTGTAAGAATTTTTGTTCATCTTCTATACGGCTGTTAGTACATTTGCTGTATATTATAACAGCTCCACTAATCCACACCAGTGATAATCTCATATTATACTAAAATCTCACTTCTTCTCAACGGAGATAATACTCTCAACCATAGTGTGTTCCTAAGAGTGAGTGATACCAAAAAAAAACTATTTTTTGCGATATCTGCAGCAGTGTTCCAAGTTCCAGTCTCATTACATAATACTAAGCCCAAAAAAACAATATGGAACCAGCAGATCTCCGAGAAGGTAGACCAAATTGCACAAGCAGTAAGGGATTTACAGGTGGAAAACCAATCCCCGAAGGACATCATAAAAGGCTCTATAGCAGTTAAAAGCCCACAACTTGTAGACACTCCTGAACCCCAGGTCACTTTGCCAGACACCTTTGCGGGAAATAGGAAGTCATATAGACAATTCAGGAATGCATGTCAGTTACTATTTAACTTAAAGCCCAGGTCATATCCCACCGAAAGAATAAAGATGCTGACAATTATCTAATTTCTGCGTGGTGAACCTAGAGTCTGGGCTGATAATTTCTGCAAAACCGAAGATCCCATCCTTGGCTCGCTTGATGACTTCATCTCTGCCATGGATGAATTATACCTTGATAAAGATATACAACTTACTGCAGAAGCTAGCATTAGAAGCCTTAAGCAAGGCAAAAGAGCAGTCGAGGAGTATATAACAGAGTTCAAATTGTATGCATCAGATTCATTATAGAGTCCGATATCATTGCGCAATCAGTTGGTTTTACTTACCTGTTTTACTTGTTTTAATGTATGCTCTTGATAAAGACGTGTAAAACGTTGAAACGCGTTGAGCAAATAAAACCTTTTATCCTTTGTTGAAAGATTGTCAAGATCTTGTTTTGCTGTGCTGAACTGGAATCTCCTTATTTATGGAGTAAGTTACTACATTTTTTCAATTATACACTGGATACTTTTGTCATTTGGGTCTTTATTCATTTATAGTCCACTTTTGGATAAACCTGAAAATTCAGTATTTGACTCCAGGAACCTGTGGACTCTTGCCATCTGACGCTACGTTCCCTTTCAGCTGTAAAGATTCATCTTATGGAGTGAGTATACTGCACCCATATTAATTGGCTTCAATATATGCATCAAGCCTTTTTTCTCTTCACTTACTAGAGAAAATCATTCAATAGACCAGCGCCATCTACTACTACTATCCACCCCGCAATCAGTTTCGCCTAGGTTTAGCAGACTCAGTCAAGGATGAGCTTGCCCGAATTGAACTTCTACACAGATAGATCGGAGACTACGAGAACGACAAGCTGAGCGTAATCACCCAGATAGCCATGTTAAGAATTACTCTTTCAATCAACCTTCAGTAAGTTCAAAACCTACTCCCAGTAATGTTCCCATGGAAACAGGCGTTATGAGAGGCCCACTTTCCACAGAAAAGAGGATGCAAAGAAGGAATCGGAACCTGTGTATGTACTGTGCTAGTCCAGCTCACATTGTCTCTGACTGTCCCATACTTCTTAAGAACAAGAAATGTAAGTCTACTACCATATACTCATCTCAATTATTGACTAACCAAGTATCATATTGTAAGCTCTCTCTCATTTTACAGTGTGACCACAAATGAGTGAGAACTGAAGCAATAATCGATTCCGGGGCCTACGGAAACTTCCTAGATGCAAATATTGTAAAACTTAATAAAATACCACTAGTGTTAAAAGATGCACCTGTTTCTATTGGCGTTATTGATGGCTCCCTTATCAGTACCGGGCCTATTACGCATCACACTATACCAATACAAGTTACCACAGTTTCAGGTCACACTGAGTACATATCTTTTGACGTTTTACTTTCTCCTCACTTCCCAGTAATACTAGGTATCAAGTGGCTTCAAACTCATCAACCAACAATTGACTGGGTAAGCTCTCAAATAACTTTTGATTCTCCCTATTGTAATAAAACTTGCGTTCCTAATACGGTTATATTACAAACATGTCCTGGGGATCAGACACTTCCTATCAAATACACTGAATTTTCTGACGTCTTCAGCAAGACCGAGGCCAAACATCTGCCTCCTCACCCGCCATGTGATTGCCCGATTCAGTTACAACCTGGTGCCACCATTCCTTACGGGCATCTGTACCCTTTAAGTCAACCTGAGTTGGACCATTTAAAGAATTATCTAGACGACAACCTACGAAAGGGTTTCATCAGACCCTCTACCTCTCCCGCTGGTGCTGGAATGTTCTTCGTTACAAATAAAGACAATACACTGCGTCCCATCATCGATTACCGTGAACTCAACAAACGGACCATTAAGAACAGGTACCCCTTACCCCTCATTCCAGAGCTGATCAAACAACTCTCTGAAGCCACTATATACACCAAACTTGATCTCAGAGGAGCATACAACCTTGTACGAATTTGTGAGGGCGATGAGTGGCTGACTGCCTTCAGAACTAGGAACGGGTTATTTGAGTACCTGGTTATGCCCTTTGGCTTATGTAATGCCCCAGCCACTTTCCAGCACTTTATAAATGATGTATTTAGGGATTTACTGGATGTATGCATGGTTGTCTATCTAGACGATATTCTGATATATTCCAAGAACCATGAAGAACACATTAAACATGTCAGATGGGTTCTATCCAGACTGAGGATTCACAAGTTATATGCAAAACCAGAAAAATGTTTATTTCACACTAATAACATTTCTTTTCTTGGATACACCATAACACCTGATGGCATACATATGAAAACAGAACAGGTTGAAACAGTCAAGGATTGGCCCCTTCCTAGAAACATAAAAGAACTTCAACGGTTCCTTGGTTTCTCTAATTACTATAGAAAGTTTATAAAAAAAATGTATCTGCTTTAGCAAAACCTCTCACACAATTAACCTCTGCCACTAAACCATTCCTTTGGACACCCCAGGCCATTTCTGCCTTTGAGATTTACATCCATTCCCATTCTAAGATTCCCTAACGTGAACCATCAGTACATCTTAGAAGTCGATTCTTCTGACTGCGCTATTGGTGCTGTTTTGTCCCAGAGAAAATCCTTCTCCGAACCATTACATCCAGTCTCCTACTTCTCTAAGATAATGAGCCCAGCTGAACTCAACTACCCTTTAGGGGAAAAGGAACTCCTGGCTATCAGAAGATCCCTAGAACATTGGAGACACCTTCTAGAAGGAACCAAACAACCATTCATAATTTTCACAGACCACAAGAATCTGCAATATTTACAAACAAATAAAACGCTGTCAGCAAAACAGGTCTGCTGGAGTCTGTATTTTTCCAGATTTGATTTCCAGATCATGTACAGACCAGCTAGTAAAAATGGTAAAGCTGATGCTCTGTCCAGACAGCCAAGCAGACCCACACCCCAACAAATGACAACATCTATCATTCCAATTGAACGTTTCGTTGGTATAGCAACTCAAATGATGACTGACATCAGATTATACTCTCAGGATGATCAAGATGTTCCCCATTCCCTTCTAACCAAGAAAAATGGAATATATTACCATGAAGGTAAGATTTTTATTCCAACAAAACTTCGACAATTGATTATAAAGAATCATCACGATACCCCCTTGTCCTGTCATCCAGGAATACAACGTACTACGGATCTTTTATCCAGGACTTTCTGGTGGCCAGGTATGAGAGACCATTGAAGAATATGTGAAGACCTGCATTATCTGTATTACAGCAAAAAACGAAAGACATCCACCATACGGCTTTCTTCTACTAGATACGATGAGTCCACGGATTCATCCTTTACTTGTGGGATATTATCCTCCTGCTAACAGGAAGAGGCAAAAAGCACCACAGCAGAGCTTTCTATATAGCTCCTCCCTTGACTCCACCCCCCAGTCATTCTCTTTGCCTACACTAAGTAATAGGAAAGGTAAAGTGAAAGAGGTGATAAAATGATAGTTTTTTTTATTTTCTTCAAGCAAGACTTTTTTATTTTAAATGGTACCGGTGAGTGCTATTTTTTTCCCAGGCAGCAGATGGATGAAGATTTCTGCCTGGAGACTGTTGATCTTAGCAGTTGTCACTAAGATCCAGAGAAGTTCCCACAGAATGGCTGAGGAGTACTTAAGAAACTTCAGTGTAAGGAACGTTTTTCATGCTACAAGCATTGAGGTATGTTCAGTCATTTTTTTCTGGAGAGACTGTGTTATTTCAGAATTGGCTGACAGTATTCCCATAAGGGAAGGGGTAAGCAGTAATCCTAATATGAAAGAGAAGGGTATTACTGGGACTTGTATGTTGGGCTGAAAAAATGGTTGACACTGATGGCATAATCCCCAAAATGAGATAGCATATAGATAGTCAGACACAGGATGTGCAGTATTGACTAAGATTGACAATTTATGGGGGTTTAAAAATCAATGCACATATTAACTGCCAAACTGAAGGAGTAGTTTATGCATTACGATGTAAATGTAATTTATTTTACATTGGAATGACGACCAGAAAAATAAGAGTAAGGTTGCAAGAACATCTTAGAAATATTAAAAATTCAAGAAACAACCTACAAGCAGGAAAACAATTGACTTCTTTGGCTAGACACTTCTTCAATAAGCATAATTCCAAACAAAGTGATTTAAAATGCTTTGGGATACAAAAGGTCAAATTTGGAATTAGAGGAGGTGATGTGGAACAAACCTTACTAAAGGCTGAAAGCAAATGGATTTTCCTTCTCAACACAGTCTATCCATTTGGCCTAAATGAGTGTAACAACTTTTCCTCTTTTTTATGAATTTGTAAGATGCAGTAGTTCCATATCCAATACAGTCCAATCCTTTTAAAACTCTATGCTAAATAAAACATCATATAATAAGCACTACTAGTATTTTAGCGGTGGAGTGTTACTAATATGAAGATATTAATCAGATTGGTAACTCTTTTAAACCATAGGTTGATACTACACATTGAAAGGTTCTCTTCACCATTCAAGTCAAGATTTAATGTAAATACCACAGAATTTAGTGTGGTTATTATGATTATAACCACACTTTTGTTTGTTATTATTTTATTCATTTATCAACATTATGATAGGTGTTTGCTCTTTATTATCACCTTTCTTCACATTCACATTTGGTTCTAATTTTCACATAGGGAGTTATTATATTATATATAATCTCACCTTTTCGTTACAAATTTTTTTTTTTCGCGCTTATGTACATTTTTCATTTTTTACTTATTTTTGACATATTCACACTTGCACTAAACTGCAATAATGAAATTAAGATTATAGTTTGTGTATTTCACATACACTTTATTTGACTAATAATGAGATACATCTCACAACTAGTGATGTCGCAAACAGTTCGCCAGAGAACAGTTCCCAGCGATCTTAGCTTGTTCGCGTTCGCCGCGGCGGGCAAACATATGCGATGTTCGATCCGCCCCCTATTCGTCATCATTGAGGAAACTTTGACCCTGTATCTCAGAGTCTGCAGACACAGTTCAGCCAATTAGCAGCAGACACTCCCTCACAGACCCTCCCAGCTCCTGGGCAGCAGCCATTTTAGATTCATTACGATCCTGCTTTCTTAGTGAGAGGAGGTCTAGTGCTGCTGCTGCTGATTTTATAGAGAAATAGATAGCTAGGCTAGTGTATTTAGTGTCCACTACAGTTCTGAAGGACTCATCTAATCTCTGTTGTAAGGACAGCACCCCAAAAAGCCCTTTTTAGGGCTAGAACTTCAGCCCAAAAAGCCCTTTTTAGGGCTAGAACTTCAGTCGTTTTTTTTTTTATTATTTGTAATTTATTTGCATTTGCCTGGCTGTCAGCCTGTGTGTGAGGCTCACAGCATATACTGTGATTAGTGCCACCACTGATATCTGCTTAACATTAGTGTAAATTTTAAAAAAAACCTTTTACCTCATTTTGCTAGTGTAATTTAATTTCATTTTCTATCAGGCCTGTGTGTCAGGCCCACATCATATACTGTGATTAATTGCTCTGTGCCACCACTGATATCTGGTGTAACATTAGTGTAAATTAAAAAAAAACAACCTTTTACATCATTTTGCTAGTGTAATCTAATTTCATTTTCCATCAGGCCTGTGTGTCAGGCCCACATCATATACTATGATTAATAGCTCTGTTTTCCACCACTTATATCTGATGTAACATTAGTTTAAATTTAAAAAAACAAAAACTTTTACATCAGTCTTCTAGTGTTATTTAATTTTAGTTGCCAGGCCAGCCTGCCAATACTAGTGCCAGCCTGTGTGTCAGGCTGCCAGCATATACTGTGCATACTTCCATCCTCAGTGCCACTACTCCTATCTGTTGTAACATTAGTGTAACTTTTTAAAAAAAAACTTTTACATCAGTCTGCTAGTGGTATTTAATTGCAGTTGCCTGCCTGCCAGCGTGTGTGCCAGGCCCACTTGCCAACTAGTGCCACCAATCATATTTGTTATAACAGTAGTCTAAATATTTATTTAAAATAAAAACTTTTTTGACTATGAATCATCAGTCTGCTAGTGCAATTGAATTGCAGTTGCCTGCCTGCCAGCGTGTGTGCCAGGTCCACTTGCCAACTAGTGCCACCAATCATATTTGTTATAACAGTATTGTAAATATTTAAAAAAAAAAACTTTTTTGACTGTGAAACATCAGTCAGCTAGTGTAATCTAATTGCAGTTGCCTGCCTCCCAGCGTGTGTGCCAGGCCCACTTGCCAACTAGTGCCACCAATCATATTTGTTATAACAGTAGTGTAAATATTTAAAAAAAACTAAACTTTTTTGACTGTGAATCATCAGTCTGCTAGTGTCATCTAATTGCAGTTGCCTGCCTCCCAGCGTGTGTGCCAGGCCCACTTGCCAACTAGTGCCACCAATCATATTTGTTATAACAGTAGTGTAAATATTTAAAAAAAACTAAACTTTTTTGACTGTGAATCATCAGTCTGCTAGTGTCATCTAATTGAAGTTGCCTGCCTGCCAGCGTGTGTGCCAGGCACACTTGCCAACTAGTGCCACCAATCATATTTTTTTTTATAACAGTAGTGTAAATATTTAAAAAAAAAAACTTATTGGACTGTGAAACATCAGTCTGCTAGTGTCATCTAATTGAAGTTGCCTGCCAGCGTGTGTGCCAGGCCCACTTGCCAACTAGTGCCACCAATCATATTTGTTATAACAGTAGTCTAAATATTTAAAATATAAACTTTTTTGACTGTGAATCATCAGTCTGCTAGTGTCATCTAATTGAAGTTGCCTGTCTGCCAGCGTGTGTGCCAGGCCCACTTGCCAACTAGTGCCACCAATCATATTTGTTATAACAGTATTGTAAATATTTAAAAAAACATTTTTGGACTGTGAATCATCAGTCTGCTAGTGCAATTGAATTGCAGTTGCCTGCCTGCCAGCGTGTGTGCCAGGCCCACTTGCCAACTAGTGCCACCAATCATATTTGTTATAACAGTAGTCTAAATATTTATTTAAAATAAAAACTTTTTTGACTATGAATCATCAGTCTGCTAGTGCAATTGAATTGCAGTTGCCTGCCTGCCAGCGTGTGTGCCAGGTCCACTTGCCAACTAGTGCCACCAATCATATTTGTTATAACAGTATTGTAAATATTTAAAAAAAACAAAACTTTTTTGACTGTGAATCATCAGTCTGCTAGTGTCATCTAATTGAAGTTGCCTGTCTGCCAGCGTGTGTGCCAGGCCCACTTGCCAACTAGTGCCACCAATCATATTTGTTATAACAGTATTGTAAATATTTAAAAAAACATTTTTGGACTGTGAATCATCAGTCTGCTAGTGCAATTGAATTGCAGTTGCCTGCCTGCCAGCGTGTGTGCCAGGCCAACTTGCCAACTAGTACCACAAATCATATTTGTTATAACAGTATTGTAAATATTTTAAAAAAATACTTTTTTGACTGTGAAACATCAGTCAGCTAGTGTAATCTAATTGCAGTTGCCTGCCTAGTGCCAACTAGTGCCACCAATCATATATGTTATAACAGTATTGTAAATATTTAAAAAAACAAACAATTTTTGACTTTGAAACATCAGTCTGCTTTTTTGTGCCAGGCTCACAGTGTATACTGTGCCCACTTGCCCAGTGCCACCACTCATAATTTGTTTAATAGAAGTGTAAGTGTACATTTAAAAAAAAATGACAGGCAGGGCCACTCCGCAGGTGCCATCATGGTCATGGTGCTGTGATTCCCTTAGACCCTACAACTATGCACATTGTTCAGAGACCACGTGCCATGGACGTGAAAAGTTCTGAGGAGGACCTAGTTGAATGGCTAACACAGGACACACAATCTTCTACAGCTTCCGCTCCTAGTCCTAACCTTGACGCACCATCCACCTCCAGCTTAGCTTCGGGCACCTCTCAAGTGACCAGTGCCACTCGCCCGCCTGCCGCCAACACTAGCACCACAGCCACTTCACTTGATCTGTCAGAGGAGTTATTGACACATCATTTGGAAGAAATGAGTGATGCGCAACTATCATTGACAGAGAATGTAGATAACAGTGATATGTCTCAGTCAGGCAGCATTACAGACATGGACGTACGGTGTGATGATGATGATGTTGTACCCGCTGCTGCTTCCTTTGTTGATTTATCAGATACAAGTGAAGCGGTTGATGATGATGTGTCCGTGGATGTCACGTGGGTGCCCGCTAGAAGAGAAGAAGAAGAGGGGGAAAGTTCAGATGGGGAGACAGAGAGGAGGAGACGAGTTGGAAGCAGGGGGAGGTCATCGCAAGGAGCTAGTGGCACAGTCGGACAGCATGCATCGGCACCCAGGGTCAGCCAGACAGCACGCCAATCAACGCATGCTGTTGCCACCACCAGAATGCCGTCATCGCAGAGCTCAGCAATGTGGCATTTTTTTGTGTCTGCGATGCAATTTGCAACCTGTGCCAAAAGAAACTGAGTCGTGGGAAGTCCAACACCCACCTAGGTACAACTGCTTTGCGAAGGCACATGGTCTCACATCACAAACGCCGATGGGAAGAACACATGAGTAGAAGCAGCACACAAACTCAAAGCCGCCATCCTCCTCCTGGTCCAGCATCTTCAGCCATGTCAACCACTGCTATCCTCCTTGCCCTCTCTCAACCATCCTCCACTCAGTCTGTCTTACGTAGCAGTTCCTGGTCATCTGCCCACAGTCAGGTGTCTGTCAAGGACATGTTTGAGTGTAAGAAGCCAATTTCCCAAAGTCACCCCCTTGCCCGGCCTGACAGCTGGCTTGTCTGAACTCTTAGCCCGCCAGCTTATACCATACAAGCTGGTGGAGTCTGAGGCTTTCAAAAAATTTGTATCTATTGGGACACCGCAGTGGAAGGTACCCGGCTGAAATTTCTTTTCACAAAAGGCAATCCCCAACCTGTACTCGATTATGCAAAAGGAAGTAATGGCATGTCTTGCACACAGCGTTGGGGCAAGTGTCCATCTGACCACTGATAGCTGGTCTGCAAAGCATGGTCAGGGCAGGTATATCACCTACACTGCGCATTGGGTAAACCTGCTGACGGCTGCCAAGCATGGAATGCGTGGCTCTGCAGAGGAGTTGGTGACACCGCCACGACTTGCAGGCAGGCCTGCTGCTACCTCCTCTACTCCTACTCCATCCTCTTCCATAACCTCTTCCTCGGCTGAGTCCTCTTCTGCTGCTGCGTCTTGCTCCACATCAACAGCACCGCCCCCAGCTTCCCAGGTTCAACATCCCGGATACGGCAGTGTCACGCCGTCTTGGGGTTGACTTGCCTGAAAGCCGAGAATCACACCGCACCAGCACTCCTGTCCGCCCTGAACGCACAGGTGGATCAGTGGCTGACTCCGCACCAATTGGAGATTGGCAAGGTTGTTTCTGACAATGGAAGTAATTTGGTGGCGGCATTGAAATTGGGCAAATTGACACGTGCCGTGCATGGCACATGTGTGTAATCTGATTGTACAACGCTTTGTGCATAAGTACCCAGGCTTACAGGACGTCCTGAAGCAGGCCAGGAAGGTGTGTGGCCATTTCAGGCGTTACTACACGGCCATGGCGCACTTGTCCGATATCCAGCGTCGAAACAACCTGCCAGTGAGGCGCTTGATTTGCTACAGCCCGACACGTTGGAATTCAACACTCCTAATGTTCGACCGCCTGCTCCAACAAGAAAAAGCTGTTAACGAATATTTGTATGACCGGGGTGCTAGGACAGCCTCTGGGGAGCTGGGGATTTTTTTTCCAAATTACTGGACGCTCATGCGCAATGCCTGTAGGCTCATGCGTCCTTTTTGAGGAGGTGACAAACCTTGTCAGTCGCACTGAAGGCACCATCAGCAACATCATACCATTTGTTTTCTTCCTGGAGCGTGCCCTGCGAAGAGTGCTGGATCAGGGCGTAGATGAGCGTGAAGAGGAAGAGTTGTGGTGTCCATCACCACCATAAACAGCCTTATCAGCATCGCTTGCTGGACCAGCGGCAATGCAGGAAGAGGATTGTGAGGAAGAGGAGTCAGAGGAGGAATGTGGCTTTGAGGAGGAGGAGGAAGACCAAGCACAACAGGCATCCCAGGGTGCTCATTGTTGTCACCTATCTGGTACCCGTGGTGTTGTACGTGGCAGGGGGGAGGAAGATACCTTCAGTGAGGACGAGGAACGGGACATGATTAGCTTGGCATCCAACCTTGTGGAAATGGGGTCTTTCATGCAGTCGTGCCTGTTGAGGGCCCCTCGTATAAAAAAGCTGAAGGAGAACGACCTGTACTGGGTGTCCACGCTACTAGACCCCCGGTATAAGCATAAAGTGACTGAAATGTTACCAAATTCCCACAAGTAGGAAAGGATGGAGCGGTTCAAAAATAAATTAAAAAGTATGCTTTACACAGCGTATAAGGGTGATGTCACAGCACAACGGGAATCTAACAGGGGAAGAGAAGAAAGTATTCCTCCTCCTCCTCCCACAACCACGCCGGCAAGGACAGGACACTTTCCGGACTTGTTGTTGGAGGACATGCGGACCTTTTTAACTCCTATGCATCGCCACAGCCCTTCGGGATCCAGCCTCAGAGAACGACTCAACCGACAGGTAGCAGACTACCTAGCATTAACTGCGGATCTCGACACTCTGAGGAGCGATGGACCCCTTGACTACTGGGTGTGCAGGCTTGACCTGTGGCCTGAGCTATCCCAATTTGCAATCGAACTTCTGCCCTGCCCCTTCTTCAAGTGTCCTGTCAGAAAGGACCTTCAGTGCAGCAGGAGGTATTGTCACTGAGAAGAGAAGTTGCCTAGGTCAAAAAAGTCTTGATTATTTCACCTTTATTAAAATGAATGAGGGATGGATCCCGAAGTTAGTGACATTGTGCGATACATTTGAGTAAAAAAGGCCTGATGAGATGTACTGGGTGTCCAAGCATCTCTTTCCATCTCCCGGCTCCTAAAAATTATCTCCGGGTTCCTAAAATCGATGCCATACCTGTACTGTATTGTTCAAAAGGAGGGCATTTGTGTTGTGTTACATGCTGTCGTGCCTGTTGAGGGTCCTGGACCCTCGTATAAAAAGGCTGAAGGAGAACGACCTGTACTGGGTGTCCAAGCATCTTTTTCCATCTCCCGGTTCCTAAAAATTATCTCCGGGTTCCTAAAATCGATGCCATACCTGTACTGTATTGTTCAAAAGGATGGCATATGTGGTGTTTCATGCTGTCGTGCCTGTTGAGGGTCCTGGACCCTCGTATAAAAAGGCTGAAGGAGAACGACCTGTACTGTGTGTCCAAGCATCTTTTTCCATATCCCGGTTCCTAAAAATTATCTCCGGGTTTGTAAAATCGATGCCATACCTGTACTCTATTGTGCAAAAGGAAGTAACCTTACCATGGGTCCGCATGTCTTGTTGTTATATTTTGTCAGGGTAATCGGGCAGGCCATATAGACCTCCCCCGATAGGTGGAGTAACACGTATTAAAGTGCTAAGAATAGTACTACTTAACACAACCTAGTTACCATGGGTCCCAGTCCGCATGTCTTGTTGTTATACTTTGTCAGGGTAATCAAGCAGGCCATATAGACCTCCCCCGATAGGGGGAGTAACGGGTATTAAACTGCTAAGAACAGTAATACTTAACACAACCTAGTTACCATGGGTCCCCAACCGCATGTCTTGTTGTTATACTTTGTCAGGGTAATCATGCAGGCCATATAGACCTCCCCCGATAGGGGGAGTAACAGGTATTAAACTGTTAAGAACAGTAATACTTAACACAACCTAGTTAACATGGGTCCCAGACCGCATGTCTTGTTGTTATACTTTGTCAGGGTAATCATGCAGGCCATATAGACCTCCCCCGATAGGGGGAGTAACAGGTATTAAACTGTTAAGAACAGTAATACTTAACACAACCTAGTTAACATGGGTCCCAGACCGCATGTCTTGTTGTTATACTTTGTCAGGGTAATCATGCAAGCCATATAGACCTCCCCCGATATGGGGAGTAACAGGTATTAAACTGCTAAGAACAGTAATACTTAACACAACCTAGTTACCATGGGTTCCAGACCGCATATCTTGTTGTTATACTTTTGTCAGGGTAATCATGCAGGCCATATAGACCTCCCCCGATAGGGGGAGTAACAGGTATTAAACTGCTAAGAACAGTAATACTTAACACAACCTAGTTACCATGGGTCACAGATCGCATGTCTTGTTGTTATACTTTGTCAGGGTAATCATGCAGGCCATATAGACCTCCCCGATAGGGCAAGTAACAGGTATTTAACTGCTAAGAACAGTAATACTTAACACAACCTAGTTACCATGGGTCTCAGACCGCATGTCTTGTTGTTATACTTTGTCAGGGTAATCATGCAGGCCATATAGACCTCCCCCGATAGGGGGAGTAACAGGTATTTAACTGCTAAGAACAGTAATACTTAACACAACCTAGTTACCATGGGTCTCAGACCGCATGTCTTGTTGTTATACTTTGTCAGGGTAATCATGCAGGCCATATAGACCTCCCCCGATAGGGGGAGTTACAGGGATTAAAGTGCTAAGAACCGTTCTACTTAACACAACCTAGTTACCATGGGTCCCACACTGCATGATTTGTTGTTATACTTGGTCAGGGTAATCATGCAGGCCATATAGACCTCCCCCGATAGGGGGAGTTACAGGGATTAAAGTGCTAAGAATAGTACTACTTAACACAACCTAGTTACCATGGGTCTCAGACCGCATGTCTTGTTGTTATACTTTGTCAGGGTAATCATGCAGGCCATATAGACCTCCCCCGATAGGGGGAGTTACAGGGATTAAAGTGCTAAGAATAGTACTACTTAACACAACCTAGTTACCATGGGTCCCACACTGCATGATTTGTTGTTATACTTGGTCAGGGTAATCATGCAGGCCATATAGACCTCCCCCGATAGGGGGAGTTACAGGGATTAAAGTGCTAAGAATAGTACTACTTAACACAACCTAGTTACCATGGGTCCCAGACCGCATGTCTTGTTGTTATACTTTGTCAGGGTAATCATGCAGGCCATATAGACCTCCCCCGATAGGGGGAGTTACAGGGATTAAAGTGCTAAGAATAGTATTACTTAACACAACCTTACCATGGGTCCCAGCCTGCATGTCTTATTGTTATACTTTGTCAGGGTAATCAAGCAGGCCATATAGACCTCCCCCGATAGGGGGAGTTACAGGGATTAAAGTGCTAAGAACAGTACTACTTAACACAACCTAGTTACCATGGGTCCCAGACCGCATGTTTTATTATTATACTTTGTCAGGGTAATTATATATCTATCAAATCAATCTATTTATCTTCTATCGATTCTATCCAACTATCAATCTATGTATATCTATCTATCAAATCTATCTATCTCGTGGCCGGACTGATTTGAGACAGCCACTTGTGTTTAGGCCAAATTTGAAGTAGGAGGATAGACCAATCATCTTCTTCCATCTCCCTGTTCCAAAAATGTAGGCCATATAGACCTCCCCCGAACAGGTAGTAAACTGCTAAGAATAGTACTACTTAACACACCACGGAGCCCAGACCGCATGTCTTATTGTTATACTCTTTCAGGGAAATTATATATCTATCAAATCTGTCTATTTATCTATCAAATCTATGTAACTATCAATCGTATCTATCAAATATAAATTGCATCTATTGATCTATGTAATTCGTATCTATCAAATGTATATTGCATCTTTTGATCTATGTAATTTGTATCTATCATATGTATATTGCATCTATTGATCTATGTAATCTATGTATCTATCTATCAAATCTATCTATCTCGTGGTTGTGCAAATGGACTGTTTGCAGTTGTTTGCGGTGCGTTACACGGGGAGTTTGGTGTGTCACTGTGAAGCGGGCGTAACCCTTACACTTTCCGTGGAAGTTTTGCCATGGATCCCCCTCCGGCATGCCACAGTCCAGGTGTTAGTCCCCTTGAAACAACTTTTCCATCACTATTGTGGCCAGAAAGAGTCCTTGTGGGTTTTAAAGTTCGCCTGCCTATTGAAGTCAATAGCGGTTCGCCGGTTCGCAAACAGTAGCGGAAGTTCGAGTCCGCCGTTCGCGAACCGAAATTTTAAGGTTCGCGACATCACTACTCACAACTCACCATAATTAGTCTATCAACACAATTTCACTACTTATAGACACACTTCAGAATATGAGGGGGCACGTATCTTTTTAAATTTACTCTAGATACCCAGATATATAGAATCATTCCTCGGTATGATTTGGAACACTATTAAGTAACAGTCAGGGAATGATTATTACGTTAACATTATGGTCTCTTTTTCTTCTTTAGATAGGTATGTATCAATGCTCTAATTCCGATAAGCATATTAGTTAATATTTAAAGGGACACGCAATCAAAATGAAACTTTCATTATTCAGATGGAGCATGCCATTTTAAACAACTTTCCAATTTAATTCCATTAACAAAATGTGCACAGTCTTTTTATATTTAAACTTTTTGAGTCATCGGCTCCTACTGAGCATGTGCAAGAATAAGCGTGTATGCATTTGTGAATGGCTGATAGCTGTCACATGGTACGTGTATGCATTTGTGATTGGCTGATGGCTGTCACATGGTACAGGGGGAGTGGAAAAAGACATAACTTTTAAAATTGTCAGAAAAAAAATCTACTACTCATTTGAAGTTCAGACTAAGTGCTATTTCATTATCTTGTTATCTTGCATTTGTTGATTATGCAAATCTACTGTGTTGACTGGTCCTTTAATAACACAACCCACACGTCTAAATGAAGTATACTATTAGTATTCGATCAACCCAGTCTTATCTTGCAATACAGCTTTGACGTTGTTTTGGACTGTTTACGATGGGACGAAGATTGGCCAATCGTCAATGACATCACTTCTAGAGGCGTGGTTATCACGCTTTTTAAGACCGGTGCATGAGCGGCGCGCTCACTCTTTGAAAAAGCCGAAAGGCGAAACATGTTAGGGACGTTAGGGTACTGGTGATGAGTCCTTGGAGCTCATGTATTTTTAGTATGCCTTAGGCAGCCTTAGTTGGTATCTTATTATTCTAACTTGAATATTAATTGAAGGGCTGGGCAGTGGGCGCCTTTAGATTGCATAATATCCTACTTAAAGATCTTAATACTCGATCTCGACTAGCTTGTTGCAGTAACAACACTGTTACATTGTCTCAGTGGTGAATAAAAATTGCGGTCCTCACCTCATAGGTCTTTGCAAATAATATTGGTGGGAATATTAGCGTAACATTTAGCAAGCTGCCAGAAACACCTTTTGATGTAATTTTAGAATATATAATACCGCAATACAATCAGCCGGTGAGACTATCGATAGATTCATATACAAATAACGCTATTACAATTGCTGCTTATAGATCAAGCAGCACAGCCGCCAAGGACCACTACTTGTGTGTGGACAGAGTAACAGCAGTCAATTTGTAGCTATACTGTTGATATACAAATAATAGAATATATATTAAGATCGCAGTTACTATATATTATATTTGAGCAACTGTTGATATACCAATAATAGAATATATATTAAGACCACAGTTACTTTATATTATATTTGAGCAACATACTAGTTGGACCTTATAACTTACAAAGCAAAAGTAGTGTGCTATAGAGGAACGATACTCAATCAACACATACGATACACCTGTCAGCTCTAGCAGCTGCTGGTGAGAATACTAGCGTTATATTGGGCGGGTTGCCAGAGATAATGTTGATGCAATTAAACACAAATACCACTGTACACACTTATATCGCCACTAGTGGTGTTTAGATCGAGTTAAGCAATCTGTGTTTGTACTGTTGATATAATGGTATGCCAACAATTGTATACACTGTAAAAGACAATCATTATTCAAGGTTTGAGCCATATATGTGCCAAAGTATATATGCTTAAAATCAAATCAACGTGCCTCTTGTGAACGATACTTAATTTACTGAAGCAATATTCCTGTCAGCTCTAGTCCAGTGTATATGCTTAAAATTAAATCAACGTGCCTCTTGTGAACGATACTTAGTTTACTGAAGCAATATTCTTGTCGACTCTATTGGTTGCTTCACAAATTGTGCACTAATAAGTAATCTGTTTGAGAAATTGATTATATATTTCTATATATAAACAATGATACATGTGATAATATGGTAACTCCTACTCAGTAACCGATCAGCACAGTTGTTCAACTTTAGTGTTGTTACATATTAATTGAGTGTAATCAGGATAACTATAGTTGTTGCTAAAACAAGATTATTAAGACATAATAGAATAAACACCAATACTGCAATTTGTATCTTGAATCTGAGCAACTCAGCTGTCAAATTCTACATAGTTAAAGTGAATGTCAAGTTTTCAAATCCTGAAGCCTCCTAACACTAGTTTAGCACTTCGCTATTCCAACCGCTAACTTTTTAAAATAAATAAATAAATAAACAATTTGTATAATAGTTTAAAAAACAACTTATCTCCGGTTTGAGATTGAACTCCTCCCATCCGGCACTTCCTTGAAAGTGCGCACCCGTGGAGCTCTTACTATGCGCCCTTACTATACGCATGCGTTCCAAACTGATGTATGCTTTTAACGCATGCACATATTGTGTACAACAAACCCGAAGTATGTGTTTCCGACGTTTCCACGGCAACAGGCAGCTGCAGCTTTGTGCTGACGTCACCAGAATTCCTCAACATGACAGTGCTGCCATGCTCAAAATGACAGCGCTGCCATGATCTCCTTATCTGACGGGGAGCCCTACACCGTGGAGCGCTGGGCTCCGGTTGGTGCAATGGCTGAAGATGCAGAGGAGCAGACCTCAAACCTGGCAGATGTGCTGAAGGGTGAAGTCGGTGGTAGGTCTGTTGGTCTGCTAGCGGTGACCGGGGAGATGGCGGAGAAGCTGAGAAAGCTGGAGAAAGAGCAGGACCTGCTCAACTTGTCGCTGCTGGCCCTAACATCTCACTTCGCTCAGGTACAGTTCTTGGGCGGAGGGCAGCGAGAAAGAGTCTGCTGGCTGAGCTGGAGGATTTTGCATTCAAGGGTAGCCCTCTTCTGTATATCCCCCATGACAGGCAGCCTATTGTGTTAAATCCCCCGGTAGGCAGAGCTGAAAGTATACTCTATGAGACACTCATGCTCTATCGATACAACATAGACTATGTTGTATCGATAGAGCATGCGTGTCTCGTGGACACGCATTTCTTCCGAAAAGGAGATTCCCATGTAACGCATGCGCAGAAGAAGTGCATGACATTGGAAAAAAGGGGCTGGACGCCACAGGGTGGAAAACACTATTGGAAATCCTTGATGTCAATCAACCACAAAAAAAGGAACTAAATGGCGGGTGGAGGAAGCGCGATTGAAAAAACAATAGTATAAGGTATTTTTCAACTTTCAATTTTAAGACCTGCAAAAACGATGAATGAAAGTCCCCCTAAATTGTTTTGATTAAACATATGGCGTAAACAGGTATGGTTGAGTTGACATTCACTTTAAACATAATTTAATTTCACGGCAGTATACATAAGCTGCGTGTGTTACAGATCCAGAAATCAATGTTGAACCTAAATATTACCATACATCAGGTTATGTTATCTGTTTAAAATCAGATATTGACCGCACATCTCCGGTTCTCATTTAATTCTGATAATATGAGTATCTTTAACCAATTGATATGACAGCTTGAAAACTTACTGAAGCTTCAATTCTGCCAAACTTAAGTAGTAGGTTTAGCTTTACTATCCAAGATGATATAAACATTTTGGTATCTCAACCTGTTACGGGCCAAATTGATATAGTAGCTAATATTATATCACAATAGTAATAATGCCAACTAAGTAATTCCAGCAGTTTGTATATTGGTCTATAATTTATGACTTAACCGCTCATATACTAGCTTTTACTTCGGAGGTGAGAAAGCTTAAAAAGCCCATACTAGTAGCAGAATAATAACCCACTCTGTTATAATATAATATGGTATTATTTACCTTGTGTATAAACACCACATAGTACTATTAATAGTGGGGATTTAGTTCGACTATATCCAGCCCTCAACAAATTTACAGTTATTACACAAACCTATAGGCTCCTAAGTGTGTTTTTAATGTGTGTTTTTCCACTTCTAATAAAAGTTATTTTTTAAACCCCCATAAATTGTCAATCTTAGTCAATACTGCACATCCTGTGTCTCACTATCTATATGCTATCTCATTTTGAGGATTAATACAGTTATTTAACCCCTAGAGTGCTATATATGTAGTCTTTATCAAGAATAGGCTGGTTCAGCCTTTCCTTTGTTGGTTGTTGAATTGTTCTTTTACTACATAGCACCTGACTGTCCTATCTCACAACAAACGTGACTGAGTTCACACTTTCTACTAGGAAGGACAGGGGTAGTACAAATATCTAGCGTGAGTAGTGCCATTGGTATCCCCCCTTTTTTCTCGTTCAAAACTGATGGCATAATGTTTGTTGGGCAAATGATTTTATGTTTGGAGAACAATTAACGTTTTTTCTTTTGTGTGAAGCAAACATTTTTATTATTATGGCAATGGAGGGTGCACATGGCTTATTTTAGACCTGGGTATATTGAAACCCACATGGCTAGGTTTTAGACCGCTTTGTAGCGGTTTCTTTGCAAGGGTGTGAGACATCGATTTAGATGGGCGGGACCTATTTTCGCGCCTCAGTTGCTCAGTTGAATTCCCCATGCAAGCTCTAGCTCCGGTGGGCCTCAAAGGAAGGATTGGGCCTAATCGAAGTGTTAAACTGGTTTTACAGTCCCCTGAGGGCAGGTAGGTGCCACAGCAGAGCTGTGGCGAGGTGCAGGTTTTTTTTTTGTTAATCATAATGTTTTCTTGAATAATGTTTTTGGCATTAAGGGTTAAGTATTCCTTTCCTTGTGGTGCAATCTTAGCTGGCAAGATTTGACACATATATACTAAAATTGAGATAATTTTATCATTTTAAAGCAGTTTTGGAAAATTTGTACGCTTTTTTTTCTCTTAAAGGCGCAGTACCGTTTTTTCAGATTATTGTTTTCACTAAATAATGTGTTTTCAAGCCTGTTTGTGGTCATTACTAGCCTGTGTTAACATGTCTGACATTGAGGAAAGCCAATGTTCCATGTGTTTAGAAGCCATTGTGGAACCCCCACTTCAAATGTGTCCCTCATGTACTGAAAGGGCCTTACATCGCAAAGAACATATTTTAGCTGATAAAAGTATGTCTCAGGATGATTCTTAGTCAGAAGAGAATCCGGTTATGCCATCTGCTTCTCCCAAAGTGTCACAACCTTTAACGCCCGCCCAAGCGACGCCAAGTACTTCTAGTCCGTCTAATTTTTTCACCCTGCAAGATATGGCTGCAGTTATGTCTACTACCCTTACAGAGGTATTATCTAAACTGCCAGGTTTACAGGGTAAGCGCAGCAGGTCAGGTATTAGAGTAAATTCCAAGCCCTCTGACGCGTTATTGGCCATCTCTGATGTACCCTCACAGTGTTCTGATTTGGGCGTGGGGGAATTGTTGTCTGAGGGAGAGCTTTCTGATTCAGGAAAGATGTTCCCTCAAACAGACTCAGATGTGACAGTCTTTAAGTTTAAAGGGACACTGAACCCACATTTTTTCTTTTGTAATTTACAAAGAGCATGCAATTTTAAGCAACTTTCTAATTTACTCCTATTATCAATTTTTCTTCGTTCTCTTGCTATCATTATTTGAAAAAGAAGGCATCTAAGCTTTTTTTGGTTTCAGTACTCTAGACAGCACTTTTTTATTGGGTGATGAATTCATCCACCAATCAGCAAGGACAACCCAGGTTGTTCACCAAAAATGGGCCGACATCTAAACTTACATTGTTGCATTTCAAATAAAGATACCAAGATAATGAAGCAAATTTGATAATAGGAGTAAATTAGAAAGATGCTTAAAATTTCATGCTCAATCTGAATCACAAAAGATAAATTTTGGGTACAGTGTCCCTTTAAGCTTGAACACCTCAGCTTGTTACTCAGGGAGGTATTAGCGACTCTGGATGATTGTGACCCTATTGTCATTCCACCAGAGAAACTGTGTAAAATGGATAAATATCTGGAGGTCCCTACTTACACTAATGTTTTTCCAGTCCCTAAAAGAATTTCGGACATTGTTACTAAGGAATGGGATAGACCAGGCATTCCGTTCTCTCCCCCTCCTACTTTTAAGAAAATGTTTCCCATATCTGACACCATTCGGGATTCGTGGCAGACGGTCCCTGAGGTGGAGGGAGCTATTTCTACCCTGGCTAAGCGTACAACTATACCCATTGAGGACAGTTGTGCTTTCAAAGATCCTATGGATAAAAAATTAGAGGGGCTTCTAAAGAAATTGTTTATTCATCAGGGTTTTCTTCTACAACCTATAGCGTGCATTGTTCCAGTAACTACTGCAGCAGCTTTTTGGTTTGAGGCTCTAGAGGAGTCTCTTAAGGCTGAGACCCCATTAGATGATATTTTGGATGGAATTAAAGGGACATTGAACCCAAAAATTTTGTTTTGTAATTCAGAAAGAGCATGCAATTTTTTTTTTTTTTTTTTTTTTTTTTTTCGCATTTTATCCAAATGTATTTCATTAAAAAAACATTTTATTAAATGTATTTATGTAATATGTTTTTAAAGTTGTACCATTTTTTTTTTTTTTTTTTTTTTTTATTATTTTTTTTTTTATATTTAATTGTCTTTATTGAATTTTATATATAGTACAGTACATTAGTTCGCTCATGTAATAAAAGCAGTTCACTTGGATAAATGCAGTATCTATACATTACTCATAGCTTCATAAACAACCAATGCACTTTTTGGGTTGATTTTAAGATAAACAAAACAATAACCAAACTGTATAACTTACCAAGTCTCTCTTGTGCGTGTTCCGTGTCATACTACGAGGGCCCCCTGCACAGCGTGTCTTTGTCAGATCCCCCAGACCGGCTTGTTTATCTCTCTAGCCTCCAGGTCGTGGGAAAGTGGGAAGGGTCAGTTCTGTCATATTGTTTCTATCTGTCATAAGTCAAATATTCTTTTCATGTCACACTCGTATCTTGTGAACACTTCCTAGTGTTAAGGGGCATCTTATGTTGTAATTCATCCCATATAAATTTTAGGTCGTGAAAGAATGCTATTTTGTTAGATTTAAAGTAACCATATTCCTCCATAGACAGGGTGTCCTTCATGAGAGCCGACCACTCCCCGACTGATGGGCATATTTGAGTTTTCCACCCCCGGGCTATTAATAGTCTAGCTGTGTTAAGTGATAGTTGAATTAGTCTGCTTCTTAACCTACATTTACATTTTGTGGGGAGATTCAATAGTGCTACTTCTGGTTCTAAGGTAAAATGACTGTCTGTGTCCAGTGTGTTGCTAACCTGCTCTTGGATCTTTTCCCAGAAGGGTTTGATTTTGGGGCACTCCCACCAAATATGGAGAAGGGTCCCCCGCGATCCGCATCCTCTCCAACAGAGTTCAGATGAGGAAGGAAATATACTCTTCAGTCTTGAGGGGGTGAGGTACCATCTTGTTAACAGTTTAAAGTTAGTTTCCAAGTATTTTGTGGAGAAAGATGACTTTCTGATACTCTGAAAAATATGATCCCACTCCGTCTCTGTTAGTTCCCTACCTAGATCTTTGTGCCAACGGTCAACGTAGTCAGGTAGTCCCCCTTTTTGGGCTTGGATCAAGAGTTTCCTAGCTAATGATAAAGTGTGATGTGCGGGGAGGTCAGCTGTACAAGTCATTTCAAATGGAGTTAAGTGCCTGGTCAGCAGTTGTTTCTGTGGGTGTGTTTGTATGAGGTGGTGTATTTGGTTATATTTTAACCAGTTTGTGAAAGCGCCGCCTAGTATGTCCGTTAATTCTTGCCTTTGTTTAAGTTTCCCATCTCTAACCAATGAACTAAGTGGAGTTGTGTAACCCATTTCCCACATATTTGAATTTGTTTTGTCAAATCTGATTCCTCCCTTCAGTTCTGCGTTTGGGGAAATGGGGAGCATAGGGGAAATCGTTGTGGAGATGCCTGAGTATTTTTTAATAATACCGTCCCATGTATCGAAGACATGTGCAAGTAGAGAATAGCATTTTAGCCATGGTGGTCTATTCTGTTTTTCTATCCAACATAAGGCCCCGGGGTTGGGTGTATGCAAGATGTGGGAGTCCATTGGGATCCACGCCTTCCTATCTTTGTTTCTATGCCAGTCTATTATTCTTTGAAGGCTCGTAGCTTGGTAATATGTCTCAATGTTTGGCAGTCCTAACCCTCCTTCCCTCACGGCTCTGTACATTGTTAGTTTTTTGATTCTGGGCTTTATTTTCCCCCACACAAACTGATTCATGATTTTTTGGGTTTGATCTAATAAGTGGCGTGGAAGGGCTATAGGTATTGCTTGAATAGCATAAAGTATTCTGGGTAATATATTCATTTTCAAAATTTGAATTCTTCCCCACCATGAGAATGGGCGATCTTTCCAAGTTTGTAGATCGTGTGAGATTGAGTTGATAAGGTTTTTAAAGTTCAATTGTAGAAGGGATTTGGGGTTCTGGGTTAAATAGATCCCCAAATATTTAATGGCTTTTGGTTGATGTTTAAATGGGCAGTGATCTAACAGGGATTTAAACTTAATTCTAGAAAGGGAGATGTTTAATATTTCGGATTTCTGTTCGTTTACTGAAAAGTTAGAAAATTCCCCAAATCTTTTTAATTCTTGTAATACTGCAACGGTGGAAGGTTCTGGGGAAGATAAGGTAAAGAGGACGTCATCCGCATACATTGATATTTTAAAGTCTAAGGGACCTATTTTAATTCCCGATATTAATGGATTATTCCTGACTCTCTGTGCTAGCACCTCCATACTGATGATAAACAAGATTGGGGAGAGGGGGCATCCTTGTCTCGTTCCATTACTTATTTCAAATGGGTCTGAAACCAGGCCATTAACTCGTACTTTTGCTGAGGGGGATTGGTATAAACATTTTATCCTACGAATCATCTTTTCTCCCACCCCTATCTTACCCAGTGTGGCGAATAGAAAGTTCCAGTCTAGGCGATCAAACGCCTTTTCGGCGTCAGTTGAAATTATAATCATTTCAGTATTGGTTGTTTTGGCGTATTCTATTAGTTGGAGTACCCTGATAGTGTTGTCCCTCGCCTCCCTTCCTGGGACAAAACCAGACTGGTCTGTGTGAATTATTTGAGGTAAGATTTTATTTAATCGATTGGCCAGAATTTTTGTATAAATTTTAAGATCCGTATTTAATAGTGATATGGGTCTATAATTACTTGTAAGTTTAGGGGATTTGCCTGGTTTAGGTATGACGGTAATGTGGGCTTCAAAACATTCTTTAGGGAGCTGTCCAGATTCGTCAATTTGTTTAAAAAGGGCTAGTAAGTGTGGAGCTAATTGATCTCTAAATTGTTTATAGTATTTATTAGAAAACCCATCCGGTCCTGGGCTTTTATTGGATGGTAGGCTATCTATCGCTTCTAAGATTTCTTTTAGGGTGATTTGGCTTTCTAAGACTTCTCTATCATCTGGTTGTATCTGAGTCAGGTCGGATTCCTGGAGGTATTGATCTAATGTATTATTCTGTGGTGTCATAGTGGGCTTAGGGAGATTGTATAAGTCTTTGTAATAATCTTTAAAAGATTGTGCTATTAATGTAGATTCTACGATTTCTGCTCCTCTGTTATCTGTTATATTGAAGATGTGGTTGTGGAGGGATTTGCGTCGTAGGGCCCTGGCCAGTAGTGTACCTGCCTTATTCCCTCCCTGATAGTATAGTTTTTGTAGGTATAATGCTTTTCTACATGCTTCTTTATTTAAGTATTCCTTTAAGAGGTCTCTCGCTTTGTTTAGGTCTATAAGAGATTTCCTCTCTGATGGGTTATTTTTGTGAGCTATTTCCGTTGTTTGGAGGTTTTGTAGCAATTGTGTATAATATGCGTTTGCCTTGCGTCTATGATTGATTTTGTCTCTCATAAACTGTCCTCTCATGTAAGCTTTATGAGCTAACCACACCGAGGGTATCCCACTAGAAGTGTTTAAATTTGTCCTGAAAAATTCAGTGATGTCACTTAGTACTTGTGTATGGGTGATGGGATCTATGAGACGCGTTTCATCTAGTCTCCATAGGTAGGGAAGCACTGGGGCTGATGGCCATTCCAGGCTCATAGAGATAGATGCATGATCGGACCAGGCTATTGTCTGTATATTTGCATCCCTAATCAATGATATACTCTTATGTTCTATAAACCAGTAATCAATTCTAGAATATGATTTTGCCGGGTTGGAATAGAATGAGTAGTTGCGTGTGGTCGGATGTAGGAAGCGCCATATGTCAATCAGTGTGAGTTGTTTTAAAGTGTTATTAATGGAGTGTCTAGTGCTTTTAGTGGTGGAGCTAGAACCTTGAGAACAATCAACTGCAGGTAGTAATGCGACATTAAGATCTCCTCCCAATATTAATATCCCTTTCTGAACTTCTAGTATTTTGTTTCCAACTCTTTTAATGAATTGTGCCTGCCCCGTATTAGGAGAGTAAATGTTGGCCAGGGTAACCCAATTATTGAACAAGGTTCCAACTAGGATGATGTACCTGCCCTCCTTGTCTGTGTATTTGTCTGTTAGTTGAAAGGGAGTATTTCTGTTAAATAGTATTCCCACTCCATTCGTCTTTTTCTCATGTGAGTGAAGGAAGAGGGATGGGAACTCTTTGGATTTAAAGATGGGTTCTTTGTCCTTGAGGAAGTGTGTCTCTTGGACAAATACTATGTTCGCTCCCTCTCTCTTGAACCAATTAAGAGCTATAGATCGTTTAGTGGGGGAGTTAAGGCCTTTACAATTTTGTGATAATAAGGAGATGTCCCTATGTGTAGTCCCCATTACACTATAAGATTGTGTGTGCGCTGATTTTTATCCCAGTTCTCAATGGGGTGGTCTTTGCATGTGTGTCTCTTGCTTACCCTATGGAGTTCGTCTTCATACCAGAGAGGAATGTCTGCCGTCAATTTTGTGAGTATGTCTGTCGCTGTGCAGTTGGTCCTCGAGCATTGGAAAGTAGAAAAAAGCATTAGAGACTTGGTTAACATTAACACGAAAAAAACAAATAACCAAACAACAATACAAAACCAGGGATTTATAATCCCATAACTGGACTCTGTCCTGAAGGAGGGAGTCGTTGGGGAAATAACTCAACCAATTAGGTTGGATGGCAACCCTAGGGGTGCTTTCTAATTTTTGGGATATTAGCAAATGTGCTGCAGTGGAATACTATAAAACATTAATAATAAATTTTAAATCTACATTGTTAATTATGAACATTAAACAGAGGGACCACCCAGAAATCTGGTATGTCCTATACACTTATATCTCATTAGCTGTAAAGAAAAACATTATTAGCTATAGACAGTAAGCATAGGGAGCATTCTAGGGTCTGACATGAAATATACAGTTATATCTCAATTATACTGGATTACATCATTAATGGCTTCAAAGTTCCTTAACCCCATATTCTCTGCTATAGGTCAATATCTGGCTCATCATTTGATGCAGTCTGTGCTGTTAATGTGTCTCTTGGTCTCTTCTTGGAAATTTTCTGCCAGTGATGCCTTTGAGGTTGTGGTTGTGTGGAATCTTTTCTTTGAGTAGAGTTATGGGGGGGTTCTAATGCGGGGAGCGAAGGAGGAGGGATGTCCAACGATTTACAGAACTGTTCCAAATCATCTGGGGTCCTATATGTGTATATTCTGTTGTCTTTCATGACTCTGATGCTGAAAGGAAATCCCCATCTGTAGGTCAGACCTTGCTCTTTTAAGTGGATTGTGAGGTACCTCGCTTCTTTCCTGTTCTGGAGAGTGATTGGGCTCAGATCTGCAAAGAATTGAAGTTTGTTCCCTTCTATTTGAAAGGATTGTTGTTTCCTCGTAGAAGTCATAATTTTCTCTTTATCTGTGAATTTGTGGAAGCGGATGATTACATCTCTGGGAGGCTCGCCGTCTCTTGGGGGTGGTCTCAAAGCTCTATGAGCTCTATCTAAAGGTATATCTTCCATGGTGGAGTCTCCCATTAGGTGTTTGAAGATTTTTTGTAAGAAGTTTTGTAGTGCATCTGAGGATACTTTCTCTGATATTCCTCTTATGCGTATGTTCTGTCTTCTCCCTCTGTTGTCCAAGTCCTCTAGCTTAGAGGTGAGGAATTCAATCTGAGATTCCTGTGTATCAATTTTTCTCGTAAGTAAATCTAGAGTAGAAGTGGTTTCTTCATCTTGTTCTTCCAGATAGGCTACTCTACCACCCAGCTCTGCTACTTCTTTCTTAATCCCTGAGAGACCATCTTTCAGTACCTGATTAACTTGTTGAAAGAAATTGGTAAGATCAGCTCTGGTGGGAAGTTCTTTCAGGTCAGCTCTTGTGACAGGGGAGTCCTCACCCTGGGATGCTGCATTTAAGAGTTCATCTTGTGATTGTTGTGAATCCTCTCCCTCTGTAGTAGGGGATGTTTGTAATTTTTGGAAAAATGTGCTCATCTTGGTACTGGGTGTATTAGATGTTTTAGTGGTCTTTTCAGATCTGTTTAGTCTTTTTGTTGTCATTTTCTGCGTTGTGTTTGTTGATTTTTGATGTACTTAGCAGAAGTAGAGAGAGAATAAAGAAAACTTTGTTGCTGCTTAGTTATGCTTAAAACGCTCACTGAGTGCTGTTTGTTTTCAAATTGCAGGGTTAAGTTCTTTTATTGAGCTGCAGGATCAGCACTTCTTTTGCGGGAGGCCCTTTTTGTTAGTTATATAATGGAAGCTTTATGTTTTCTTAAGGGTTATTTGCTGTGTGCAACAGGAAGTCTTTTAGAGAAGAGGGAAAAAAAAAATGGCACCTCCTATGTATTTTAGTTACAGGCCTAGGCTTTTCTGAGTTATAAAGAATGAGGCGAGTCATTAAAGCCTGTGTATTGTGGTAATATCACTATCCACTTCTTGCAAAAACGTAGCTTCTTTGCCTAAAATAAGTAGATGAATAAAACTCCAGATCAAGGGAGTTGCTCAGTGATCTATGTTAGGCGCTGGAAGGCTGGATAACGTCTGTGCAGCTTTTTATTAAGTTAATAATTCGCAATGTCCATAGTTGTGTCTGTTGATTAGTGTAGTTTTTCTCCCATCAACCGTTATTGGCTTTTAATTAATTTAAGGCAGTCCATATTCAAGTTTTATTAGGCCATGTTGTGCCATTTAAAGGGATTAAGGCTAACAGGGTTTCTAGGCCCTAGTAGCAGGGGCGCTATGCTGTGTGCTGTCCGGAACTGTTTGTGGGCCTGTTTGGGGAGTGTGGTTGTGGTCACTCACCGGGCTATCCCTCTGTAGTATGCTCAGCATCCGTTATTAGCTCTGGGTCTCTGCCGCATCGATGAGCGCTGTTAGTGAGAGGAGGCTGTTTGGGGTTTCCCAGGTAGCGCAACAGGGGCGCGTGTTTTTCAGGCTGTTCAGGTTGATTTACGTGGCTTTACATGTCGGCTTTGCCCTTCTGCTGTTCACCGTTCTGTGCCCTATCCCTTCCACTGCAGCATGTCTCAAATTCAGGCTTTAGGAAAGCGTTTTAGCCCCTGGGTGCCATACTAAGCACGGAGCATCAGAATAGTGCGGCCATTTCAAGGCATGGTCGGCTCCGCCCCCCCAGAGCATGCAATTTTAATAAACTTTCTAATTTACTCCTATTATCATTTTTTCTTTCTCTTGCTATCTTTATTTGAAAAAGAAGGCATCTATGCTTTTTGGGTTCAGTACTCTGGACAGCAATTTTTTTATTGGTGGATGAATTTATCCACCAATCAGCAAGGACAACCCAGGTTGTTCACCAAAAATGAGCCGGCATCTAAACTTACATTCTTGCATTTTAAATAAAGATACCAAGAGAATGAAGAAAATTTGATAATATGAGTAAATTAGAAAGTTGCTTAAAATTTCATGCTCAATCTGAATCATGACAGAAATTTTTTGGGTACAGTGTCCCTTTAAGGCTCTCAAGCTAGCTAATTCTTTTATTACAGATGCTGCTTTCCAAATGGCTAAATTAGCGGCAAAGAATGCAGGCTTTGCCATTTTAGAGTGTTATGGCTTAAGTCTTGGTCTGCTGATGTGTAATCTAAATCCAAGCTTTTAGCTATTCCCTTTAAGGGTAAGACCCTATTAAAATGAGGACCAAACAGAATAATTTTCGTTCCTTTCGAAACTTTAAAGGCTACTACTTCCTCATCCGCCTCCAAGCAAGAGGGGAACTTTGCTCAATCCAAGTCAGTCTGGAGACCTAACCAGACCTGGAATAAAGGTAAACAGGCCAAGAAGCCCACTGCTGCTACCAAGACAGCATGAAGGGGCAGCCCCCGATCCGGGACCGGATCTAGTAGGGGGAAGACTTTCTCTCTTTGCTCAGGCTTGGGCAAGAGACGTTCAGGATTCCTGGGCATTAGAAATTGTGACCCAGGGGTATCATCTAGAATTCAAGGATTCCCTCCCAAGAGGGAGATTTCATATTTCACGTTTGTCTGTAGACCAGACAAAAAGAGAGGCGTTCTTACGCTGTATAAAAGACCTATATACCATGGATGTAATCTGCCCAGTTCCAAAATTAGGGCAGGGGTTTTACTCCAATCTTTTTGTGGTTCCCAGACCGATTTTAGATCTTAAAAGTCTAAACAAATTTCTCAGAGTCCCATCGTTCAAGATGGAGACTAAACGAACAATTTTACCAATGATCCAGGAGGGTCAATATATGACCACCGTGGATTTGAAGGATGCGTATCTTCACATTCCTATCCACAAAGATCATCACCAGTTCCTCAGGTTTGCCTTTGTGGCCCTTCCTTTCGGGTTGGCCACAGCTCCCAGAATCTTCACAAAGGTGCTAGGGTCCCTTCTGGCGGTTCTAAGGCCACGGGTCATAGCAGTGGTGCCCTATCTGGACGATATTTTGATTCAGGTGTCAACTTACCATCTAGCCAAATCTCACACGGACATCGTGTTGGCTTTTTTAAGAACTCACGGGTGGAAGGTGAACATAAAAAAGAGTTCACTAGTTCCTTTGACAAGAGTTCCATTCCTAGGAACTCTGATAGACTCGGTAGACATGAAAATTTTTCTGACGGAGGTCAGAAAATCAAAGATCTTAACTACTTGCCGAGCACTTCATTCCATTCCTCGGCCATCAGTGGTGCAGTGTATAGAGGTCATTGGGTTAATGGTAGCGGCAATGGACATAGTTCCGTTTGCTCGCTTACATCTCAAACCACTGCAGCTGTGCATGCTCAGACAGTGGAATGGGGATTATGTGGATTTATCTCCGCGGATAAATCTGGACCAGAGACTCTCTTCATTGGTGGTTGTCACAGGATCATCTGTCCCAGGGAATGTGCTTCTGCAGGCCAGCATGGGTCATAGTGACGATGGACGCCAGCCTCTTGGGCTGGGGTGCAGTCTGGAATTCCCTGAAGGCTCAGGGTGTGTGGACTCAGGAGGAGTCCCTACTACCATTAAATATTCTGGAACTATGAGAGCGATATTCAACGCGCTTCAAGTGTGGCCTCAGCTGGCTTCGGCCAAATTCAGAAGATTCCAGTCGGACAATATTACGACTGTAGCATATATCAATCATCAAGGGGGAACCAAGACTTCTCTAGCAATGATGGAGGTTTCCAAAATAATTTGATGGGCGGAGACTCACTCTTGCCATCCATCAGCAATATATATCCCAGGAGTGGAGAACTGGGAAGCAGATTTTCTAAGTCGTCAGACTTTTCATCCGGGGTAGTGGGAGCTCTATCCGGAGGTGTTTGCAAAATTGATTCATCAATGGGGCACACCGGAATTGGATCTGATGGCATCTCGTCAGAATGCCAAACTTCCTTGTTACGGGTCCAGATCAAGGGATACTCAAGCAGTACTGATTGATGCTCTAGCAGTACCTTGGTCGTTCAACCTGGCTTATGTGTTTCCTCCTCTTCCTCTCCTACCTCGTCTGATTGCCAGAATCAAACAGGAGAGGGCTTCGGTAATCTTGATAGCGCCTGCGTGGCCACCCAGGACTTGGTATGCAGATCTGGTCGAAATGTCGTCTCTGCCACTTTGGAAACTGCCACTGAGACAGGACCTTCTCATTCAGGGTCCGTTCCAACATCCAAATCTAATTTCTCTGCAACTGACTGCCTGGAGATTGAACGCTTGATTTTATCTAAGCGGGGATTCTCTGAGTCGGTCATTGATACCTTGATTCAGGCTCGAAAGCCTGTCACTAGGAAAATTTACCATAAGATATGGCGTAAATATCTTTATTGGTGCGAATCGAAAGGCTACTCATGGAGTAAGATCAGGATTCCTAGGATTTTGTCCTTTCTACAAGAAGGATTGGAGAAGGGGTTATCAGCTAGTTCCTTAAAGGGACAGTACACCCAAAAATTGTCTCCCCTTTAAATTATTCCCAATGATCCTTTTAACCTGCTAGTGTATTAAATTGGTTACAAGTAGCTCCTTTACTCCTATTTCAGCATTTGAAATAGCTGATTTAGCCTGTGGTATCGCCACCTATACTGAACAAATTAATACTGGAGTATAGGCTATTGAATAGCCTAAGTATACACAGCCAGCAGAACAGATTACAGTTTCAGTGGGATGCAGGATAGTTAAGTAATAAAATGATCATTTTCCATTGTTCTCTCTATGTATTGAGCTTTGGTGTTCCAGCCAAATAAAAGATAAGGAAGCAAGTCTGTTTACACCAACTTAGAAAATAATGAGATATGATATCACCTTT
Organism: Bombina bombina; assembly: GCF_027579735.1. Taxonomy (NCBI): domain Eukaryota; kingdom Metazoa; phylum Chordata; class Amphibia; order Anura; family Bombinatoridae; genus Bombina; species Bombina bombina. The sequence goes on from NC_069500.1 coordinate 313,397,313, forward strand.
AAGTTCAACCCATTGTAATAGGCTGTGGTTTCAAAGCACACAATCAGCTACTTCATATACAGAAATAAGCATGAAAAAGGAATTTCTCAAATATTTTACACTCTGCATTTGGTATAACAAGTCATTTAAAATACATTAATGGAAAAACTATTTTACAGTTTACTGTCCCTTTAAAGGGACAGATTTCTGCTTTGTCAATCTTACTACACAAGCATCTGGCAGATGTTCCAGACGTTCAGTCGTTTTGTCAGGCTTTGTTTAGAATTAAGCCTGTGTTTAAACCTGTTGCTCCGCCATGGAGTTTGAATTTAGTTCTTAATGTTCTTCAGGGGGTTCCGTTTGAACCCATGCATTCCATAGATATTAAAATTCTATCTTGGAAAGTTCTGTTTTTAGTTGCTATCTCTTCTTCTCGAAGAGTTTCTGAGCTATCTGCGTTACAATGCGACTCGCCTTATTTTATATTCTATTCTGATAAGGTGGTTTTGCGGACTAAACCTGGATTTCTTCCTAAGGTTGTTTCAAATAAGAATATTAATCAGGAAATTGTTGTTCCTTCTCTGTGTCCTAATCCTTCCTCTAAGAAGGAGCGTCTGTAACATAACTTGGACGTGGTTCGTGCCTTGAAGTTTTACTTTCAAGCGACCAAGGATTTCCGTCAAACATCTTCTCTATTTGTTGTCTATTCAGGAAAGCGTAGGGGTCAAAAAGCTATGGCTACCTCTCTTTCTTTTTGGCTAAAAAGCATCATCCGTTTGGCATATGAGACTGCTGGACAGCAGCCTCCTGAAAAAAATTACAGCTCATTCTACTAGAGCGGTGGCTTCCACATGGGCTTTTAAAAACGATGCTTCTGTTGAACAGATTCGTAAGGCTGCGACTTGGTCTTCCCTTAATACCTTTTCCAAATTTTACAAATTTGATACTTTTGCTTCTTCTGAGGCTATTTTTGGGAGAAAAGTTCTTCAAGCAGTGGTGCCTTCTGTTTAGGTATCTGTCTTGTCCCTCCCAGTCATCCGTGTCAGCTTTGTTATTGTATCCCACAAGTAAAGGATGAATCCGTGGACTCGTCGTATCTAGTAGAAGAAAAGGAAATTTATGCTTACCTGATAAATTGATTTCTTCTACGATACGACGAGTCCACGGCCCTCCCTGTCAATTTAAGACAGATTATATTATTTTTTGTTTAAAACTTCAGTCACCTCTGCACCTTTTAGTTTCTCCTTTTTCTTCCTATACCTTCGGTTGAATGACTGGGGGGGTGGAGTCAAGGGAGGAGCTATATAGACAATTGTAGTATAAGGTGGCGCAATACAAATTTTTTTTTTTTTTTTTTTTTTTTTAAATATAGCGGGTCATTAGATACACCTCTATCTATATATTCCTCTTCAAAAAAATAAGTGCTAAACAAATTTTAAATTTAAAAATACATACAATTTTATTGATATTTCTTATTAAAAACAATATAAGACAATTTAAAAACTTGACACCGGTGCCTTCTAGATTGTCAGAATTAGGATAATAAAAGATATACAAATGTATCTATATGTTTATACAGTCATGTATTAAAATGTCTATACAGTCATATATTAAAATGTTGCTTAAAAAATCATCATATACAAAGTAACTCAAGATTTCGTTATACACTTTGCAATAATCTTATTCTCCGTAATATAGGGATGGATATAGCTAAGTCTCTTATATGCTTCTTGCAATATATGTTCACTGAATGAGTACCGCAATGGGCCAGATTATAGATTGTTTTTAGAAGACATTCACATCCAATGTTACCTTATAGTGGGTGGGTCCGTGGTGTAAAGAGGTTAATGTGCAAGTATTCCTTAGCTGATTACTGCCGATGTCTGAGCTTTGGCTGTTGATGTTGTGCAGGTACCATTTCTTCAGACCTTTGTTTCATGGCTTTAAATGTAGATGATCCTCCTTTCGGTCAGTGACAGATCGCCTGTTGTTGATGTGCCCGCTCCTCCTGAGATGTCTCTTTAGCGTTTTTTCCTTTCGGTCCGTGATTCACCGTTTGTTGTTAAGACTCTTGCCTTTGTAAGCCTCTTTATACTTGGAGTCACTAGATGATGCTCGGTGTAGATAGGTGGTTGGAGATTGCGATAATCCTTTACCGGATCCCAATCTACGTGGCTATTCGTCAGGTGTCTGGTTCTTCTTTCGGTCAGTGACCGATCACTTGCTGTTGTTGTAACCACTCCTCCTGGGAGATCTCTTGGTGGTTTGTTTTCCTGCGGTCCGACTTTAACTGCTTACTGTTGGAACTTCTAATTTTGTTTGCCCTTAGGTGTTAGGGTTAGTTTGATAGTCTTTAGTGCAGACAGATAATGCAACGCTGGTATTTTGCTAATAGCGGTTAATCTCGCCGGACTTTAATGAATTAAAGGGTATTGTGAAAAGAGCATGGAGGGCTCCGTTTGTTCCTTATTCACCACAATCAGTGTGGCTATAGCTCTGGTATCAACACGTTTCGGCTGGGCAGCCTTTCTCAAGATACCAGTGAGGTGGATTCTTGGCTATTTAAAGCCTGGATATTAACTCTTGGATTGCTGATTTTAATTCCATAGCGTGTTACACTTGAGTTTTGATATTTTATTTTTTGAGGAAATAAGGTTACTTTCTCTAAAGAGTAGTTAATAATTTGTTATGCTTAAACATTATTAGAACTTAGAAACTATTTACAGTATATACGTATTTGATATTTTCCTAGAAATTTGTCATAACTCATATTTCGGAATATAAAGTATTCTGCGTGTTTATGTTTAATCCAACTTCTGCGTTCATTATGAATACCAAAAGGAATATATAAACTCATATGGATCTTGGCATTAAAAATATTATATAAAATGTTATGGTATAGACGATACTATTTGTTATGGATTGCACAGATTTAATTTAATACTTGGGTTTTAAATATATATTGTATTTGGGTTGGACATTATTTTCTTCATGATGTAGTGGGTTCTTTCTACAATTGATGGCATGTATTGTCTATAAAGTACCACAAAATGGTTGGCAGCAAGTGTTTAGCGTAATTTGATTAAATCCATTATATAATGGCGTTGAGATCTAATTCACTATTCAGGCCTTTTGGGTACAGGGTGCCCATTTTAAATATTAATTCAGCTTCCTGATATAGTAGTCTCTTTTCCAAATTCCCTCCTCTACCGTCTGTCTTAACTTTCAGGAGCTATATAGACAGCTCTGCTGTGATGCTCTTTGCCACTTCCTGTTAGCAGGAGGATAATATCCCACAAGTAAAGGATGAATCAGTGGACTCGTCATATCGTAGAAGAAATCAATTCATCAGGTAAGCATAAATTTCCTTTTTTAATGCCTCTGAATGTAGCAAATAAACCCTGGCAACAGATTTCTATGGATTTCATTGTAGAACTTCCCACCTCACTAAACTTAAACACCATACTTGTCGTGATAGACACTTTTTACTAAAATGGCACACTTCATACCATATCATAAATTACCTACTTCTGCGGAAACAGTTCTTCCTCGACAATATCGTCAAGCTACATGGTATACCTCCCATCGTTATCACAGACAGAGGATCCCAGTTCACCTCACACTTCTGGTCCGGTCTGTGCGAACTGATCAAATAAATCATTGTTACACCACCTCCTTCAACCCCCAGACCAACGGTCAATCCGAGAGACTAAATCAATGGCTTGAGGAATATCTGAGATGTTTTTGTTCCTACCAACAGAATCACTGGGTTAAGTTTTTACTCATGGCCGAATTCGCTTTCAACAACCTGACCAACTCCTCTACAAAACTAACACCGTTTTTTGCAAATTATGGTTTCCATCCTGTGTTTAATTTCTTTCCTTCTGCCTGTCGAGATTCCCCTCCTGTGGAAGACTTGGGAAATTTGTTATCGGAGAACTTCCAATTCATCAAAAACAATATCCTTAAATCTCAACTATCTCAAAAACATCACTATGATTTGAGGAGGAGGGCCGCACCGGATTATTCAGTAGGTGACAAAGTATGGCTTTCTACAAAAAACCTAAAACTACAAATTCCTAGTAAAAAAATAGCTACACGATACATTGGTCCTTTCGCGATTCGAAGAATTGTAAAGAAGAATGCTCTCACTTTGGATTTACCTACTACCATGCAGATTAATCCAACTTTTCACGTCTCCCTGTTAAAACCCTATTTACCACCATGATCCCCCCGTTCTGTTCTCCCCACACCCACTTTGGATCCGGACACCTACGAGGTTCATTCATTACTTGACTCCCGACTCAGTGGTGGAGTATTGCAATATTTGGTCCATTGAAAGAATTACTCCTCCGATGAGGATACCTGGGAACCAGTCTTAAACCTCAACGCCCCGAGACTTGTTTCACTGTTTCATAGGGGGAACCAAGATCAGCCGAAGCCTCAAGCTGTGGAACAGCTTGCTTGATGGGTGGGTCATGTCATGATCTGGTATTGGATCCTGTACCTTTAATTCCTTAGGCTCATGACCTTGCCCACATTCCCTTTAAGTAGGCTGAACTTTCAATAATCAGTGATTAGTATTCTGTGTCAATAGCTGTATGCTGTTACTCCTACCTAAGCTCCTACTTGGAATTTCTACTCTCCTTGTTTCCTACCAAGTTATATTATAATCAACGATCAAGCAGAAGGAATTTACACACACTATTACCCTCCTGTTGCAGCGCCAAGGATTTCGTTACACAAGCTGCTTTCAGAGCGGTTACTAACCGCAATCTCTCTATGGCAAATTCCTCCCTGCAAACAGTGGATCTAAGAGTGACGTTAAAACTCCTATTCAAACCTGTGCCTTACCTGTAACCTCTTCAAGGCAGATAGGTTACAAACCGAGGTTGCTGTTTGGCTGTGACTTCTTCGGTCGGTGGTACGGAACCGGGAGTCGGAGTAAAACTCCTCCCACTTTGAAACATTTAAATAACAAATACCGCTCAGCAAAGGGATCTGCTATCAGCTGTACATTGAACAACAGAGCGTGAGTAAGCTCCTTCTACCACTGCTACATTCCTAGCTCCGCTCTTGTTTTGTTTCACTTGTAACAAAGTATATTACTAACATTCTACAAATCTAATCATAGAAGCATTGACTTTCTTAGTTGTTCTCTGGGAATGTTACATAAAACCTTTGGCTTGTAAGACTTTTTGTTCATCATCTTCTATACGGCTGTTAGTACATTTGTTGTTTACTCAAAAGGATTGTTTTTGGAGTTCAGCTGTATATTATAACAGCCCCACTAATCCACACCAGTGATAATTTCATACTATACTAAAATCTCACTTCTTCTCAACAGAGATAACACTCTCAACCATAGTGTGTTCCTAAGAGTGAGTGATACAAAGAAAACAATTTCTTGCGATATCTGCAGCTGTGTTCCAAGTTCCAGTCTCATTACAATTATGACAAAAAATATATATAGGGGGTGTAATCATGTTCCTAAAAAAAGTGGATAAGTCAAGATCTGAAGTGACCCCATTTGGGTAAATAGTCTCAAAATTATCACTGCTTGTCCTTTTGAGATACAGGACAACTTGGGTCAGTACCTGCATTAATAACACACGGTTAAATGTAAATCTTGTCCTATATGACTTTTGAAAGTCTGTATAATGCTACATGTAGATTGTCTCAATTTGTACTGTATATGTCATTCTCTTTTTCCTCAATAAAAAGTTAATTTTAAAAAATAAAAAATTACCCCCTCTCCAGTTATTGACTGCAAATTCCTCGATATTTGAGGTCAGCAAAAGTATTACTGTGTGTTTCACTAAAATGTTTATAAAGGTGTTCTCCCTCCCTCTCATTCTGTGTCCTCTAGCTTGGATATTGGTTCCCACTAGTAATTGGAATGAATTGTGAACTCTCCATGCTATAGGAAAGAAAACAAAATGTATGCTTAGCTGATACATTTCTTTCTTTCATTCCAGGCATGGAGACTCCACGACCCGCCCTTATTTATATTCAAGACAGTAATTTTTTGGTACAAACCTCAGGCACCTCTATACCCTTGTGTTATCTTCTTTTTCCATTTTCCTTCGGCCGAATAACTGGGGATTATGGGTAAGGGAAGTGACACTTAACAGCTCTGCTGGGGTGCTCTTTGCCTCCTCCTAGTAATTGGAATGCATCGTGGACTCTCCATGCCCGGAAAGAAAGAAATTTATCAGGTAAGCATACATTTTGTTATTACCCATTCCCAGTTTTGCATAACTAACATGGTTATATTAATATACTTTTTATCTCTGTGATTATCTTGTATCTAAGCCTCTGCAGACTGCCCTCTTATTTCCGTTCTTTTGACAGACTTGCATTTTAACTAATCAGTGCTCTCTTATAAGTAAATCCGGCGGCGGGACCACAGTGTTATCTGTATTGCCCACATGAATTGACACCCTCTAGCTGTGAAAAACTGTAAAATCCATTTAGATAAGAAGTGGCCTTTAAGGGCTTAGAAATTAGCACATTAGCCGACCTAGGATTAGCTTTCAACTAAGAATACCAAGAGAACAAAGCAAATTTGATGATAAAAGTAAATTGGAAAGTTGTTTAAAATGTTATGTCCTATCTGAATATTGAAAGTTTAATTTTGACTAGACTGTCCCTTTTAAGCAGAATTATGAATTTATACATTTAAAAAAAAAAGTTAAACAGATATACAAAGCAGTAATGAAGAATGGACCTTTTTTAATAGTTGTATGAAGGGCTGATTTTACATAACTGAGCAGCGTTAGTTTAGTGTAAATGTTTTTTTCATCAGAAGCTGAAGCAGGTAATTGTGCTTAATATATAGTGCTGTGCACAAAATTGAACAGCATACTTGTATAATTATTTTCCTTTCACATAAAGATTGTCACTTGTAAAGATAGTGTAACAAATTGTATTTTCTGTAAAAAGGTAGATTGAGTCTCAAAGCTACTTGCCTTTAAAACAAAGTCATGTCATTTTGATGTCTAATCCTGCATTTCTTTTTGTAAAATGGTGATGGTCCACTGTCCTCTATAACATATGAGATATGTTTCCCACCACCAGTCAAGAACCCATACAAGAGATTTAAAACCCTCCCTCTCCCATCTCTCTTTTAGTTTTGTTCTTAGCCTGGTAGGAGTTGGTTGAGAATACAGTTTCTAAATTGTCAGCATTATCTTGTTATCCTCCATTTTTTATTTTTCACAAGTACAAACATTATTTTCTTCCTAAAGTAGTTTTTATGGATATTATCAGTCAATAAATTGTTGTTCCTTCTCTATGTCCAGACCCTGCCTACTCTAAGGAAAGACTGTTACATAATCTGGACATGTTTAGCACTTTTGAAGTTCTGTCTCCAAGCTACTAAAGAGTTCAGAAAACTTCTACTTTGTTCATGCATAACTCTGGGATTTGGAAAGGGCAAAAAGCTATTAAAGTAGCATTGGCATCTTGGCTTAAACAAGAGATTTACTTGGTTGCGAATAAGTCGTCCCCTAAACGTATTACAGCTCACTTTACCAGAGCAGTGGATGCATCTTTGGAGCAGATTTGCAAAGCTGCCACATGGTCTTCTCTGCATACTGTTTCCAAATTGTATAGTTTTGATGTTTTTGCTTCTTTGCAAGCAGCTTTTGGCAGGAAAGTCCTTCAGGCTGAGGTGTCGGCTAATTAGGAACTGTAAGAAAAAGGATTTTCAAATCCGTTCCATAACATAGACCATTTGCATAGGTAATTAATGTAATGGAGTAATGTGGACGATAATCATTTTTGGAAAGAAAACAAAATTTATGCTTACCTGATAAATTATTTTCTTTTGGAATGATGATGGTCCACAACCCCCTCCCGCTTCATGTTGGGCAACAGTTCTAATGACACCTCTATAGACCCTGATTTGCCTTTCCTACCTTTATTTTCCTATTCTCTACTCAGCTATACGTGAAACTAAGAGAGAGGTGGGAGGGTTTTAAAGCTCTTGTATGGGTTCTTGACCTACTCCTGGTGATGGGAAATATATCCAAAATGTTATGGAGGACTGTGGACCATCATCATTCTGAAAGAGAAGAATTTATCAGGTAAGCATACATTTTCTTTTAATTAGTACCTTGCAGTTTTAACAGTTCATTGTAAAGTAATTGACTTGTTTTATTGACAATATTACATTTCCTATAATGTTGTTTTGACATGATATTCACTCAGATGTTTTTGCTGACAGACTCACGTGTGCATTCAACAAACCGCTTTGGATTTGGTTGGGAGAGGGGTAGAAGTCCATATTGTAGCAGATGCCTCGTCTTCTAGAAGTATGATGGACAGAATGTTTGCCTTAGAGGTAAGATTCACACTAGCACTAAATTGCACCTTCAATATACAGTTACAGTGTGTTTAAAATTAAGGGGACATTATACTCGGTACATTTGTATTGTACATTTTAAAAAGCAAATGTTAAAAATATACTTTATGTGGATAAAAGTTTTAGGTAAATGCTGTTTAAACTTTAATTGATAATAACAGGAAAGGCATGTTTCTGCACCAATAATACATGGGTAGCAATGGTTTACTAGCCTATAAAACATCTCCTAAATTTCTTTTGCTGGACAGGAACACATCATCAAACCTAACTGATTTGATTAAAGAAAAACTGTGCTGTAAAATGGTTCCCTTTTAAAGGGACAGTCTACTACAGAATTGTTATTTAAAAAGATAGATAATACCTTTATTACCCATTCTCCCGTTTTGCATAACCAACACGGTTATATGAAAATCCATTTTACATCTGTGATTACCTTATAGCTAAGCCTCTGCAGATATCCCCCTTATTTCAGTTCTTTGGACATACTTACATTTTAGCTAATTAGTGCTGACTCCTTGGTAACTCAAAGGGAGTGAGTACAATGTTATTTATATGGCACACATCAACTAGTGCTGTCTAACTGTAAAAAAAACCTGTCAAACCTGTACTGATATAAGAGGCGGCCTTCAAGGGCTTAGAAATTAACATACTGTATGAGCCTACCTAGGTTTAGCTTTCAACAAAGAATATCAAGAGAACAAAGACAATTTGATGATAAAAGTATATTGGAAAATTGTTTAAAATTACATACCCTATATGACTCATGAAAGTTTAATTTTGACAAAACTGTCCCTTTAATGTATCACAGTGACACTGACACGTATTTAGAGATACATGAAACTCCTTTTTCTTTCATGATTCAGACAGACCATACAATTATTATCAATCTTACTTCATTATTTTGGTATCCTTTATTGAAGGACCTGCATTGTGATATTGGGAGCTAGCTGAATACATTTGGTGAACCAATGACAAGAGACATATATGTGCTGCCACCAATCACCAGCAAGCTCCCTATAGGGCATTGCTGCTCCTAAGCCTACCTAAGTAGTCTTTCCAGCAAAGGATTCCTGGAGTACAAAGCAAATTGGATAAAGGAAGTAAATTTGAAACTTATTTTAAACTCAGATGCTCTATCTGAATTTGTTAATTGAAACCACCAACTATTGTTGCTAATGAAATGTGAAACCCAAATATTTTCTTTTGTGATTCAGAGTATACGGTTTAAAAAAAAGTTTAAAATGTACTATTGCACGGTCTGACTTTGGGGTGAATTTGCTGGGACGTCCACTCCTAGGAAGATTGGCAACTGTCTTGAATGTTTTCCACTTGTGAATAATCTTTCTCACCGTAGAATGATGGATTTTACTTAGCTTGGAAAGGGCCTTATAACCCTTCCCAGATTGATGGACAGCAACAATTACTTCTCTAAGATCATTGCTGATGTCTTTCCTCAGTGGCTTTGTGTTAACACACACCTCAATGCTCCAGACCGGCAAACCTCAGCTTTTATAGAGGTGGTTACGCTTGCTGATGATCAATTAATCAAGGGTATTTGATTAGCAGCACCTGGCTGCTACTTGGCCTCTTAATTCCTAAGGAGGCAGTAAGGCTGTATTTAGTTTTTCACACATGGCTTCTCCATTTTAGCTTTATTTTTGGTAAATAAATCATGACACAATGTAATATGTCATGTGTTGTTGTTCATCTGAGGTTGTGTTTACCTAGTTTTAAGACCTGCTAAGGACCAGAGGATTGTTATGTCCCGATATGTAAAACCATATAATTTCAAGAGGGTGTACTTTCTTTTTCACATACATATATTATAGCCCTTTCCATTCAAACACCTTGACATATACCATATATTTTTGAACCCTTGTAACTTTTTATTTTTAATATTTATGTAAATATTGTTCATTAGATAGTGTGTGTGTATATATAATTGTAACACTTTTCTTATATAAATGTATGTATGTTGTGTTTAGTGCAACTTTTTATTTAGCCCTACTTCTTTATGCTTGTGCACTCACGTTTACTCTCAACTTGTAATATGAGCGCACGTTAACCTGGACGCAATATTTAAAAATTGCACGCTTGCATTAGCGTGCCAATTGTGATCTAGCCCATAATAAACTTTACTTTTTAATAATGAAGTGCTGTGCTATATGTGGAAAATAATCCTTTGAAAGCTTTTTGTGTATGTACATTTATCTTAGATATAAAGCAAGAAATTTCGGACAGTCCGTAGTTAAAACTTAATATTTATTTGAATTCATTAAAAATGATACAGGAACAAGCTAGTAAAGTAGAGTAGGTGTAAACCTAAACGGCTTACGCGTTTCGGCGTTTGCCGTAATTATAGCCATAGATTTAGGGTGGCTCTCTAGTCTTAAGTAGCACATGTTAAAATCTGATTGGTTGTTAGTAAATTAGTAAAAGAAACCATAATACACCTACTCATAAACATGTGACCTGTCTTAATATGCAAGACAAAATAAACAAGGTATCATATACAGAGTTAGAAATGTGATCTAGTTCGCTAAATACAAGAGAAAACATATGTAAGAAATTAATTAATATAAAATATTGACATACATTATAATGTAAAATTTTGGCTCCACAGAATCTTGGTATATAAAAATAAAATGAAAGCCACAGTACAGAGAGTGCAATGGTCTATATGTATCAGAACATTCACACACAATGTCTGCAATGTAGATAGCCCATAGGAATTAAAATACCCTCACAAGCCAATGTTCAATGCTATCGTAAAGAGAAAAATACACATAACTCACTTATATCTAACCAAAGATAAATCTAACTTAAATATAGGTATTATCTAAATATATATAATTACCAAAATACCTCTAATATGAAAATATATGCTAAGCGTATGGAAATTATTAGAAGTACAATGTGTGACATGTGTATTCTGTAGCTATATCTGCTAGCATTGTATCTTGAGTAATATTTCAATCATAGACAAGAGGAGGAACATAACTGTTCTAATGTAGTCATGAATATACCTATAATGTTGATAAATATAGCACCGTATAAATCATGCATATTGATATTTCTAGACAAAGTAGGGAGACGCACTGGATATCAATTAGTATATGAGTATATGAAAGATATTAAAAATATTAATGAGTTTCTTATTCCCAAAAATTTATATTTGGAATTTAGACCCTTGGGAATTCTGGTCTCCAACTTGAAAATCCAGTACATCTCCCGCTTTGCCAGAATTTTGTCTTTGTCTCCTCCTCTTTTGGGTAACACTACCTTTTCAATAATGCACCATCTGAGGGAGTTAATGCTTTTATTATTATGTTTAGTTGCAAAGTGTTGAACTAATGGTGTAGCTGATTTACCTAGTGTAAGGGTGGACAGGTGTTCTCTAATTCTAGAATTGGCATCCCTGCCTGTAAGACCTACATACTGTTTTTGGCATAAGATGCATTCTAAAAGGTAGATAATACACTCCGCTGTGCAGTTTAAGCAGGACTTGATGTCAAAGGACTCTCCTGTCACACATGATCTAAAGTTATTGGTAAATGAAGCAAATTCACAAGGCCGGCACTTTTTGTGACCACATTTAAACATCCCCACATGTTTAAGCCAGGAGGAGTTCGATTTGTCAATCTGTTTCAATTGAGTGGGTGCCAGTCTAGAACCCAACGTATAACTTTTTCGGTAAGAACATCTCAAACCCTTTTTAGCCGTTTCTAGTAGGGCATCATCAGCAGTTAAAACTGCAAAATGTTTTTTAACAATATCACAAATTTGTGAATATTGGGAGCTGTATCCCGTCACAAAATAGACACCATCCGTGCCAACAGGCCTATCGTGGGATCTATCATTTGAAATCAAAGTGTGTCTGTCTATTTTATCCACCTCCCTTCTTGCTCTGAAAAATTCTCTGTTGGTATATTTTCTTTCTTTCAACCTCTTTTGGAGATCATCAGCTGTCACCTGATAATCTTTGGGATTGCTGCAATTACGCTTCAATCTTGTGAATTGACCCTTTGCCACAGCATATCTCACATGCTCTGGGTGATTGCTTGTTGCATGGAGAAGGGTATTACCTGATATCGGTTTACGGTACACAGAAGAATCAATACTACCATCCTCTTTTCCAGTTAGAGTCAAATCAAGGAAATTAATGCACAATGAATCGTATTCAAACGTGAACCGCAAACCATCACTATTGTTGTTCAAATATCCAACAAAATCTGAGATTAGATGTTCAGGACCAGACCAAATTAAAAGAAGGTCATCTATAAAACGTCTGTATGTTTTAACATACTGACGATAGGGATTTCCCTCTCCAAAGACGTGCACCATTTCCCACCACCCCAGAACCAAATTGGCATAGGTAGTGTTACCCAAAAGAGGAGGAGACAAAGACAAAATTCTGGCAAAGCGGGAGATGTACTGGATTTTCAAGTTGGAGACCAGAATTCCCAAGGGTCTAAATTCCAAATATGACCTTATAAATTTTTGGGAATAAGAAACTCATTAATATTTTTAATATCTTTCATATACTCATATACTAATTGATATCCAGTGCGTCTCCCTACTTTGTCTAGAAATATCAATATGCATGATTTATACCGTGCTATATTTATCAACATTATAGGTATATTCATGACTACATTAGAACAGTTATGTTCCTCCTCTTGTCTATGATTGAAATATTACTCACGATACAATGCTAGCAGATATAGCTACAGAATACACATGTCACACATTGTACTTCCAATAATTTCCATACGCTTAGCATATATTTTCATATTAGCGGTATTTTGGTAATTATATATATTTAGATAATACCTATATTTAAGTTAGATTTATCTTTGGTTAGATATAAGTGAGTTATGTGTATTTTTCTCTTTACGATAGCATTGAACATTGGCTTGTGAGGGTATTTTAATTCCTATGGGCTATCTACATTGCAGACATTGTGTGTGAATGTTCTGATACATATAGACCATTGCACTCTCTGTACTGTGGCTTTCATTTTATTTTTATATACCAAGATTCTGTGGAGCCAAAATTTTACATTATAATGTATGTCAATATTTTATATTAATTAATTTCTTACATATGTTTTCTCTTGTATTTAGCGAACTAGATCACATTTCTAACTCTGTATATGATACCTTGTTTATTTTTGTCTTGCATATTAAGATAGGTCACATGTTTATGAGTAGGTGTATTATGGTTTCTTTTACTAATTTACTAACAACCAATCAGATTTTAACATGTGCTACTTAAGACTAGAGAGCCACCCTAAATCTATGGCTATGATTACGGCAAATGCTGAAACGCGTAAGCCAGTTTAGGTTTACACCTACTCTACTTTACTAGCTTGTTCCTGTATCATTTTTAATGAATTCAAATAAATATTAAGTTTTAACTACGGACTGTCCGAAATTTCTTGCTTTATATCTACATTTACACCAGTTGAGGACTTGTCCGTACCACTGCTGTACTGACTACTTTGGCGTTTTAACAAGTCAACCTTTAGCTGTGTCGAGTAGGACTGTGGACGGACATCCAATCCTGTCCCAGAAGCGGTAACATACCTTCGTTCCACATACCCGGATTGGACATTGGTATCCAGACTCGTCATCACTGACGTCACCTCATTCACCGTCTTTGCATACTGAGGATTATCGCGCGGTTTTTGACTAGTGGTGTTGAACCTGTGGATGGTTTTGCTACGGAAGCATTGGAGGGGTCACACATTTGTGGAATAGTGATATCCTCCCAAGCCTAAGGTTCCACCTGAAGCAACCGCATCTACCCACAATACAAGGGGCCAGCCTGGTTTGGTCACGAAGAGAGGTGAGGAATCCATTGTATTTATTCATTGAACTGAGGGTTAAAATTTGCACTTACCGGGACTGTGGTCACACACGATACACAGGTTTGTCTTCCAGTTTTACGCCATATATTGACTTTTGTCATTTTTGAAATATTACCTACAGTGTTTTGAGATAGGTTTAATATACGCCCCATTTCTTTTCTATATGTCTTATCATTGATACTACTGGTGGTGTCAAAGGGGCCGTTATTAACTTTTGTCAGTGCAGCATGGAAGGAACACAGCAGGTAACCGAACAACCACAATTCTTTGCATTGAGACCTGATGCAGTACGTTATAAAGACACTACTGACTGTGACCTTATATTCTCTGAAGACAGGGGTTCCCTTACTTTGGGAACACTCTTTGATCAAATGGAGACATTATTACTGAAGGAACTAAAAATACAGTGGGATGTCTGGACTTTCGAAAGTTACATGAAAGCCAAAATGATTCCTAGGGGGTTACGTGTGTATAAATTCCCTACTTTTGAAATTGATTTAAGTGACAAAGATTTTATTGATACATGGAATGATATCCTATCAGAATGTTCCTCCAGGTTAATGTTTATGTTAGTTAAATATAGGTCACAGGATTTAAACAAGGTTAGAAGTGAGATTAATGAATTGCAAGCAGAGTTAAACAAGAGATGTTCTGAACCCAATTTTGGTAAATATGATACAATTTTACAGCATACTGTTGCACAAGGGAGGTCACAAATCATAGAGAATAAACATCTCAAATTCATGAGGGATAAAGCAAATTATGACCTAGGCTCTGTTTACATTTGGAATAGAAAAGTCAGAAATGAATATAGACGTAACCAACCTAGGTTTAATAATAACAAAAGTAAGAATAAAAAGGGCAATAAGAACAGGAGAGGTAGTAAATCCGTAACTTTTTCAGATTCAGGAACTGATTACTCCTCAGATGAAAACACAGCCACAATTAGTCCATCTATGACGGCAGTCAGTATGGACAACACTTCAAACACCATTAATGGCAATCTGACAGGGGTTACAATTCCTGAATCTATTACAGATAACCGCCCAAAAGGGGTGTCAGGTAGATCCAAAGATATGACTGCTATTCATCATGATTTGCCTACATCATCATTACATTCAGACACAATATCTTCAGACATCCAACAGGTTTTTCCACAGGCACTTTCAAGAACCGGGGAGGGTACACAGCCACCCAAACCTCTAAATCAGGAGAGATATCATCTGAGGGCCAACCGTCCCCAGAGCAAGTACAAATAAAAGTCACTAACAATGTGATCAATCTATCTAGCATTAAATTAAGTAAAGACCAAGAATATGTACTAGGCTTAGGATTAGGTTTTTCGCCCACATCAGATTTTAATGTTTTTCAAACTTTAATCGATGTAAACCGACTGGTAAGAAATCTTACACTGAAAAAACATTTTCAAGATTCCAATGATGTACCAAGCAGATCTGGCTCACAAACTCCAACAACAATGGACTCTAATCATGTTTTTAATTTTTCTGAGTCCTGTGATATGGTTGCATTGCAAATGTTGGAGTCTGAGGCCAGAACTGATTTGAGTATCATTAACAGTGGACCTAAGTTAAAAAGCAAATCTGCTTTTTACCCGGTGCAATCTAGGGGAGCTATTCTGGAGACTTTCCACTCTAGGGTGGAGAAGGATCTAGTGGCTTTAAGCAACAAGATTAAAAATGATCAGTCCAGAAGGAGGTTTAATCTAACACGTTCTCAAAGAGAAGCACTAGTGTCACTGGAGCAAAATAGCTCATTAGTCATTCGTCCAGCAGACAAAGGCGGATCTGTTGTAGTTCTTGATAGAACTATGTATGTATCAGAAGCCTATAGACAATTGCACAATAATGAGGAGTACTCACAATTGTCTGGGGATCCTACCTTTAAGTTTAAGCAGGAACTGATTAGCCTTTTGGATGATGGAATGCATGAGGGTTTTATGGATCAACAAACAGTGGATTACATAATAGTTGACAATCCGAAAACCCCATGGTTCCATCATTTACCAAAAGTGCACAAATCACTCACAAATGTGCAAGGCAGACCCATTATTAGTGGCATAGACTCTCTCATGGAGCATGCATCTGAATGTTTGGATGCTCTATTACAACCATTGGTTACTTCCTTACATTCTTATATTCGAGACACCAAACATGTCTTAAATATAATACAACAGATTACATGGGGAAAAAAGTAATTTTTGGCTGACAATAGATGCAGTATCATTGTACTCCTCAATACCTCATGGTATGGGGTTAAAAACTATACAATTTTTTTCTTTTGCATTTTACCAACTATTCTGAAGATTTTCAAAAATTTGTGTTGGAAATTACCAATTTTTTGTTAACACACAACTTTTTTCGTTTTGAGGGGGATTTCTTTCTCCAAAGGCGTGGCACGGCTATGGGTGCCAAATTCGCACCATCCTATGCCAATTTGGTTCTGGGGTGGTGGGAAATGGTGCACGTCTTTGGAGAGGGAAATCCCTATCGTCAGTATGTTAAAACATACAGACGTTTTATAGATGACCTTCTTTTAATTTGGTCTGGTCCTGAACATCTAATCTCAGATTTTGTTGGATATTTGAACAACAATAGTGATGGTTTGCGGTCCACGTTTGAATACGATTCATTGTGCATCAATTTCCTTGATTTGACTCTAACTGGAAAAGAGGATGGTAGTATTGATTCTTCTGTGTACCGTAAACCGATATCAGGTAATACCCTCCATGCAACAAGCAATCACCCAGAGCATGTGAGATATGCTGTGGCAAAGGGTCAATTCACAAGATTGAAGCGTAATTGCAGCAATCCCAAAGATTATCAGGTGGCAGCTGATGATCTCCAAAAGAGGTTGAAAGAAAGAAAATATACCAACAGAGAAATTTTCAGAGCAAGAAGGGAGGTGGATAAAATAGACAGACAAACTTTGATTTCAAATGATAGATCCCACGATAGGCCTGTTGGCACGGATGGTGTCTATTTTGTGACGGGATACAGCTCCCAATATTCACAAATTTGTGATATTGTTAAAAAACATTTTGCAGTTTTAACTGCTGACGATGCCCTACTAGAAACAGCTAAAAATGGTTTGAGATGTTCTTACCGAAAAAGTTATACGTTGGGTTCTAGACTGGCACCCACTCAATTGAAACAGATTGACAAATCGAACTCCTCCTGGCTTAAACATGTGGGGATGTTTAAATGTGGTCACAAAAAGTGCCGGCCTTGTGAATTTGCTTCATTTACCAATAACTTTAGATCATGTGTGACAGGAGAGTCCTTTGACATCAAGTCCTGCTTAAACTGCACAGCGGAGTGTATTATCTACCTTTTAGAATGCATCTTATGCCAAAAACAGTATGTAGGTCTTACAGGCAGGGATGCCAATTCTAGAATTAGAGAACACCTGTCCACCCTTACACTAGGTAAATCAGCTACACCATTAGTTCAACACTTTGCAACTAAACATAATAATAAAAGCATTAACTCCCTCAGATGGTGCATTATTGAAAAGGTAGTGTTACCCAAAAGAGGAGGAGACAAAGACAAAATTCTGGCAAAGCGGGAGATGTACTGGATTTTCAAGTTGGAGACCAGAATTCCCAAGGGTCTAAATTCCAAATATGACCTTATAAATTTTTGGGAATAAGAAACTCATTAATATTTTTAATATCTTTCATATACTAATTGATATCCAGTGCGTCTCCCTACTTTGTCTAGAAATATCAATATGCATGATTTATACGGTGCTATATTTATCAACATTATAGGTATATTCATGACCACATTAGAACAGTTATGTTCCTCCTCTTGTCTATGATTGAAATATTACTCACGATACAATGCTAGCAGATATAGCTACAGAATACACATGTCACACATTGTACTTCTAATAATTTCCATACGCTTAGCATATATTTTCATATTAGCGGTATTTTGGTAATTATATATATTTAGATAATACCTATATTTAAGTTAGATTTATCTTTGGTTAGATATAAGTGAGTTATGTGTATTTTTCTCTTTACGATAGCATTGAACATTGGCTTGTGAGGGTATTTTAATTCCTATGGGCTATCTACATTGCAGACATTGTGTGTGAATGTTCTGATACATATAGACCATTGCACTCTCTGTACTGTGGCTTTCATTTTATTTTTATATACCAAGATTCTGTGGAGCCAAAATTTTACATTATAATGTATGTCAATATTTTATATTAATTAATTTCTTACATATGTTTTCTCTTGTATTTAGCGAACTAGATCACATTTCTAACTCTGTATATGATACCTTGTTTATTTTTGTCTTGCATATTAAGACAGGTCACATGTTTATGAGTAGGTGTATTATGGTTTCTTTTACTAATTTACTAACAACCAATCAGATTTTAACATGTGCTACTTAAGACTAGAGAGCCACCCTAAATCTATTGCTATGATTATGGCAAATGCCGAAACGCGTAAGCCAGTTTAGGTTTACACCTACTCTACTTTACTAGCTTGTTCCTGTATCATTTTTAATGAATTCAAATAAATATTAAGTTTTAACTACGGACTGTCCGAAATTTCTTGCTTTATATCTACATTTACACCAGTTGAGGACTTGTCCGTACCACTGCTGTACTGACTACTTTGGCGTTTTAACAAGTCAACCTTTAGCTGTGTCGAGTGGGACTGTGGACGGACATCCAATCCTGTCCCAGAAGCGGTAACACACCTTCGTTCCACATACCCGGATTGGACATTGGTATCCAGACTCGTCATCACTGACGTCACCTCATTCTCAGTCTTTGCATACTGAGGATTATCGCGCGGTTTTTGACTAGTGGTGTTGAACCTGTGGATGGTTTTGCTACGGAAGCATTGGAGGGGTCACACATTTGTGGAATAGTGATATCCTCCCAAGCCTAAGGTTCCACCTGAAGCCACCGCATCTACCCACAATACAAGGGGCCAGCCTGGTTTGGTCACGAAGAGAGGTGAGGAATCCATTGTATTTATTCATTGAACTGAGTGTTAAAATTGGCACTTACCGGGACTGTGGTCACACACGATACACAGGTTTGTCTTCCAGTTTTACGCCATATATTGACTTTTGTCATTTTAGAAATATTACCTATAGTGTTTTGAGATAGGTTTAATATACACCCCATTTCTTTTCTATATGTACATTTATCTTAACTGATCACAACATTGAATATAGGGGCTGATAAAAATGAGTCGCTGATTGACCAATCAATATATAGCATGTTCCAGAGTTAAGGTCATGAGGTGTGCAGGATGCAACCCAGCCTCTCTGGAGGGCAGTAGAAAGGCTACACTAAATTTTAAATAAAAGTACAATAAATATTTACATTAATTATCGCTATAGCACTTTTGGTTAACACAACATCTGCCCAGGGTGAGCTCTACATACGATGGATATATTTGCGGATCTCTATAGGTCTTTCATCAAATATTGCTTTAATCCAATGTTTTGCTTTAGCTGTTTTATTTGCATCCTCAGACATACAAAAAACAAGTGTATTCAGCCTCCATATATACCTTAAACATCCCCTGTGTGTGGTGTCCTTGTGGTGGTGCTTCTGGTCATGCCAGGGTGAACATCAAAATACCACCCCCAACATCACCATAGATACCCGACTGTAGCATTGTCACTGGCACCTGTAAAACCTATTAGAAACTGTACTAAACCAACAAATCCATCAATATAAATATCTACATAGTCTCTATTATAATCAATAACGGGCTCTAGCAGTCATCAAATTGAGGATTGACTCCATGGGGCCCATTTATCAAGCTCTGTAGGCTTGCCAGAAACACCAGTTATGAAGCAGAGGTCTAAAGACCGCTGCTCCATAACCTGTCCATCTGCTCTGAGCAGGCGGACAGACATTGCCACAATTCAACCCGATCGAGTATGATCAGGTTGATTGACACCTTCCTGCTGGCATTCAGCGAGATCTGTTGGACCTGATCTGCACTGTCGGATCAGGTCCGCCAAACCTTTGTTAAATAGGCCCCCATATATGCACACAGCTGTAAAAAGTATCAGGCTGTTCTGTTGAACCACCTCTCCTTGCTACATGTATGATATATTGTTTATTATATCTTGGATGCATGAAGAATTGCCCAGTAATCATTGAATGGCAGGTTGTACAATGTGTGCACACCTATAGCATTCAGGTTTCACATCACTCAGCCATATATCAAGGGTCGGTCTTCTGTAGTGTATACTTCAGTGATCTTGCATTATTAAAGCCCATCACTGCGGGGGGGGGGGGGGGCACATATCATTGAAAGATAAAGACTTATCAGTGCTTACAATATTCCAGACCTTCTTTAGATTTTTTTGAGAATTCTTTCTTATCAGCCGTGTAGACCTTTATGTATGCATTTATTTATTTTTAGTTTGCATTTTACTCCCCTTTTTAAAGCAACTATTAATGCTTTCAATAAATCTTTCCTTTTTAGGTATAGGTTTCTTTTTTATGGGATGCTGAAATGCTACAATATTATTTTCTAAAATGCAGTATATTTGCATTTTTCTATTTACCTACTACATACTTGTATATAGGTTATGAGCCACTAAATCTTAAATTATAAATTAAACTGCCATCTACAGGCTTTAAGCAAAATTACGTACTATACTAAGCTTTAGCTTCTATTGTTTGGTTTTGGATAGATATAGTAATTACAGTACTTTTCCATTTAAGGACTGCTACTTCTGTTGGTGAATACAGAATGACAGCAGATGGCGCTATAGAGTTTTGGTCTGTTACTGGAAAAGTACCAATATTTTTAGAAGCATAACATACCTCTCAGGTGCTTGATTGTCTTTCCCCACATTGTTCTTCCTGCTCTTACGCTTGTCACAAGTGGAATTCATCAATCTGAATAACTGTTCATGCAAATTGAAAGCATATTCAATTTCTGTATATTTCTGGTTTAACCTATATAAAAATATTAAGCCAATATTTTTTTCCTTTTCTGTCACAATTCAGACTTTAGTGAATGTGGTGAACTAGTTCACCAAAGCTAATGAATATGAAAGTAGATGAGATTTTCCTTTTAGGAATGAAGTGATAGAGTGCAGAAATAACTGAATAAATCAGTACATTAAAGAGGAAAATAAATAAGTGTAAACCTTTTAGTGTCCATAAAATGAGCACAACCTTGTTGTAACCTAGGTTTCCTTATTTTCTGAGTGAGACTAATTAGGCAGTTGCATATAGGTTACTAGAGTGTGCAACCAATGACTGTGTGAAAAGTAGCAACGGTTAGTCCACCAGGAGTAGGCAAAAATTCCCAAACCCCAAGAGCTTTATAAAACACCTCACACATACCTTAGTCTTTATTTTGCCTCTGCTGGAGGTGGTTGAAGAGTGAAGATGTGCATTTGATTCTTCAGAGAGAGGGGTTTTCAGTCTATATTGAGGCCTGAATTCCCCTCAGATCACAGTGCTTATCAGAGGGATGTAAATGGATATGGTTTATGACTTTTTTTCACCTCATGGGACATTTTTCATAAACCCTCTATAATTAGTCACAGGAACTTGTATTTTGCCTCTCTTTATATTTACAATATACTCCTATTCTATAACCTCTGCTATGTTTTAGTACTGGTTTGGCTGTCTGCTGCTTGTTTGCTAGTGAACAAGTGTCTATTGGTAAGTATCTTTTTATTAACAACTAGATAAGGCTGATGTAGTGTCTCCTACCATGATTTTTTTTTTATCAAGGCTGCAGTTTCTAAAGCGTTGGCTGCTCTCCCGCCCTTCAAACAACTGTAAAAGGTCAGTTCAGATTTTACCTTCTAGAAGTGCTATGTGCCCCTAGACCAGAGATACTGTTTTGTCTTCAGACAGTGAAGCTTCATCTGAAGATGAGGACTTCTGATCTTATGTTTAAACTGATATTTCCTCTTTTTTGTTTAAAGTTGAACATATTCATTCCCTTTTCTTTCCTAAGATATGATGAGTCCACGGCTTGAGTAATTACTGTTGGAAATATCACTCCTGGCCAGCAGGAGGGGGCAAAGTGCACCACAGTTAAACTGTAAAGTATCACTCCCTTACCCACAACTCCCAGTCATTCTCTTTGCTTTCGGTGCATGGAGGAGGTAAAGTTTAGGTGTCTGAAGAAAATTTTTGATTTCATCTACAAGCAAGTTTTGGGGTATAGCCATATTCCACGTCATTCCTTGCATTCGTGTAGTGGTGGCTTTAAAGCAGTTAGGAACTTGTAAAGAGGTACTTACTGAGTTTTCCTAACAATTGCTGCCCTAGTTTAGAAAGCCAGAGTTGGCTACTCTGTTCTTTCATTTTCAAAGGTCTCTGTAAAGAACTTTCTTCTCATACCTTGTAACTGTCTACATGCGGAGCAGGTAAGTGCCTTTTCTTCCAGTTGGGGAGACCATGCACTTAACCAATTAAAAGACGCTGCTTTTTTATTGGGACATAGATAATCCTGTTGTATGGGTTACACTGGGGCATGAAGCAGGCACTGCAGCATGTGTGAGACTAACATTTAAACTCTTTTAAAAAGAAAGGGTGAAATGTTTTTATTGGGCTTTATTTTCTGACACATATTTACTTGATAAAACAATACAAGTTTTTAAACTGAAAGTAAAGCTGAATTTTCTATTTCAGCAGCTTATTAATTTCCCCTTTGCTTTAAAAAAAACGATGCAACATTTTAAACTGTCAGGTGTACCAGAAAGCTATTTTAAGTGCTTCTCTGTGTCGCAGCAGTAATTTGAGCTCAGCAGTTGTGGTCACATGATCGGCTTTACTTCATAACGTTTCTGAGGGGGAATTTTTTTTCTCTCCATTTCTGGGTGATCCGGTCTTAATTGGTAGCAGTAAGACACCTCAGTAATTGAGGTGTGGGGTTGCCTGAGGGGTATTTTAGAAGTTTATTTGATGTTTATTAAAGGGACAGTTTACACCAGCATTTTCATTGTTTAAAAAGATAGATAATCCCTTTTATTACCCATTCCCTAGTGTTGCATAACCAACACAGTTATATTAATATACTTCTTACCTCTGTGATCACCTTGTATCTAAGCCTCTGCAGACTGCCCTCTTATCTCAGTGCTTTTGACAAATATGCAGTTTAGCCAATCAGTGCAGACTCCTAAGTAACTCCAGGGAAGTGAGCACCATGTTATCTATATGACACACATGAATTTGCAGTTTCTAACTTTTAAAATGCTCTGAGCTAAAAGGCGGGTTTCAAAGGTTTAGAAATCAGTTTGAGCATACCTAGGTTTAGCTTTTCAAAAAATACCACCAAGGGAAGAAAGCAAATTTGATGATAAAAGTAATTTGAAAAGTTATTTAAAATTGCATGCTCTGACATTCGCTGACATGCCCTGGTGTTCCGGGGGAGGAGCTTGTGTGCAAGGCCAGGTGAGCACCTGCTCCATACACCCCTTCAAGCCGTTGGCGGCACTTATCCGCGCCGAAAGCTCTAGTCCTTGGGCGGCTTGTTTAGCTTGCTTACAAACGCTACCGGAGCTCCATCAAGTGCATCACCACCGCACTTTTGAGATATATCACACATTTTCAACAGACATATCCTGTTCCTGGTTCTGAATTACCTGAAGTTGTGAACACTATTTCCCTGACTAGACGCTATATCAGAACGGGATAAAATAGTCTGCTGGCTTTCATCCTTTTTTTCTTTCCCTTTTCCCACGGAAGCCTTGAGAGGGGGTACAAACGACTTTTCATAACATCTTCTTTTCAATCTGAGCTTACCCTAGGTACTACCGAAGTATTGAAATACTCTGCTACATCTTTGGGGCAAAAGAAATCTCCCTTGCATTTTAGGGACACAAAGATACCGACAAAATCACAGAGCGAGCGGACATTCCTGGTATCAGTTCTTACCTGGTTAGACGATACCTATTTGGAAGTTTCATCTGATACCCCGGGATCGCTTCTGAGGCGGACTCTCTTCTGTACACCTCTCGAGCCGGGCGGTGCTCCTCCCCCCCCACCGATGCTGCGAGAGAGGGAGGTGTGGGGAATACTGCTCACACGCTGCTGCCTAAACACGCCGCACGCCTGGCTCGTTTGCTATACTCCGCTCCTTCCAGAGCCTCAAATGCAGGCTGACTTGGCCTCATCAGCCTGAAAGTATTCATCCAAGGATCTAAAAACTTCACCCCTGTACTTACCCTCCCACCGATGTTGCGAGAGGAAGGCTCCTGATAGCAGTTTCAAAGGTAAGCTCAGTTGTACCCCCACGAAGGCATGTGAATCGACATTTTCCTACTCTCCACGGGAAAAATCTTGTAAATAATTGCACCATTTGCCCTGATATCTGAAAAGAAAAGTGTTCACTACACAGCTCACCTCTCGCTAGAAGTGGACTGAAGCATAAAAGTTTAATATCTGATTGCAAAGACTCTCCAACATACGCTAACATTTGCAACAATTTTGACTTTCTGGCACTATAGAGACTATTGTATCTTTGATTTTGGTTGTTTCTTTTTTAGGAAATAGTAACATTCTGATGTTGAAGTCTTACAGATTATATATATGCTTTTTTCTATGAATTAATAGGACATATTGTTTGGTTTTCCCCTGACTGCATAAGAGTGAAAAGTGGAAAATCATTGATATTAGATTAATCCAATTGCTTATTCTAAATTTGAATCCTCCTAACATTGATCAGCCACATATATTGATAACTAAATCTTTGTTCTGATCTATTTTTCTGTTTAACAACAAAACTAAAGTTTAACATTGTATCTTGGTTACTTATGCTATTGGCTGATCTTGATACACCTTAAGTACTAAGCTTTAAATATTTAGATAAATTAATATCTGGTTCATATTTGTATGCCTTAGATTACATCTAATATAATTTGAAAACCCTTGACTGATAGGTTACATTGTTCAAAACCCCCTCTCCTAAAAACTCCTTTGAACTACAAACTCATAACCCAATTGTACTTGTTGTTCTCTCCTCCTTTAAACTCTACTGACTTTATAAACCTCACCAAAGCATAATCTTAACACACTGAATAGGCTTTTCTGCTGAAAAAGTACAAACTTCCCTAGCTGACTATCACAGCTGCCCTAAATCCCTCACATACACAAAACACCCCCCCCCCCTTTTTTTTCTTTTTTATCTCACAGCAACCTAACCCTATTTCACATTTTCCCAATCACTACTAATAAAAAAATAAAAAAAAAAAAAAAACTGATCACTTCTCATTTTTCTTTTTCTCTTTTTTCACTTTTTGCACATTGACAAATTTGTCTCTGCACAAGCAAAATCTTCACCTACAGCTATGGCAGCCCGTCAAAGGGAAAAGAGAAACAAAAATACTACTGAAATCACAGCAGATATACATATCCCCACTGTTAATCCTCTACAGTCGGGTGACATGCTAGACATTCAAGCTTTAGTAGCTAACATTTCTGATGCACTGACTCCAAAATTCGATTCTCTCAAATCAGAAATTAAACAGGATATTATATCCCTATCAAATGAATTTAAACAGTTCTCTGCTAGGCTCTCTGAGGTAGAACAGAGAACCTCGGATCTGGAGGATCTGACACTAACTCAGAACTCTAAGTTGGAAATGCTAAATATATCCCTGTTAAAAGCACAGAGTAAACTAGAGGATCTTGAAAACCGCACTAGGAGAAACAACTTTAGAGTAGTTGGAGTCCCGGAAGGCAAACAATATGATGATTTGCACAAATTACTAACTGTTACCATTCCTCAATTGCTAAAAATTCCACAATCTCAATCACAATTTACACTAGAGAGAGTACATCGGATAGGCCCACTTATCACTGATATAGAAAGTACCAGGACCAAACCTAGGCCCATTATCGCGAAAGTCTTAAACTTTCAGGACAAAATTACACTTTTACATTACTACCGCAAACATCAGCCTATATACTTAGGAGAGGCAAAAATCATGATCTTTCAAGACTTTTCTGCAGAAACAGCTGCTAAAAGAAGAGAACTAGCTCCAATTTGCACAAAACTAATAAAGCATAACATCAAGGCCACAATAACCTATCCAGCTAGACTCAAAATTTCCATTAATGACCAAACACACTTTTTTGACTCAGCCAAACAGGCTGAGAAATTCTGCACTGAGACCTTCCCAGCAGAAAACGTAGGAGCAGGGTCCATTGTCACACTGTCTTGAAATTTCACGTATTAAGATGCTTTGAATAACCATAACAATAATTTAAAATGTATAACTATGGATTTATCAAATGTTGTGATACTTTTTTTTTTTTTCTTTTTGGGTTAGGAACAAAATTGGGTTATAGATTGGTGAACTCTCCCCCATCTCTCTCCCCCCCCCCCCTTTTTTTTTTTTTTTTCTCGTTCCCTTTTTTTTTTTAATTAAAAATGCCATCTGCTTTTAAACTCACCTCTTGGAATATAGGAGGTATCACATCTCCTATTAAACGTAAGTCAATTGTCTCACAGCTAAGAAAAATAAATTCCGACATTGCCTTCCTGCAGGAGACAAACTTAAAGATGGAAGAAGTTCTCAAACTCAAAACCTCCTGGGTTAATGAGGTGTTACCCTCCCCGAGTGTTCAAAGGAAAGGAGGGGTAGCAATATTATTGGGGAAAAGGCTAAAATACCAAGTTCTTAATACCCTCGCTGACTCAGAGGGGAGATTCCTATTTGCAAAAGTCAAAATAGCTAACATAATTTATACATTTTGCAATATCTATGCTCCCAATATTTTTAGCTCTTCTTTCTGGGATACCCTTTATGCTAAATTAATTACATATAGAGAAGGTTACCTAATCCTCGGAGGGGACCTAAATATGGCGCCCCAACATCCCCTAGACAGATTAAGGCATGAGAATGCTCTTTCTAGAACTAAAAGAGATAAACTAGAAACAAAAATGTATTTAAAACTTTATCAGATTCTTGGAGTTAGAGACATATGGAGAATCCAAAATCCAGACTCCAGGGAATTCTCTTGCATTTCTAAGGCACATAAATCCTTATCAAGAATCGATGTAATTCTCTTAGATGAAAGACTCTGCACGTCAAGAGTGCTTACCGGAATTCTCCCTATTTGCATCTCAGACCATGCCCCGATTTTCCTAGAGCTTTACCCCAATAACCCTACTCCAAGATATTCTAGGTTCTTTTTCCCAACATATTTAGCTTCTGACCTTAAATTTAAAAACTGGCTCAGCTCTAAATTTCAAGAATTTATCTCTTTTAATCAGGAATACGTAAATCGTCCGATTATCCTATGGGAAACAGCCAAAGCGGTACTGAGAGGGGAGATCCTAGCTTACACTATTAATAGGATAAAGAAATCAAAACACAGGGAAAAAGAAATTATAAAATCTATTTCTAATTCATACAACTTGTATCTGTTAAATAAAACTGCAAGAAACTGGTTAAGATATACCCAAGCATTAAAAGAGAGGGATGCTTTTTTACTTTATAAAACTACTCAGAAGGACTTGAAACTTCAAGCAAAACTTTACAGGTATGGAAGTAAAACCGGAAAAATCCTGGCTAGATTAGTAAAAACTAGTAAAACTTCTTAATTAATAGAGTCTTTAAAGTTAGAAGAGAAAAATGTATCATCCTCAGAAGAAATCATCCAGGTTTTTACAAACTATTATCAGGACCTATATTCTTTAAAACAATCAAATCTTTTTGAGCAAGAATCATTTTGGCAAAATATTGTTGTTCGTACATTAACTCCTGATCTAATTGAATTTCTCAATAATCCCATATCTGAAATAGAGATTAATAGAGCAATTCAAGACCTTGCCTCAAACAAAGCCTCAGGCCCGGATGGCCTTCCTAACGAATTCTATAAGATATTATCAATGGAGATCTCACCTTACCTTGCTTCGGTCTATAATGACATATATATAAAGGGTATTACTCCGCCACTTAGCTTTGCAGCCTCATATACCACCTTAATTCTTAAACCAAGAAAAGAGCCGGACAAAAAAGAATCTTATAGGCCCATAGCACTGCTCAATGTTGATTATAAAATAATGGCCTCAATCTTAGCTTCAAGGCTTCAGTTGCTTCTTCCTAAGATTATTCATCCTGATCAAGCAGGTTTTTTACGTAATCGTAATTCTTCAGCTAAGATTAGGGAACTCTTCTTAACTATAGACCATTTTTCTAGAGGAGGGGGAGGAGAGGAGGGAAAGGGGGACACTTTAGATGCTGCAATTATTTCAATCGATGCTGAAAAAGCATTCGACTCAGTTCATTTTGATCATCTCACTCATTCTCTCCAGCAATTCGGCTTTATTGGTAATTTTCTTAGCTTTGTTAACAACCTCCACAAATCTGCCTCCACTAGGATGATAGTTAATGGCAAACTCTCTCCTAACATTTTTCTTCAAAGAGGAACGCGTCAGGGGTGCCCCCTTTCTCCTCTTCTCTTCGACATTTCCATCGAACCGCTGGCCATATATGTTAGACAACACCTTAATGGTATTAAGATCGGGAAGAAAGAGATGAAAATTGCACTATATGCGGATGATATCTTAATTTATATCTCTGATACCCGTAACAATATCCCGAAATTAATTTCACTTATTAAAAAATTTGGTTCCTTTTCAGGTTATAAAGTAAATACTACAAAATCTGAACTCATATGGATTAAACAACCCAAGGATCCCCCCTGGATATGCCATTTAAGATAGTGGATGATTCCTTTACTTATCTAGGCATCACAGTATCCTCTAACCCAGACGAATGGTATAATCTTAACATTCTCCCAGTACTGAAGAAAATTAAGGAGGACTTAAAAAAATGGCAAGGTGTTCCCCTTTCTCTTTCGGGACGAATTGCTCTTTATAAAATGATTTGTCTCCCGAAACTATTATATGTCCTACAAAATATCCCTGTGATTCTCAAGGGAAAAGATATTCTCCTTCATAATATGGTGTTGAGGAAATTTATTTGGCAAAACAAGAAACCTAGAATTTCCTTACCTAAACTTTCTCTCCCCAGAAAATATGCAGGACTGGCTTTGCCAGACATTAAAATATACAATTACGCCTTTTTGGCTCGCCTAATTATGGACTGGATATTTGAGAAGGATTATGTTACCAACAACGAACTTGAGAAAAATATAACAAACCCTTTTGATCCCTCTGCAATCATCCATTGCACTGCTTCCTCTCTCCCCAGAGAACATAAAAACCTGAAAACCATATTTACTCCATTACAGGCTTGGTGGAAAGTCTGCAAACTCCTCAAAATAAAGCATAAAGTATCCAAATTTATCCCTCTAACTGGTAATCCCTTTTTTCAAGCAGGAATTCAGACATCTCAATTTCAGAAGTGGAAAGCTTCAGGTCTAAATAAAGTTTCTCAATTACTAGACCTAGACAGAAAATGTATAAAGTCTTTTTGCTCTTTGAGAGAGGAATTTAGTCTCTCCCATAAAGAATTCTTTGCATACCTACAAGCAAGACATTATGCTATGAGTCTTGTCGACGAATTCGGCTGGAACTGGACAATGGGACCCATGGAGAAATGGTTAACATTAGCTAAAAACGGTCTTACGGCAATTTCCCCTATTTATTCTGATTTAAGTTCCTTAAAACGTGTTCCTGACATGGAAAACATCACTACCAAATGGGGGGCAATCTTGCAACAAAATTTGGAAGAAAGTAACATAGTTGAACTCTCAATCACTGAGGTTTCACGAATTACTCTCTCATCCTCCTGGAGAGAATCTCATTTAAAACTTTTACGCATTACCTTTTTTACTCCTGAGAGAGGTTTCAGATGCAGAAGCCTAGATTTCAACTGCTGTCCCAGATGTTCGCTCCCTGCAGCTAATCTCATGCATATGTTCTGGGATTGTCCAATTATCCAACAGTTTTGGATGAAAATACAATTTTGGCTTGGCACAATGGGGATCTCCCCATCAACTCTACTACCATTAGATATTGTATTTCTCCAAAAGTATGCAGAAGGCCAATCGGCAAATATTAAAATTATCAACCTAGTTGTCTTGGCTGTGCGATATTTGATTTTAAAAAAGTGGAAATGTAGAGAAACCCCCAGTATCCAGGAGGTAAAAAATTGTCTCAAGAAACAATGTATTCTGGAACAGATTGACACTAATCTTAACGATGAAAATGATGTCATTACATTTTTTAAAAAATGGTCAATCTTTATCCAAAATCTATCACTGTCTGAAATTGAATATATAATTTACCCATTTAGAAATACAGAACTGGTATTACTTGGACTCTGGCACTAGCCTATTGTAGATATCTGGGAAAAATGTTTTTTTTTTTTTTTTTTTCTACGTGGGGAGGGGGGGGGGGGAGGAGAGGGGAAAATAAAAGAAAATTCCAACAATAGGTGCATACGCAAATTGGTAATTCATTTTACTTTTACTTTTCTTTTTTTTGTTTTTTTCTTGTTCAAATCATGAAGGTATATCAAAGACTGGTATATTAGAATATTATGTGTTGTTGGTTACTCTTGAACATTGTTTTCATTTTATTTACATAAATCTGTACTATGTAAATTTACCTTGAGACACCTTTGTTGGAAACAAACTAAATAAATAATATAAAAAAATAAATAAAAAATTGCATGCTCTATCTAAATCATGAAAGTTTAATTTTGACAAGACTGTCCCTTTTTAAATGTTTATTCTTAACTTTTCTCACATAATTTTAGCTAGGGATTGATCCTAATTTGGGATAACATTTTAAAGTTAATTTTTTCCTTGACTTATTTTAATTGAATATTTAAATCTTTGAAACTTATCTGTACACGTTTATTTACTGTTTCACAACATGTCTGATATGGAGCAAGAGCCTGCTCTTATGAATTCATGCTCATTATGTTTAGATGCATAAATTGCAGCTCCTATGCAATGTTGTTCTTTATGTGTCAAGAAAATCTTGCAAAATAAAGGTAACATTTTTGAGCCTAATGTCTCTCAGGATGATGCTGTTAAAATAATACCACAGCTTTCTCCTGCTACGTGCCAAGCCTCAATAGCGTCACATGCAGTGCACTACGGTTCCTCTATAACTCTTAGTGGAGTTTATTTAAAAGCAGAAATTGCTGCCCAGGTATCTTAAGCGGGAACTGCGGCATTAACTGCCATTCCCAGATTACAGGGAAAACGCAAGAGGAAATCTAGAAATTCAGTAAGTAAGATGTCTGTCCTTAGTTCTGTTTCCCAAGTTGCCCTTTCTCATAAGTCTGATGAGGAAGATACATCGGGACTTTCTGAGGGTGAAATCTCAGATTTGGACAGTATAATTCCTTCTTTTGAGACTGAGGTGGTATCCTTCAGATTTAAGCTTGAACACTTTTGTGTATTGTTAAAGGAGGTTTTAGCTACATTAGATGACTCCGATACCCCTGTCATTGTCACTCCTAAGAAATCTAGTAAACTTAATAGTTTCTTTGATGAACCTTCCACTTCTGAGGTTTTTCCTGTGCCGGACCATGCTATGGAGATTATCTAACAGGAATGGGAGAAACCAGGGGTGTTTTTTTTCCTTTCTCCCATTTTTAAGAAAATGTTTGCTGTCGAGGACTCCATTAAAGACCCTTGGTATACTGTACCCAAAAGAACCACTATTCCTATTGAGGATAGCTGCTCTTTTAAGGATCCGATGGCAAGAAGCTGGAGGCCTATTTGAAAAAGATTTGTTCATCAAGGTCTCCAATGGAAACCTGCGGTGTGTATTGCCACTGTGATTAGTGCTGCATCTTATTGGTTCAACACCTTTTCTGATTCAAGTAGAGACTTCCTTGGATGAAATTAAAGATAGGATTAAAGCTCTTAAATTGTCCAATTCCTTCTAGTTTCGCTGTCCTAGCCCGCAGGGCGTTATGGTTAAAATCCTGGTCTGCGGACATTTCCTCTAAAGTCAAGCTTCTGGCAATTCCTTACAAGGGCAAAACCTTGTTTGGACCCGGTTTGGCAGAAATTATCTCTGATATTATGGGTGGAAAAAGGTCTTTTCTACCTCAAGATAAGAAGAATAGGCCTAAAGGACATTAGAGTAATTTTCGTTCCTTTTGTAAGTTCAGTAGAAAGCCTTCCCCTTTTTCTTCCAAGCAGGAACAATCCAAGTCTTCTTGGAAATCCATTCAGTCTTGGAACAAGGGGAAACAATCAAAGAAACCCGCAGCTGATTCCAAATCAGCATGAAGAGTTTGCCCCCGATCCGGGATTGGATCAGGTGGGGGGCAGACTTTCTCAGTTCTCTCAAGCCTGGATACGAGATGTCCCAGATCCTTGGCGACCATGCAGATCTATCTCAGAGAATAGAGTTAGATCAGTCATCAAGGGATTCTCTCCCGTGGGGGATTTCTCTGGAACATCTCAGGGCACATGCTTTCGAAGACCCTTCTGGGTGATCGTGACCACGGAGCAGTCTGGAACTGGTTAAAAGCTCAGGGCCTTTGGACTCAGGACAAGTCTGCTCTTTCCATCAACATCTTGGAGTTGAGGGTGATTTAAAATGCTCTATTGGCTTGGCCTCAGTTGTCCTCAGCCCAGTTTATCAGGTTCCAGTCAGACAACATAACCACTGTGGCTTACATCAATCACCAGGGAGGAACTCTGAGTTCCTTGGCCATAAAGGAGGTTACTAGGATTCTTCAGTGGGCTGAGACCCACAATTGCTATCTATCTGCCATCCACATTCCAGGAGTAGACAACTGGGAAGCGGATTTTCTGAGCAGGCAGACTTTTCATCCCGGGGAGTGGGAACTCCATCTGGAGGTGTTTTCCAGCTTAGTCCTCAAATGGGGGGTGCTGGAGTTAGATCTGATGGTGTCCCGTCAGAATGCCAAGCTTTCAAGGTACGGTTCAAAGTCAAGAGATCCGCAGGCCGTTCTGATAGATGCTCTGGCAGTTCCTTGGGTTTTCAGGTTAGCATACCTGTTTCCTCCGTTTGCTCTCCTTCTACGAGTCATTGCTCGTATCAAACAGGAGAGGGAGTCAGTGATTCTAGTAGCCCCTGCGTGGCCTTGCAGGATCTGGTTTGCAGACCTAGTAAAGAGGTCATCTCTCCCGCCTTGGAGACTACCTCTGAGGAAGGGCCTCCTGATTCATGGTCCCTTCCTTCATTCAAATTAAGTTTCTCTGAAGCTGACTGCTTGGAGATTTGAACGCTTAATTCTGTCTAAGCATGGATTTTCTGAGTCGTCATTGAGACCATGACTTAGGCTCGCAAGCCTGTTACTAGAAATATTTACCATACGATATGGCGTAAATATCTTTATTGGTGTGAATCCAAGGGCTACTCTTTTTGAGTAGAATTAGAATTCCTAGAATTTTATCTTTTCTTCAGGAAGGCCTGGAGAAGGGATTGTCAGTCAGTACCCTGAAAGGTCAGATTTCTGCTTTATCAGTTTTACTACATAAACATTTGGTGGATGTGCCAGATGTGCAATCTTTTTGTCAGGCCTTGGTCAAAATCAGACCTGTCTTTAAGTCTGTTGCTCCTCATTGGAGCCTTAAAGGGACACTGAATCCAATTTTTTTCTTTTGTGATTCAAATAGAGCATGCAATTTTAAGCAACTTTCTAATTGACTACTATTATCAATTTGTCTTCATTCTCTTGCTATCTTTATTTGAAATGGAAGACTTGCCTGATAAATGTATTTATTTCCGGATATGGTGAGTCCATGGCCGCACCCTTTATTTTAAGGCAGTTGTTCTTTTGACTATAACCTCAGGCCCCTCTACACCTTGTGTTACTCCATTTCCCTTTGTTCGAATGACTGGGGGTTGTGGGTAAGGGAGTGATACTTAACAGTTTAACTGTGGTGCTCTTTGCTTTCTCCTGCTGGCCAGGAGTGATATTCCCAACAGTAATTACTCAAGCTAAGGACTCTCCATATCCGGGGAATAAATACATTTATCAGGTAAGCATACATTTTTGTTTTTTAAAGGATGTCTTAATTACTTTAGAGGTTAAAGATTCCAAAGTTTTCTGATAAGCCTTGTAATAGTTTAAATTCAGTTTTTAAGAATGTTTTTAATCTCCCAGAGGTTTTTCCTGTCTCTGACATGATTTCTAGGGAATGGTCTAAGCCAGGTAATTATTTTACTACTTTTGCAAAGTTTTACCTGCTGCTAATTTCGATTTATGGAAAGCAGTTTCCAAGGTGGAGGTGGCCATTTTCACTCTGGCTAAACATACTACTATTCTTTGGAAGACAGTACTTTTTTTTTAAAGGGACACTCAAGTCAAAATTAAATTAAACTTCATGATTCAGATACAGCATGTCATTTTAAACAACTTTCCAATTTACTTCCATTAACAAAATGTGCACAGTCTTTTAATATTTACACTTTTTGAGTCACCAGCTCCTACTGAGCATGTGCAAGAATTCACAGCATATACTTTTGCATGTATGTGCATTTGTGATTGGCTGATGGCTGTCACATTGTGCAGGGGAGTGGAAATAGACATAACTTTGCAATTTATTTTAAAAAAAAATCATGCATTTGTTGATTATGCAAATCTATTGCATTGACTGGTCCTTTAAAGACCCTTTAGACAGAAAGTCAGTCTTTTACATGCAGGTTATATTCTCAAGCCAATTATTTCTATTGCTGATGTAGCTGCTGCTTCTACTTAATGGTTGTCTTTCAGAGCATTATTCTAAAGGCTACTACTGCAAATCTTTTAGGTTTGCTTAAGAGTGCCATTTTTTTATTTGTGATAATGTATTTGATATATGAAAATTAATGTCAAAAGCATGCATTTGGCAGTCCTTGCCAGGAGAGCCTTGTGGCTTAAATCCTGGTTGGCTGATATGGTGTTAAATCTAGATTTTTGTCTCTTTCTGTTCAAGGAAATAAGTTATTTTGTTCTTATTTAGATTCTATTATATCTACTTTTACTTGAGGTAAAGGGGCTTTTCTTCCTCAAGAGAGAAAGTCTAGAAGGAAATTAAAGTCTTATCGTTTTCGTTCCTTTCGTCAGAATAGGGAACAAAAAGTTGCCTCTTCTGCTCAAAAGCACGGTTCCTCTGGTTCAGTTTGGGGACCTAATGCTAACTGGAATAAGTCAAAGCAGAATAAGAAACCAATCTCTACTACCAAAATTGTATGAAGGTGTGGCCCAGATCCAGAAATAATGGTAGGGAACAAATTAAGCCTCTTTCAGGGAGGCTTAGTTTCAATCTGTTCCAGATCCCTGGTTTCGGAATATTGTTTCTCAGGAATATCGAATAGGATTTAGAACAAGGCCTCCCAGAGGAAGGTTTTTATGTCTAATGTTCCAAGTCATCCTGTAAAAGCTCAAGCTTTTCTCCAGTCTGTCTCAGGTCTGAAAGATATGGGAGTGACAGGAGATCTAATTTCCTGCAACGGAAACTTTTTTTCACTGTAAGAGCAATGCAATTGTAGAAAGGATTACCAAAAGAGGTAGTGAAAGCCAATACCTTAGATACATTTTAAAAATGGTTTGGATACATTTTTGGCTAGAAACATAATTCAGGCATATGATTGTGTTATTTGGGTCACCTTTTAATGTGATTCATTTAAGATCAACTGGAGCTTTTTTGAAAATGTATTATATTTGTACAGGTTGAACTCGATGGACTTTGGTCTTTTTTCAACCTCATCTACTATGTTACTATGTATGTTACAAAGAAGGAAGGTACTTTCAGACCAGTTCTAGATCTAAAAGCTTTGGTCAGGTTTGAAAGGATTCCATCTTCCAGAATGAAAACTATCCAAACTATTCTACCTTTTTCTTCAGCTAGGTCAGTTTATGTCCACAAATATTTACTTACTTTTAAGTTCCTATTCACAGAGATCATTTTCAGTTTGAGGTTTGCCTTTCTAGACAGGCATTTTCAGTTTGTTGCTCTTCCTTTTGGTCTGGCTACAGCTTCAAGAATATTTACAAAGGTTCTGGGTGCCCTTTTGTGTGTGATCAGGTCTCAGGGTATTGCAGCATTTCCTTACCTGGACGATATCTTGGTTCAAGCTCCATCTTTTCTTTTTGCAGTATCTCACACCAAACTATTATTGTTGTTTCTTCAACACCATGGTTGGAG
This sequence comes from Bombina bombina, assembly GCF_027579735.1. Lineage (NCBI taxonomy): Eukaryota > Metazoa > Chordata > Amphibia > Anura > Bombinatoridae > Bombina > Bombina bombina. Next base: position 313,433,618 of record NC_069500.1, read on the forward strand.
GATTCATTTTACAAAGAGTTCTTTGGTTCTTCAGACAAAGGTAACTTTCTTGGGTTTATAAATAGATTCAGTATCCATGAGTCTTTCTCTAACATATCAGAAAGGTTGAATTTGGCGTCCGCTTGTTTCCTTTAGTGGCTCTGTGTATGGAAGTCCTAGTTGTCACGCTCCTCCTTTTTAAACCTATGTATTAGTTGGACATTAAACCATTTTCTTAGAAATTGCTATTTCTTTTTCTAGAAGCGTTTCTGAGTTATCTGCTCTTTCTTGTGAACCTCCTTTATCTGATTTTATCTGATCTGATGTTATTTTAAGACAACATTAGCAGAGAGATTGTAGTTCCTTCTTTGTGTCCTGATCCTATGAATGCTTCTGCATTATTTGGATGTTGTTACTAGGGCATTTAAATATTACATTGATGCTACTAAGGACTTTACACAAACTTCTAATTTGTTTGATCTTTTTTCTGGCTCTAGGAAGGTTCAGACGTTCTCTGCTGTTTCTTTGGCCTCTTGGTAAAAACTTTTAAATCACAAAGCTTATTTGGAGGCAGGTCAGCCTCCACTGCAGCAGATTACTTCTCATTCTACTAGGTCAGTTGCCATTTCTTGGGCTTTCAAGAATGAGGCTTCAGTTGTTCAAATTTGCAAGGCAGCAACTTGTTGTTCTTTGCATACTTTTACAAAATTCTACCATTTTGATGTTTTTGCTTCTTCTGAAGCAGCCTTTGGTAGAAAGGTTCTTCAGGTAGTTGTCTAAAAAAATTTTTTTGCCTGCTTGATTTATTTTAAGTGCATAAAAAAATTGGGGTTGTGGATTTAATTTCTCATTGAAAAAAGATGTTTTTAATACCTCCCTTTATGTTATTACTCGTGGACTCGACAGCTGGGGTGTTAGTTCCCAAGAGTAATGGATTGTGGACTCTCACCACCTGTATGAAAGGAAACATAATTTATGCTAACCTGATAAATGCATTTCTTTAATGGTGGTGAGAGTCTACAAGACCCCACCCTTATATTTTTTGGAGGTCAAGTTTTTTTCTTTAGCATATCTTTTTTTTTTTTTTTTTCTCCTTTTTATGGTTCTTATTAATTTTTCTTACTTCACTTTGCTTAGCTATACATTAAACTAAGGTATATGTGAGGTGGGAGGGGTTTTATAGTGCTCTTGGTGTTTGGGAATCTTTGCCTCCTCCTGGTGGTAGAGAAGAGTAATTCCCAAGAGTAATGGATTGTGGACTCTCACCACCATGAAAGAAATGAAGAAATTAATTTATTAGGTAAGCATAAATTATGTTTTTTTAAAAATGAAAATGCAAAGCCTATCATCTTTAGAATTAGAATTATATATATATATATATATATTATAGAAGTACAGGAAAATGGACCAAACTAAATAATAGAAATATACAAAATAGTTTTTTTTCTACTATATATAATTAAATTCTCAAACTTCCAATCATACAAGGAAAAGTGAATTTAGGTCACATTCTCTGTATTTTGTTGGCATTTCATATTGAAATGATCAATGCATCACCTTAACCGAGTCACATTATTTCAGATATTTTCACTAACAACATGATTTCCCTGCAATATGGCATGTCAAACTACTGTATCCAAACCTAGTGATACATAATTTGTTATCTAGACCAATTCTATTTTTAGTGCAGCATAAATATTTATAGAATTAGAACAACCAACGTGAAAATATAAGCACATTTATACATGCTATAGAGGTTTTATTAATTGGAACCCATTTTTTTCCCAATCTATAATTTTTCTCAGGTGCTTTTGAAAGACATAATGCTCTGAAATTTAGAAGTAGCAGCTTATATCACTGACCTGAAGGAAGCAAAGAAATGAAATCCTTTAATCCACTGATGATTTGGATTAGAATATTAGTTTTCCCTTTGCTTGAATCAGAATTTTAATAAAAAGAACTTCTTCTGTTAGTCTTTTTTTTCTTTTCTTTAGATATGCAGAGACTGTTTTGTTTGTGATATTAATGCTTTATCAGATTCTGGTGTTTTCATCAGGTTATAGGATAGCTACCTAATGAAGGTCTATTTTAAGAGAATTGTAGGTTTGTCTTATGTTTTTTATTATTATTTTGGGATTTTTTATTACATATTTTTCGAGCTACCTAATGCTTTTCAACTAAACTTTCTTTTCTTCTTTTTTTGTGTGTGGAGGGGAGGGGGGGTTATTCATTATTTTATTTTTGATACATAATGAAAGGCATTTTGGTGGCAAAACATGTTGATATCTTTCCCTGTATGAACAGTTAATGGACAATAATCTAACAGGGATTACAATTTTGTTGGGTCATTCAATGCTAAAGGACGCCAGGCATAAGCAGCAATCAGAACTTCCATTCTGAACCCTATGCTATTATCTGTCCTGAACCATTATCAGCAGTCATAAAAGCACTCCACGAAAGACTAAATCTGTGCTGTAATTTACTGCAGAACACATACCAGACTGCTAGCAAAAAAAACCTACAGATGCCAATTTTGGTTATTCAGAAATAATCGGCATTTAAACTTTTTTTTTTTATCCTCCTACTTTAACCTCTTGGCTAACAGAGATGAATGCCGTGCATTACATTACAGCCCTCTGTAAAAACAAAATAGTGGGCAGCAATGTAGTGCACAACAATGCACATTCTACACAAATGAATATATATATATATCTAAAACGTTTTTATAGGATGCAAACAATGATGGACATAAGGAAAACTTAATTGGCTGATACTGTTTTATGCTTAGTTGGAATCATTTCTGTAGGATCAAGCACGGATACATGTACGCCATTTTATTCTAGTGCTTTTGCTCTCCTGTCTAGTAATTGAAACACATGGGAATTCATTAGATTGATCGTTACAAGCTGTTTGTCAAAATTATAACATCCCAAGGCTACTTCTGTCTGTGGCCTCAATTTCAATGTTAAGCTAACAGTATTCAGTTCCTATCTATTCTGTCAAGCAAACACTATTCAGTTCATATCTATCCTGTCAAGCAAACTTTCTATGGCGTTTAATGTCATTGTGGGAGAGAAACAATAGTTTTGTTAATGATTAGATTAGAATATTTAAAATTATAAAATATGATGAAATAAGATATTTATGAAGAACAAATTTGTTGACATCTAAAATAGAAATCTAGTATCTATTACTTATTTTACTGGCAACACTGCTGTGAAATGTGATGAAAGCATTTATTTGTTATTCCTTTTTAAATGTTGACAAGCAAAGCAAAAGTGGTATACGTATAATTTATATTTCATGTAATTGGCAAGAGTCCATGAGCTAGTGACGTATGGGATATACAATCCTACCAGGAGGGGCAAAGTTTCCCAAACCTCAGAATGCCTTTAAATACACCCCTCACCACACCCACAATTCAGTTTTTACAAACTTTGCCTCCTATGGAGGTGGTTAAGTAAGTTTGTGCTTAGATTCTACTTTGATATGCGCTTCTCAGCATTTTGAAGCCCAATTCCTCTCAGAGTACAGTGAATGTCAGAGGGATGTGAAGGGAGTATCACCTATTGAATTCTATGGTTTTCCTTGCGGGAAATCTTTTTCATAGGTTCTCTATTATCGGTTGTAGTGATTCATCTCCTACCTCCCTTTTTCAGATCGACAATATACTCTCATATTCCATTACCTCTACTGATAATTGTTTCAGTACTGGTTTGGCTATCTGCTATATGTGGATGGGTGTATTTTGGTATGTTTTTATTACTTAAGACACTCTCAGCTACGGCTTGACACTTTATGTATTAATATAAAGTTCTAAATATATGTATTGTACTTATATTTGCCATAAGTCAGGTTTATGTATATTTCCTTTTGCAGACTATCAGTTTCATATTTGGGGAAAAAACATATTTAGGAATATATTTTTCTTACCTGGGGTATTGTTTTTTTTTTTTCAAATTGACTGCTTTTTCATTAAATTTTTGCGGGCAAAATTAGGCTTGCGAGGTCACAAAATGCTGATGTTTATTGCGTCATTTTCGACGCAAGAATTTTTTGGCGCGAAGGTACGTCCTGGTGACGCAAATTCGTAATTTCCGGCGTCTTAGTTGACACCGAGTTTCTTTGTACAAGGTCGCGTCTGAAATTACGCGAGTGTGTCATTTCCGGATGTTGTTAGCGCAAAAAAATTTAATTTTCCGTTGTGCGTCATACTTGCCGCCAAATAATTTCATTATTTAAAACCCCATTCCTATATGCCTCTTGCCTTTTTCTATGTCAGAGGGCTATGCTGTTTGCATTTTTCCCATTCCTGAAACTGCCATATAACTAAATTGATCATTTTGCTTTTATATGTTGTTTTTTCTCTTACATTTGCAAGGTGTCTCAATCTGATCCTGTCTCAGAAACCACTGTTGGAACCCTGCTGCCTGATAACAGTTCTACCAAAGCTAAGTGTATCTGTTGTAAATTTGTGGAGATTATATCTCCAGCTGTGGTATGTAATAGTTGTCATGATAAGCTTTTACATGCAGAGAATGTATCCATCAGTAATACTACAATGCCTGTTTGTTCCACATCTAATGTACATGATATCCCTGTGAATATGAAAGATTTGCTAATCCGATTCAGAAGGCTTTGTCTGCTATCCTGCCTTCTAATAAATGTAAAGGGTATTTTCAAACTTCTCATAAAGTTGATGAAATTTCAAATGACTGACAACACACTGAATTATCCTCCTCTGATGAGGATCTATCTGATTCAGAAGATCCTTCCTCAGATATTGACACTGACAAATCTACTTATTTATTTAAAATAGAGTATATTCGTTCCTTGTTAAAAGAGGTGTTGATTACGTTGGATATTGAGGAAATTAGTCCTCTTGATACTAAAATTAGTAAACGTTTAAATTCTGTTTATAAACCTCCTGTGGTTACTCCAGAGGTTTTTCCAGTTCCTGATGCTATTTCGGATATGATTTCTAAGGAATGGAATAGGCCTGGTACTTTTTATCTATTCTTCAAGGTTTAAAAAATTGTATCCTTTGCCAGCAGTTAGATTGGAGTTTTGGGGAAAAATCCCCAAGTTGATGGGGCTATTTCTACTTTTGCCAAACGTACAACTATTCCTATGGAAGATAGTACTTCCTTTAAGGACCCTTTAGATAGGAAACTTGAATCTTATCTAAGGAAAGCTTATTTATATTCTGGCTATCTTCTCAGGCCTGCCATTTCTATGGCTGATGTTGCAGCTGCATCAACTTTTTGGTTGGTAAGTTTAGCGCAACAAGAAATGGATCCTGATTTGTCTAGCATTGTTCGCTTGCTTCAACATGCTAATCAATTTATCTGTGATGCCATTTTTTATATCATCAAAATTGATGTTAAATCTATGTCTTTAGCTATTTTAGCTAGAAGAGCTTTGTGGCTCAAATATTGGAATGCTGACATGGTATCCAAGTCTAGATTACCATCTCTTTCTTTCCAAGGTAATAATTTATTTGGTTCTCAGTTGGATTCAATTATTTCAACTGTCACTGGGGGAGAAGGGAGTTTTTTGCCTCAGGATAAAAGACCTAAGAGTAAATCTAAAGCTTCTAACTGTTTTCGTTCCTTTCGACAAATTAGGAACAGAAACCCAATCCTTCCGCCAAAGAATCTGGTTCCAATTGGAAACATTCTTCAAGTTGGAATAAATGCAAGCCATTTAAGAAACCAAAGCCAGCCCCCAATTCTGCATGAAGGTGCGGCCCGCATTCCAGCTCAGCTGGTAGGGGACAGATTAACGGCTAGATTTAGAGTTTTGTCGGTAACGACCCAAAAAGCTAACGCCGGCTTTTTTCTGGCCGCACCATAAAAATAACTCTGGTATTGAGAGTCCACATAAAGGCTGCGTTAGGCTCCAAAAAAGGAGCGTATAGCATATTTAACGCAGCTTCAACTCTCGATACCAGAGTTGCTTACGCAAGCGGCCAGCCTCAAAAACGTGCTTGTGCACAATTCCCCCATAGGAAACAATGGGCTGTTTGAGCTGAAAAAAAACCTAACACCTGCAAAAAAGCCGCGTTCAGCTCCTAACGCAGCCCCATTGTTTGCTATGCGTAAACACTTCCTACGTCTGCACCTAACACTCTAACATGTACCCCGAGTCTAAACACCCCTAACCTTACACTTATTAACCCCTAATCTGCCGCCCCCGCTATCGCTGACACCTGCATATTATTATTAACCCCTAATCTGCCGCTCCGTAAACCGCCGCTACTTACATTATCCCTATGTACCCCTAATCTGCTGCCCTAACATCGCCGACCCCTATATTATATTTATTAACCCCTAATCTGCCCCCCACAATGTCGCCTACACTTATTAACCCCTAATCTGCCGAGCGGACCTGAGCGCTACTATAATAAAGTTATTAACCCCTAATCCGCCTCACTAACCCTATAATAAATAGTATTAACCCCTAATCTGCCCTCCCTAACATCGCCGACACCTAACTTCAATTATTAACCCCTAATCTGCCGACTGGAGCTCACCGCTATTCTAATAAATGTATTAACCCCTAAAGCTAAGTCTAACCCTAACACTAACACCCCCCTAAGTTAAATATAATTTACATCTAACAAAATTAATTATCTCTTATTAAATAAATTATTCCTATTTAAAGCTAAATACTTACCTGTAAAATAAATCCTAATATAGCTACAATATAAATTATAATTTAGGGCTGGTAAGGTAAAAGAGCTTTGAACTTTAGTAATTTAGAATAGGGTAGGGCATTTTTTATTTTGGGGGTCTTTGTTATTTTATTAGGGGGCTTAGAGTAGGTGTAATTAGTTTAAAATTGTTGTAATATGTTTCTTATGTTTGTAAATATTTTTTTATTTTTTGTAACTTAGTTCTTTTTTATTTTTTGTACTTTAGTTAGTTTATTTCATTGTAGTTATTTGTAGGAATTGTATTTAATTTATTTATTGATAGTGTAGTGTTAGGTTTAATTGTAGGTAATTGTAGGTATTTTATTTAATTAATTTAATGATAGTATAGTGTTAGGTTTAATTCTAACTTAGGTTAAGATTTATTTTACAGGTGATTTTGTAATTATTTTAACTAGGTAACTATTAAATAGTTCTTAACTATTTAATAGCTATTGTACATGGTTAAAATAATTACAAAGTTGCCTGTAAAATAAATATTAATCCTAAAATAGCTACAATGTAATTATAATTTATATTGTAGCTATATTAGGATTTATTTTACAGGTAAGTATTTAGCTTTAAATAGGAATAATTTATTTAATAAGAGATAATTAATTTCGTTAGATGTAAATTATATTTAACTTAGGGGGGTGTTAGTGTTAGGGTTAGACTTAGCTTTAGGGGTTAATACATTTATTAGAATAGCGGTGAGCTCCGGTCGGCAGATTAGGGGTTAATAATTGAAGTTAGGTGTCGGCGATGTTAGGGAGGGCAGATTAGGGGTTAATACTATTTATTATAGGGTTAGTGAGGCGGATTAGGGGTTAATAACTTTATTATAGTAGCGGTGCGGTCCGCTCGGTAGATTAGGGGTTAATAAGTGTAGGCAGGTGGAGGTGACGTTGAGGGGGGCAGATTAGGGGTTAATAAATATAATATAGGGGTCAGCGGTGTTAGGGGCAGCAGATTAGAGGTACATAGCTATAATGTAGGTGGCGGCGCTTTGCGGTCGGCAGATTAGGGGTTAATTATTGTAGGTAGCTGGCTGCGACGTTGTGGGGGGCAGATTAGGGGTTAATAAATATAATACAGGGGTCGGCGGTGTTAGGGGCAGCAGATTAGGGGTACATAAGTATAACGTAGGTGGCGGTCGGCAGATTAGGGGTTAAAAAAATTTAATCGAGTGGTGGCGATGTGGGGGGACCTCGGTTTAGGGGTACATAGGTAGTTTATGGGTGTTAGTGTACTTTAGAGTACAGTAGTTAGGAGCTTTATAAACCAGCGTTAGCCCAGAAAGCTCTTAACTACTGACTTTTTTCTGCGGCTGGAGTTTTGTCGTTAGATTTCTAACGCTCACTTCAGCCACGACTCTAAATACCGGAGTTAGAAAAATCCCATTGAAAAGATAGGATACGCAATTTACGTGAGGGGATCTGCGGTATGGAAAAGTCGCGGCTGAAAAGTGAGCGTTACACCCTTTTTTGAGTGACTCCAAATACCGGAGTTAGCCTAAAACCAGCGTTAGGAGCCTCTAACGCTGGTTTTCACGGCTACCGCCAAACTCCAAATCTAGGCCTAAGATTCTTCCAAAGCATTTGGGCAGAGTCTGTCCAAATTCAATGGATTTAGAGTATTGTCTCTCAAGGGTACTGAATAGGATTCAGAGTAAGACCTCCTGTGAGAAGATTTTTTTCTCTCACGCATCCCAGCAAATCCAGTTAAGGTTCAGGCTTTTCTGAAGTGTGTTTTAGACCTGGAGCTTTCAGGGGTAATCATACCAGTTCCGTTTCAGGAACAGGATCTGCGGTTTTATTCAAATCTATTAATTGTCCCAAAGAAAGAAAATTCATTCAGGCCAGTTCTGGATCTGAAAATTTTGAATCGTTTTGTAAGAGTGCCAACTTTCAAAATGATGACTATAAGGATTATTCTGCCTTTTGTTGAGCAAGGGCATTATATGTCCATGATAGACTTACAGGATACATATCTTCATATTCCGATTCATCCAGACCACTATCGGTTTCGGAGATTCTCTTCTAGACAAGCATTACCAATTTGTCGCTCTTCCATTTGGCCTAGCGGCAGCTCCAAGGATCTTTTCAAAGGTTCTCTGTGCCCTTCTCTCTGTAATCAGAGAACGGGGTATTGCGGTGTTTCCTTATTTGGACGATATCTTGGTACTAGCTCAGTCTTTTACATTCTGCAGAATCTCACACAAATCAACTAGTGTTGTTTCCTCAAAGACATGGTTTTAGGATCAATTTACCAAAAAGTTCCTTGATTCCTCAGACAAGGGTCACCTTTTTAGGCTTCCAGATAGATTCAGTGTCCATTACTCTGTCTCTAAGAGACAAGAGACGATTAAAATTGGTTTAAGCTTGTCGGAACCTTCAGTCTCGATCATTCCCTTCAGTAGCTATGTGCATGGAAGTTTTAGGTCTCATGACTGCAGCATCGGACGCAATCCCCTTTGCTCGTTTTCATATGAGACCTCTCCAGCTTTGTATGCTGAATCAATGTTGCAGGGATTATACAAATATATCACAATTAATATCCTTAAATCCCAATGTTTGACTCTCTCTGACTTGGTGGTTAGATTGCCATTGTATAGTTCAAGGGGCTTCTTTTGTTCGTCCAACCTGGACTGTGATTACAACAGATGCAGTATTTCAGGTTGGGGAGCTGTCTGCTGATCTCTGACAGCACAAGGGGTTTGGAAATCTCAAGAGACGAGGTTACCAATCAATATTTTAGAACACTGTGCTATTTTCAGGGCTCTTCAGGTTTGGCCTCTGTTGAAGCGATAACCATTCATTTGTTTTCAGACAGACAATAACACAACTGTGGCATATATCAATCATCAGGGTGTGACTCACAGTCCCCTAGTTATGAAAGAAGTATCTCGGATACTTTCTTGGGCAGAATCCTGCTCCTGTCTAATTTCTGCGGTGCATATCTCAGGTGTAGACAATTGGGAAGCGGATTATCTCAGCCGTCAGACTTAACATCCGGGGGAGTGGTCGCTCCATCCAGATGTGTTTTCTCAGAATGTTCAGATGTGGGGTTTTCCAGAAATAGATCTGATGGCTTCCGATCTAAACAATAAACTTCCCAGGTACTTGTCCAGGTTGAGGGATCCTCAGACGGAGGCAGTGGATGTGTTAGCAGTTCCTTGGTGTTACCAACCTGCTTATATCTTCCCGCCTCTTGTTGTTCTTCCAAGAGTGATTTCCAAGATCATCATGGAACAATCGTTTGTTTTTCTGGTAGCTACAGCATGGCCTCATAGGTTTTGGTATGCGGATCTTGTCCGGATGTCCAGTTGCCAACCTTGGCCACTTCCTTTAAGACCAGACCTTCTGTCTCAAGGTCCGTTTTTCCATCAGGATCTCAATCATTAAATTTGAAGGTATGGAAATTGAACGCCTAGTGCTTAGTCATAGAGGTTTCTCTGATTCAGTGATTAATACTATGTTATAGACTCGTAAATCTGTTTCTAGGAAGATTTATTATCGAGTTTGGAAGACTTATATTTCATGGTGTTCTTCTCATAAATTCTCATGGCATTCTTGTAGAATTCCTAGAATTTTACAGTTTCTTCAGGATGGTTTGGATAAAGGTTTGTCTGCAAGTTCCTTGAAGGGACAAATCTCTGCTCTTCACAGAAAGATTGCTAAGCTTCCTGATATTCACTGTCTGTCATTAAATCAATCTCTCCTCCTTGGAGTCTTAATTTGGTTTTGAAGGCTTTACAGGCTCCTCCTTTTGAGCCTATGCATTCTTTGGACATTAAACTACTTTCTTGGAAAGTGTTGTTCCTTTTGGCCATCTCTTCTGCTAGAAGAGTTAATGAATTATCTGCTCTTTCTCCAACATTGGTGTGTCCGGTCCACGGCGTCATCCTTACTTGTGGGAATATCTCTTCCCCAACAGGAAATGGCAAAGAGTCCCAGCAAAGCTGGCCATATAGTCCCTCCTAGGCTCCGCCCACCCCAGTCATTCTCTTTGCCGTTGCACAGGCAACATCTCCACGGAGATGGTTAAGAGTTTTTTGCAAAAGACTGGCAGCTGTGCCAGATGTTCAAGCATTTGTTCAGGCTCTGGTTAGGATCAAGCCTGTTTACAGACCTTTGACTCCTCCCTGGAGTCTAAATCTAGTTCTTTCAGTTCTTCAAGGGGTTCCGTTTGAACCTTTACATTCCATAGATATTAAGTTACTATCTTGGAAAGTTTTGTTTTTGGTTGCTATTTCTTCTGCTAGAAGAGTTTCAGAGTTATCTACTCTGCAGTGTTCTCCGCCCTATCTGGTGTTCCATGCAGATAAGGTGGTTTTGCGTACTAAGCCTGGTTTTCTTCCAAAGGTTGTTTCTAACAAGAATATTAACCAGGAGATAGGTGTACCTTCTTTATGTCCGAATCCAGTTTCAAAGAAGGAACATTTGTTACACAATTTGTACGTAGTCCGTGCTCTAAAATTCTATTTAGAGGCTACAAAAGAGTTCAGACAAACATCTTCTTTGTTTGTTGTCTATTCTGGTAAAAGGAGAGGTCAAAAAGCGACTTCTACCTCTCTCCTTTTGGCTTAAAAGCATCATCCGATTGGCTTATGAGACTGCCGGACGGCAGCCTCCTGAAAGAATCACAGCTCACTCCACTAGGGCTGTGGCTTCCACATGGGCCTTCAAGAACGAGGCTTCTGTTGACCAGATATGTAAGGCAGCGACTTGGTCTTCACTGCACACTTTTGCCAAATTTTACAAATTTGATACTTTTGCTTCTTCGGAGGCTATTTTTGGGAGAAAGTTTTTGCAAGCCGTGGTGCCTTCCGTTTAGGTAACCTGATTTGCTCCCTCCCTTCATCTGTGTCCTAAAGCTTTGGTATTGGTTCCCACAAGTAAGGATGACGCCGTGGACCGGACACACCAATGTTGGAGAAAACAGCTTTATGCTTACCTGATAAATTACTTTCTCCAACGGTGTGTCCGGTCCACGGCCCGCCCTGGTTTTTTAATCAGGTCTGATGAATTATTTTCTCTAACTACAGTCACCACGGTACCATATGGTTTCTCCTATATTTTTCCTCCTGTCCGGTCGAATGACTGGGGTGGGCGGAGCCTAGGAGGGACTATATGGCCAGCTTTGCTGGGACTCTTTGCCATTTCCTTTTGGGGAAGAGATATTCCCACAAGTAAGGATGACGCCGTGGACCGGACACACCAATGTTGGAGAAAGTAATTTATCAGGTAAGCATAAATTCTGTTTTCTTGTGAATCTCCTTTTCTGATTTTCCATCAGTATAAGGCAGTTTTGCCAGTTTGGCAGTTGTGAATTCTAACAACATTAATAGGGAAATTGTTGTTCCCTCTTTGTGTCCTAATCCAAAGAATTCTTTGGAGAGATCTTTACATTCTTTGGATGTTGTAAGAGCTTTGAGATATTATATTGAAGTTACTAAAGATTTCAGAAAGACTTCTAGTCTATTTGTTGTCTTTTCTGGTTCTAGGAAAGGTCAGAAAGCTTCTGCCATTTCCTTGGCATTTTGGTTACAGCTTTTGATTCATCAGGCTTATTTGGAGTCGGGTCAGGCCCCGCCTCAGAGAATTACAGCTCATTCTACTAGATCAGTCTCCACTTTGTGGGATTTTAAGAATGAAGATTTAGTTGATCAGATTTGCAAAGCAGCAACTTGGTCTTCTTTGCATACATTTACTAAATTCTACCGTTTTGATGTATTTGCTTCTTCGGAAGCAGTTTTTGGTAGAAAAGTTCTTCAGGCAGCTGTTTCAGTTTGATTCCTCTGCTTATGTTTAAGTTTTTTTTTCTTTTCAACTATGAGAAAAAAACGTATATTTGTTTGGTTGTGGATTAATTTTTTCAGCGGAAAATGGCTGTTATTATTTTTATCCCTCCCTCTCTAGTGACTCTTCTGTGGAGTTCCACATCTTGGGTATTACTATCCCATACGTCACTAGCTCATGGACTCTTGTCAATTACATGAAAGAAAACATAATTTATGTAAGAACTTACCTGATAAATTAATTTCTTTCATATTGGCAAGAGTCCATGAGACCCACCATTGTTATGGTGGTTATGATTTTTTGTATAAAGCACAATTATGTTTCCAGTTCCTTTTTTTTTAATGCTTTTTACTCCTTTCTTTATCACCCCACTACTTGGCTATTCATTAAACTGAATTGTGGGTGTGGTGAGGGGTGTATTTATAGGCATTTTGAGTTTGAGGTTTGGGAAACTTTGCCCCTGCTGGTTGAATTGTATATCCCATATGTCACTAGCTCATGGACTCTTGCCAATATGAAAGAAATTAATTTATCAGGTAAGTTCTTACATAAATTATGTCATTATTTAGTGCAGTTATATTGCCTCATGTCACATGCAGAAGGTAGAAACTTCCCATACATTTTCAGAACTTCAACCCTTTTCTTTATATGTATTGTATTATTTTTGTATTGGATTTACATGGGGAACAGCGATACTTTTTTTTTTTTTTTTTTTTTTTTTTGCACCACAGGCATATGTATGTTTCTATCGGCTAGATTTAGAGTTTTGTCAGTAAAGACCCGCGTAGCTAACGCTGCTTTTTTCCCCAGCCCACTCTTAAGACAACGCAGGTATTTAGAGTTGTCTGAGGCTCAGAAAAGGGAGCGTTGAGCCTAATTTAGCTCCAATTCAACCCTCAATACCAGTGTTGCTTACGGTAGCGGTAAGCTGGAAAAACGTGCTTGTGCACGATAACCCCATAGGAAACAATGGGGCAGCTTGGGCTGAAAAAAAACCTAACACCTGCAAAAAAGCAGCGTTCAGCTCCTAACGCAGCCCCATTGTTTCCTAGGGGGAAACACTCTCTAAGTCTACACCTAACACCCTAACATGAACCCAGAGTCTAAACACCCCTAAACTTACACTTATTAACCCCTAATCTGCCGCCCCCGCTATCGCGGACACCTGCATTATATTATTAACCCCTAATCTGCCGCTCCGGACACCGCCGCAACCTACATTATCCCTATGAACCCCTAATCTGCTGCCCCTAACACTGCCGATGCCTACATTATAGTTATTAACCCCTAATCTGCCCCCCCAATGTCGCCGCTACCTTACCTACACTTATTAACCCCTAATCTGCCGACCGGACCTCGCCGCCACTATAATAAATGCATTAACCCCTAAACCACTCCCGCCTCGCAAACACTAAAATAAATAGTATTAACCCCTAATCTGCCCTCCCTAACATCGCCGCTACCTACCTACAATTATTAACCCCTAATCTCACTGCTGCACTTCTTGTAATTCTTTTTTATTTTTTGTAATTTAGTGTTTTTTTTTTTTTTGTATTATAGAATAGTTTATTTTATTGTATTTTAATTTATATGTATTTTAATTTATATATATATATATATATATATATATATATATATATATACATACAACTGAAAAAGACCGTTATACACTTGATTTCCCTAACCAGAAAATAAATCAGTTCTATTGAAAATATATTCGCCGCCTTCAGCAATATCAATGTTGACAGCAAAGAAATCCTCAATATAGACAATGCAGTGAATGTCTGTATATACACTCTCCTTACATACAAACTGAGCATGAACGCAAAATGGTTATGAATGTTTCACAACAAAAAGTGGCAGAGCAATGTTTGGCAGTCTATGATCAACGGCTAGTAGCCGTGTTAACTTACCACACCATAAGTTGTCAGCGTTCCATCGCTCCTGGCCGCTCACATCCACAGCGGCGTGTGTGTAACTGCAGGAGGTGTGTCCGGTCATGTGTAATCCTCGAACCAATGAGGGAAGTAGAATCTCGGAGTGCGATTCACTCTGGATCTGGGGCGATCCGGGAGCTCCCTAAGCCTACGGTAAGCCTGGTCCTCGTATAGGCAAGGGTGAAGTAAAAATATTTTCTTTATTGCATATTCCAAACTAAGCACATTTGTTCTCCTTGTAAGTGTGTGATGTTTTACGTGGACCTCCAGGTTTCATTTTATCCAGTTTGGAATATGCAATAAAGACAAGATTTTTACTTCACCCTCTGCCTCGGTACACTTTTTTTTTTTTGTTGCATTTCGCCATACGGGCTCCGCTTCCATAGCTGCGGGTGACGGTGCCGCTCCTCCTCTGTCATCAGGAAAAGAAATTAATCCCAGCGCTTGCCACCAAATGTGACGGACCGCCTGGTACCCCAAATGAGTACCTCCGTTAGAACACTTCCCTTGTCCTGGACATCCCTTTATCCAGAGCAATAGCTCCTGGTATCTCCCTTTGACCGCAGTCTAAAGTTATGTAGGGGAACAGAACTGAGACAACACTCGGTTTTCTGAACACAAACATGAATACTTTATTTGAAGGCAGCACTCAGATTTATACACCCTGGCATTCCAGATTTACAGAGCTTCAGATTACATAGTGAATTGGTTAAACAGTAAAGCAAACATATGAACAATACATCAAACCTCTAACAATTGTCTATTCACAGGTAAAACAGATTAACATATCAAGTTAATTATCTGGGGAAGAAAGTTTACTCAGACAATCTGATGTTGGGCAGTCTAGGTAACATAATCACACAGGAACACAATCAGTATACCCAGACAGACTCCTGAGACACAATCAGATTAGAAACGTAAATAAAATACATCTTATTACAGAATATAATAACAGCTCTTAGTAACTATTTAGTCCTTAATGTCCACTTGGTTTATAAAGTCACAATTGCTCCCACAAGGGGCACTCACATCCTGTACCCATCCTGTATTTATGGATACAGGGTGACATGGGCATAAGACAGAGTTATGAAAGTACATGGGGTGTCCAGCATATAAAATTCCACATTTCCATGTAGTCTCTGGGTATCGTTAAAGGAACATGAAACCCATATTTTTTCTTTCATGATTTAAAAAGAGCATGCCATTTTAAACAACTTTCTAATTTACTTCTATTAGCTAATTTGCTTCATTCTCTTGATATACATTGCTGAAAAGCATATCTAGATAGGCTCAGTAGCTGCTGATTGGTTGCTGCACATAGATGCCTCGTGTGATTGGCTCATCCATATGCATTGCCATTTCTCCAACATTGGTGTGTCCGGTCCACGGCGTCATCCATTACTTGTGGGAATATTCTCTTCCCCAACAGGAAATGGCAAAGAGCACAGCAAAAGCTGTCCATATAGCCCCTCCTCAGGCTCCGCCCCCGAGTCATTCTCTTTGCCGCTCTGAACAAGTAGCATCTCCACGGAGATGGTGAAGAGTATGTGGTGTTTAATTGTAGTTTTTTATTCTGCAATCAAGAGTTTGTTATTTTAAAATAGTGCCGGTTTGTACTATTTACTCTAAAACAGAAAGGGATGAAGAGTTCTGTTTAAATGAGGAGTATGATTTTAGCAGCAGTAACTAAAATCGATTGCTGTTCCCACGCAGGACTGTTGAGCCCAGAGAACTTCAGTTGGGGGGAACAGTTAGCAGACTTTTCTGCTCAAGGTATGACTAGTCCATTTTCTAACAAGACTGTGTAATGCTAGAAGACTGTCATTTTCCCTCTTGGGGATTGGTAAGCCATTTTCTTAGACTCTTGACAGAATGAAGGCTTATTATGGGCTATACACGGGTTGACACTCTTATGGGCTAAATCGATTGCTTTATTTAAGTTTTTTATGAAATCTAGAGGTGATTTATAAAGCTTTTTTTGTTTAATAAATTTTTATTGAGGTGTTCAGAGCATACATCAAAAGATCAGACTTTAACATTCTAAGGACATAATGCTATCAATACAGACTAAGAGATTACAATGCTATTAACATCTAAATTGACATCAAAGAAATCATATTGGCATACATGTGAGAAGGAGGATATAAATATCCACAAAGTACTGTGTAATCATTCATTTTGCTTCAAATATGATGATAAATAGTCAAGGATAATGTTAAGTCTGTAAAGTAAGAACCTCGTTTTCTGTTTTATAAATTGGGTTATGGTAACTACTGCTCAGGTATTATATAAACTAGCTGAATAACAACATAAGTAAATTAGAAGTGAGAGTAACTCAAAGCGTTGTTTTAATACTAATGGATTATATAGTTGCGACAAATCATTAAGGCGAGTATATGATGAGCATAGTTAGTGAGAAGGTAGATGGGGTAAGGGGATGCAGCGGGCAAGAGCCGCTCGAAAAAGGATGGGGGGTGTTTAGAGAGTACAATCCGGTCAGCTGAGAGTATATAGATGGGAGTTGGGAATATAGATAGGAGTTGGTGCTAGAGGAACAAAGTTGAATAAAAATTGGATAATACTAATCCATAATTCTATGACTAGAGTTGCTCTTGTATGTCACATGTGAGGTGAAAAGCAGATAGAGAATTTTTCAGGTATATATAGTGCTGTGTGTACCTAAAAACAAATATAGGTAGCTAGCGGCATTACCACTTATCCACTGAAATATCATATCCAGGAGTAAATAGTGTAAATTATACAATAGAGTAAACTTTGGATTTCTATAATGTCTATTCCCTCATGAAGCAGATTTATCTCACATAGATTAATCATATAGGTTGCGATTTCATATTCTGCTACTAGCTAATTGCACTGGACTGAGTAATAACCATTCAGACATTTCCCCTCTATCATACGTAGGTATTCTATAAATATAAGTATGAATCCTTGGTGTTCGATTCTGTTAACCTGTGTGACCCGCCTAGTACATAGACCATTCCTAGACCTACCCACTTCTAGATTGATAAGGGATGGGGGGGTTATATACTTGTCTCGGTCACTGTTGGACCTTAGCGTGTAGAACATGGTGGGGAGTACCTATTATAGGAGAAAGACAAGTGCAGATTTGATGATATTAATATGCGGATATAAGATAAGTGTCTCTCTTTTTTAGTTATTTGAGAAGGTTTTAATTGTAAAAGAGCTGCCATCAATGATAGAAAGGGAAATATACATGAGGGCTAAAGCCTTAAGGCTCAAGAGCTTGAAAATAGAAGAGCAGTCTGCCTAAATGCAACACATAGTGCAAGATATGTACTGATTGTTCAATATTAATACACAGCCTCAAGACTACGTTTAATGCGAGTGGGACTCATTCGAGTATAGCTAGTGTCATGCTATGGCCAATTACATAATGAAGCAGTGAAGGATTATAATGTGAGGAATGAGGGCAAATATATCTATTGGTAAAAATGGGTCGTTCTTGTCAAGTCCCTGCAATAACTTAAACCTGCAGCAACCCAGACCACAGACTATTCAGAGATGTCTGAGGCAATTATTTTGGGGCTAGCTAAAGGGGATTAGACATATAAGTTAACATGAGGGTTGAGATATACACTAGTCCGATGCACATACAGATAACATTTAGAACTAAAGCTTAGAGTAATTTCTATATGACAAACTCTTCTCAATACACAATAACCGCAACATAAAGAGAAAGAAAACAGCAATATGAAACATTTTTTATACTTGGATGAGAGGCATTAATCTCAGTGTCTTTAAGAGTTATCCCACACCAACACTCAGACGATGCCGCTGCAGTTTATTATGTACCAGCACAACAGATCTGACTTCCAAAGTGTGCTGGAGTAAAGCTCTCTTAGCTAAGTGGATCACATCATATGCCGACAGACTAATAAGCTGATAATAAGTGGGCCTCGATCTCCGACCAGAGGAGCCGGCCGCATCTCCCCCGCCAGAGGCCAGAGGCAGCTGGTCAGATGCACGTTTCTCTCCAGAGCTCAAGCAAGGAACCTGCAACAGTCAGCTAGGCTGAGTGCGCGTGGCTAGCGCAGGAAACTGGGGGTCTGGTAGGTCGGCACTCGTAGGTAGGTATTGCTGGGTGTAGCCAACATGGGAGGTTGGTGTGCTGGTTAGACTGCATATAACGTCGCCTGCATTGCTAATTCTTAGATTGTGGTCTGGGGTGCCGTCAGACTCCTCTCTCAGTGGTTGTAAGCACTGCTGCACTGGGGATATGTCCTCCGTTAGATCCGTTGGGTCTGAGTCTTTATCAGTAAGGCATCCGGTAAGGTCTTGAGATGATATATCTCTGATAGTGGCGATAAGCTCTTCAAACCGTCTGTCTGCCTTATTTATAAGATCCATCAGCATGGTATGAATATCTGTGTGTTCCATATTAAATTGGCAATGTGATGACCTTATTGTACTCTGCTATCTGGAGGGGTGCTAGTAAGATTGATAGTTGAAGGCCGGCGCCGCTTCTTGTGACGATGTAGTTCAAATCTTCAAAAAACACTGGAACCAAGTCTTACTTATGTCTAGCAGTACCTGCCGTTATTAGAGAGCAGATACAGGTGTCGCAGATCAGTAGTTTGTTAGGGTTCAAACAAAAAATGAATTAAAAGTTTATATTAGATCCGGAGCTGCTAAAAAATGCGACTTGTCATGGCGCCGGCTAGACACGCCCCCCGATTTATAAAACTTTTATTGTGGGGGAACGTTTTTAGGCGCCAGGCAGTTGTTTAGACACCTTTCCAGTCAGGAAGGGCCTTTCACTATAGTAGGCAGAGCCTCATTTTCGCGCCATAATTGCGCAGTTTCTTTTGGATGCAGTGCATGCAGCTGCATGTGAGAGGGTCTGGTGATCATTGAAAACGTTCCTGGAAGGCTTAATTTGGTATCGTATAACTCCTAAGGACAGGTGAAGTCGCAGCTAACGCTGTGTCTGGGACTGTAGTGGGGTTAAAAATTGTTATTTGATTAAACGGCTCCGGTTTCCTCATTTAAGGGGTTAAAAGCTTAAAAATTGGGGTGCAATACTTTTAAGGCATTAAGACACTGCGGTGAAAATTTGGTAAAGATTGGATATTTCCTTCATACTTTTTCACACATTCAGAAATAAAGTGTGCTCTGTTTAACATTTAAAGAGACAGTAATGGTTTTGTTTTAAAACGGGTTTTTTTGCATTATTAGCCTGTTTAAGCCTGTCTAACATGTCTGTACCTTCAGATAGAACATGTTCTGTATGTATGGAGGCCAAGGTGGTCCCCCCTTCAAATGTATGTGATAATTGTGCTATAGCGTCCAGACAAAGTAAGGACAGTACTGTCACATTTAATAAGGTTGCCCAAGATGATTCCTCAAATGAAGGTAGTGGGGATAGTTCATCATCCTCTCCTTCTGTGTCAACACCAGTTATTCCAGCGCAGGCGACCCCTAGTACATCTAGCGCGCCAATGCTTGTTACTATGCAAGAATTAACGGCAGTAATGGATAATTCCATAGCTAATATTTTATCCAAAATGCCAGCATTTCAGAGAAAGCGTGATTGCTCAGTTTTAAATACAGTGGAGCAAGAAGGCGCTGACGATAGTTTATCTGTCATACCCTCACACCAGTCAGAAGTGGCAGTGAGGGAGGGTTTGTCGGAGGGAGAACTTTCAGATTCAGGAAGAATCTCTCAACAGGCAGAACCTGACGTTGTGACATTTAAATTTAAGTTAGAGCATCTCCGCGCATTACTTAAGGAGGTGCTATCTACTCTGGATGATTGTGACTCTTTGGTCATTCCAGAAAAATTGTGCAAGATGGAGAAATTCTTAGAGGTCCCGGTGCACCCTGATGCCTTCCCGATCCCTAAAAGGGTGGCGGACATAGTGAATAAGGAGTGGGAGAGACCAGGCATACCCTTTGTCCCACCTCCTATATTTAAGAAATTGTCCCCCATGGTCGACCCAAGGAAGGACACATGGCAGACATTCCCTAAGGTTGAAGGGGCAGTTTCTACCCTAGCTAAGCGCACGACTATCCCCATTGAGGACAATTGTGCTTTCAAAGATCCTATGGATAAAAAATTGGAGGGTTTGCTTAAAAAGATTTTTGTGCAGCAAGGTTACCTCCTCCAACCAATTTCGTGCATTATTCCTGTCACTACGGCGGCGTGTTTCTGGTTCGATGAACTAGAAAAGTCGCTTAACATGGAGACTCCATATGAGGAAGTCATGGACAGAATTCACGCACTTAAGTTAGCTAATTCCTTTATTTTAGATGCCGCTTTGCAATTAGCGAGATTAGCGGCGAAAAATTCAGGGTTTGCAATTGTGGCGCGCAGAGCGCTCTGGCTAAAGTCTTGGTCGGCGGATGTATCTTCCAAGACAAAATTGCTTAATATTAACTGTTCCCAGTTGGTTTGTTTGGAAGTATGCATTGTGTGGGTGCTGGTTAGGGTCCCAGGAAGGGGGAGACCTTGTTGCGGTCCTGGGCTTGATACTTTGGCGCCAAATGTAACTGACTTGCCCCAGTTTTGCTTTTAAACATTGCTGTGAATCTGCTAGTGAGTGCTGGGTTTTTTGTGTTTTGTGTTAATGATTGTAATGCTCCCCTGCGGAACTGACATCCAGGTTGCTCAGGGGTTAACTGCCTGGGTTGCTGGGAACTTTGCAGCTGTCTGTCAGTGTTCAGGGCTGTGGAGTTAACAGTGGCTTAGGATGTGTACCTAGTCCAGTCTGTGAGTGCGGTCCATTCCTGTGTTTTGTATTTACATAGGGGAGGTTACAAAAGCCTGTGTCTCCCTGGGAGTTTCCCAGTTGGTTTGTTTGGAAGTATGCATTGTGTGGGTGATGGTTAGGGTCCCAGGAAGGGGGAGACTTTGTTGTGGTCCTGGGCTTGATCCTTTGGCGCCAAATGTAACTGACTTCCCCCAGTTTTGCTTTTAAACATTGCTGTGAATCTGCTAGTGAGTGCTGGGTTTTTTGTGTTTTGTGTTAATGTTTGTAATGCTCCCCTGCGGAACTGACACCCAGGTTGCTCGGGGGTTAACTGCCTGGGTTGCTGGGAACTTTGCAGCTGTCTGTCAGTGTTCAGGGCTGTGGAGTTAACAGTGGCTTAGGATGTGTACCCAGTCCAGTCTGTGAGTGCGGTCCATTCCTGTGTTTTGTATTTACATAGGGGAGGTTACAAAAGCCTGTGTCACCCTGGGAGGTTCCCAGTTGGTTTGTTTGGAAGTATGCATTGTGTGGGTGCTGGTTAGGGTCCCAGGAAGGGGGAGACCTTGTCGTGGTCCTGGGCTTGATCCTTTGGCGCCAAATGTAACTGACTTCCCCCAGTTTTGCTTTTAAACATTGCTGTGAATCTGCTAGTGAGTGCTGAGTTTTTTGTGTTTTGTGTTAAAATTGCTTAATATCCCTTTCAAAGGTAAGACCCTTTTTGGGCCGGAATTGAAAGAAATTATTTCAGACATCACTGGGGGAAAGGGCCATGCCCTCCCACAGGATAGGCCTTTCAAGGCTAAGAATAAGTCCAATTTTCGTTCCTTTCGCAATTTCAGGAACGGACCGGCTTCTAACTCTGCAGCCTCTAGACAAGAGGGTAACGCTTCCCAGACTAAACCAGCTTGGAAACCAATGCAAGGCTGGAACAAGGGTAAACAGGCCAAGAAGCCTGCTGCTGCTACCAAGACAGCATGAAGGGGTAGCCCCCGATCTGGGACCGGATCTAGTAGGGGGCAGACTCTCTCTCTTTGCTCAGGCTTGGGCAAGAGATGTTCCGGATCCCTGGGCACTAGAAATAGTCTCTCAGGGTTATCTTCTGGAATTCAAGGAACTACCCCCAAGGGGAAGGTTCCACATGTCTCACTTATCTTCAAACCAAATAAAGAGACAGGCATTCTTACATTGTGTAGAAGACCTGTTAAAGATGGGAGTGATACACTCAGTTCCAGCTGTGGAACAAGGTCAGGGGTTTTACTCAAACCTGTTTGTAGTTCCCAATAAAGAGGGAACTTTCAGACCAATTCTGGATTTAAAAATTCTAAACAAATTTCTCAGAGTTCCATCGTTCAAAATGGAAACCATTCAAACAATTTTACCTACAATCCAGGAGGGTCAATATATGACTACCGTGTATTTAAAGGATGCGTACCTACATATTCCTATCCACAAAGTTCATCATCAGTTCCTAAGGTTCGCCTTTCTGGACAAACATTATCAGTTCGTGGCTCTTCCATTCGGTTTAGCCACTGCTCCCAGAATTTTCACAAAGGTGCTAGGGTCCCTTCTGGTGGTTCTAAGACCGAGGGGCATTGCAGTGGCACCTTATCTAGACGACATTCTAATTCAAGCGTCGTCTCTTTCCAAGGCAAAGGCTCATACAGACATTGTTCTAGCCTTTCTCAGATCTCACGGGTGGAAGGTGAACGTAGAAAAGAGTTCCCTGTCTCCGTCAACAAGAGTTCCCTTTTTGGGAACAATAATAGATTCTTTAGAAATGAAGATCTTCCTGACAGAAGTCAGAAAGTCAAAGCTTCTAAACGCTTGTCAAGTTCTTCACTCTATTCTGCAGCCTTCCATAGCTCAGTGCATGGAAGTAGTAGGGTTGATGGTTGCAGCAATGGACATAGTTCCTTTTGCTCGAATTCATCTAAGACCATTACAACTGTGCATGCTCAATCAGTGGAATGGGGACTATGCAGACTTGTCTCCAAAGATTCAAGTAGACCAGATGACCAGAGACTCACTCCGTTGGTGTTTGACCCAGGATCACCTGTCTCAGGGAATGAGTTTCCGCAGACCAGAGTGGGTCATTGTCACGACCGACGCCAGTCTATTAGGCTGGGGCGCGGTCTGGGATTCCCTGAAAGCTCAGGGTCTATGGTCTCGGGAAGAGTCTCTTCTCCCGATAAACATCCTGGAACTGAGAGCGATATTCAATGCTCTCCGGGCTTGGCCTCAACTAGCGAAGGCCGGATTCATAAGATTCCAGTCAGACAACATGACGATTGTAGCTTACATCAACCATCAGGGAGGAACAAAGAGTTCCTTGGCGATGAGAGAGGTATCCAGGATCATCAAATGGGCAGAGGATCACTCCTGCCATCTATCTGCAATTCACATCCCAGGGGTAGACAACTGGGAGGCGGATTATCTGAGTCGTCAGACTTTCCATCCGGGGGAGTGGGAACTCCACCCGGAGGTATTTGCCCAGTTGACCCAATTATGGGGCATTCCAGACATGGATCTGATGGCGTCTCGTCAGAACTTCAAGGTTCCTTGCTACGGGTCCAGATCCAGGGATCCCAAGGCGACTCTAGTGCATGCATTAGTGGCGCCTTGGTCGTTCAACCTAGCTTATGTGTTTCCACCGTTCCCTCTCCTTCCCAGGCTCGTAGCCAGGATCAAACAGGAGAAGGCCTCAGTGATTCTGATAGCTCCTGCGTGGCCACGTAGGACTTGGTATGCAGACCTGGTGAAAATGTCATCGGCTCCACCATGGAAGCTACCTTTGAGACAGGATCTTCTAGTACAAGGTCCATTCGAACATCCAAATCTAGTCTCTCTGCAGCTGACTGCTTGGAAATTGAATGCTTGATTTTATCCAAGCGTGGGTTTTCAAATTCAGTGATAAATACTCTGGTCCAAGCCAGAAAACCTGTGACTAGAAAGATTTACCATAAAATATGGAAAAAATATATCTGTTGGTGTGAATCCAAGGGATTCTCCTGGAGTAAGATTAAAATTCCTAAGATCCTCTCCTTTCTCCAAGAAGGTTTGGATAAGGGATTGTCAGCGAGTTCTCTAAAAGGACAGATTTCTGCTTTATCTGTCTTGTTACACAAACGACTGGCAGCTGTGCCAGATGTACAAGCTTTTGTACAGGCTTTGGTCAGAATCAAGCCTGTTTACAGACCCATGACTCCTCCTTGGAGTCTAAATTTAGTTCTTTCAGTTCTTCAAGGGGTTCTGTTTGAACCTTTGCATTCCATAGATATCAAGTTACTATCTTGGAAAGTTCTGTTTTTGGTTGCTATTTCTTCTGCTAGAAGAGTTTCTGAATTATCTGCTTTGCAGTGTAATCCACCCTATCTGGTGTTCCATTCAGATAAGGTCGTTTTGCGTACTAAGCCTGGTTTTCTTCCGAAAGTTGTTTCCAACAGGAATATTAACCAGGAAATAGTTGTTCCTTCTCTGTGTCAGAATCCAGTTTCAAAGAAGGAACGTTTGTTGCACAATTTAGATGTAGTTCGTGCTTTAAAGTTCTATTTAGAAGCAACTAAGGATTTTAGACAAACCTCATCTTTGTTTGTCGTTTACTCTGGTAAGAGGAGAGGACAAAAAGCTACTGCTACCTCTCTTTCTTTCTGGCTGAAAAGCATTATCCGATTGGCTTATGAGACTGCCGGACGGCAGCCTCCTGAACGAATCACAGCTCACTCTACTAGGGCTGTGGCTTCCACATGGGACTTCAAGAACGAGGCTTCTGTTGATCAGATATGTAAGGCAGCGACTTGGTCTTCTCTGCACACTTTTGCCAAATTCTACAAATTTGATACTTTTGCTTCTTCCGAGGCTGTTTTTGGGAGAAAGGTTTTGCAAGCCGTGGTGCCTTCCGTTTAGGTAACCTGATTTGCTCCCTCCCTTCATCCATGTCCTGAAGCTTTGGTATTGGTTCCCACAAGTAATGGATGACGCCGTGGACCGGACACACCAATGTTGGAGAAAACAGAATTTATGCTTACCTGATAAATTACTTTCTCCAACGGTGTGTCCGGTCCGCGGCCCGCCCTGGTTTTTTAATCAGGTTTGAAAAATTTCTTTCTCTATACACTACAGTCACCACGGCACCCTATAGTTTCTCCTTTTTTTCTCCTAACCGTCGGTCGAATGACTGGGGGGCGGAGCCTGAGGAGGAGCTATATGGACAGCTTTTGCTGTGCTCTTTGCCATTTCCTGTTGGGGAAGAGAATATTCCCACAAGTAATGGATGACGCCGTGGACCGGACACACCGTTGGAGAAAGTAATTTATCAGGTAAGCATAAATTCTGTTTTCTTCAACAAAGCATATCTAAAGAATTAAGCAAATTAGAAAATAGAAGTAAATTGGAATATTGTTTAAAATTGTATTCTCTACTTGAATCATGAAAGATTTTTTTGGGGTTTAGTGTCCCTTTAAGCCCATGTACCTCCAGCCCAAAGAATGTTCCATAACAGACCCTCAGATCTTGGTGACACGTCACATACAGTATATATATTTCTTTCTGCCAGCTTACAGCGGCATGAAACCCAACATTTTTCTTTCATGATTCAGATAGATCATATTTACTTCTATTATCAAAGTTGCTTCATTAGCTTGTTTTCATTTGACGTAGAAGCGTCACTGCACTACTGGGAGCTAGCTAAACACATGAGGTGAGCCAATGACATATATGTGCAGCCAACAATCAGCAGCTAGCTCCCAGTAGTGCATTAATGTTCCTAAGCCTGCCTAGGTATGCTTTTCAGCAAAAAATACCAAGAATACGGCGCAAATAAGAAAATAGAAATAAAATCCAAAGTTGTTTGAAATGACATGCTCTATTTGAATTATAAAAGTTACATTTTTACTTTACTGTCCCTTTAAGTTCTGCTATAACATGTTTAAGGTAAGGTAGCATCATAACAAATATTACATAATTTATGTATATAAAAATCAAGTATAAATACAAAATTGTGTATATATAGTTGCAGGAAATTTGGTATCTGAAATTCAGATATCACTTTTTGTAGGGCTCTGATTAGTTTCTCTTTTTAATGCTGAGGTAATTTCAGTTACAAACCGCTTGGGACCCCATCAAATTAATTCATCAATGTTCGTTTAAATTAAAGAAGTGGCTGTAATTACCTTTTGGTTTTTAGAATTTGACTTTTTGAAAGTGAAAGTTAAAGAAGTTTGCTATCCCTTGTGTTTCAAGGGAAAAGTTGAGATCCAGTGCCTGTTATTATGAAAAACATTAGGAAAAGTGCACAGTCTTCCTTCCATACTTTCACTATATTTTACCAGTTCTGACCATTCTTCCTTGAATATAGGCAGAGGTTTCGTCTTTTCTTTCATATGGTTCAGCTTTGTTACTGACAGGCTAGTACTGTTCATTTATTTGCAAAAGTTTTAGGTGGGTGTGAAAAAATGCTGTAAAGTAAGAATGCTTTCAAAAATATAAATGTTATTAGTTTATTTTTTCTTAATTAAAAACTGCAAATTGAGAGGCGGAGCTTGGCCAAGCAGGCAAATGGCCGCATAGTCACATCGCTCCGGCACAGCAGTAAGACCTGTCACCTTTAAAACAGTGTCTAGCACTTTTAACCAGCTGCAAACAGTGGTTTAACAACTAAAGCCCCAAATGTGAGCAAGCTCGAAACCGGGAGAGACCGGACCCGCATGCAATTCTACAGAAAGCAGGAGCAACGGAGCGCTCCGTCGCCATCTTTACACATTTGCGACGGCAAGGGATCCCTCACAGTACACGATGATCGGAGATCCGATGGGGTAAGAGCTCACATCAGTTTGTTTACAAAAGGCTCCACACAAGTTTCACACCGGAGAGAACACGGTACAAATAATTCCACTTAATGCATAACATGCCGAAAAACGGATCACAAAAATGGCAATAAAATGATCAGCACAGTATTGGAAAATCCACTAAGGAGGTGAACAGAACAGTTATCTACAGATCAACAATAGAACATACACCAAAACTGCCTCATAAAATATAAAGGGACAGCACGGACAAGAAAATAACGCACAGCACTGCACATCGAGCATAAACCACAATATACGCCATTAGGCCTAAGCAGATCCTCGCAAAGTGCTGCATCACAAGTTCTCACACTGCGTTTTCTAAATTACTCACCTGCAGCAACCATGACATCCAAGAACAAAGGCAAAGGGGACAAAAACCCTAAAGGACAGTCGCAGTCCAACACGCTAGTAAGCTCCTTTTTCCAATCCAACACATCAGATACACAAGAATCAAACTCCACAGACTGCACCTTCCAGAATGATCCAATATCATCTCCTGACTACATGATACAACTTAAACAGGACATAGCCAAACTACCTTCCAAAGAAGACTTTGAATCTCTCAAATCTCTCATAACAAGAGAACTATCCACGCTGCGCAGAGACATGACAGAGATGGGAGAGAGGATAGTAACAGTTGAGGAAACGCAAGACATAACTACTGAAGCTGTCTGCTCATTATACAACCAAACCAGCACACATGAAAGCAAATTAGAAGCCCTACAAGAAAAGATAGAGGATTTAGAGAATAGGGGACGGAGGAGTAACCTCCGCATCAGGGGCATACCCGAGATAATAAAGCCAACAGACCTGTTGGAATACTTACAAGGACTTTTCCGTCAAATACTGGGAAACCAACAGGCCCCACCGATAGAAATAGAAAGAGCCCATAGATCTCTCTGTCCCCCACCATCACCTAATGCTCCCCCCAGGGACATTATCCTCAAATTCCTCAGATTCAACGACAGAGAAACCATATGGCAGAAAGCCAGATCCTCCCACACAATCACATATTTGGACCATGAGCTACAGATTTATCCGGACCTGAGCCCCAGCACCATACAAAAGAGAAAAGAAACCAGTTTCATCACCTCTATACTCCAGGACAGAAACATCAAATATCGCTGGGGATTCCCCTTCAGCTTAATCGTACCCCATGAAGGAACTACAATCATTTACAAAGGTATACAAGACCTTGACAAACTCTCTAAAGGACTGGGAATCCCCCTGAAAATACCTGGTCCACCTTCCTCAGCCGAAGGCCCCCAACCCTCAGCTGCCCATACTCCATTCTCAAGCTTGCAGAAAACAACTTGGAACAAAGTTCAGTCCCTTAAGAAACGAAAAGAAAATATGAACATTCCTCCTGTATCATTAAGAGACTGACCAAGACAATTGTCTTATTTGAACTGTTCATCTTGGGTAAGAAGTTGAAATGTAAAACTTGTCACCATTACTAGTTAGACGATAGTACACTAACTGTTTAGCTACTTGCTAGTTAAGTTAAGCAAAATGTTATTTCCTGTTGATCTGTTCTCTCTACCATAACCCTATAAGGGTCTTTCTAATTCAGTAAGGTTTTGGTTGATAGCCATTAGTATAGATAATCACATTGTTATTCTTATGTTTAATATTTACATTCTTGCTGCTGTAAACCTCAGATTGAAATGAAAGGAATTTCAATCCTCCCTCTGGCTTCTGGCCATTCCCCCCCCCCTAGTTAACTATCCTACCCCCATTGATTACCATTGAAGCATAATGAACCATACTGTAATGTTCATATTGTTCACTCCTATAAATGTACAATGTATACGCTCTTTTTATTTCACATTTCAATGTCGGTTCTTATACCGCCCAGGCCTGAGAAATAGTCTAACACTGTTTTCACACAACCGACACAACGTATTACCACCAAGGATAAATCACCATGAGTAAAAATAAAACCAATAACAGACAATTATCTTTTCTAACGATAAATGCTAAGGGCCTAAATAACCCACACAAAAGAAATATTGTTATGCGAGATATCAAACATAAAAGAGGGGACTTGATATTCATACAAGAATCCCATTTCTTAAAGGGCCAAGAACCTAAAACTTTCTTTTATAAATTTGGTCCCTCATATTACTCCTCAAACAGTTCAAAGACTAATGGAGTTGGAATTTTAATAAAGAAGGGTATACCCTTTCAATTACTCGACTCACATAAAGACACAGAAGGTAGATATATAATACTAGTGGGGAAACTATTTAACACCATTACCACCTTAGTAAGCGCTTATGCACCAAACACTGGACAAGACAAATTCATAACCTCCCTCACTGGGAAAATCTTAGAAGTGGCCAAAGGTATGTTAATAATGGGAGGAGACCTTAATGTTTCCTTAGACCCGTACCGAGATAACTCGAATCACACTTCATCAACACCACATAGAGCACTGACGGTAATAAAGCAACGCTTAAGAGATTTGGCGCTACATGATGTTTGGAGAATACATCACCCTGAGACAGACGATTTTACGTTCTTTTCCCATCCACATTCACGCTTCTCTCGAATAGATTACATACTAACTGATGTAACTACTCTCTCATTAACTACACAATCATCCATAATTCCCGCGACCTGGTCAGACCACTCTATAGACTCATGCACAATACTATGGCCCTCAGCTTCCCCTTCTACTTACATATGGAAAATCAATGAGGAATTATTAGACCACCCACTATACAATGATAAAATTCAAAAAGCCATAAAAGAATTCTTCGACTTTAATATTAACTCGATACCCTCATTCCAGAATATCTGGGAGGCGCATAAGGGAACTATACGAGGTGAATTAATGAGCATGCACTCCCATTATAAAAAACAGCAGAGACAACTGCTACATGACTCCTTGAATAAAGCAAATGATCTAGAATCACAACTTAAAAGAACACCTGACAACCCAGATTTAGCTAAAACATTACAAGAGACAAAACAGATAGTGACCAACCTTCTAGATAAAGAATGCAAAGCATTTGCCTTTAAACTCAAGCAGACACATTACGAAGGAGACAATAAATGCAGTAGGCTATTTGCCCGCAAATTAAAACGCAAAACCCAACGCGACTACATTCTCTCAATAAAGTCCCCTAACAAAACACACTATGACACTTCAAACATCGCTGAAGCCTTCCGTTCCTACTATGAACAACTATACAACCTTACTACGAAATCCACAGACTCACATTCACATAATTCAGAACCCAATGCATCCTTTATTGACAAATACTTATCAGACGTTAAACTCCCAGAACTGACAGAAGAACAACAAACTTTTCTTCAAAACCCCTTTACCCTACTTGAAATTAAAAGGACCATAAAAGACCTCCCCACGGACAAAGCCCCAGGCCCTGATGGCTACACTAACTATTACTATAAAAAATACATAGATCTCCTTTCCCCGCACCTTCTCTCTCTCTTTAACTCGATAACACCGGAGAACCCTTTCCCCACTCGGACACTGGAAGCTTTCATCTCTATTATACCAAAACCTGGAAAAAGCCCTGAATATGTCGAAAACTTTAGGCCAATCTCACTCCTAAATACAGACCTAAAAATATACGCTAAAATTCTTGCAGTAAGACTAAACACAGTACTACCACAACTAATTGAGAAGGACCAGGTCGGCTTCGTACCAACCAGGGAAGCAAAAGACAATACTGTCCGGGTTATACAACTTATAGAATACGCTACACACAAAAAAAATCCCGCTCTTGGTCCTGTCGACCGACGCGGAGAAGGCATTCGACCGCGTTGGTTGGCAGTTTCTGAGAGCGGTATTACGAAAAATGGATGTGGGGCAAGACTTTATTAATCGGGTGTTCGCCATGTACTCTACTCCAACAGCCAGGGTTCGCATAAATGGTTCCCTCTCGGCCCCATTTCATATCACAAACGGTACACGACAGGGCTGCCCTCTCTCCCCGCTGCTATTCGCCTGCGTAATAGAAATACTAGCACATAAAATACGAAATCACCCCCTAATAACAGGTCTACAAATACACAACTCACACCACAAGATTATGTTATATCCCGACGATGTGCTGTTCTGCATCACTAACCCCCTAACCACTATACCGCACATTATACATCAGTTAGACGAATTTAGCATTGTATCTAACTTTCTAATTAATAAAACGAAATCAGAAATTATGAACATTAATGTCCCACCGACGGATATAGATCTAATCAAACACATATGCCCATTCCGCTGGCAAACAAGCTCACTCAAATACCTAGGTATCCAACTCACGCCATCCCCAGATCACCTTTTTACTTTAAATTACAAACCACTCCTTAAAGGAATTATCACAGATCTTTCCTCCTGGAAAAGGAAGCATATCTCATGGTTAGGGAGGATCAACGTAATTAAAATGAACGTCCTTCCAAGACTCCTCTACCTTTTTCAAACTCTACCCATCCCCCTTCCTGCAAACTACCTCAACACCCTGCAATCAAACATCCTAAACTACATTTGGCTCAACAATAGAGCGAGAATTAGCAAAAAGATAATATTCCTCCCCATACAAATGGGAGGCCTCGGGGTCCCTGACCTCCATAGATACAGACAAGCTACCTTTTTACAACGAATCATAGATTGGTGCTCGAACCTAAACGGCAAATTATGGGTGCAACTAGAACATGACATGACACAAAACCAACACCTGGGCCAACTATGCTGGTCGCCAAGGGACAGAGATAGATTCTTAAAAACCACCACACAAATTATATCAGAAACCTTCAGAGTCTGGGACAGGGTTCTGACTGAGTACCCCAATATATCGACAAAACTCTCACCTTTAACATCGTTAACACACAATAACGAATTCCGACCTGGCCTCTCAATGGTGGCTAGACTTGCAGGTAGCTCCATCAGATCCTTACAGATCCACCACTTGGGAAATGAACAACACTCCCCTAGCATAGAGGAGCTGGTCTCTGAGGGCTTCTCCATCCTTGGAGACTGGTTCTTCTATAGACAGTGTCAATCATATATCACATCTCACCCACAATCCAATAACATGATCAGGTCAATGACACCCTTCGAATCTATTTGCCATAAATGCACCCCAACCAGACACGCTCTATCTATCACACACTCCCTCCTATCACAACAACCGCACGGAGCTCTACCATACTACATAGACAGATGGAACACTGAATTGGGAATAGAAATCACTTACACAGATGCCTTGCAAATTTTCACCAATATAAAAAAAACCTCAATCTCCTGCAAATTCGTTGAGCTTAACTTAAAAATACTTTAAAGATGGTACCTAACACCAGAACGATGTAAAAATATATAAACTTAAATCAGCTCAATGCTGGAGATGTGGATCTGAAGAGTGCCACATGTCCCACATATGGTGGCAATGCAGTAAATTAATACCTATTTGGAACGAGGTAGCTCAGGAATCTAGTAAAATACTAGGAATACCCACTCCCTTAGATCCTTGCTTATGGCTCTTTAACAAGACCCCGAGAAAACTTTCTACTCCACTAAAAAAACTATTTCATATCCTGAGCAATAGTTTTAAAATTCTGATTGCAAGAAACTGGAAATCAGATAAGATCCCCTCCCTGGCACACTGGCTCGCAGAGTGCCATCGCACTATATCTCTGGAAGAATATTTTTACATGAAAAATAAAACTTTAGACTTATACGCTCAGATGCTTTTTGTGTGGGAAACCTACATACACTCCTCTTCTAAATGAAAAGGAAAAAACCTCAGAAAAGCCCTTAGCAACGCTAGAAACACACGCAGGCCTGGACGGTATACTTTATTGTACAATGACTTCTTCTCTCAACATTGATAATTATTGTAACAATACTTGAACTCCCCTCCCCCCCCACCCCCCCCACCCCCTCTATCCATACCCCCTCAAAAGTAAGACGCAAAATGATTCACGAATGTAATTGATTTTATTTTGTATGTTTATCTCTATGTAAAAGTTTGAATCTCAATAAACTTTTGAAACAAAAAAAAAAAAAATAGCAAATTGAGTAAACAGAAGAAAAAGCTAATTTTTGGTTTGACCACCCTTTGTCTTCAAAACAGTATCAATTCTTCCAGGTACACTTGTGCAAAGTCAGGTATTTTTTGTAGGCATATACCAAGCAGGTGCTAATGATCGACAATTAATATGCAGGTTGAAACACAATCAACTAAAACGGAAACAGCTGTTAAGGAGAAATAAAACTGGGTGAGGAACAGCCAAACTCTGCTAACAAGGTTTGACAGCTGAAGACCATTTAATGTCAAAAGCCATACACCATTGCAAGACTGAGCACAGCAGCAAGACACAAGGTAGTTATACTGCATCGGCAAGGTCTTTCAAGGCAGACAATGGTTTACAGATGTGCTGTCCAAGCTCTTCTGAAGAAGCACAAACAAACAGGCAATGTTGTGGACCGTAGTCAGTGGTGGCCAATGAAACTTAGTGCTGCAGAAGAAAGAATCATCATGCTTACTTCCCTTTGCAATCGGAAGATGTCCAGCAGTGTCATCAGCTCAGAATTAACAGAAACTTTTGGGACCCTGGTACATCCATATACTTATCCGGAGAAGTCTGGTCAGAAGTAGTCTTCATGGAAAACTTGTGTATAAAATGCCATACCTTTAATGTGGAAACAAGGCCAGGTGATCCAACTATACATGTAAACACAGGAATCTGAATGCAATTTGACCACTTGAGGACATTAGTTCTTGTTTCATATAGATAACATTG
Organism: Bombina bombina; assembly: GCF_027579735.1. NCBI lineage: Eukaryota > Metazoa > Chordata > Amphibia > Anura > Bombinatoridae > Bombina > Bombina bombina. The sequence continues at coordinate 313,467,374 of NC_069500.1, forward strand.
AGCTCATGGACGTGAAGTGACCTAGCAGTCTGTTAAAAGAACTGAAATAAAGGGGCAGTCAGCAGAAGCTTAGATACAAGGTAATTATAGAGGTAAAACGTGTATTATTATAACTGTTGGTTATGCAAAACTGGGGAATGGGTAATAAAGGGATTATCTTTCTTTTTAAACCACAAAAATTCTGGTGTTAACTGTCCCTTTAATTAAGGGCAGCAGAGTGGTACAAGAATGAGTGTCTGCAAATAACAGTGAAGCATGGTGTAGGTTCCTTGCAAGCTTGGGGCTGCATTTCTGCAAATGGAGTTGGGGGTTGTCAGAATTAATGGTCTCCTTAATGCTGACAAGTATAGGCAGATACTTATCCATCATGCATACCATCAGGGCGCCATCCGATTGGCCACAAATGTATTCTGTAGGGTGACAGCAACACCAAGCATACAGTCAGAGTTATTAATAACTATCCTTAGTGTAAAAAAACAAGGAGTACTGGAAGTGATCTATATGGCCCCCACAGAGCACTTATCTCAGCATCATCTGACTATCTGTCTGGGATTATATGAAGAGACAGAAGCAACTGAGGCTGCCTAAAACGAGAGAAGAACTGTGGTTAGTTCTCCAAGATGTTTGGAGAAACCTACCTGCCTAGTTTCTTGAACTGTGTGCAAGAATTTATGCTGTTTTGAAGGTAAAGGGTGGTCACACCAAATTCTGTAAACTCACTTTGGAATTCATTTGATAAAAACATTATTTATTTTTTTTGAAAGCAGCATTTTTTTTCACACCGACTAAAACTTTTACACAGTACTGGGTATAATAATAGCTGTAATGAGAAGACATTATGTATTATACTGGGCAGAAGTAAGACGGAATTTTCGCACAGCCCTTTCAAGCTTCTGCTAGTGATTCTGATATTGCATTCTAGAAAATATTTATCTAAAGGGGAAATCATAGACTTTGATCTGGTGTCCCTTTTGCACCTGAGCCTTCTGCTCTGTCAAAATTTATTAGACATATTAAAGAAGATAGAAGTGCCCGTTACTTTATAGAAAAAGTGGAATTGAGAAATGCAACAATTTTAAATCACAGGAAAATGTGTCAAAATAAATAAATAATGAAAATATAGTGCAAAGTTATTATTTTTATAAACTACACGCAAAACATATATTACAATATCAAACTGTTTAAATGGTACTATACAATGGTTACTACTCACCTGCCATGCTATTATTTTTCCTCCTGTGCTTTCAGAGCTCTGCATTTTCATACTGGGTGCCAAGTTTTTGTGACAGAAGTGGTAACTATTCACACAGATCGGTGATGTAATTTTTTTTTTTGTTACAGCACATATAATATAGATTGGGAATTTTATTATATATATATATATATATATATATACACACACACACACCTACGTACATACTAAGAGACAACTCAAATGTTTTCTTTAATCAGCATCTCTACATGTATGGCAGCCATTCCATTGTCTGTTTCTGTTGAGTTCCAACACAGGCACACTTCATTCTACTTAAGGAGGTACTGAATAGGTGATCACCTGAACTGAATCTTATTTAATGAGAAAAGTATATAATCCACTGCTGTGGTCATCACTGGCCCCTTGCAATAGGACCAGCTGGATGGCAAAAACAGTGCCAGTAGTACCTCAAAAATAATTGGAATTTAAAAAAAATAAAAATAAATAACTTGACCATGCCAAAAGAGTTGGGGGATAAAAGGGTTCAAATCTTGCTTTACTGGCAGAGGGATACAGTGAGCGTTAGGTTGCTTTCATCCTTACAGACCTGCATAAGGCAAAAAGACTCTCCACTGCCCAGTATTAGCTCCAGGTTATTCGGATGTCACTCAACAACTATTGGATGACATCAGGTGGCCTACAAAAAGTATGGCAAATGGCAGCTGGGGTGAAGTGCACGGCGAGGATGGTTCAAACAGGCTCCTATGGGTAGGGCTTAAGTCGTCCAAAGCTAAAAAAAAAAAAAAAAAAAAAAAAAGCCCTTGATCAATGAGAAGCAAAGAAAAGCTAGACTGATCTTTTGAAAAAGAACATTAGGATTGGACTGGAGAAAGGTCATCTTTTCTGATGAGTCTAATTTTCAGCTTTGCCCAACACCTGGTCTTTTAATGGTTAGACAGAGACCTGGAGAGGTCTAGCACCCACTGTGAAATTTGGTGGAGGATTGGTGATGATCTGGGGGTGCTTCAGCAAAGCTTAAATCAGGCAGGTTTATCTTTGTGAAGGATGCATGAATCAAGCCACATACAAAGTTATCCTGAAAGAAAACTTACTTCCTTCTGCACTGACAATGTTCCCCAACTTTAGATTTTTTTTTTCCAGCAGTACAATGCTCCATGCCACACAGTCAAGTCAGTCAAGGTGTGGATGGAGGACCACCATATCTAGACCTGAACCCCATTGAAAACCTTTGGAATGTGATCAAGAGGAAGATGGATGGTCACAAGCCATAAAACAAAGCCATGCTTCTTGAATTGTGACATAAAGTCACCCACCCAACATCAATGTGAAAGACTGGTGGAGAGCATGCCAAGACACATGAAAGCTGCAATTGAAAATCTGGGTTATTCCACCAAATATTGATTTCTGAACTCTTGCTAAGTTAAAACATTAGTATTGAGTTGTTTAAAAATGCGTATGAACTTGTTTTCTTTGCATTTTCAAGGTCTGATAACACTGCATCTTTTTTATTTTGACCAATTGTCATTTTTTTTTTGCAAATGAAGGCTCTAAATAACAATATTTTTATATTTTATTTTTCGGAATTTGGGACAATTGTCATTAGCTTCAGATTAAAACAAAAAGCCCACTATCACTCTCTCGTAAACTCATCTATCCCAAAACAACTCCAAATTACCGTAATATACACAATAATTTAGGCACTCAGACTCTAAATCCTGGCACATAATTTTCAAATACACCCATACATCGTCTGTCTCTCCACAAAATAAAAAAATTATAGTACTGTGGTACCTTGTTCTATGTCCATTAAACACCATTTATCCAGTGGCCTCCGGGGGTGTTGGAGGGGTTGTGGAGAGTGCAGGAGTCTCCTACACATTTGGGTGCAATATATGTAGATTCATCCTACATTTTTGGAGGGCTATTGAGCCATACTTAAAAACTTAAATATAAACCTATCATCACCACAGATTGCTCTCCTTAATGATTTACCAAAATTCCCATGTAAACTAAGACTACTCCTCTTGCAAATTGAGCTAAATCTTTAATTGCCTGGGACTGGAAGTCTCAACACGTTCCTTCCAAACAAGCTTGGGTTGATAGAACATCCAAGCTACTTTACAAACGAGATTGCCATTAGGTTTTAATACTGAAGCAGATTTAATAAATGTATGGAGATAATTTAAAATAGATAAGGGTTTATTCCCCTCTATTTTCGACATCTCCTCTTCCCCACCCTTTTCAACCCCCATCATAGAATTCCTTAACTCTCTATGGAAGTTTTTAATGTTTACATTTTTGTATTTATAGTTAAAGCCACACTCCAATAAATTAAGATTATAGTTTAATATGGGTTTATAGACATATGTAATAAAGCCCAATATATAAATATAAAAGGAAAAGAGAAGAAGGGCTTTTAAACTGATAATTATGTGAATAGTTGACGATTTATAACATAGGGAGATAGGGTATAGAGGTAAAATTTAAGTTATGAATAAATTAGCTGTTACTGGCCAATTTAATACTAACCTAGGGAAAGCAGAGGGGGATGGGGTTAATTTATGTAATGTCTAAATGTGCAATTAAGAAATTAACCTATCAGAAAGTAGTGATGCCTTTAAATGGGTATAGGTGGGTAAAATGACTTATGCTTCTGATGACGGCGTAAGCCGAAACGCGTCAAGCCCTTTGTCTGACGCTTGCAAGTGTGTGCTTTTATCCTGTGTTGTCCATGCTGCTAAATGTAAATAAAGTGTTTTTTTAATTTTCCTGAAGCACCGCATCTCTAAGTTTTTTTTGTTTCTGAGATTATTTCTGACAAGAGGAAGTCAGTTTGCGGTTTGCCAGGAGCATAGAAGCAACAGGTGTAAAGGTGTAATAGTGTTGTAAAAGAAGTGGATTTGTTCGCTCACCCGGAGGTCTGATGAAGAAAACGGCTTCTGCCAATATCGCAGCCTATGAGAGTGCCGCAATGAGGGTCAGTTTCTGACGACATCACTCAAAGCGACAGCGCCAGTGTCAGCGGGCGCATCGAGTAAGAAAGATCCCGTGTGGTATGCTGGCTGAATCTAGGAAATAGCTCTGGATTGTCTTAACAGAAGGGCAGCAAATTCCTGGTAAGGGCTATTATAGCCATTTTTGTATTCATTTATGGACAGTGATACCGGTGACAAGAGTGAACGGGCTTAACATATGGCTCCTGAAAGTGGTTTGTGAGAAATGGTTTGACAGCGTCTTCTGTTTTTTTTTGGCTTACAAGTCTGAATTCTATTCCTCATTTTTAGCTGTACCCAAAATTGCTCTATTTTTGTGTGAAGCCACTTATTCCGCACTCTGTGGTTTACAGACACCTAAAACACCTTAGAGCTGTTATTATGCAATATAATTATATAAAAAAGCAGTTTAAAAGATTGTTCTCTCTCTCTCTCTCTATATATATATATATATATATATATCTGCATAAGAGAAAGTGATATATATGCACTGCGTTCTTTGTGCATTCACTGTGACACGTTAATGTCTATATATAGCAGCATGGATAGTGTGCCATTTTCCCTAAGGGCTGTTACTCATATGGAACTAATGAGACCATCTTTAGATGAATTACTTTCAGATAAAATTAATAAAACTACCATTACTGTTGTTTTCCAGAAAATGAAGGCCTTGCCACTCAAAGAGTATAAGGCATGGTGGGAAATTAGTTTAATGAAAAAGTATATCTCGCTCAAAATGATTCCAAGGGGACACCGAGTATATAAATTTCTTTATAGTAACTGACCTAGATTTCATTAAAGAGTGGAATTCCATTTTATAAGAGTGCTCGTCAAGGTTGATGCTAATGTTGATTATACATCAGGGATGATTTAAGATCAAGGAGTGGCAGGTAATGCTAAAAACACAGTACAGAACAGGGAGGTAAAAAAAAAAATAGAAATTAATACTCCATATGTTCAGGGAGAACTAGTAGTGAGAAAACATCAAGTCAAATACTACACAAGATAATAAGACAAATAGTGAGCATCAGGATTTTCAGTATGCAGTGACAAAACTGGGAATAGGGGTTGTACAAGAAAAAGGAAAAGGAGAGGAAAGCAGCCATGCAGCCAAGAGATATGGGCTGAGAACAGTCAAAGCAAGGAACAGGTACAAAGTCTTGCAATAATTCATCTCACTACAGAGGTGTTTAACAAATCAGAGACGGATGTCCTTAGCTTAGTCTTAGGTTTTGTTCCAAGTTGTAATTTTAACCACTTTGATACCATCATCAATTTAAACTGTTTTGTTAGAAAGTTAACATTAAAAAAGTTTTTTTGCAAATCAGAAAAAAGTCAGGAAAAGTCAGTTGAAAATATGAGTGACATATATCCTTTAACAATGGGTGCACAATGTGATATAGCCTTTGATGAAGCAAAATACTACTTGTCCCAGCTTGAGTTGGAAATGTTGTTAGCGCTAGAAAGCCCAATAGGAGCAGTTGACTTCTCTGTAAAGGACATTATAAATGCAGCAATGCAAACTGTAAAGCCTGTGAGTATGTTGTAGTTTTGAAACCTTTACAATCATATGTGTCACAAAAAGTATATGAAGCTGTGAGCTGTACTAATTGTCGGTCTAAATATGGGATCTATATGGTCCAATGTACAGAATGTAGGATGCAGTATGTGGGTCTGACCAATAGGGATGTGAAAGTAAGGATTAGAGAGCATTTAAATGATGTCTCCACCTCTACCCCCTGTTCTGCACTAGCTGTGCATTTTCTAGATAAACATAATGAGGATGTAAAATCATTTAAATGGCAAGTGATTGAGAAAGTCAGCCTAACAGAGAGAGGGGGAAACCTAGATATGCTGTTATCTAAATGTGAAGCATTTTGAATTTTTTTCTTTACAAACGAGATTGCCATTAGGTTTTAATACTGAAGCAGATTTAAGGTTTTTTTTTTTTATCCAAACTACTATCTCTTTAGAAGAGTATGGATACCTGAAAATAACAACTTAGCCATTTTCTAGATGTGAAATTCTTTTGGGACCAATCCTTGAATACTACTTAGCTAGTTGACACTGAAATAATGACACAGCTCTCATACCTCCTTTTTGTACCCTATGGCTGGCGCATGGGGTGATGGACCCCTGTCCTCTCCTCTTCCTCCTATTTTCCTTGCCTTTCCGACCCTATTCCTTCACTTTATCCTCCATCCATCCTTTGCTTCCCTCAGCCCCCCCCCCCCCAACTACAGCTACACAGAATATTTTTCTCCCACTGCAGTGGCTGGCTACAGTTTGCAGGATACCCACTCTCCTTCCACCCTTTCCTATGAACTTTGGACCATGAGTACTATTGTGAGTTTGTTTTTTTATTTTTTGTACATTACCTTTTTATTCATGTTAAGTTACATCTTGTTGTTTTGGACTAACTAAATGAATGTTCCTAACTAATTCTATGCTAACGTCACTGATGTTTGAATGCATACTACTTCTGTCACAGAATGAAAGAATGCACATGCAAAATAAATTATTCTATTTTCAGCTTAAAGGGACATAAACGTGCAAGAAGAAAATGCTCTAATATCTTAGAGCGCTTTATTATTGCATTGATGTTTGCATAGAACTGTGTTTTACCTACAAGTGGGCTAAACACATACCGTAGTTAAAGTCTACTCCGAAGCAGTAATACACTACTGGTAGAACATAGGGTGAGCGAACAGCAAGACAAATGTGTGTAGCCACCCATAACCAGCTAGCTGCTATTAGTGCTGAACATATGTACACGTGCTTTTCAACAAAGAATGAGAATAAAAAACTAAATATGAAAATAGAAGTGAATTTAAAGGTGTCTTAAAATGATCTGCTCTATCTGAATCATAAAAGTTTACTTTTAACTTTGATGTCCCTTTTTTATAAATGTATTGTGAAAATGCTTATAACAAATACAATGAAAGTCATTATTTCATAAATATTTCAACCATATGACGTATGGCTCCACATTCCTTAACAAAACACTGACATTCTGGGTTCTATACATAAGACTTCTGCACACCAGTAAAAGATAAAATGTATTTTGTCGGGGGGCGTGTCCAATATCTGGAGCGCCTGCTGTGATCCTGCTAATCCGCCAATTACTGCTAGAACATCGGACTTTTATTGAATGGGATCTGAGATCTTAAACACCTCTTACTGTGCTGATGCTATAACCCTAAACTCCGGTGTTTTTATGACCACAGAGCTCCAATCTGGACCTTTTGAGACCTAAGGTGGCGGCCTAATACAAAGCCTCAGAACTCCCCCCCCAGCAATCAGGCTGGCTACAACAGTCACTGGCGACTGTTAGTTTCTACCTCTACAGACCACTCGTTCTAAGCGACCTATCCATAAGACTGGAGGTTTGGAGACTGACACGCTGCAGATGCTCGATAGCCACTTTGCTGAGCTTGAGCGGGAACTCTGCCACATACTTGAAGCCCTTGGACCCTGAATTAAATCCGCTTGAACAAAAGGAAATAGGCGACCTGAAAGGATTGGGTGAGGATTGGAGGGAGGAACTGTGTGGGACAGATCGTAACCTGTCACCCTATACTCCACTTCTGACAGCACTTTATGAACTAGAGCCTACAGCATCTAAAACTGCTGAAATTACACCGGCTGGTCGTTTCTACAGGAGCCCTCACCCGGTGTCTCTGAATGCACGTACGACTTTCACCTGGTTGTCCATAAGGTACGGAACTGACTTACAATCAAGCCTGGTCTGGCCACAACGGCTCCAACATCAGATGCAGGGAAGGAGGATAAGCTGTCTTTATAACTGCTGGTTATGTCGCATAGGAATAGGCTAACTAATTGTTGTTTCTCAGTGGAACTGTGACTATACACCAGGCACACTCGCAGACCTGCCAGCAACCTTTCATTAAATATGTATTTTGTCATCATTTCGCAGGTCCAGTCTTGAAACTGAAAGAAAAAACCTTTTGATGTACAGACCATTTTAAAATTTACAATTACAAATTATATAACAAATAACTACTGATTCATTAATAATACATTTCATAATAAGTTATTAAACTAATGACTTGGATGCACCATCTAACACTGCAATACTGCAGCTCTCAAGTAATGGGTGTTATATTCTATGTGGATTTCTATGACATAATAGCAATAGTGTCCCTATTATGAGAGTAATCCTGCAGTGTTCCTACTTGCCATTTTTCCATATTGTAACCTAAAAGGAGCCATATATACTTTAACTGCTTTAACTACCATTTAACTGATTTTAGGTAGATATAACTCAAAACAGAGTATTATGACAAAATTATCATCTGCATTAATAATCTGAAGCAGTTTAACCTTAAACCCCAACCCTAAATAAACAAATATATCTATGCTGTCCCTATTCTCCTTACCCTCTCACAATCTTACCATCAAAGGACCAGTAAACACAGTAGATTTGCATAATCAACAAATGCAAGATAAGAAGACAATGCAATAGCACTTAGTCTGAACTTCAAATGAGCAGTAGATTTTTTGTATGACAATGGTAAAAATTATGTCTATTTCCACTCCCCCTGTACCATGTGACAGCCATCAGCCAATCACAAATGCATACACATACTATGCGACAGTCATCAGCCATCTAAATAGTGAAAGTTTAATTTTGGCTTGAGTGTCCCTTTAACTATAATGGCTGACCCATTCCCCCATGATTGGAAATAACCTTAACTGCCACTCTTCTGACCTAGAGTATAACATTTTGGACTTTTCCATAGCTTTACATTTTAAATTCCTGGCAAGTTTTGAGATGGTTAGTGGTTGGAGTGTGATGCTAATTTGTTGGGGGGATGTTCGTGTAGTTTTTTTTGTGTGTGTCATAGAGAAGGTCCCTGGGTGTTTATTGCATTAGTGTGAGTCATTTTAGATGTTTTGAGGTTTTAGTTGAGTAATGATACTGGGGAAGGTTAATGAGTAAGGTAGAAGAGATTTTAGTGAAGTGGATGAATGTGTCGAGCCAATATCTGGTTATAGTTAATTTTCCATGTGGTGAATAACATTAATCCCATTTTTTTAGTCATGTTGCCATTAGACTTTGTTACAGTGGTTGCAGCTGGGGAAAGTCCCCACTGAGTGATCTATTCAAATCAAACACTAAAACTCAAATGATTTATTTCATGATTCAGATAGAGCATGCAATTTTAAGAAACTTTCTTATTTACTTCGTTTATCAAATTTTCTTCGTTCTCTTGCTCTCTTTATTTACAAAGAAGGAATGTTAAGCTTAGGAGACGGACCATTTTGAGTTCAGCACCCTGGATGGCGCTTGCTTATTGGTGGCTACATTTAGCCACAGTAAGCAAGCGTAACTCAGGTTCTGAACCAAAAATGGGCTGGCTCCTAGGCATTGCATTCCTGCCTTTTAAATAAAGATCGCAAGAGAACGAAGAAAATTTGATAATAGGAGTAAATTAGAAAGTTGCTTAAAATTGCATGCTCTATCTGAATCATGTAAGAAAAAAAATGGTTATCTGAGTCAAAAAAGCTGCACAAAAAATTTCAAAATTATATTTAAAAGTACAGTTACAATCATTATAACACTACTAAAAATTATTTTCAAAAAATCTTCAAAGTTATAAGGGCTCAAAGCTATGAGGTCTCAGGTGTTAGGAAAAAAAAGTCATGCAAAGGGCATTAACATAGAGATACATACATACAGGGAGTGCAGAATTATTAGGCAAGTTGTATTTTTGAGGATTCATTTTATTATTGAACAACAACCATGTTCTCAATGAACCCAAAAAACTCATTAATATCAAAGCTGAATATTTTTGGATGTAGTTTTTAGTTTGTTTTTAGTTTTAGCTATTTTAGGGGGATATCTGTGTGTGCAGGTGACTATTACTGTGCATAATTATTAGGCAACTTAACAAAAAACAAATATATACCCATTTCAATTATTTATTTTTACCAATGAAACCAATATAACATCTCAACATTCACAAATATACATTTCTGACATTCAAAAACAAAACAAAAACAAATTGGTGACCAATATAGCCACCTTTCTTTGCAAGGACACTCAAAAGCCTGCCATCCATGGATTCTGTCAGTGTTTTGATCTGTTCACCATCAACATTGCGTGCAGCCGCAACCACAGCCTCCCAGACACTGTTCAGAGAGGTGTACTGTTTTCCCTCCTTGTAAATCTCACATTTGATGATGGACCACAGGTTCTCAATGGGGTTCAGATCAGGTGAACAAGGAGGCCATGTCATTAGATTTTCTTCTTTTATACCCTTTCTTGCCAGCCACGCTGTGGAGTACTTGGACGCGTGTGATGGAGCATTGTCCTGCATGAAAATCATGTTTTTCTTGAAGGATGCAGACTTCTTCCTGTACCACTGCTTGAAGAAGGTGTCTTCCAGAAACTGGCAGTATGACTGGGAGTTGAGCTTTACTCCATCCTCAACCCGAAAAGGCCCCACAAGCTCATCTTTGATGATACCAGCCCAAACCAGTACTCCACCTCCACCTTGCTGGCGTCTGAGTCGGACTGGAGCTCTCTGCCCTTTACCAATCCAGCCACGGGCCCATCCATCTGGCCCATCAAGACTCACTCTCATTTCATCAGTCCATAAAACCTTAGAAAAATCAGTCTTGAGATATTTCTTGGCCCAGTCTTGACGTTTCAGCTTGTGTGTCTTGTTCAGTGGTGGTCGTCTTTCAGCCTTTCTTACCTTGGCCATGTCTCTGAGTATTGCACACCTTGTGCTTTTGGGCACTCCAGTGATGTTGCAGCTCTGAAATATGGCCAAACTGGTGGCATCTTGGCAGCTGCACGCTTGACTTTTCTCAGTTCATGGGCAGTTATTTTGCGCCTTGGTTTTTCCACACGCTTCTTGCGACCCTGTTGACTATTTTGAATGAAACGCTTGATTGTTCGATGATCACGCTTCAGAAGCTTTGCAATTTTAAGAGTGCTGCATCCCTCTGCAAGATATCTCACTATTTTTGAAATTTCTGAGCCTGTCAAGTCCTTCTTTTGACCGATTTTGCCAAAGGAAAGGAAGTTGCCTAATAATTATGCACACCTGATATAGGGTGTTGATGTCATTAGACCAAACCCCTTCTCATTACAGAGATGCACGTCACCTAATATGCTTAATTGGTAGTAGGCTTTCAAGCCTATACAGCTTGGAGTAAGACAACATGCATAAAGAGGATGATGTGGTCAAAATACTCGATTGCCTAATAATTCTGCACTCCCTGTACATACATACATATACAGTTGTGCTCATAAGTTTACATACCCTGGCAGAATTTGATTTCTTGGACATTTTTCAGAGAATATGAATGATAACACAAAAACTTTTCTTTCACTCATGGTTAGTGTTTGGCTGAAGCCATTTATTATCATTCAACTGTGTTTACTCTTTTTAAATCATAATGACAACAGAAACTACCCAAATGACCCTGATCAAAAGTTTTCATACCCTGGTGATTTTGGCCTGATAATATGCACACAAGTTGACACAAAGGGGTTTGAATGGCTATTAAAGGTAACCATCCTCACCTGTGATCTGTTTGCTTGTAATTAGTGTGTGTGTATAAAAGGTCAATGAGTTTCTGGACTCCTGACAGACCCTTGCATCTTTCATCTAGTGCTGCACTGACGTTTCTGGATTCTGAGTCATGGGGAAAGCAAAAGAATTGTCAAAGGATCTGCGGGAAAAGGTAGTTGAACTGTATAAAGCAGGAAAAGGATATAAAAAAGATATCCAAGGAAGTGAGAATGCAAATCAGCAGTGTTGAAACTCTAATCAAGAAGTGGAAAATGAGGCGTTCTGTTTGATAACATACTGCATTCATCTTGCCATCAATTCTGACCAGATTTCCTGTGCCTTTTGTAGCTCACACATCCCCAAAACATCAGCGATCCACCTCCGCGTTTCACAGTAGGAATGGTGTACCTTTCATCATAGGCCTTTTTGATTCCTCTCCAAATGTAGCATTTATGGTTGTGGCCAAAAAGCTTAATTTTGGTCTCATCACTCCAAATGACTTTGTGCCAGAAGGTTTGAAGCTTTTCTCTGTGCTGTTTGGCGTATTGTAAGCGGGATAGTTTGGCATTTGTGTAATAATGGCTTTCTTCTGGCGACCCGACCATGCAGCCCATCTTTCTTTAAGTGCCTCCTTATTGTGCATCTTGAAACAGCCACACCACATGTTTTCAGAAAGTCCTGTATTTCACCTGAAGTTATTTGTGCGTTTGTCTTTGCATCCCGAACAATTTTCCTGGCAGTTGTGGCTGAAATTTTAGTTGGTCTACCTGACCGTGGTTTGGTTTCAACAGAACCCCTCATTTTCCACTTCTTGATTAGAGTTTGAACACTGCTGATTTGCATTTTCAATTCCTTGGATATCTTTTTTATATTCCTTTCCTGTTTTATACAATTCAACTACCTTTTCCCACAGATCCTTTGACAATTCTTTTGCTTTCCCCATGACATGAATCCAGAATAGTCAGTGCAGCACTGGATGAAAGATGCAAGGGTCTGTCAGGAGTCCAGAAACTCATTGACCTTTTATACACACACACACTAATTACAAGAAAACAGATCACAGGTGAGGATGGTTACCTTTAATAGCCATTCAAACCACTTTGTGTCAACATGTGTGCATCATCACAAATCATAAATTCTGCCAGGGTATGTAAACTTATGAGCACAACTGTATAATATATTTATATTATATATATGTGTATGTATAAGTGCATTGGAGCCCTTTGCAGTCAAATAGCTGAAAACATGTAAAAACATATTTATGCGATATTCATATTTAATAAAGTGTTTAACTGTGTTTGTGCTGTAAATATTTCACATTCCAATGTTCTTCACATAGGAGAATATGTTCTAATTTTAAATAGATATTCTTTTTTTTATCTGTATATATCTATACCTATATATAATATTTTAAAAAAAACATGAGATGTGTATATATAAATATTTATTTGCTATGTGAAATACATTAGAATGTAAAATATTATTTCATGTCGGGTTAGCGCACTTGGGAAAATGGGATTGGGTTTTTCCAATTTTTGCACTCTATTGAAGTCTATGGGGGAATACGTTAAGGCGGTCACAGTATTGTGTGTGGCTTTCTGCGCACTTTGGTTTAGTGCTCCTGTGAAAACCTTTTACTTTTGACTTGTAATATGCGCTACCCAACATGCGCAAAAAGTTTACTTCTAGCGGAGTTGACACGCAATCGCAAACTGCTGCTCCACTCGTAATCTAGCCTATATTCTTTAGCAAGTTATCTGCTGCTATTTATATTTAGTTTCCTATTGCTATTTCAATAGATTTTTTTTATATTTTGATAGATAATATGGATATAATTGGTGCATAAAATATAGATATACATTTTTTATGTTTGAATGCAATGTCTATTTTTTACTTTATCGGAAAATACTAATTCTCTATTTATTTATTTTTAGCGCCTTGCACGGAACGGAGTTATCATCACTACAAGTGAAGCTGTACTTCTCCAGTTAGTAGCTGATAAAGATCATCCGAAGTTCAAAGAAATCCAAAATATTATCAAAGCAAGTGCTCCAGAATCAGGACTTCTTTCTAAAGTATAAATAGAGAGACAGTAGTTGGTTTAATTTGCCTACATTTTCTCTAATAAAAAACAATAAACGTTATGCATGTGTATGCTTTCCTTTATATAGCTGTCCGGAGATCTTGCTTGCTTTAATAATTAGAACAACCATAAAATGGTCTAAAGTTGTTGCAAACCCTGCAGTATAACATATATATCTCCAGCTAGTCTATAGCTTAGACAAGGGGCTTATTTATGGGTTGTCTTTTATAAAGGTGTATACTCAACCCACATTTATACAGTACATTGTTAACATTTTCCTGTGTTTTAACATGTTGTACTTTTGTTAAATGTACTAAACAAAAAAACAACAAAAAAAAGACATTTTTATCTAGCAGCATAATTTTGAAAATTCTTAATATGTTTTTGAGATCTTGTTCTGTAAGCAAGATTTTTCATACATCAGCTCTCACTGCCTCCTGACCGAAAGATTACGGTTTTAATTTAGATGCCAGTATCCGAGTGTAAAATATTTCAATGCTTTGGGTATTATAGAATCTTTGTAACGTAAGATCTTTTATTTTAACTTATATACAATGAATTAAAATAATGTGCCTGTGTGTTCTATACCTCAATTTGAAAAATAAATATTTGTGAATTTCAGAGTTTAATGTGAAATGTCCAATTGTGCACTACTTGTATGTTACCATTTTGGACCAATCCTTGCTGAATTAAAAAAAAAATCATTTTTTTCTGTGTCCTGTGTTTTCATTTTTTTTATTTAGGTCTTCAATAAAATACCATTTTATGTCTTTATTTTATAAACATCATTATTGGATTGTTAAAAAAAGAAAGAAAAATATTTGAATGGAAGCTCTGTTTTATCTTGGTCCAGTCCATTAGAAGAGGTGCTTGAAACAGATAAATGAGCTAACGAAAAAATCTAGTAAGCACACACGAAATTATTAAGAGACAGGTGTTTAAAAGGTTTCTAATACACAACTAAAGCAAAAGCAAAACATGCCAGCTCATTTGTTTCATAATCACTTTTCCTCAGAAAAATGTCAAAAAATACATAGGAAACTTTGAGCATCTCCCCTGCACATTATGCAGGTGGATATTTCCATGAAGCAAAAACCTGAATAAATGCAACTTAAATTTGAACTGGGTGGTTGGATTTTTACAAATACCCTTAGTTGCATAGCTTCTGTTTCTTTCATAAAATGATGATGGCCTACAGTCTTCCAGAACATATGGGATATATTTCCCACCAATAGGAGGAGGTCAAGAACCTATATAAGAGCTTTAAAACCCTCCCATCTCTCTCTAAGGTTTTTTTTTTCATAGAAAGTTGGCTAAACTTCCTGAGGTTCAGACTTTTGCTCAGGCTTTAGTTAGAATTAGGCCACTGTTGGAACCTATTTCTCCACCATGGAATCTGAACTTACCTTTCTCTATATTACAAGGTTTTTCTCTTCAACCATTGCATTCCATTAATATTGACTATTATTTTGGAAAGTAATATTTCTATTAGCAATCTCTTTAACATAAAGATTTTCCAAATCGTTAACCTTGTCTTGTGAGTCTACTTTTCTCACTATTTACAAGGTGAAGGTTATACTTTGTACTAAATATGATTTGTTCCTAAGGAAAATACCAGTCAAGAGATCAATGTTCCTTCATTGTGTTCAGAACCTGATAACTAGGTAGCGGATATTAAATAATCTGAATGTAGTAAATGCTTTTAAAGTTCTATCTCCAAGCAACTAAAGGATCTCTGAAAAGCTTCTAGTTTGTTTTTTTTCACTACTAAATCTAGTAGGGGGCAGAAAGCCATTAAGGTAGTGTTCGCCTCTTAACTCATAAAAAGGGATTAAAGACTTTCTTCACAGTGAGAAGTTCACCTTTCTTCTTCTTCTTCTTATTATTATTAATATTGGTTATTTGTAGAGCGCCAACAGATTCCGCAGCGCTACTTTCTACGAGTATTACAGCTTTTTCATCAAGAGCAATTACAACTTTGTGGGTTTTTGAAAGATTATGTTTCTTTGGAGCAGATTTGCAAAGCTGCAACAGTCTTATCTGTGTACTCTTTCAGAGTTAATCACTAGCAGCTTGGCATGAAAGTCCTTCAGGCTGCAGTTTTGGCTAAATATAAACTGCCAAAAAAATGTATACTGCCCTTTCTGTAACATAAACCATAGGCTTGGGTATTAATCACATATGTTATAGAGGAATTTGGACCATCATCATTTTACGAAAGAAAACTAAATTTTATGCTTACCTGAAAAATTATTTTCTTTCAGAATGATGTTGGTTCATAGGCCCTGCCAGTTTCAATATTTGGTGACAGTTCTAATGACACCTCTTTAGACCCTGCTTTGCCTTTCCTACCTATATGTTTCCTATTCTCTACTTGGCTATATGTAAAACTAAGAGAGAAATGGGAAACAAGAGGGTTTTAAAACTTTTGTATGGGTTCTTGACCTCCTCCTAGGGATGGAAAATATATCCCATATTATGGAGTACTGTGGACCATCAACATTCCGAAAAAAAAGAATTTGTCAGGTAAGCATACATTTTTTATTTTTTGCTCTACCTGCCTCAGTCTCCTTGTGTCTTCTCTTCATGGGTTTCTGCACAGGAAATATCTACAATACTTTAAATATAGGGGATTCTACTTCTAAATATATAATCACCTTAGTACAAAAGTTAAGATTGATAAGACAGTGTAACAGTATACTTTTGTACATGGTGACATATAAATAATAATACAAAAAAATGTGGTTTATCTGAATTTGATCTAATGTAAATGCTTTAGAGGCTTCTTCTATTTCTTCAGCAGATATGTCTTAAAATGCAGAGACTATAAGGCGCAGAGTCCACAATCCATTATGTATGGGACAACAAATTCCGCCACTAGGAGGAGGCAAAGATTCCCAAATATTCAAGAGTCCTTCATCCCAAGACTGAATTGAGACCAATTTTCTCCCTCAGAACTGCTGTTGAGAGTCAGTGGGAAGGTATTGGAGTATAGGGTAGTGACACAATTACTGTCTGTGTGAAGTTGGTCACAAGCCATATTCGTCGTGGGAACCCATCCCTTAGCTTCCTCCCTGTAGGTTACTGAACTACTCATGCTTTATATCCTCTGCTGTAATGTGCTATGCACAGGATGCAGTACCTTCTGCAGTTGGACCCAGGTACTTCATACAAATGGTAAGTAGTGGTTTGTGAGCTAAGTGTACTTATTGACACTCACATAGGCAACAGGCTCATCAGCAGGTTCACTTTTTATTAGTACATTATAGCCAGGAAACTTTAATGAAGCAGAACATTTGCAGTCAGCAGGGGTTAATGAACCACTTACTAAACTTATCACTACGGTTGGAAGGCAGACTGCCATTTGGGTCATACTCCTTAAGGGGGAAGTTGGGACATTTAGTTTGATGCAGTGTTCTTTCGCTGTTATTTTTTATTTACATACATTTTCTGGATATTTTTCTTAATTCATACAGCAGAGTTCTATCAATACAACGGCTTCCCTCACACAGCGGGGGGAACCAATGCCCACATTTTTCCCCTTTTCAACTTCAACTAATACGCCCTACTGGTGAGAGCTGCAGTTCCCTGCTATAGCGACCAGTCTATGACAAGGGAATCCTTTCAGAGCGGTTAGGTGCTGCGGAGCTATATGCTTTGCAGCCGATCCAGAGTCTGTTTCCTTTTCCTACAAGGCTAAGGGAGCTTTGCACAATGCATTCTCTTTGTCACTAAGGAAAGGAGAATATGTCATGCTTTCTTTCATGTAATTGGCAAGAGTCCATGAGCTAGTGACGTATGGGATATACAATCCTACCAGGAGGGGCAAAGTTTCCCAAACCTCAAAATGCCTATAAATACACCCCTCACCACACCCACAATTCAGTTTTTACAAACTTTGCCTCCCTATGGAGGTGGTGAAGTAAGTTTGTGCTTGATTTTCTTCTGTGATATGTGCTTCTCAGCATTTTGAAGCCCGATTCCTCACGGGAAATCTTTTCAAAGGTTCTCTGTTATTGGTCGTAGAGATTCATCTCCTACTTCCCTTTTCAGATTGACGATATACTCTCATATTCCATTACCTCTACTGATACTGTTTCAGTACTGGTTTGGCTATCTGCTCTATGTGGATGGGTGTCTTTCGGTAAGTATGTTTTCATTA
Organism: Bombina bombina; assembly: GCF_027579735.1. Lineage (NCBI taxonomy): Eukaryota > Metazoa > Chordata > Amphibia > Anura > Bombinatoridae > Bombina > Bombina bombina. Next base: position 313,485,375 of record NC_069500.1, read on the forward strand.
CTTAAGACACTCTCAGCTATGGTTTGGCACTTTATGTATTAATATAAAGTTTTAAATATATGTATTGTACTTATATTTGCCATGAGTCAGGTTTACGTATATTTCCTTTTGCAGACTATCAGTTTCAAAATTAGGAAACATATTTAGGAAGTAATTTTTTTTATTACCTGGGGTATAGCCTTTTCTTCAAATTGACTGCTTTTTTATTAATTTTCGAAGGCAAAATTAGGCTCGCTAGTTCGCAAAATGCTGATATTTATTGCGTCATTCTTGGTGCGAGAATTTTTTTGCCGCAAAGGTATGTTCGGTGACGCAAATTCCTCATTTCCGGGGTCTTAGTTGATGCAAGGTGTCCTTGCACAAGGTTGCGTCTGCCATGACGCGAGTTGCGTCATTTCCGGATGTTGTTAGCACCAAAAAATTTCATTTTGCGTTGTGCGTCATACTTGGCGCCAAATAATTTATTAAAACCTCACTTCCTATATGCCTCTTGTTCTTTTTTATGCTCAGAGGGCTATGCTGATTGCATTTTTCCCATTTCTGAAACTGCCATATAACGAAATTAATAATTTTGCTTAATATGTTGTTTTCTCTTACATTTGCAATATGTCTCAATCTGATCCTGTCTCAGAAACCACTGTTGGAATCCTGCTGCCTGATAACAGTTCTACAAAAGCTAAGTGTATCTGTTGTAAGTTTGTGGAGATTATATATCCAGCTGTAGTATGTAATAGTTGTCATGACAAGCTTTTGCATGCAGAGAATGTATCCTTCAGTAGTAGTACAATGCTTGTTGTTCCTTTAACATCTGATGTACATGATATCCCTGTGAATAAAAAAGATTTTTATTGCTGATGCAATTCAGAAGGCTTTGTCTGCTATTACGCCTTCTAATAAACATAAAAGGTCTATTAAAACTTGTCATAAAGTTGATGAAATTTCAAATGACGGACAACATACTGAATTATCCTCCTCTGATGAGGATCTATCTGGTTCAGAAAATCCTTCCTCAAATATTGACACTGACAAATCTACTTATCTCTTTAAGATGGAGTATATTCGTAAAGAAGTGTTGGTTACTTTGGATATTGAGGAATCTAGTCCTCTTGATACTTAAATTAGTAAACGTTTAAATACTGTTTATAAACCTCCTGTGGTTAATCCAAAGGTTTTTGCAGTTCCTGATGCTATTTCTGATATGATTTCTAAGGAATGGAATAGGCCTGGTACTTCTTCTATTCCTTCTTTTAGGTTTAAGAAGTTGTATCCTTTGCCAGCAGCTAGAGAAAAAATCCCCCAAAGTTGATGGTGCTATTTCTACTCTTGCAAAGTACTACTATTCCTATGATATACTACTTCTTTTAGGGATTCTTCAGATAGGAAACTTGAATCTTATCTAAGGAAAGCTTATTTATTTTCTGGCTATATTCTTAGGCCTACTATATCCATGGCTGATGTTGCAGCTGCATCAACTTTTTGGTTGGAAAGCTTAGCGCAACAGGAAACAGATTTTGATTTGTCTAGCATTGTTTGCTTGCTTAAACATGCTTATCATGTTATCTGTGGAGCTATTTTTTGATATCATCAAAATTGATGTTAAATCTATCGGCTAGATGACGAGTATTGCGTTATGAGTAAAAAAGCAGCGTTAAGCCTCATAACGCTGCTTTTTTACTACCACTGGTATTACGAGTCTTGCAGATTTACTGGCACTGTACACTTTTTTTTGGCCTTACCGCAAATCAACTTAACGCAAATTGCGTATAGTCTTTTTTTCTATGGGACTTCCATAGCGCCGGTATTACAAGCTTGTCCTGGGAGGCCAAAAAGTGAGCGGTACAGTCTATCCCGCAAGATTCGTACCGCATTTTAAAGTCAGTAGTTATGAGTTTTACACTACAACGCTGTAGCATAAAACTCATAACTAAAGTGTTAAAAAGCACACTATTAACCCGAGGCCCTCCAGCATCGCAAACACTAAAATTAAATTATTAACCCCTAATCTGCCACTCCGGACATCGCAGCCACTATGATAAACATATTAACCCCTAAACCGCCGCACTCCCGCATCACAAACATTAGTTAAATATTATTAACCCCTAATCTGCTGTCCCTAACATCGCCGCCACCTACCTACATTTATTAACCCCTAATCGGCCGCTCCCAACGTCGCCCCCACAATATTAAATTTATTAACCCCTAACTCTAAGTCTAACCCTAACTTAAATAGAATTAAAATAAATATAAATAAAAATTACTATCATTACCTAAATAATTCCTATTTAAAACTGAATACCTGTAAAATAAACCCTAAGCTAGTTACAATATAACTAATAGTTACATTGTAGCTAGCTTAGGGTTTATTTTTATTTGAATGGTGCGATGTATACAGCGCCTAAAAGGCAGAGGTAGTGGAAACAAATATATAAAATCGATGTGGAAAAAACTCCTAAAAGTTATAGATGTAGTGGATATATTTAATACATGGGGGTATACAGATGTACAATTGTTGAGAGACAAGAAGAAATAACAAAGTTAAAATCTTATATAATATACATAAATTCTAAACAATGAGTTGTAAAAGTAAAATCAACAGTCGATAAAATAGTGAGTCAACGAATGGTATACTAATCATGGATCCATATAGAGGAATATGTGTGATAGAAATCCAACACAAATGAATAAATGTCAAATGTCAATAGGTACTCAAAGTAGTAATGTGTCCAAATAAAACATCCAGATGGTGAGAAAAAATAAAAAGGTGAAAAAACTGACGTTGCGAAAATGAAAATAAAAATAAAATAAAAATTACTGCAAAAAGTAGAAGTGAGTGTCTTGGTGAAAAATAAAAATAATGTGTACACAAAAAGGTATAGAAGGTTTATCTATAAAAATGTGAATAATCCTCCAATGGGATCCTGTGGTGCTCTGTATCCTCAGTACAAACAGTAATAAACCTAAGAAAAAAATAAATAAACAAGACATAGTGTAGATGTACAAAAAAATCAAAGCTCTGTTAAAAATGTGCTTACCAAATGTCCACGCGTTTCGGCCTATGCTAGGCCTTTTTCAAGACAGTTAGGTTAGGTGTTAGTGTAAGACAGGTTTATTTTTATTTTACAGGCAAGTTTGTATTTATTTTAACTAGGTAGAATAGTTACTAAATAGTTATTAACTATTTACTAACTACCTAGCTAAAATAAATACAAATTGACCTGTAAAATAAAACCTAACCTGTCTTACACTAACACCTAACCTAACCCTACAATTAAATAAATTCCCTAAATTAATTACAATTAACTAAATTCAAAACAATTAGCTAAATTACAAAAAAACAAAACACTAAATTACAGAAAATAAAAAACAAATTACAAGATCTTTAAACTAATTACACCTAATCTAATAGCCCTATCAAAATGAAAAAAAACCCCACCCAAAATAAAAAAAACCTAGCCTAAACTACCAATAGCCCTTAAAAGGGCCTTTTGCGGGGCATTGCCCCAAAGAAATAAGCTCTTTTACCTGTAAAAAAAATACAAACAACCCCCCCAACAGTAAAACCCACCAACCCCCCAAATAAAACCCTAACTAAAAAAAACTAAGCTCCCCATTGCCCTGAAAAGGGCATTTGGATGGGCATTGTCCTTAAAAGGGCATTTAGCTCCATTGCAGCCCAAAGCCCTAACCAAAAAATAAAACCCACCCAATACACCCTTAAAAAATCCTAACACTAACCCCTGAGAATCCACTTACCGGGAGAAGTCTTCATCCAAGCGGCAAGATGTCCTCAACAAAGCCGGCAGAAGAGGTCCACCAGACTGGCAGAAGTCTTCACCCAGACTGCATCTTCTATCTTCATCCTTCCAACGCGGAGTGGCTCCATCTTCAAGACATCCGGCGCGGAGCATCCTCTTCAATCGACGGCTTCTTCTGGAATGAATGTTTCTTTAAGTGACGTCATCCAAGATGGCTGTTCCAATCAGCCAATAGAATGCAAGCTCAATCCTATTGGCTGATTGGATCAGCCAATAGGATTGAAGTTCAATCCTATTGGCTGATTGCATCAGCCAATAGGACTTTTTCAACCTTAATTCCGATTGGCTGATAGAATTCTATAAGCCAATAGGAATCTAAGGGACGCCATCTTGGATGACGTCACTTAAAGAAACATTCATTCCAGAAGAAGCCGTCGATTGAAGAGGATGCTCCACGCCGGATGTCTTGAAGATGGAGCCGCTTCGCGTCGGAAGGATGAAGATAGAAGAGGCAGTCTGGGTGAAGACTTCTGCCCATCTGGAGGACCACTTCTGCCCGTCTGGAGGACCACGTCTGCCGACTTCGTTGAGGAAATCTTGCTGCTTGGATGAAAACTCCTCCCGGTAAGTGGATCTTCGGGGGTTAGTGTTAGGATTTTTTAAGGGTGTATTCGGTGGGTTTTATTTTTAGGTTAGGGCTTTGGGCCGCAATAGAACTAAATGCCCTTTTAGGGCAATGCCCATCCAAATGCCCTTTCAGGGCAATGGGGAGCTTAGGTTTTTTTAGTTAGGGTTTTATTTGGGAGGTTGGTTGTGTGGGTGGTGGGTTTTACTGTTGGGGGGGTTGTTTGTATTTTTTTTTACAGGTAAATGGGGAAATGTCCCGCAAAAGGCCCTTTTAAGGGCTATTGGTAGTTTAGTTTATGCTAGGGTTTTTTTTATTTTGGGTGGGTAATTAGTTTAAAGATATTGTAATTTGTTTTTTATTTTCTGTAATTTAGTGGGTTTTGTTTTGTAATTTAGCTAATTGTTTTGAATTTAGTTAATTGTATTTAATTTAGGGAACTTATTTAATTGTAGGGTTAGGTTAGGTGTTAATGTAAGACAGGTTAGGTATTATTTTACAGGTCAATTTGTATTTATTTTAGCTAGGTAGTTAGTAAATAGTTAATAACTATTTAGTAACTATTCTACCTAGTTAAAATAAATACAAACTTGCCTGTAAAATAAAAATAAACCCTAAGCTAGCTACAATGTAACTATTAGTTATATTGTAGCTAGCTTAGGGTTTATTTTACAGGTATTTAGTTTTAAATAGGAATTATTTAGGTAATGATAGTAATTTTTATTTATATTTATTTTAATTATATTTGTTAGGGTGTGTTAGGGTTAGACTTAAATTTAGGGGTTAATAAATTTAATATAGTGGCAACAACGTTGTGGGCAGCAGATTAGGGGTTAATAAATGTAGGTAGGTGGCGGCGATGTTAGGGACGTCAGATTAGGGGTTAATATGTTTATTATAGTGGCGGCAGATTAGGGGTTAATAAGTGTAGGTAGATTGCGGCGACATTGGGGGCAGGATATTAGGGGTTAATAAATATAACGTAGGTGGCGGCGATGTTGGGGGCAGCAGATTAGGGGTTAATAAGTATATTGTAGGTGGCGGCGATGTCCGGAGCGGAAGATTAGGGGTTAATAAGTATAATGCAGGTGTCAGCGATGTCCGGGGCAGCAGATTATGGGTTAATAAGTGTAAGATTAGGGGTGTTTAGACTCTGGGTTCATTTTAGGGTGTTAGGTGTAAACATAAAATGTGTTTCCCCATAGGAATCAATGGGGCTGCGTTACTGAGCTTTACGCTGCTTTTTTGCAGGTGTTAGACTTTTTCTCAGTCGGCTCTCCCCATTGATGTCTATGGGTAAATCGTGCACGAGCACGTACAACCAGCTCACCGCTGACTTAAGCAGCGCTGGTATTGGAGTGCGGTATGGAGCACAATTTTGCTCTACGCTCACTTCTTGCCTTTTAACGCCGGGTTTGTAAAAACCTGTAATACCAATGCTGTAGGGAAGTGAGCGGTGACAATAACGTGCAAGTTAGTACCGCACAGCTCATAACAAAAAACTCATAATCTGGCCTTCTGTCTTTAGCTAGAAGAGCTTTGTGGCTTACATATTGAAATGCTGACATGTTATCTAAGTCTAGATTACTATCTCTTTCTTTCCAAGGTAATAATTTATTTGGTTCTCAGTTGGATTAACTTATTTCAACCATCACTGGGGGGAAGGGAATTTTTTTGCCTCAGGTTAAAAACCTAAGGGTAAATCTAAAACCTTCCTATCGTTTTCATTCTTTTCGACAGAATAAGGAACAGAAAGCCAATCCTTCCCCCAAAGAATGTGGTTCCAATTGGAAACCTTCTTCAAGTTTGAATAAATCCAAGCCCTTTAAAAAAACAAAGCTAGCCCCCAAGTCTGCATGATGGTGCGGCCCTCATTTCAGCTCAGCTGGTGGGGGGCAGATTGAATTTGTTTCCAAAACATTTGGACAGATTCTATACAAAATTAATGGATTCAGAGTATTGTCTCTCAAGGGTATCGAATAGAATTCAGAGTAAGACCTCCTGTGAGAAGATTTTTTCTCTCACACGTCCCAGTAAATCCAGTGAATGCTCAGGCTTTTCTGAAGTGTGTTTCAGATCTGGAGCTTTCAGGGGTAATCATACCAGTTCTGTTTCAGGAACAGGGTGTGGGGTTTTATTCAAATCTATTCATTGTCCCAAAGAAAGAAAATTTATTCAGGCCAGTTCTGGATCTGAAATTTTGAATCGTTTTGTAAGAGTGCCATCTTTCAAATGGTAACTATAAGGACTATTCTGCCTTTTGTTCAGCAAGGACATTATATGTCCACGATAGGCTTACAGGATGCATATCTTCATATTCTGATTTATCCAGACCACTATCGGTTTCTGAGATTCTCTTTTCTAGACAAGCATTACCAATTTTTCACTTTTCTATTTGGCATAGCGACAGCAGCAAGTTTTTTCTCAAAGGTTCTTGGTGTCCTACTCTCTGTATTCAGAGAACAGGGTATTGCGGTGTTCCATATTTGGACAATATCTTGGTACTAGCTCAGTCTTTACATTCTGCCGAATCATACACGAATAAATCAGTATTGTTTCTTCAAAGACATGATTGGAGGATTAATTTACCGAAAAGTTCCTTGATTCCTCAGACAAGGGTCACCTTTTTAGGTTTCCAGATAGATTCAGTGTCCATGACTCTGTCTCTAACAGACAAGAGACGAATGAAATTGGTTTCAGCTTGTCAAAACCTTCAGTCTCGATCAATTCCTTTGCTCGTTTTCATATAAGACCTTTTCAGCTTTGTATGCTGGATCAATGGTGCAGGGATTATACAAGGATATCACAGTCAATATCCTTAAATCTCAACGTTCGACTCTCTCTGACTAGGTGGTTAGACCACCATCATTTAGTTCAAGGGGCCTCTTTTGTTTGTCCAACCTGGACTGTAATCACAAAAGATGCAAGTCTTTCAGGTTAGGGAGCTGTCTGGGGATCTCTGACAGCACAAGGAGTTTGTAAACCTCAAGAGGTGAGGTTACCAATTAATATTTTAGAACTCCATGCTATTTTCAGGGCTCTTCAGGTTTGGCCTCTAATGAAGATAGAATCATTTATTTGTTTTCAGACAGACAATATCACAACTGTGGCATATGTCAATCATCAGGGTGTGACTCACAGTCCCCTAGCTATGAAGGAAGTATCTTGGATACTTTCTTGGGCGGAATCCAGCCCTTGTCTAATTTCTGTGGAACATATCCCAGGTATAGTGAATTGGGAAGCGGATTATCTTTACATCCGGGAAAGTGGTCTTTCCATCCAGATGTGTTTTTTTTTCAGATTGTTTATATGTGGGGTCTTCCAGAAATAGATCTGATGGCTTCCCATCTAAACAAGAAACTTACCAGGTACTTGTTCAGTTTCAGGGATCCTCATGCGGAGTCGGTGGATGCGTTAGCAGTTCTTTGGTTTTACCAACCTACTTATATCTTCCCGCGTCTAGTTCTTCTTCCGAAAGTGATCTCCAAGATCATCATGGAACAATCGTTTGTGTTTCTGGTAGTACCAGCATGACCTCACTGGTTTTGGTATGTGAATCTTGTTCGGATGTCCAGTTGCCAACCTTGGCCACTTTCTTTAAGACCAGACCTTTTGTCTCAAGGTCCGTTTTTACATCAGGATCTCAAATTTAAAAATTTGAAGGTATGAAAATTGAACGCTTAGTGCTTAGTCATAGAGGTTTCTCTGACTCAGTGATTAATACTATGTTACAGGCTCGTAAATCTGTTTCTAGGAAGATTTATTATCGAGTTTGGAAGACTTTAATTTCATTTTACAGTTTCTTCAGGATGGTTTGGATAAAGATTTGTCTGCAAGTTCCTTGAAGGGACAAATCTCTGCTCTTTCTGTTTTATTTCACAGAAAGATTGCTAAGTTTCCTGATATTCACTGTTTTATACAGGCTTTGGTCCATATCAAGCCTGTCATTAAATCAATCTCTCCTCCTTGGAGTCTTTTGAGCCTATGCATTCTTTGAATATTAAACTACTTTCTTGGAAAGTGTTGTTCCTTTTAGTTATCTCTTCTGCTAGAAGAGTTTCCGAATTATCTGCTCTTTCTTGTGAGCCTCCTTTTCTGATTTTCCATCACAATAAGGCGGTTTTGCGGACTTTGTTTGAATTTCTTCCTAAGGTTGTGATTTCTAATAACATTAATAGGGAAATTGCTGTTCCCTCTTTGTGTCCTAATCCTAAGAATGCTTTGGAGAGATCCTTACATTGTTTGGATGTTGTTAGAGCTTTTAAATATTTTATTGAATCTACTAAAGATTTTAGGAAAACTTCCAGTCTATTTTTTGTCTTTTCTGGTTCTAGGAAAAGTCAGAAAGCTTCTGCAATTTCCTTGGCATCTTGGTTAAAGCTTTTGATTCATCAGGCTTATTTGGAGTCGGGTCAGGCCCGCCTCAGAGAATCACAGCTCATTTTACTAGATCAGTCTCCACTTTGTGATCTTTTAAGAATTAAGCTTCAGTTGATCAGATTTGCAAAGCAGCAACTTGGTCTTCTTTGCATACATTTACTAAATTCTATCATTTTGATGTTTGCCTCTTCGGAAGAAGTTTTTGGTAGAAAGGTTTTCAGGCAGCTGTTTCAGTTTGATTCCTCTGCTTATGTTTTAAGTTTTTTTTTTCAATTATGAGAAAAACATATTTTTTGGATGTGGATTTATTTTTTCAGCTGAAAATGGCTGTTTTTATGTTATCCCTCCCTCTCTAGTGACTCTTCTGTGGAGTACCACATCTTGGGTATTAATATCCCATACGTCACTAGCTCATGGGCTCTTGCCAATTACATGAAAGAAAACATAATTTATGTAAGAACTTACCTGATAAATTAATTTATTTCATATTGGCAAGAGTCCATGAGACCCACCCTGTTTTTGGTGGTTATGATTTTTTGTATAAAGCACAATTATATTTCCAGTTCCTTTTTGATGCTTTCTACTTCTTTTTCTGTCACCCCACTACTTGGCTATTCGTTAAACCAAATTGATGGTGTTGTGAGGGGTGTATTTATAGGCATTTTGAGGTTTGGGAAACTTTTGCCCCTCCTGGTAGGATTGTACATCCCATACGTTACTAGCTCATAGACTCTTGCCAATATGAAATAAATTAATTTATCAGGTAAGTTTTTACATAAATTATGTTTTTTTAATAGCCTGGGTATTAATTATTTGACACAAAGTTCCTTATATTATTTGCTGTCATTTCTCACATTATTTCACTGTGTTATTCACTGTGTTTTATTACGGCATTTACTGTCTGAATCTGTTTGCGCTCTACAAATAACCGATAATAATAATAATTATGTCTGCCTCTTTGTTTTACAATATAGCATTTTACCACTGTCCCCATTTGTGAACTCCCTTTAGAAAATAGATCTTTTGTTCAATTATTTAAAAGTATGTAAATACTGTGAGTTATCCTTTTACTTCTCCAGCTCATTTATGCAGCCATTGTATGGCACTTCTTAAAATGCACTCTAAGGGGGGCGTGTCCGAACAGCGGCTAAGATGGCTGCTTTCCTTCAAGGCTAATGACAGGAGCTGGGGAATCCGCTATTTTCCGCTCCTTGGACCCATCTTCTAACTACAACAACATTACTCTGAGAAGTTTAACTAATGTGGAGCAATTTGATATTTGTTCTATGATGAGATTTAGCCTGTAAGACCTTCTTTGATGATGTGCGTAACGGAGGCTAACTAACGGCCTGTGCCTTCATCGCGCCCTCCCCATTTTCCTGTAACAACAGGAGGAACAGCAATAATAGCTGTCTACATTTAACCTGCTTTCATTTCCGAGTAAGTACAGTTTATTTTGACTTACATAAGTCTAACATGGATCATTCTTAATCTACTATGGACACCCTATCCTTAAAGTTGCAAGCTTTATTTAATAACTTTGAAGAGGAGATCCTTCAGACTAATGGAGCCTGCTTAGGGGAACATCAGCTGATCAGCGTACCAGATCGAGAGCTCCCGCAACACCCCATGCAGTCTGAGTTGTATTTAGAGGAGCAGCACCACACTACTATTGATGAGTCATTGCCTCGGGCCGACTCTGCTCCTGCCTCATTCCAAGCTTCAGCTAAGCCATTTCAACTCCCGGTTCATGCCACGGAAGAGGCAGCTGATCCCGGTGAGCGGAGTGTGATTGTGTTGGAGGACCGGAGAGAATACGCAGAAGCCAGGTACAGCGGAAGCTACGGCTTTCTGTCCCAGCTTAAAGTGATGTGGTATACAGATGGGGACTTGAGCTACGGGACCGGGAATGAGCGGCTCCTAACCAGAGAAAGAGCAGCTGAGAGTGACTCTTACGTTTCCCCCAGGCTCTGTGAACGGCAGCTCATTCTATTGTCTGACCACAAGATGAGGAAAGTGGGTGTGGGGTAAGGCTGCAAACTTTACTTGCTCCGGAATACTCCTCAAAACATTTCTAAGGAGACTTATAATATACTGTTCTTCCATATGGCACTGCTTATGACGACTGGATGGTCTGAAGTTTACAGATGAGTAAAAACTCTAAAGCCTTAGAACTTTTCTATCTTTATTCAGCATTTTAACGTCTGTTATATACAAAGTCACTTGCTTTATCCTGCCTAGAGAAGCACTGTTACCTTCATGTTAGATAAGTTGATCTGCACCAGCTCATTTGGAATGTACATATAAGAATGTTTATCTTAAGTTAGCACTATAACTTGCTCATAAGAAAAGAATACTAGATGTGGGCTAAACATATGTTAACTACCTGACACAACACTGTTCATTAACACTCACCCTTTGGTATATTGTACATTAATTTGTTTACCTAAGGCAGTTTCTGTTTATATGTTTGCATAGTGCAGGAGGTTTTATACTTTTACTAGTCCTGATTAGAACAGTTTAATATTTGTGTATGAACAGTTTGATAACCTTGCCCCATGATGTATGCTTCACCATGTTTGTTTAGGAGAATTTCACTGACATATACTCCTGCTTACAATAGCGTCTAGACTGAGCTAATAAGTTTCATAACTATATAACCAGCACATTATCTAGAACAGAAACTTCTAAGTATGTAATAGATATGTTTGCTATGCAGTCTTTAAAATAGAGGAGTGATGGTGACCTAAAGAGAGCTGTGTAGGGCAATGCTCTTTTATTCTTTTTACTATTATTCCACTTATTAGATGGTAATACAGATGTGTTCATTGTTCATAAGTGCATTTTGTGGCCCATTCGATCAGTCAGTTAAATGGAACTTTGCTTGGTATAGGTATTCCTAGCCCTAAATTCTGGAATATGAGGTTTCATACTGTATATATTTCCAGGCGAGAGTTCTAACCATACTTATGTAATTTTATTTTTGAAATACCCTATGTAATGATTTATACTCTCATTACTTATGACATATAATATTGTTGTATATACTGCTGCTCTTGTATATAATTGCATATGACACAGTTCGTCATAAGATATTAACTTAATTCTAAGGACCAAAAGTGACCGTATGTAACTTTAGAGCTCCTCTCCCTAATAATTTAAAGTATATAGGCCCATAAGTGGTCTGCTAGTCTTTTTGAGGTGCTTCCATTTCCTACAAAAAATAGAATATGAGGTTCCCATATGCATATTCAATGTTTTGTACAAACGTACTCTATTGTCTTTCTAATTATACGCTGTCATGTACATGGTAATGCCATTCTTTTTATATGACTGTAAAAGCTCAACAATTATCACTGTACCCAATGTATATATGCCACTGAACTTTTGTTTATTGTTTGCTATCTACATAACCTCAATAAAAATCTTTATAAAAAAAAAAAAATGCACTCTAAAAGGAAAACGTATGCTGCTATTGTCTCCGAAGGAGTCTGTCCTCCTCCTGTCAGTTCGGTACAAGGGAACAATTCAAATTTTACTACTGGATTTAGAGATTTTATACAGTCAGTGTCTGAGATGTGGGTGACTATGCTTTTCCAAGTAAGCGCTGGAGACTGCCTGATAAACTTGTTTCTCTGATTTACCCAGTATTTATGAATCTTTTTGGATCAGAACAGCTAAAGATTTATTTACACTTTCAGATTCTAACTCCTCAGGTTCATCTTCTGAGGGAGAGTTTTCTCTTGCAAGGTGTATCCAGTCCACGGATTCATCCTTGCTTGTGGGATATTCTCATTCCCTACAGGAAGTGGCAAAGAGAGCACACAGCAAAGCTGTCCATATAGCGGCCCCAGTCATTCTCTTTGCCGCTCTAACAGATAGGGCATCTCCACGGGAGGGTAAAGTGAATGTGGTGTTAGAAATGAAAATTTTTCTGACAGAGGTCAGAAAGTAAAAGCTTTTAACTACTTGCCGAGTTCTTCATTCCATTCCTCGGCCGTCTGTAGCTCAGTGCATGGAGGTAATCGGATTAATGGTTAATGGTAGCGGAAATGGACGTAGTCCCTTTTGCTCTAATACATCTCAGACCACTGCAACTGTGCATGCTCAAACAGTGGAATGGAGATTATGCAGATTTGTCTCCTCAGATACAACTGGACCAGAAAACCAGAGATTCTCTTCTCTGGTGGTTGTCTCAGGATCACCTGTCTCAGGGAATGTGCTTCCGCAGACCGGAGTGGATCATTGTAACGACCGACGCCAGTCTGTTAGGCTGGGGCGCGGTCTGGGACTCCCTGAAAGCTCAGGGCCTATGGTCTCGGGAAGAGTCTCTTCTCCCGATAAACATTTTGGAACTGAGAGCGATATTCAACACGCTCCAAGCATGGCCTCAGCTAGTGGCGGCCAAATTCATCAGATTTCAGTCGGACAACATCACGACTGTAGCATACATCAATCATCAGGGAGGAACAAAGAGTTCCTTAGCGATGAAGGAAGTAACCAAAATAATCAGGTGGGCGGAGGATCACTCTTGCCATCTATCTGCAATTCACATCCCAGGAGTAGACAACTGGGAAGCGGATTTCCTAAGTCGTCAGACTTTTCACCCGGGGGAGTGGGAACTTCACCCGGAGGTTTTTGCTCAGCTGACCCAGCTATGGGGCATTCCAGAATTGGATCTGATGGCCTCCCGTCAGAACACCAAACCTCCTCTTTACGGATCCAGGTCCAGGGACCCCAAGGCGGCATTGATAGATGCTCTAGTAGCGCCTTGGTCCTTCAGTCTAGCTTATGTCTTTCTACCGTTTCCCCTTCTCCCTCGGCTGATAGCCAGAATCAAACAGGAGAAGGCTTCGGTAATTCTGATAGCGCTTGTGTGGCCACGCAGGACTTGGTATGCAGACCTAGTGGACATGTCATCTGTCCCACCATGGACACTGCCAACGAGGCAGGATCTTCTAATCCAGGGTCCATTCAAGCATCCAAATCTAGTTTCTCTGCAGCTGACTGCTTGGAGATTGAACGCTTAATTCTATCCAAGCGTGGGTTCTCTGAATCAATCATAGATACTCTGATACAGGCTAGAAAGCCTGTCACCAGGAAAATTTACCATAAGATATGGCAGAAATATCTTTTTTGGTGTGAATCCAAGGGTTACTCGTGAAGTAAGATTAGGATTCCAAGGATATTGTTTTTTCTCCAAGAAGGATTGGAGAAAGGTTTGTCAGCTAGTTCCTTAAAGGGACAGATATCCTCTCTGTCTATCCTTTTACACAAGCATCTAGCAGAAGTACCAGACGTTCAAGCGTTTGCACAGGCTTTAGTCAGAATCAAGCCTGTCTATAGACCTGTGGCTCCTTCATGGAGTCTAAATTTGGTTCTTTCAGTTCTTCAAGGGGTTCCGTTTGAACCTTTACATTCCATAGATATTAAGTTATTATCTTGGAAAGTTTTGTTTTTGGTAGCTATATCTTCTGCTCGAAGAGTTTCAGAATTCACCCTATCTGGTGTTCCATGCAGATAAGGTAGTTTTGCGTACCAAACCTGGTTTTCTTTCTAAAGTTGTTTCTAATAAGAATATTAACCAGGAAATCATTGTTCCTTCCCTGTGTCCTAATCCAGCTTCTAAGAAGGAACGGCTTTTACACAATCGTGATGTGGTTCGTGCTTTGAAATTCTATTTACAAGCAACTAAAGATTTCAGACAAACATCATCCTTGTTTGTCGTTTATTCTGGTAAGAGGAGAGGTCAGAAAGCAACTGCTACCTCTCTTTCCTTCTAGCTGAAAAGCATCATCCGATTGGCTTATGAGACTGCTGGGCAGCAGCCTCCTGAATGAATTACAGCTAATTCCACCAGCGCTGTGGCTTCCACATGGGCTTTCAAGAATGAGGCTTCTGTTGAACAGATTTGTAAGGCAGCGACTTGGTCTTCACTGCATACTTTTGCCAAATTTTACAAATTCGATACTTTTGCTTCTTCGGAGGCTATTTTTGGGAGAAAGGTTTTGCAAGCAGTGGTGCCTTCTGTTTAGGTTACCTGTCTTGTTCCCTCCCTTCATCCGTGTCCTAAAGCTTTGGTATTGGTATCCCACAAGTAAGGATGAATCCGTGGACTGGATACACCTTGCAAGAGAAAATAGAATTTTTGCTTACCTGATAAATTACTTTCTCTTGCGGTGTATCCAGTCCACGGCCTGCCCTGGCAATTAAGTCAGGTTAAAATTTCTTGTTTAAACTACAGTCACCACTGCACCCTATGGTTTCTCCTTTTTCTCCTAACCGTCGGTCGAATGACTGGGGGGCGGAGCTAGAGGGGGAGCTATATGGACAGCTTTGCTGTGTGCTCTCTTTGCCACTTCCTGTAGGGAATGAGAATATCCCACAAGTAAGGATGAATCCGTGGACTGGATACACCGCAAGAGAAAGTAATTTTATTAGGTAAGCATAAATTCTGTTTTTTGTTTTTTTCCTTTAAAGGACCAGGACTCAATCTCAGAGCAAGATTCGCCCTTTACGTTTTAAAGATTGAACATCTTAGAACTGTTTTTCGACAGGTCTTAAGCACCTTAAAGGGACATAAAAAAAAACAAAAGTATTTCATGATTCAGAAATAGCACAGAATTTCAAACAACTTTGTAATTTGCTTCTTTTATCAAATTTTCTTAATTTTTTTGTTCTGCTTTGTTGAAAAGCAGGTATGTAAGCTCAGGAGTAAGCATGTGTCTTAAACACTTATGGCAGCAGTTTTGGTATACATTAGCAAAAGCACTAGATGGCAGCACTATTTCCTGATGTGTAGAGCAAAGTATTTAAGTAAATAAGAAACTTTTAAAAAAATTTTTTGTCAGATCAGCGAATTTATCAGACTAGCGAACGGAAGTGACATTCCGTCAGCTGTCTGATTAAAAATACACACTGCGCAGGCGCTGCTCTTAGTCATAGCATTCCACTACCTACGTCCCAGCCCATCAGAAGTTAGAACAGTTAACTGAATGCACTAAAGTTAGCTCTTTTGATGGATCTCCGTGAGCTGCTCGTGTTACTACATAAAATAAAATCATCCAACAGATAAACATAAATAAAGATGACAAATGCATCAAATCACTTAGTATAAACCCTGACAACACAGAATACACACATGTAAACATTAACATTAGTTGAGTATACTTGTGATTTGATGCACATTATAGTAACAATATATGTACATATTAGGGAGGCATTTGTCTTCTTTATTACTATATGTTTATTTGTTGGATGATTTTATTTTATGTAGTAACCCGAACTGCTCACGGTGTTCCATCAAAAGATTTAACTTTAGTGCGTTCCGTTAACTGCTTTAACATCTGATGGGCTGTGACGTAGGCAGTGGAATGCTATGACTAAGAGCAGCGCCTCCGCAGACAGCTGACGAAATGACACTTCCGTTCGCTAGTATGATGAATTCGCTGATCTGACAGAACAGTATTCTCTATTTGAATAATGAAAGAACATTTTTGGGTTTCATCTCCCTTTAAAGGCACAGGATCTTAAGCCTATGGTGGAAAAATCCATTAAGTAGATTAATTAAACTTCAAACCGGTAGTTAAAACTTCAGAGGTGTTTCTTGTTCCTTAGTTAGTCAAATAAATTATCTCTTAGGAGTCTCTAGGCTGGGTATGCCATTTAGCCCATAATTAATATTCAAATAGGATGTTTGCTATACCTTTCTCTAGTGTAGATCTTGGGAAACAATTCCCAAGATAGATGGGGTGATTTTTTTTTCTTTGCAAGAACTACTATTCCTTTATAAGCTACTACATTTTTCAAAGACCCAATTGGTAAGTATTTAGAGTCTTTCCTCAGGAAAAACCTACAGGGTTATTTATTTAAGCAAGCGGGTACCATAGCTAGTGTGTCAGACGATTCTAAAGTTTAGTGTGCCTTTTTTTATTGCCAATGTATGTTCATTCAGCCAATGTTTTTATCAGTGTCACAATTTTTGACATTTTTAAACAAAAAAAAAAAGACTATGGCATTAGTTGTTTTAACAAGACAAGTCTATGGGGTAGATTTATCAAGCAATGGATGCTGCAATCTACCCCCAAAGTTTCCGACTTGCCGGAAACAGAAGTTAAAAACAGTGAATTATGTCTGACCACCATTTGATAAATCGGCCCCTTTGTCTGCTGACATGGTCTTCAAATCTAGATTCTTATCTCAGGGACAGATTCTCTTTAGACCTGGTTTAGATTTCATAGTCTCTATATTCACTGTAGGAACGGGAGCTTTTCTTCCTTGTGACAAAATGATTTTAAGGAAAGATTAAATCTCAAAATTGTTTTTGGTACTTTTGCTAATTAAGGAACCAGATATCCTCTTACTTTCAGAAACAATAATTTTCAAGATATTCCTGGAAGTCTAATCCTTTCTTCAATTAAATTCAAGGAGTCAATGAAACCTACAACTACTTATAAATCTGCATGAAGGTGTGGACTACAATCCAGATCTCTTTAAGGGTGTATGCTTCATCATCGGTACAAGGACATCAATCAACTTTCTCCAAGGATCTTTTTGGCTTGCACTACAAAGAATTCTCATCCTAGTGGATAAACAACCAATTAATTCCTCTGGGAGCATCTTTTGTTTGTCCAAATTGGTCATCAATCATCAACATTTCACCCACCTACTCCTCAGCACATGTTATGGACACCTATGGACTCTCATCATCCCAAAAGAAAGAAATTTATCAGTAAGTATAAATTCTGTTTTTTCTCCAGGATAAGGCTGTTTTATGAACAAATTTCGATATTTTAGCTAATCTTGTTTCTTCTAATTCTATAAATCAGAAGAGTGTTGTCACTTTGTCCTAATCCTCAACATTCAAAGGATAGATTCCTTCATAATTTGGAAGTAGTAAGAGACTTCTAATTTTATCTTCAGACTATTAAGAATTTCAGGCAGTCTTTTAGTTTTTCATTCATTTTTTGTGTTCCCCTAAAGGCCATAAAATGTTTCTGCTGTCTCATTTGCATTGTGGTTAAGATCACTGATTCATAATGCTTTCTTGGAGGCAGGTGAGCCTCCTCCAAAATCTGTTACAACCCATTCTACCAGATATATTTCTACTTCCTGGACTTTCAAAAATGAGACTTTACTAAATTTTATAATTTTGATGCCTTTATTTTTTTTGGTTCTTCAGAAGCGGGTTTTAGTAGGAAAGTACTTCAGACAGCAGTGACTGGAAAACAGGTCACCTTCTTCAAAACTTTACCTCCTAACATTATGGGTGGACTACACAGCTTGGGTATTAGTTCCCATGCGTTATGTATTTTCGCACAAAAATTGTGAAATTGTATATTCTTTTTAGATGCACAATTTTTATGCTTTAGTTCCTACCGAGCATGTGCCATAATTCACGCTGATGGCTGTCATATGATACAGGGCAGAAAATGGGAGATAATTTTAAATTTGGCAGACAAAATCAACTGCTTGGTAAGTCTTATTGCAATGTATTTTAATTATGTATGTGTTGATCATGCAATTCAAGGAGGAGCTTGCTAGTGTGGATACACAGAGCGATTTCTGGAGACACCGAAAGTGGAACAGGTGAACGTTACCTAGAGGCAGTTAAGCACCAAGGAGGGTTACAAGAGAAGCTGTCTGAGTCTGTAAGTCACATCCTTCTCTTTATTGTGATGACAGAGAGAAGTGAGGCTTATGCATTGTAACAACCGTATGCTTTTTGAGCCGTGACCTGTTATATATTGTAAAACTCTGGTACTGAGCACAGTTGAGGGGTACTTTGTGTGATTTGTCTGCAGAGATAGACCTGGTGACATATGCAACCAGTAGCTCTAGCCAGGCCCTGCAGAACTTGGCATGCAAATCGGATTCAGATGTCAAGCTTTCCACATGGTTTTTAACTTTGACAGGACCTACTGTCTTAAGGTCCCTTTTTTCATCAAGGTCTCAAGTTGTTTCTTTCTTGCTGTGAAAATCATGTATTTAGCTGACATTTTTTTAGAATGCAGATAATTCTTCTTTTTGCAAGAAGGTTCAGATAACAACTTCTGCTAGTGCTTTAAAGAGAGTTACATTTTAGCTTTTTCTGTTTCATACTACAGGAAAATTGCTAAGTACCTTGACATCAAGGCTTTGTTCAGCTTCTTTGAATAATAATTTGTTTTTTTACAAGTTTTACAGGTTTCGAACTTGTGCATGTTTTGGACATTTAACTTCTGTCATGGAACTTTGTGTTGCTTTTAGCAAAATCTTCTGCCAGAAGATTTTCTGAATTGTTTGATCTTGCAAGCTTACTTATTTTATTTTTCATCAAGATTAGGTGGTTTTAAGGACTCAATATGATTTTTACCTAAAGTGATTATTTGGATAATATCAATCATCAGGAGATTGTGGTTCCATCTGCTTGTCTTAATAAGAATTTAATTGAAAGTCTCTTACTTATTTTTGATGTTGCACGGGCAGTATAACTCTACTTACAAATTTCACGTTTTTTTAGACAATCTTTTAATTTGTTTGTTCTTTGCTTCACATAATCGACAGAAGACCCCAACCTTTTCTTTAGCTTTTTGGTTAAATCTCTTGATAGCCAAGGCTTATTTGAAGGTGGGTTAGTCTTTTCAAAAACATATTATTTACCATTCTACTAAATCAGTTTCATCTTCTTGAGTTTTTAAGAACGAGGCTTATGTTTAACAAATTTGCATAGCATTACCTACTTTCTCTAAATTCTACCACTTTGATATGTTTGGTAGGAAAAGCCTTCAGGCAACAGTGTCTGGTAATTAGGTGCCTGCCTTAAAGAAAATATTTTAGTCTCCCCCAATTACTTGTGGATTCCACAGCTTGGGTAGTAGCTCCCATGAGTAGTGGCTTGTGGACTACAACCTTGTGAAATAAAACAAAATTTATGCTTACTTGATAAATACATTTATTTCATGGTGGGGAGAGTTCACAAGACTTGCATAGTTTCTTTTTTTTTTTTTTTACTTAATTCTTTTTTTTTTGGTGGTAGTTCTAGCTTGCATCTCATTTCCTCTGCTTTATCATTTTCTACCTTTTTACTTCTTCTTTCTTGGTTATATGTCAGACTTGACTTTTTGACTCTCACCACCATGAAAGAAGTTAATTTATCAGGTAGGCATAATTTTTTTCCCCATCTAGTTGTGCTTTATGGTTTAAAAGATGACCAGCCATCGGTGGTTCCAAGCATAGCCTTTTGCATCTAATTTGTATTCCATTATTAAGAAGACAAGGGGGTCTTTCTTTTTTTGCTCCTGGATTGGCCACTGACATCTCACTTTCTTTTTGTAACTTCAAGCTCTTGAATTCCTCTAGCTTCAGATTCTGACAGACATACAACTGCATAATGTGTTGTTCCTCTTAAAGGTTTATCCTGGCATGAATTAAAAGTGTAATTTCCAGTCCAGCCGAAATTTAAAGACACATAAAAGCTTGTCCATATTTCGCATAATGATTCTAACTTTCTAGTACTTTTGCATTGGTGATTCCTTCCAGATTTATAAATTATGATTTTTCATCATTTGTAACAAAGCCCAGCTTTTTACAAAATCAGTTGTAACAATGTCAGCTGCCACAATTGGTCTGTGGATCAGACATTTTTAGGGTCACAGGTAGGCTTCTTCATCATACTAGATTTCTCTATCGTCACAACATTTTTGGTCATCTATATTTTAATTGGTTCAGGCCTTATTGTCAGGTATAGAATTACTGGGGTCCCAGGAGATAAAAATGGTCAGAGTTCTAATACAAAGCTTATAGTTATTCCATACAGTAATTTGAGACTAATAGGATAACCTAATGGTAAGTACAAAACTTTTAGGAACACCTCAGGATTCTTGATGGCATCATTGTTTTCTGTACTTTAAAATTATGTGTACATTTTAAATACACCCCAAAATCAACTTCAGATGCTTACACTGCCAGTTTTCTGTGTTTTCATTTTTGAGATTATAGGATACATTTAAGAATAGAAAACCCATTGCCAGTGATAAACTCAAGAAGACTTAGGGCTCGATGATAGAAATCTCGTCATTGGCAGTATGTGTATTTCTAACTCGCCTATCTCGCAAATTTCACGCCTTGCGTAATGATTGTATAAAGTGGGCAGTCCATTGTAAACAATACGTTATGCGATAAGCTGTCCATAGTAAACTATTGGCTTTGCTTCCTTATATAATTTCACAAACTTCGAAATGGGTTTCGAAATATCATTGTGTCGCTTCGTAATTTAAATGATTCACTTTATTTCAGTTTGTGCTTGCATATTTCAAAATGTAAAAGTTACAGGGGCCTATCTATCAAGCTCCGAATGGAGCTTGATGCTCCATAACCCTGTCCGCCTGCTCTGAGCAGGCGGACAGACATTGCCGCAATTCAACCCGATCGGGTTGATTGACAGCTCCCTGCTGGCGGCCGATTGGCCGCGGTGTTGCACCAGCAGCTCTTGTGAGCTTCTGGTGCAATGTTAAATGTGGAGAGCGTATTTGATAAATAGGGGCCATAGTATATTGTCAAATTACATTATATTGTTATATTTTTTTAATTAAATAAATATTGTAAATAATGTTATTCATGTTATTTCGCCAAAGGATGGGTGGCAAGGCATGTACGTATGTGTGTTAAATGTGCGATTCGTATGGCATATGTGTTTATATCATCGTAACATATATGCGAAATTTACAAAATTTACTCAGTTTACATCCATGGAACGCCCATCTTACGTCCTCTCCTTCTCAATGAAACTCTCCTTCACAATGAATTTTGCTTTTACTGTTCTGGTTATATTTTGTTATTCTTTTTATTGAAATTGTACAATAAAGTTTTTTACGCTCTTTATTTATTTAATATTTTCACTCATTTGTAGTTCAATTATTACGAAATTGCGTATATGTTATAAAAAAATGTTCCATTTGCAATATTTGTTAATCAATCATATTTACTGTTATATTATTTCTGTTTCCATAATACCTTGCAATACATTTATGTACGCATATTTATGAGTGCTTCCTTAATATTCTCCAATCACAGAGTATTTTACATTTTACGCTGGTTACATGTATATTTCCTTAAATGTACAGCATATTTTTTATTCTGTGAGGCAGTTAATGAGATTTGTGAAAATGTTTGCTGAGAGGTTTTCAGTTGTGGAGAACGAAATCCTAGTATCTGCTTTGGAGCCAAACTATGGCATGCTTTTTGGACCACTGAGGCGTGGCACTAGTTTAAAGACAAGGGATGCAATCTGGGAAGATATTGCTGAAATGGTAAATTTAAATTCTACACATATAAAGACTGTGGCTCAATGTCGCGAAAGGGTTGCAGACATTTAAAGGAAAGTTCTTAGAAAGAATAAGAGGAGGAGGAGATTTTTAAAATATGAAAAAATATTTATTAAACTTTTAATGTCTGTAAACCCTAATGTGGACATTGAGCAACAGTCTTCTTCAGCATCATCTTCCCAGACTTCTCTGTGTAGCTGTCTCTGTGGGCACAGCAAAAGAATACTGAGGATGTGGATGAAGGTAAGTGTTTTTTATTTAGTTAAGATATCATGTTCCTTAAAAAAATATTAAATAAAGTTTATTTTAATTTAGTGCAAGAAGTAACTACATCACCAGAATTACTTGCTGAAACCACTGAGGCAGCACGTGAAAGTGACCAATTCGAAATTGAAGACATTCAAAAATTTTAATTTATCATTACCGGTATATATATATATATATATACTAGTCCTAAAGCCCGTTCACACGGTCCATTTTTTGCAGTACAGCGGTCCCAGCCTTTGCTCTCTTCCCCTCTCTTTTGTGCTCTCTCCCCCTCTCTTTTGTGCTCTCTCCCCCTCTCTTTTGCGCTCTATCCCCCTCTCTTTTGCGCTCTCTCTCTCGCTCCACCTCTCTTTTGCTCTCTCTCTCGCTCCACCTCTCTTTTGCTCTCTCTCTCCCCCCTCTCTTTTGCTATCTCTCTCCCCCCTCTCTTTTGTGCTCTCTCCCCCTCTCTATTGCACTCTCTCGCTCCACCTCTCTTTGCTCTCTCTCCCCCTCTCTTTTGCTCTCTCTCTCCCCCCTCTCTTTTGCTCCCTCTCTCCCCTTCTCTTTTGCTTTCTCTCCCCCTCTCTTTTGCTCTCTCTCCCCCTCTCTTTTGTGCTCTCTCTCCCCCTCTCTTTTGCGCTCTCTCTCCCCCCTCTCTTTTACGCTCTCTCTCCTCCCTCTCTTTTACACTCTCTCTCTCCCCCTTTCTTTTGCGTTCTCTCTCTTTTGTGCTCTCTCTCCCCCCTCTTTTGCGCACTCTCTCTCCCCCTCTCTTTTGCGCTCTCTCTCTCCCCCTCTATTTTGCTCCCTCTCTCCCCCTCTATTTTGCTTTCTCTCCCCCCTCTCTTTTGCTCTCTCTCCCCCTCTCTTTTGTGCTCTCTCTCCCCCCTCTCTTTTATGCTCTCTTTCTCCCCCTCTCTTTTGCGTTCTCTCTCTTTTGTGCTCTCTCTCCCCCCCTCTTTTGCGTGCTCTCTCTTTCCCCCTCTCTTTTTCGCTCTCTCTCTCCCCCTCTCTTTTGCACTCTCTCTCTCCCCTCTCTTTTGCGCTCTCTCTCTCCCCCCTCTCTTTTGCGCTCTCTCTCCCCCCTCTCTTTTGCTCTGTCGCTCTCCTTTTTTTTGAGCTCTCTCTCCATCCCTCTCTTTTGCTCTCTCTCCTCCTCTCTTTTGCTCTCTCTCTCCAACTTCTCCCCCGTCTCCTTTGCTCTGTCTCTCTCCCCTCTCTTTTGCTCTCTCTCCATCCCTCTCTTTTTCTCTCCCCCTTTCTATTGCTCTCTCTCCCCCCTCTCTTTTGCTCTCTATCCCCCCTCTCTTTTTCTCTCTCTTCCCTCTCTTTTGCTCTTACCCCTCTCTTTTGCTCTTTCCCCTCTATTTTGCTCTCTCTCCCCCCTCTCTTCTGCTGTTTCCCCTCTCGCTGCTCTTCCCCCTCTCTTTAGTTCTTTCCTATCTCTTTTTGTCTCTCCCCCTCTCTTTCTATTTCTCTCCACGCTCTCTCGAGCCGACCGTGACCGGCCACGCCCTGTCACGCCCGACCATGCCTGGTCACATCCGACCACGCCCACTTTCGCAGCAAACAGCATGTCAGGTAAGGCCAGGTGTGTTTGTCCTTGTGCGGTCTCTACTGCGCATGACAGCTTCGGACAAACACACTTGGCCTTTTAGATTATAGGATATATGTATATTTTTATTTTATTTTATAATCATTTAGCATGTAAATTAAAACATCAATTTAAAGGGACAATGAACCCACAATGCAATTTTTATCAGCTTTCTAGTTTACTCCTATTATCACATTTTCAACATTCTCTTGCTATCTTTATTCGAAAAGCAATAATGTAAGTTTAGATGTTGGCCCATTTTTGATAAACAAGTGCTGTACATGGTGCTGACCCAAATATTTGCTGGCTCTTAGCTTAGATGCCTTCTTTTTCCAATAAAGATAGCATGAGAACAAAAAAAATTGATAATAGGAGTAAATTAGAAAGTTGCTTAACATTGCATACTCTATCAGTGGGTTCAGTGTCCCTTTAAGCATTGTAATTTTTGAATATATATATACTTTTATCACAAAGTATCCCATAGACCAATTTTTAAATCCCCTGATCTTTAACATGTTAGGATATCTCCTTACATCTGCAAAGTTTAACCCCTAAAACCTGCTTCTGATTTGTGAATAATGTTAAAAGCACTTGTAATGGATGGTTATTATTATGCATCTATAAAAGGGATTTGTTATAATGGGTGAACAATATTTTATTTTCACAACTTGTAATATAGAAATTAATATATAATTTTGTTTATAACAAATATTGTTTTTGTATTCACTGGAAATGTGCTTGATGCTGACAATGCAAAAGATTTTCCACCACATGAACAAGGTATGTATACATTTACACCTTAATTTACTTGTTAATAAAGAATGTCACTTATGTGTGTGCATATTTTTTTTTATTTTTTTTAAAAAACATTGTTGTCATACAGTTTTTTATTTTTAACACATGAACTATCAATTCATTTGTATTATTTTCTTTATCCAAACAACATTTTAAATTTGTGCTTATTGCAATTAAATTTGAAATGTATTTTAATATAATACTTTTTTAAATTTCTAACAGGAAAACGTAAAGAGAAAACATTTGAGAAAATGTGTGATTTGCTGGAAAATATAAACACTAATATTACAGTTTTCAAAGACTGAATGCTTCACCATTTTCGAAGTTTTACAGAATTACACATACGAAGTGGGTATTTAACATTACGCAAACCAAAAAAATAATTTGCAACGTATGTGGAATGAAGAAAACACACCCATTTGGAATACATACACGCAATCAATTTTGAACACTTTCAATCATTACGATATTATATTCGCACTCCAGTGCAAACATCTTTACATCATATCATTTTACAAACAAGGTTTCGATCATCGAGTCCCTAGAGTTACACAGATGCCAGTATTGAAGTCCCTAAAAAATAAATGTGACTTCTCCAGACTACAAATACACCTGTTTACACAGCTCTGCAAGTTAACCCTTACTGCGGCCTCTCCCTACTGTGTGTTAACTCTAATTAAAAAAAAAAAAACTATTGCAAAATAAATGCATATTTTAAAGGGTTTAAAAGTACAGTAAAGTCTAAATAAAAAATATAATGATTCAAAGAACGTCATTTTAAACAAATGTTAAATTACTAATGTTATCAATTTTGCTTTATTCTATTGGTATCATTTGTTGAAGGCTAAACCTAGGTATTCTCAGGAGCAGCAATGCACTACTGGGAGCTAGCTGAACACATCAAATGAGCCAGTGACAAGAGGCATATATGTGCAGTCACCAGTTAGTTGACAGTAGTGCATTGTTGCTGCTGGTTTCAACAAATGAAACCAAGAGAGCAAAGCAAACTTGTTAATAGATGTAAATTGCAAAGTTCTTTAAAACTACAACTTCAATTTAAATAATAAATTTAGGGTAGGCTTATCATATGACTGTCACTTCTATGTGAAAGTAACTTGTGAGCTTATTCATATCCTTGCAGTGACTTGTAAGTACAAGGACTCATGACCTGCTACTGATAGCTACTAAAATTGGTTTTCAGTTTGAGGACATAACCTTTAAAAAGCGTCTAATAATTTTATTGCCTCTTTTGTGGCAAGATATTTTTATTTTATTAAAACCAGCAGGATGCCCTCCATCTTCTCTTGGGGAAATAGAAAAGAGGAGGAAATAAATAATAATTACAAATTGTATGGGAAATTACATTTTAACTTTGATATCCATTAAACAAAACGTTATACACAGAATGCAGGCAATGTGTGCTCGTGGGTGTTTATAGAGTACACTAAAGAGAAATGGAAACATAAATTACAGTCCTTAAAGGGATATGATACCCAAATGTTGAAACATTTGAAAGTTATGCAGCATAGCTGTAAAAAGCTGAATAGAAAATATCACCTGAACATCTCTATGTAAAAAAGATAATTTACCTCAAATTTCCTAAGAGACTTTAAAGGGGCATTCCGGTCAAAATTTAAATGCACATAGATGAATTACATCTTTGAAAAGAAACATATTTGCAATATACATGTTTTGGCAAAATGTTTCTAGTAAAAGTTATCGCTGTTTTAGAGTTAGAACTTTTCTCTGTATGTGCATGTGAAGCATAGCTAGATATTCTCAGTGCACCAGCATTTTAAATACTGCAGCTGCACAGAGCACCAGTGGGGCTTGTATCATGTCAGCAATTAACAAATTTAGTTATTACCAGATGGTAGAAGCACCTTAGGCTCTCTGAGCAAGTGCTGTGTTTAAAATGCTCGTGCATGGTGTATACTTAAATACACTTTTGAAACAGATATACAGGGCCGCCACTAGAAATTTTGGGGGCCCTGACTAAACTTTAGACTGGGCCCCCCGACAAATGCCATTGTGGACCACCTGGAAAAGACCACTTGTAATCATGAAGCAGGGAACAAGAACAGTTTGTTAATTTTTTTTAAAAATGCCCACCTTACTCCCAATGTGAAACTATTCTTTTAAGTTTATTTTTGTCTATGAGCTAGCTAGTTTTGCTCTTTGAAACAGAAGCACTTGCAGGTATATGAATTCTCCTTACATTATCACTATTTGTACACATACACTGTGGGGCATATTTATCAAGCTCCGAATGGAGCTTGATGCCCCGTGTTTCTGGCGAGCCTGCAGGCTCACCAGAAACAGCAGTTATGAAGCAGTGGTCACAAAGACCGCTGCTCCATAACCTGTCCGCCTGCTCTGAGTAGGCGGACAGACATCGCCAGAAATCAACCCGATCGAGTACGTTCGGGTTGATTGACACCCCCTGCTGGCGGCCTATTGGCCACGAGTCTGCAGGGGGCGGCGTTGCACCAGCAGCTCTTGTGAGCTGCTGGTGCAATGCTGAATACGGCGAGCGTATTGCTCGCCGTATTCAGCGAGGTCTGTCGGACCTGATCCGCACTGTCGGATCAGGTCCGACAGACCTTGACAAATATGGGCCAAAGTCTCTTTATGTTATCTGTGTCTTAGAGAACAACTGAAAATGAATATTTGAGCTTTACCATTCAGTATAGTTGAAGATAAAATGGGCAAAAGCAGCCATTTCAAAGGAAAAATTAAATATTTTTATTTGTAATATACTCCAGCAGGTAAAATAGGTCTTTGGGGACATTTTTCCAGTACCCAGTCTCTTTAAATCAAATGCTGATAGGTGGATAAGCTGATCTCTCTCTCTCTCACTGTGTTACTGGTGGGCAATGGCATTACAAAACTTAAAAACAACATGTTTTTTTTACAATTTGACTAAAAAAATGACTAATGTCTTTTTAAGATATGAAAGGATGGCCAAGCTCTTAAAATTATTGACAGAAAACTCAATAATGCCCATAATTCATCATACATAAGTAAAATATTCATAATTTTTGGTACAGATTTATGGAATATCACTGACTTTAACCAGTAGCAGTATTAATTGTTATGTAACTGATGGTTAAAGCCTAAAGACATTTCCTAAATCTGTGTGAGTTTTTTTTTTAAGTATGTATTTTTACTTGTGTTTGATATATATTAATAAAAAAGAAAAAAAGAAAATTAACCTGTGTGCAGATTTATAAAGGGTCTTACTGGCTTTAACCAGCAGTTGTATAACATCTAATACAGCTAGTGATTAAAGTCACTAAGACACTTTTAAAAGTGCATTTAAGCCTATATCTTCTCAGCACTATAACTGTCAACTCATACTCATTTATGGCATTGGGGTCAGAGGGTTAAGGGCAGTCAGCTGTGTTGCTATTGTTTTCACACATTTTTTCAGCATAGTAAAGACCCTCTCTGTTCCAAGTCTCATATAGCAGGAGTGAGCAGCCTGCATAGCTGACCTGATCAGCAAGAAGATAAACAGACAAAGTTAGAGCCGGGAGAAGCCCTGCACAGAACCTTTTTGTGTCTGACACAGGAAAGGCTCAACCGGCAGCATAGCAGATCAAAACAGGTGTCCTACACCACTACAAACCTCAATTAAACATAACAAGGCAGGCACAGACAGTGGATCTAACCTGGTGGCAACCTTAGCTGCTTCAGCTGTGCCTGGAGCGCTCTTCCACCTCACTCACTGTTTTGCTTGTAGTCCTGGCGGGACATTTGCTGCACGGCATTGTGGAACTTGTAGTTTCCAGTGCCTGCCGTGCAGCATGTAAAGAACCCTTCCTGACAAAATGTTCTGTGCAGCTGGATGCTGCAAATAGTGGGGGTATGTGGGGGCTCCGG
The DNA here is from genome assembly GCF_027579735.1 of Bombina bombina. Classification (NCBI taxonomy): domain Eukaryota; kingdom Metazoa; phylum Chordata; class Amphibia; order Anura; family Bombinatoridae; genus Bombina; species Bombina bombina. The sequence goes on from NC_069500.1 coordinate 313,513,962, forward strand.
TCGGGCCCCTGAAGAGCATGGGGCCCCTGACTGGAGTCATGGCCATCACCCCCTGATGGCGGCCTTGCAGATATAGCTTTTATTAGAAGCATTTTTGCTAGTAGATGTATATTGCAAAAAGGCTTCTATACAAAACTGAAAGGCATCCAAGTGGATTCCAATTTTGGCTGGAATGTCCCTTTAAGCAGGCAGTCAGGATGCTGGTCTTAGGACTTGCAAGGTAGTGTGCATCTGGCATGTGCAAGCACAGTCATGATATTTTCCTATTCAGTTTAAATTCTATGCACTCTCATGAGATCACAGAAACTGTAATGCATTACCTCAGAACTGCAGATGCTGATTGGCTATTGTTTTTTGTTTCTATTCCCTTAACTTGTAGCTGGACAGCAGCTGAAGTACAATTGTTTACACATCACTTACTCTGGTGAGCTGAAGACATTTTGAGGTAAAATATCTTCCTTTTTTTTTACATAGAGTTTCTCAGGGAATATTTTCCATTCAGCTTTTTACAGTTATGCTGCATTGCTTTCAAGGGATTTAGCATATGAGTATTATGTCCCTTTAATCACCAAATGCTACATTTATTAAGATTGTGCAAAATATAGCAGAAAGTCAGCAACATAATCAAAGATTAAAGGGGCAGTGTATAACAGTTTTCATATAACTGCATCTATAAGACACTACTATAAAGAATAATATGTACAAATACTGATCTAAAAATCCGGTATGAAACCTTCTGAAAACTTACTTAGAAGCAATTTAGCACTATTGATGATTTTCGGCTGGGACACCTAGTGAAAGGGGCTGGGAAAGCAGGAAGAGCAGACACTCCCCTGCATTTGAAAAGACATATTACACAAACAGGAGGAAGCAGGACTCTGTAGACATTTGCGTAGATTCATCAAATGTTGGGCGGACGTGATCCGCTGTAGTGGATCATGTCCGCCCGACATCGATAAATGGTGAAATGCTTGTGCAATGCCGCCCCCTGCACATTCGCTGCCAATCCTGCCGCTAGCAGGGGGTGTCAATCATCCCGATAATATTTTATTGGGATGATTGCTGTCCGCCACCTCAGAGGTGGCGGATGAGTTAAGGAGCAGCGGTCTTATGACCGCTGCTTTTTAACTTAAGTTTCAGACGGACCTGAAACTTTGGGGGTAGATTGCAGCATCTACTGCTTGATAAATCGACCCCTTTGGGGTCGATTTATCTTTGCTTCAACTGATAATACATTTGAATTACTTGTCAAATTAGACACCAAGTTGATTCACAGCGTCAACATCGTCAAATGTTGAAATGTTCAATGTAATATATGTGCCTGATATCTGATTCAAATTCGAGCATTATACTGATGATTCGCCTTCAAATTCTACTCTATTTGACCCACTTAACAATTTATCAAACATTTAACAGGTACGCCCACGTCTATTCGGACGCAGCGTACCTATCGTTCAAACCACCAACTTTGAGGCTGCGAATGCCATAGAAATCAATTGGAGTCTGAAAACACAGAAAGGTTTTGTTCTATGCTGTTTGTCGTCGCAGACAGTTAACAATGAACATGCAAAATATGTTTAAATTTGCAATACTTCTTTGACACAGGAGGAGTGTATTAATGAACCATCTGAATCATGAAGTATAATACAAATGTTTCATGTCCCTTTGACCTTTTGTGATACAAAAATATATTAAGCTGGTTAATTGCTGTTCTCATGGTACAGTAATAGATGTCTGAAAATATTATGTTTAGGGCACACCCAGATTCCTAGACATTTTTCAGCAAAGGATATCAATAGAATTCAGCATATAGATAGTTGATTAAAATGTATACTCTTTCTAAATCATGTTTGGGAATGTTATTAAACAACATTGTTCTATAATACAGTGATTTCCGTGAGTAAGAAAATTCAAACTATATGGCATTGACTGTCTCTTTAAAGGGACAGTATACACTCATTTTCATATAACTGCATGTAATAGACACTACCATAAATAATAAGATGCACAGATACTGATATAAAAATCCAGTATAAAACTGTTTAAAAACTTACTTAGAAGCTGTCAGTTTAGCTCTGTTGAAAAGGCAGTTGGAAAGCCCCCTGCAAGTGGCAAATAAGACACCCCCCCCACCTCCCCCTTCTTTTGCATATGAAAAGACCCTTTACACAAACAGGAGCAAGCTGGAGAAGGTAGCTGACGGTATTCAAATAAAACTTTGGGGCTTGGTTAGGAGTCTGAAAATCAGAGCAATGTTATTTAAAAATAAGCAAAACTATACATTTATTTAAAAAACAAAACTTAATGGGCTATATAAATAGACCATCTACAAAACATTTATGCAAAGAAAAAATGAGTGTATAATGTCCCTTTAAGGGAGCACATTTTTAAACATAAACGTGTTTTCTTGATTTTGTTACCTTGAGAATATATAGATGTTAAAGGTGGTTCCATACGATGAGTTACCTCCACTATAATAAAAAAAATGTAAATAAAGAAATTCAGGGACATATAAATATGTCTGAAAAAGTTTCTGACATAACACACACATATATATATATATATGTATATACTAGTCCTAAGGCCCGTGGACACTGGACATTTTTTGCAGTACAGCAGTCCCACCCCTTGCTCTCTCTCTCTCTCTCTCTCCCCTTGCTCTCTCTCTCTCTCCCCCCCTCTATTTTGCTCTCTCTCTCCCCTCTGTTTTGCTCTCTCTCTCCCCTCTCTCTTTTGCTCTCTCTCTCTCCCCTCACTTTTGCTCTCTCCCTCCCCTTCTCTTTTGCGCTCTCTCTCCTCCCCTCTCTTTTGCTCTCTCTCTCCCCCCTCTTTTTTGCTCTCTCTCCCTCCTCTCTTTTGCTCTCTCTCCCCCTCTCTTTTGTTCTCTGTCCCCCTCTCTTTTGCTCTCTCCCCCCCCTCTTTTGCTCTCTCTCTCCCCCTCTCTTTTGCTTTCTCTCACCCCTCTCTTTTGCTCTCTCTCTTCCCCTCTCTTTTGCTCTCTCTCTCTCCCCCTCTCTTTTCTTCTTAAAATTGGGAGAGTCCACAGCTGCATTCATTACTTTTGGAAAATACAGAACCTGGCCACCAGGAGGAGGCAAAGACACTGCAGCCAAAGGCTTAAATACCTCCCCCACTTCCCTCATTTAGTTCACAGTCAATTAGTTGCAAGGATGTGTGTGAAAAACATAAGCTTGTCACAAAAGCATTCACAGTCAATTTGGATCAAGGTATGTTTAACCTCTTAAGGACATGTGACAGAATTTTTCCGTCATAAAACAATTGAGCAAACTGAAAGCTGTGTCCTTAAAGGGTTAAAGGTTGATATAGTTATTAAACACATGCAGTATTGTGTAGCTAGAAATACATATGCAAACAGCTTTTAGTTAGGTATCAATACTTGCAGTTTCCTGAGATAATTGAGAGCTGTGAATGAAAACTTTGAATAGCGTGCTGTTAATCTGTGAAGATATACAGAGAGAGTGGAAAACGGTTTGGCTGAACTGCAAACGCTGAATGCTGAACAGAGCGAAGGCCAAAAAAGGGTGACGTCACTGAGGTCTGAAGCTGGAGCAAGGAGAATGTTACATACTAAGTATTGGAAGTTCATTCAGCTGGAGTCACTGGTTACTATCACTGGTGTATCAGAGCTGTGGTCTCAAATGAGATATTCAAGCAATGAAAAGGAAGTGATGAATTCCTTAAATAGGAGATGTGGGAGGTGATGTTGTTAAAGGGACATGATATAGAACATGATATAAGATAGATATAGGATATGACAGATTCCCCTCCTCAATGAATCCTCTATGAGGATTCAGGACCAGGTTTATGAGGATATTTCTTATGAAAAGTTGAGACAATGCGAGGAGCATGCAGATCATATTGAGGAACAGAGATTGAATGTATATTTGCAATCTTACCATTCTTTTGGCGATTTAAAGTGGGACAACTGGAAACAAGGTGTTCATTGCTAGCACAATACATACACAAATTTGCTAGTCGTCTCCTCATTTTCTCTTCTTGAGTCAAGGGAGCTTTTATGGTACCTATTTCCATTGGGATTACTTTAGAAGAAGGCTTTTCATACTGTGGAGTGAATAACTTCTTTGTCATCTGGTCTGAATTTAACTTTTCAGCCCTTCTCTCTCGAAGTCTCCTATTCATAGTTATAGATACTTTTATCAAGGAATCCAGAGTTTCTGGCATTTCTATGCGAGATACTTTGTCCTTCAATAATTCAGATAGTCCTAGTCTAAATTGGTTCTTTAGACTAATGAGGTTCCATTGGGAATCTGTTGCCCTAAGTTGAAAATCAGCCACATAGTCCTCCACTGGCCTTTTACCTTGTCTGAGTGTTCTTAAGTTAGTTTCTGAAGTGTACTGTTTGTTTATATCTTCATAGAGAACAGCCATAGCTGAAAAAAATTATCTAAAGAATCAAGAATTGGATCTGCAGTTTCAAAAAGAATGTCTGCCCATGCTCTGGGCTCTCCTGTTAAAAAAGAGATTGTTGTGCAAACTTTTATCCTTTCACTATGATACGTTTTAGGCTTTAATATGAACAATAAACAGCAAGCATTACGAAATTCCCTACATTTTGAGCGTACACCAGAAAATGGAGTTGGAGGATTGATGTTGGGTTGAGGAGGTTCAGATGTTTTTGTTGTAATGAGATTATTTAACAATCTTTTTAATGTATGCATATCATTCTGTACATCAGTTCCTGGGCGAGTATGTCCACATTTTTATTTAAGGTGGAAATATGAGATTCTACTTCATTGGGATCCATGGTAAGATCTTTTAAAAACAAACTCCTGATCACTTATAGGGCTTGAATATACTGCAATGCCTATAACCACATTACTTGGTTAGACAATGTAATAGAATTTGGTTTTTGTAGCTATGCATGAAATCCTCACTTTATAGTTTGTAAAGAGATGAAATTAACAGGCTTAGCAATTAGTGGTCTGTGTATTGTATAAGTTTACAAAGAATACTTATTCATGCAACAATGAGACAAATCAGTGATGAATGAAACATTGACCAACTCATAAGTTTATATATTGAAAATAATCCAATAACCAATTCAATTCATGCAGGCTGTATTTTGTTAGCAAGTTTAGTAGTCTTTTGAGACAGAGAAATGATTAATAGCAGCTAGCACAGGTTAATCACATAAGTGTTCACAGTCAATTAGTTGCAACGATGTGTGTGAAAAACATAAGCTTGTCACAAAAGCATTCACAATTTTGAGCAAGGTATGTTTAACCCCTTAATGACCACAATGTACCCTGTATGTCACTGGTCGTTAAGGGTTTTTTCAGGACATAAAAGCACAAGTCTAGCAAGAACACGCTATTAATGCCCTCCCTCCAGCAGGCTTTGTGGAATAGAGCAGTTTCAACGCTGGTGGCAAGACCGCACTATAAAACAATCAAGTCCCAAAAAAGGCCAGCGACATACAGGGTACGTCGCTGGTCCTTAAAGGGACAGTATACTGTAAAATAGTTTTTCCCTTAATGTGTTTACAATTGCTTTTTTTACCAACTGCAGAGTAAAACATGTATGAAAATTAGCTTTTTAAGGTGTATTTCTGTATATTAAAGCTCTGATTTTGTGTTTTGAAGCCACAGCCTAATAAAATAGGTTGAGCTTGTAGTTATAATCAGATCTCATTACTGTATCACATTGTGCACATATACTTGCTTCTTTATCTTATATCTGTCCTTAAAACAATCACCAATACTTTGAGAGAACAATGGAAAATCAACATTTTATTACCTTATCTCTGCTTTATCACACTGGGAGTGTAATTTCTTCTGCTGGCTGTGGTTACAAAGCTTATCTATAGCTGGTACGCGCGGCCACAAACTTTCAGAATAGGTGGGGATACCACATGCTAAATTAACAATTTCAAATGCCAATATAAGGATAAAGGAGCTACTTGTAAACAATTTAATACACTCCAGCAGGTAAAGTGGATCATTGGGAACAAATTAAAGGGGAGAAAATTTTTGGGTAAACTGTCCCTTTAAGGGGTTAAAGGTTGATATAGTTATTAAACACATGCAATATTGTGTAGCTAGAAATTTATATGCAAACAGCTTTTAGTTAGGTATCAATACTTGCGGTTTCCTGAGATACTTGAGAGCTGTGAATGAAAACTTTGAATAGCGTTCTGTTAATCTGTGAAGATATACAGAGAGAGTGGAAAACGGTTTGGCTGAACTGGAAACGCTGAATGCTGAACAGAGCGAAGGCCAAAAAAGGGTGACGTCACTGAGGTCTGAAGCTGGAGCAAGGAGAATGTTACATACTAAGTATTGGAAGTTCATTCAGCTGGAGTCACTGGTTACTATCACTTGTGTATCAGAGCTGTGGTCTCAAATGAGATATTCAAGCAATGAAAAGGAAGTGATGAATTCCTTAAATAGGAGATGTAGGAGGTGATGTTGTTAAAGGGACATGATATAGAACATGATATAAGATAGATATAGGATATGACACTAGCCCGTAACTCCCTAAAGTCTATTATTACCTGCACTGGTGATTTTAATAATAAAGAACCCTAGAGGAATGGCTACCCCCTAGACCAAATCACAGAGAGAGATAGTTTGCATCAAATTATTTATTACTTCAAAAACCCCTAAAGGGTATATTCCCAAAATCCCATCATAAGTGATATACAAATATGTATGGTCATGCAACCTAAAACCTTAACTTATAAACTCTAAACAAGTATATATGAAATATATATACAGTCGTAAGCAAAAGTTTAGGCACCCATGAAAATTTCCATGATTTTCATTTATAAATAATTGGGTGTTTGGATCAGCTATTTCATTTTGACCTATCATATAACTGAAGGACACAGTAATATTTCAGTAGTAAAATGAGATTTATTGGATTAACAGAGAATGTGCAATATGCATCAAAACGAAATTAGACAGGTGCATAAATTTGGGCACCCTTGTCATTTGGTTGATTTTTAATACCTGTAACTATCAAGCATTGATTAATTGGAACACACAATTGGTTTGGTGAGCCCATTAAGCCTTGAACTTCATAGACAGGTATTTAAGGTGGCCAAATGCAAGTTGTTGTTCTCTTTGACTCTCATCTGAAGAGTGGCACCATGGGGGCCTCAAAACAACTCTCAAATGACCTGAAAACAAAGATTGTTCAACATTATGGTTTACGGGAATGCTACAAAAGCTATTGCTGAGATTTAAGCTGTCAGTGTCCACTGTGAGGAACATAGTGAGGAAATGGAAGACCCAGGCACAGTTATTGTTAAGGCCAGAAGTAAAATATAGGAGATGCAAAGGCAAGGGATGGGGAGAAGGGTCAAAAACAGCTCACAGGCCACCTCTAAAGACCTACAACATCATCTTGCTGCAGATGGGGTCACTGTGCATCGGTCAACAAGGTATCAGTCACAAAGTTGAAGTTATGCCGGAGCTGGATATTTCAATAGGACAAGACCCAAAACACTGCTCAAAATCTACTCTGGCATTTATGCAGAGGAACAAGTACAATGTTCTGGAATGGGCATCACTGTCCTCAGACCTGAATATCATTGAAAATCTGTATGGTGATGTGAAGTGGGATGTCCATGCTCAGCAACCATCAAACCTAACTGAACTGGAGATGTTTTGCAAGGAAGAATGGTTCAAAATACCTTCATCCAGAATCCAGACACTCATTTCAGGCTATAGGAAGCGTCTAGAGGCTGTTATTTCTGCAAAAGGAGGCTCTACTAAATATTGATGCAATATTTATGTTGGGGTGCCCAAATTTATGCACCTGTCTAATTTCGTTTTGCTGCATATTGCACATTTTCTGTAAATTCAATAAACCTCATTTCACTACTGAAATATTACTGTGTCCTTCAGTTATTTGATAGGTCAAAATGAAATTGCTGATCCAAACACCCAATTATTTATAAATGAAAATAATGGAAATTGTCAGGGGTGTATAAACTTTTGCATATGACTGGTAGAGGTGGTGTACTACACGAGATATATTGATGACGTCTTTTTGATTTGGCGTGGGACCCCAGAAACGTTGGTATCTTGGGTACATGATCTAAACAGTTCGTCAGGTCCAATCAAATTCAAACTCGAATATGAAATTGATAGGGTCCACTTTCTGGACCTAAACATCTTTAAGGTGACTGAAGGGGAGGTATGTAGGTTTGGTACGTCCCTTTATACCAAGCCCACAGACCGCAATTCCCTGTTAGATGCACGTAGTTATCATCCCACACATCAGAAGAAAGGGATAGTAGCCTCTCAACTCACTCGGGTTCTGCGCAACAATACCGAGGCACCTAATAGAGTAACACAATTAAATGAGATGTCAGAGAAACTGATCACACGAGGCTATGATAGAGGGATGGTTATGGACATTAAGGAAGAAGCCATAAAAAGATTTGAGGAAACTGGGATCAGAACAAAAGAGACCATTAATTCAGAGGAGAAAATCAATTTCATTACTACATTTGATCCAATGCATCAAAAGGTTGCTGGAGCAATCTCTAAACATTGGGACCTAGGTAGCTCTGATAAGTCTCTGCCATTCATGAAACAACAACATCCTAGAATGGTATATCGAAGAGCAAGGAATTTGCGGGACTTGCTGGTGAAAGCGGACTCAACTAGGTGTTATGAGACAAATACTTGGCTAAAATCGAATAAAAAAGGCTGCTTTAAATGTGGCGATTGTGTCACGTGGGACAGCATGCTAAAAGGTGACACATTCCAACATCCACACACGAATAAGCGCTATAAAATCAACTACAGACTTTCATGCATGAGTACCCATGTGATTTATATGCTGATTTGCCCCTGTTCCCTTGTATATATAGGGAAAACGGTCACTACGTTTCGAGAGCGCATGGCTAATCATCGCTGTGCGATCAGGGAAGCCATCAAAAATGGTGACTCTGATCAGCCAGTAGCACGCCATTTCGCCCGACACAAGCATGGTGTATCAAGTCTAAAAACCATGCTGATAGACCAAGTACCACCGTTGACAAGGGGAGGTGACAGGGGCAATCGGCTTCTGAGGTTGGAGACAAGATGGATTTATACCTTGGACACTATAACACCTAGGGGGTTAAACACTATGCTCGACTTCTCGCCATTTTACACTGGGAACTGATTTAATTTTCCTCCATTGGCTATAATTGCTCTAACCATCTAAGAATAACATCTACAATTGCTGACTCTCAAACATAACTTTCTCCAGTTCTTAAGTCCTCAGGTATTTTTTGCCATACTCCAGGAGATATGAAGAATGCACAAATATATTGGATGTATATATGTACATTATCTAGGGTTTGTGTTATCTACAAATGGTGTTTTATTACATCTCCCAATACCCATATAATGGATTATTGTTATTATTGTAATATATACACACCAATATACAAGTAGTTCTCTTAGACAGTAATAGAATTCACATGTCCACCATATTTATGTTTTAATTGTCATTGATCACTTATGATCGATTGCCCTTACTGTTTTTAGCTTGCACAGTGCTCTGATACACGGCTGTCTGCAGTACCCCATGGAATAGGCAAAGAGGATCTATATGTTAATTAAAAATTAAAAATGATTTTGGCCTTTATATCCCTTTGGTTGGGCCCTTCCTCACAGCCTGTGTCATCGCTAGACAACAAATGTTGCTACTATGGCAACCAACGTCATTACGTGATCCACGTAGATGACGCAACTTTCGGTCACATGACTTCCGGATCTGCAGCATGCAGGCCGCGGTAGCGGCTCAGCGTTATCAGAAGCCATTTGGTTATTTAAGGAGGGGTATTGTATATTTTATACTGCTTTTTGTATTTTCCAAAATGTCTGTATCATGCATTTGAAAAAGGAGGTGGAATACCTCCGAAACGTCATGCATTCTTAACTTAATCTTTTATTAAATGTTAAGTTTTATCTGAACCAGTGAGTGCCTTTTTTATACGAATATATATATATATATATATATATATATATATATATATATATATATATATATATATATATATATTTTGTATGCATAATTTATACAAATATACATATATACACACTTTTATGCCCTTTCCAGTCAAATATCTTGATTTTTTTTTTATATAAATACTTGAAATTCCTATGTTCTTCACTTAGAATAAAATGTTCTTTTATAAAAAAAAAATAAGAAAGTATATATATATATATATATATATATATATATATATATATATACACACAATATACATATACAGCTCTGGAAAATGAGCACTGCAAAATTCAGTTTCTCTGGTTTTACTATTCATAGGTATGTCTTGAGTAAGAGGAACATGTTTGTTTTATTCTGTAAACTACTGACATTTCTTCCAAGTTCCAAATAAAAATATTGTCATTTAGAGCATTTATTTGCAGAAAATGACAACTGGTCAAAATAACAAAAAGATGCAGTTTTTTCAGACCTTGAATAATGTAAAGAAAACAAGTTAATATTCATTTTTAAACAACACAATACTAGTGTTTTAACTTAGCAAGAGTTCAGAAATCAATATTTGGTGGAATAACCTTGATTATCAATCACAGCTTTCATGCGTCTTGGCAAATTCTCCACCAGTCTTTTACATTGCTGTTATAGGACTTTATGTCACTACTGATGCAAACATTCAAGCAGCTCAGTTTGTTTGAAGGTTTGGGACCATTCATCTTCTTCTTGATCACATTCCAGAGGTTTTCATTGGGGTCCAGGTCTGCAGAATGGGCTGGCCCTGACAGGGTCTTGATCTGGTGATTCTTAATCCACACATTTATTGGCCTGGCTGTGTGGCATGGAGCATTATTCTGCTGGAAAAAACAGTCCTCGGAGTTGGCGAACATTGTCAGAGCAGAAGGAAGCAAGTTTTCTACCAATGTATACATGTATTTAGTGTTTAATTTAATCTCTTTAAAGGAACACTCAATCAAAATTAAACTTTCATTATTCAGATAGAGCATGCCATTTTAAACAACTTTCCAATTTACTTCCATTAACTAAATGTGCACAGTCTTTTTATATTTAAACTTTTTGAGTCCCCAGTTCCTACTGAGCATGTGCAAGAATAAGTGTTTATGCATTTGTGAATGGCTGATGTCTGTCACATGGTACGTGTATGCATTTGTGATTGGCTGATGGCTGTCACATGGTATAGGGGGAGTGGAAAAAGACATAACTTTTAAAATTGTCAGAAAAAAATCTACTACTCATTTGAAGTTCAGACTAAGTGCTATTGCATTGTCTCGTTATCTTGCATTTGTTGATTATGCAAATCTACTGTGTTGACTGGTCCTTTAACTGTATGTTTAATCCCCTTTCAGGGATTAACACATAGTTATATACTAGCAAAAGTGCAATAATAAAATTATCTTACATATAAGAGCATTTTCTTTCCATACATTTGTATCCTTTTAAATCAGATGATAGTGTGTCTATTAAATTATATCACATCGGTATTGCATAATGTGTTTACATTGGGGTATATTTATTAATGTGCAAGTGGACATGATTCAATGTAGCGTATCATGTCTGCCGCACATTGATAAATGCCGACAGCATACGCTGTTGGCATTTGTCATTGCACCAGCAGTTCTTGTAAACTGCAGGTGCAATGCCGCCCCCTGCAGATTTGCGGCCAATTGACCACTAGAAGGGGGTGTCAATCAAGCCGATCATATTTGATCGGGATGATTTCTGTCCACGGCCTCAGAGCAGGCAGACAAATTATGGAGCAGCAATCTTTAGACCGCTGCTTCATAACTTCTGTTTCCATTGAGTAAAGGCATGCCAGAAACCAGGGGCCGCTGCTTCATAACCTATCCGCCTGCTCTGAGGCGGCGGACAGACATCGCCGTAAATAAACCCGATCCAATACGATCGGGTTGATTGACACGCCCTGCTGTTCACAAGAACTACTGGTGCAATGATAAATGCAGAGAGCATATGCAATATCGGATCATGTCCACTTGCACGTTCTTAAATAGGCACCATTGTCTCTAATACCTATCCCCTTTATATGTACTTTAGATTGAATTTATCTTATAAATTTAAAAATTAGTTTCTGCAGAAAATTATTTACATATGTACATGTATGAGAATCATCAAAGTAAACCACTAAATTCAGGGGTTTTTTAAAAGCCAATTCAATGCAAATTATTCTTCCAATAATAAGGTTTGATATTTAGCAAACATAGGGCTAGATTACAAGTGAAGCACAAACATTTGTACGCAAGCAATAAGGGGTTTAAGCTTGTCGGTTTTACCGCTGGTATTACAAGTTGAAAGTAAAAGCAATCGCTTGAGCGCAATCGTGATTTGCGGTAGAAGGATAACTGCGACTTCAGAGCTCTGGTTAACTGTTTTGCGAAACAAAAAAGTTGCAGAAAGCACCTAAAACATACAATACAAAGTACAGTTACACTCATATTAGCACAATATAATTAAAATGATTAAAACAAATATTGCACATAAGTTATAAAGGCTTAAAGATATGAGATCTCTGGTGTTAGAAAAAAAAAGCAGGCAAAAGGGCTTTAACATTGAGATACATACGTATACATGTCTAAAGATGGATATGTATGTCTATATACTGTATGTATACATATGTATTTATGTATTTATGTGTATATATGTATTTACAGACATATATACACATATAAACACATAAATACATATGTGCACACACAATATATATATAGACATATATTTAAGTGCATTAAAAACATACTGGCCTCTAGTTATCAAGGTCTGTCGGACCTGATCCGACAGTGCGTATCAGGTCCATCAGACCTCGCTGAATATGGCGAGCAATACGCTCCGCCGTATTCAGCATTGCACCATCAGCTCACAAGAGCTGCTGGTGCAACGACGCCCCCTGCAGACTTGCGGCCAATCGGCCGCCAGCAGGGGGGTGTCAATCAACCCGATTGTACTCGATCGGGTTGATTTCCGGCGATGTCTGTCCGCCTGCTCAGAGCAGGCGGACAGGTTATGAAGCAGCGGTCTTTGTGTCCTAAGGAGTCATTGTGAGCTTTTGGGCGCTCTGTTTTTAAATAGCCTCAGTTAACCCCTTAATGACCGGACCATTTTTCAATTTTCTTACCCTTAATGACAATGGCTATGTCAGGTATTCCCCTTTAAGGTGACTCCTCCTACATAGTCTTTAAAAGACCTGCACACCTGTAACCAGGTGCTTAGTATTTTGTTTGCTACTGACTGAGTAGTTGTACTTTGGCTGAGCTCCAATTTCTATAGAAGTATTCCTTTGTATTTCATCTACTACTAACTTCTGGATATACAAGATTAACAAAGATTTATCAAGTCTCAAGTAACAGCGTGTCTCAGACGAACTGACAACAAACTTTATCTGCAGTTGTTACGACACGGAATCATTGCGGTCTCAACTGCCTTATTCAACTCTAACACCTAATTCCTACCTGCAATTTAGGTTTCTAGCAAAGCACCAGTGACATCCGTTACACAGGACTACAACATAACCAAGCCTTTACTAACAACCAGCGCTATCGAATACCGGAGCAAAGACACACCCACTTCCGTGATGTAACGGACCTGTGAATCAGATCGGATAACCGACGGCACAGGTAGCGTCTCGCTCTCTTCACTGACTCATCTATCAGAGCAGCGCTAAGCAGGCTTCAAACTGTCAGCACATCACTTCAGTAAGTTTATCATTACTCGTTGTAGTGGCATAAGACTTTCCTCTGTCTTGCAGTAAAGACACATAATTCCTCTCAGCTTTTCTAAAGTTGTAAGCTGATCTTCAGTTGTTGCATATAGCAGGACTGATTGTACATTGTTATTTAGTTCCTACTGATTAATTCACCACGACAGACAGTTACCATTTTACTCACCATATTGGTAACACAGATCGCAGTGATACAAACTACTAATTTATTAGTATCAACTACTTTAATACTAACTCTGCTACTGAGATCCACCAATTGATACTCATCCACAGACCAGATCATAACATAATACTAAGCCATTAACAAAATGGATCCTGCGGAGTTACCTCAGTTTGTTTACACCCTATCACAGAGGGTTGATCAACTGTCACAGGGTATGAGAGATCTACAGGTCGAGAACCAGTCCCTGCGTGACATTATAAAGGATACTATGGCACAAAGGGGTCCCCTTCCTGATCTAACCCCCGAACCTCAAGTTTCATTACCTGAAACATTCTCGGCAAACAGGAAGCACTACCGCCAGTTTAAAAACGCTTGTAATCTCCTCTTCACTTTGAGACCTAAAACTTACAACTCGGATAGGATCAGAGTTCTCACCATTGTTTCATATCTTAGGGGTGAGCCGCATGTCTGGGCGGACACTTGCTATGAGAACAATGACCCTATTCTCTCCTCATTGCAAGCTTTCTATAACAGCATGGATGAATTATACCAGGACACCGATATGCAACTTACTGCTGAGGCAAAAATGAGAGCACTTAAGCAAGGCCGTAGGGCCGTTGAGGAGTACATTACGGACTTTAAGCAATATAGTACAGACTCACAGTGGAATGCGATAGCCCTACGCAATCAGTTCCGCTTGGGGTTATCGGATCAAAGATGAGCTTGCAAGGTTGGATATGCCAAATAGCCTAGAGTCACTGATGAAATTGGTCATTCAAATTGACAGAAGGTTGAGAGAAAGAAAATTAGAACGCTTCTATTCTGAAACACCAAATAAAACAAGTACCTCCTACACTCAAAATTCATCACTAAAAAAATCAACAGAAGAACCCATGGATCTGGGAATCATCCGAGGACCTATTTCCTCACAAGAACGGACTCGTAGAAGGAACTTACAGCTTTGCATGTATTGTGCAAATGCTTCACATATCGTGAAAGACTGTCCACTCCTGATCAAGTCCAAAAGAAGTAAGTCACATATTCTTACTGTACATCCAAAGATCAGTGTTAACCCATCTTACTGTCGTATTCCTTTGTCTCTACAGTGGCAGCAGCAGAGATTCAACACTGAAACTATAATTGACTCAGGAGCCAGTGGCTGTTATATTGATGTTAATTTAGTTCATACCAATAAAATCCCTTATGTGTGTAAGCAAAAACCTGTCTTCATTAGAGTCATTGATGGTACACCCATCAAATCTGGTCCAATTACACATCAAACTCTACCGCTCACTCTAGTAACTTCTACTGGACACACAGAGATTCTAACTTTTGATATGATTCCTTCCCCCCTTTTTCCTATAGTTTTAGGCTTATCATGGTTGCAGCTCCACCAGCCTACCATACAATGGAAGGACTTACAGGTGAACTTAGACTCAGCTTACTGCCGCAAGTCCTGCTATAAGCTACACCATTGTCTTCTACAGAATTCTGAGAATGTAAACAATTTGCCTTCTCACTATCTTGATTTCTCAGATGTTTTTAGCAAAAAACAAGCAGAGATTCTACCTCCACACAGACAGTACGACTGTCCGATCGAACTACAGCCTAACGTTACTATCCCTTATGGCAGATTATATCCACTCAGCAAACCCGAACTAGATTACTTGAAAGACTATATGAACGAAAACCTGAAGAAAGGTTTCATTAGGCCCTCTACTTCTCCTGCTGGCGCCGGTATTATTTTTGTCCGCAACAAGGATATGTCACTCAGACACATCATTGATTACCGAGAACTAAATAAAATTACCGTAAAAAAATCGCTATCCACTACCCCTCATTCCTGAGTTGATTGAGAGAGTACGTCAAGCTACTATCTACACTAAACTTGACCTACGTGGGGCCTATAACCTGGTTCGTATTAGGAAGGGTGATGAGTGGCTTACTGCCTTCAGGACAAGATATGGGCATTTTGAGTACTTGGTCATGCCGTTTGGGCTCTGCAATGCCCCAGGGACGTTTCAGCACTTTGTCAATGACATTTTCAGGGACCTATTGGACACTTGCATCGTCATTTACCTGGATGACATCCTCATTTATTCCGTTAACCTACAAGATCATATCACACATGTTCGCCAAGTTCTAGAGAGACTCAGAAAACACCATCTTTTTGCTAAGCTTGAGAAGTGCATTTTCCATACCACTGAACTATCTTTCCTAGGATACCATATTAGTCCTGATGGAATCAAGATGGAAGACACAAAGGTTAAAGCAGTAATTGATTGGCGACAACCCAGGAACAAAAAGGAATTGCAACAATTCCTCGGTTTCTCGAATTACTATAGAAAGTTCATTAGGAATTTTTCTCAAATAGTCAAGCCTCTAACACGTCTAACTGGAGCGAACACCACATTCTCTTGGGACAACAATGCTAACAAAGCTTTCCAGCTCCTTAAGACTCGCTTTACGACTGCTCCCATTTTACGTTTTCCAGACCCAAACCTACCTTACATTCTTGAAGTGGATTCCTCCGATTTTGGCATTGGTGCTGTACTTTCGCAACGACTGTCTGACTCTTCCCCTATTCATCCGATAGCATTCTTCTCCAAAACAATGTCTCCTGCAGAGACACATTATCCGATTGGAGAGAAGGAGCTTTTGGCAATTAGACGTTCACTTGAGCACTGGAGACATCTCCTCGAAGGCACTATAAAACCCATACAGATAATAACAGATCACAAGAACTTGGAGTATCTACATAGTAGCAAAACTCTATCTTCTCGTCAGGCACGATGGTGCCTATACTTCACCAGATTCAACTTCACCATTACTTACAGAACAGCAAAACTCAACGGCAAGGCATGACGCCTTATCCCGAAAAGACAAGGATAATACTTTTCCATCTGATGTAAAGCCTATAATTCCACCAAATAGGTTTCTTGGTCTTACAACAACCTTTTCACCCTCCCTAAAGACATACAAACTAGACCAAAAATTCATCAAGGAATACAATCTACATAAAAACCATGATGGTCTGTTTTGCCATAACGATAAAATTTATGTTCCATCCACTTTGCAAACTGACATTCTATATAACTGCCATGATATTCCATCAGCCGGACATCAGGGCATTGGAAGGACATACGAAAAGGTTTCCAGACACTACTGGTGGCCACAGATGAAGAAAACAGTAACTGAATACATACAGTCCTGCTCAATCTGTGCAACATCAAAGACCCAGGCTAGACGTCCCTATGGTTATCTCTTACCCATTTCTATCCAAGAATGACCATGGCAACATGTTGGTCTAGATTTCATAGTAGACCTCCCAAGATCCAACAAATTTAACACTGTACTCGTAGTTGTGGACCTTTTTAGCAAGATGGCACATTTTATTCCATTTCAAAAACTTCCGACTTCCTCTGAGACTGCAAAATTATTCATTGACCATATTGTTAAATTACACGGTGTTCCCCCAATTCTCACATCCGACCGTGGAACACAGTTCACCTCCAGGTTCTGGAGACATCTCTGTCAACTACTCCAGATTACTCACCGTTATAGCGCTTCATTCCATCCCCAAACAAATGGACAGATGGAACGCATCAATCAATGGCTAGAGCAGTATATCCGTTGCTTCTGTACCCAACACCAGGACAACTGGTCGGACCTCCTCCCTATGGCAGAATTTGCCCACAACGATTCACTTAACTCCAGTACCAGGATGACCCCTTTCTTCGCCAACTATGGCTTTCACCCGACTTTCACCTTCTCCGCAAATACAGTTTCTGCTTCACCATTGGTTGATGAGTACACCAACACATTAAAGGAGACATTCTCCTTGGCTCATCGTAATATCAAACAATCACAAGAAACCCAAAGCAGATATTACAACCTTAGACGACAACCATCACCCAATTATACAGTTGGTGACTATGTCTGGCTGTCAACGAAAAACCTTCGCTTACAAATCCCATCAAAGAAACTGGGAAAACTCTACATTGGTCCTTTCCCCATTCTTAAGGTGGTTAACCCTAACGCCATGACCCTGGATCTACCACCATCCATAAGGGTCCACCCCACTTTTCACGTCTCCCTCTTAAAACCGGCAGGCCACATGAGAAACTCTAATACGATACTACCTCCCTCTCCAATCCTACCTGTAGATGATGAATATGAGGTCCAGACCTTATTGGATTCCAGAATGCGCAGTGGACAACTCGAATATCTTGTGCATTGGAAGGGTTATTCCAATGAGGATGATTCGTGGAAACCTTCCACTAACCTTCATGCACCCAGACTCGTGTCCCTATTCCATAGACGACACCCGGATAGACCCCGACCTCAAGTGCTGGGACCACTTGCCTGAAGAGGGGGTGATGTCAGGTATTCCCCTTTAAGGTGACTCCTCCTACATAGTCTTTAAAAGACCTGCACACCTGTAACCAGGTGCTTAGTATTTTGTTTGCTACTGACTGAGTAGTTGTACTTTGGCTGAGCTCCAATTTCTATAGAAGTATTCCTTTGTATTTCATCTACTACTAACTTCTGGATATACAAGATTAACAAAGATTTATCAAGTCTCAAGTAACAGCGTGTCTCAGACGAACTGACAACAAACTTTATCTGCAGTTGTTAAGACACGGAATCATTGCGGTCTCAACCGCCTTATTCAACTCTAACACCTAATTCCTACCTGCAATTTAGGTTTCTAGCAAAGCACCAGTGACATCCGTTACACAGGACTACAACATAACCAAGCCTTTACTAACAACCATCGCTCTCGAATACCGGAGCAAAGACACACCCACTTCCGTGAATCAGATCGGATAACCGACGGCACAGGTAGCGTCTCGCTCTCTTCACTGACTCATCTATCAGAGCAGCGCTAAGCAGGCTTCAAACTGTCAGCACATCACTTCAGTAAGTTTATCATTACTCGTTGTAGTGGCATAAGACTTTCCTCTGTCTTGCAGTAAAGACACATAATTCCTCTCAGCTTTTCTAAAGTTGTAAGCTGATCTTCAGTTGTTGCATATAGCAGGACTGATTGTACATTGTTATTTAGTTCCTACTGATTAATTCACCACGACAGACAGTTACCATTTTACTCACCATATTGGTAACACAGATCGCAGTGATACAAACTACTAATTTATTAGTATCAACTACTTTAATACTAACTCTGCTACTGAGATCCACCAATTGATACTCATCCACAGACCAGATCATAACAGGCTATTTTTACATTTCTGCAGTGTTTGTGTTTAGCTGTAATTTCCCTCTTACTCATTTACTGTACCCACACATATTATATACCGTTTTTCTCGCCATTAAATGGACTTTCTAAAGATACCATTATTTTCATCATGTCTTATAATTTACTAAAAAAAAAATAATAAAATATGAGGAAAAAATGGAAAAAAACACACTTTTTCTAACTTTGACCCTCAAAATATGTTTACACATCTACAATCACCAAAAAACACCCATGCTAAATAGTTTCTAAATTTTGTCCTGAGTTTAGAAATACCCAATGTTTACATGTTCTTTGCCTTTTTTGCAAGTTATAGGGCCATAAATACAAGTAGCACTTCGCTATTTCCAAACCACTTTTTTTTCAAAATTAGCGCTAGTTACATTGGAACCCTGATATCTGTCAGGAATACCTGAATATCCCTTGACATGTATATATTTTTTTTTAGAAGACAACCCAAAGTATTGATCTAGGCCCATTTTGGTATATTTCATGCCACCATTTCACCGCCAAATGCGATCAAAAAAAAAAAAAGTTCACTTTTTCACAAAATTTGTCACAAACTTTAGGTTTCCCACTGAAATTATTTACAAACAGCTTCTGCAATTATGGCACAAATGGTTGTAAATGCTTCTCTGGGATCCCCTTTTTTCAGAAATAGCAGACTTATATGGCTTTTGGGTTGCTTTTTGGTAATTAGAAGGCCGCTAAATGCCGCTGCGCACCACACGTGTTTTATGCCCAGGAGTGAAGGGGTTAATTAGGGAGCTTGTAGGGAGCTTGTAGGGTTAATTTTAGCTTTAGTGTAGTGTAGTAGACAACCCCAAGTATTGATCTAGGCCCATTTTGGTATATTTTATGCCACCATTTCACCGCCAAATGCGAGCAAATAAAAAAAAAAACAACATTTTTCACAATTTTAGGTTTCTCACTGAAATTATTTACAAACAGCTTGTGCAATTATGGCAGAAATTGTTGTAAAAGCTTCTCTGGGATCCCCTTTGTTCAGAAATAGCAGACTTATATGGCTTTGGCGTTGCTTTTTGGTAATTAGAAGGCCGCTAAATGCTGCTGCGCACCACACGTTAATTATGCCCAAGAGTGAAGGGGTTAAATTAGGTAGCTTGTAGGGAGCTTGCAGGGTTAATTTTAGAGATCAGCCTCCCACCTGACACATCCCACCCCCTGATCCCTCCCAAACAGCTCTCTTCCCTCCCCCACCCCACAATTGTTCCCGCCATCTTAAGTACTGGCAGAAAGTCTGCCAGTACTAAATAAAAGAGGTTTTTTTTTTTTTAAATAAAAATAATAAAGTATTTTAACTGTGATGGACCCCTGCCTTAGCCCCAACCTCCCTGATCCCCCCTCCAGCTCTCTAACCCTCTCCCCTACCTAATTACCACCATCTTGGATACTGGCAGCTGTCTGCCAGTACCCAGTTTGGCCCCAAAAACCCCCCAAAAAGTATTTTTATTTTATTTTTACTTAAAAAACTATTTCTGTAGTGTAGCAGCCCCCCACAATACCCCCACCCCCACCCCCACCCCCTCCCAGATCCTTTTATATTTTTTTTTAAAAAAAATCCCTTTTTTTTCCCTTTCTGCCCTCATTCATTGGTGTCAGTGTGGCTAATGGGTGCACGTGCACGTGCGCACGTGCACGCGCGCACACGTGCACGCACGCGCACATGCATGCTCACGTGCACACACGCGCATCGCGCATCGTGCACGCGCACGCGCACCCTCACACCCGGCACTATCGCTACCGGTGCAGAGAGGGCCACAGAGTGGCTCTCTCTGCATCGGGGGCTTGTAAAGTGGTATTGCAGGATGCCTCCATATCGAGGCATCACTGCAATACCCTCAGAGCTGCTGGAAGCATTTGTGATCGCTTCCAGCACTCTGTTAGACAACTGACGTACCAGGTACGTCCATTGTCATTAACTGCTTGTTAATGCATGACGTACCTGGTACGTCAGTTGTCATTAAGGGGTTAATTTGTTGAATAGTCTGGGTTGTGCCAGACTTTGCCAGAGTTAATATTAAAAACAATACAAACATCCACTCTTTGACCGTGCAGGATAGGAGAGAATAAATGCATTAACCGTGACAGTAGCAACCTGATTTGACATAACTATAGGTTGTATGTACAGCGCAAACGGAGCTAAATATAACAGTGATATAGATTGACAGTGTTGTCTTCTAAGAAGGATACTATAATTCTGGGTCACATGTTTGTAGCGCTAACAGAACCAAAGAAAATTGTGATACATATTGGCAACACAGAGATAGTGTTAACTTTTAATAATAGACACTGTAATTTTGGGTTATATGTGTATAGCGCAAACAGAGCCAAACAGAATTGTGACATACATGGTCAACACAGAGATAGTGCTGTCTGTTAATAAAGATACTGTCATTTTGAGTTACATGTATCATTAACTAATTAGTGATTGTAGCATTTGCAAGACTAATGGCAATCCTCAAGTACATATGAAGTGGAGGGTCACAGAGAATATACCGTATAAACACAATAATACAGATTTGCACTGATCAACCGGTTCTGTAATGTATTGAACATATGCAGCAGGAAGTCATTTTCATATGTGTTAAAGACAATATATATAATACCAGTGTTGCGCACAAATAAGATCTTCTTTATTTAGAACGTTCACTCACATTATAGAACGTGACACTATAAAGTTGCACATAAGCAACACAAGATAAGTATTGCTCTCTAACCAATATATACTAGTCATAAAATAAACAAGTGTGGACTGGTTGTCGTATCAGGATCAAACAGCAGCTATTGTTTCTATAGATAGTGCAGAAATCGAGTGGACAGAATTCTGGCTCATATCATACAAACTAGAGCTATTAGGGTATCCAAATATCCTTACAGAGGGTGTTAGTCATATTATGATTGTACACATACACCGTTTGGACCCAATAGCATTAGTATAGCTGAGTAATTATAACTTTACACCAGGGGGCATAATCATTCATACCAGGCCTTTGATTCTATAAGTCCTCCACATAGTGAATCACTTGTCAGATTACAGGAGGGTGCTAGTGTCGTTTTTAATTTGTGTGTTACCCTTATTTTAAGTGCAATTCATAATAAAAGTTATATTTTATTTTACCCGTTCTGGAACTACTACCTCACAGTCTAGGCTGAGAGTGCTTACAGGTGCATACTTACAGGAGATATCCACATCTTTATGTGTGAGTCTTCTTAGTCTTCAGGAATATGCCCCACTGTATTTAATGTAATATTGAAGGGACACTGAACCCAAATTTTTTCTTTCATAATTCAGATAGAGCATGCAATTTTAAGCAACTTTCTAATTTACTCCTATTGTCAAATTTTCTGCATACTCTTGGTATCTTTATTTGAAAAGCAAGAATGTAAGTTTAGATGCCGGCCCATTTTTGATGAACAACCTGGGTTGTTCTTGCTGATTGGTGGCTAAATTGAACCCCCAATAAACAAGTGCTGCCCATGAACTAAACCAACAATTGGCTGGCTCCTTAGTTTAGATGCCATCTTTTTCAAATAAAGATAGCAAGAGAATGAAGAAAAAATGATAATAGGAGTAAAATAGAAAGTTGCTTAAAATTGCATGCTCTATCTGTATCATGAAAGAAAAAATTTGGGTTCAGTGTCCCTTTAATAAAAAAATATATTTTTGAAGAAAAAAATATTTTTATGGACTCAGATTATTACATAATTGTACTTTTAATAAAAGAGAATCAAGTCTTAGTCAATTTTGGTCCAGTTTATTTACTTTTTTGTAAATGAAATTTCTCTATCATTCTGTGCCTGGCTTTATTTTATTAAACCAGTTTAATCCATTGAAATGTCGTAAAAGCTCAAGCAATCAAACAAATGGAAAACTGACATACTTATAATATTTAGAGAATATAATCTGCTACTTTAACATTCTCCCTGTTTTATATTTACTGATGCCCTTTGTTTAAACAAAAATATTCTACTTAAACTTGAAAAGCTAGCGGATTTATTACATTATGGTCCCATGTCAACAACAGATTTCATAAAATCTATTTTGCAGCTAGTACATGGAGTACATTCTTGTTCTACAAATAAAGTAGCATTTGCATTTAGAAATGTATTTATGGTATACAATGTGTTATATGTTCAGTGTTTATGAAGA
This sequence comes from Bombina bombina, assembly GCF_027579735.1. Lineage (NCBI taxonomy): Eukaryota > Metazoa > Chordata > Amphibia > Anura > Bombinatoridae > Bombina > Bombina bombina. The sequence goes on from NC_069500.1 coordinate 313,537,294, forward strand.
CCTATTCTGACAAGTTATCAGATTGCTGTAAACTCCAAGCCATTTGACAAGAAACCTCCCTTTAGTTGGTATCAAGATGATCAAAAAGGAAACAAATAATGTGCTTAAAGGGATAAGAAGGCCAAATTAATCGTGCATGATTTAGAGGCAATTTCCTCTTGTGATTGGCTAACCAGATGTGTTCAGCTAGCTGCCAGTGTTCTTCAGCTAATGATAAAAAGAGAATGAAGCAAATTTGATCATAGAAGTTAATTGGAAATTTGATTCAAATTGCATGTTCTATCCGAATCACAAAATAAAATGTTGGGGTTTCCTGTCACTTTAAGGGTATACACATGCTGCCCCTTTTATTTTTTTCTGCAGGTCATATGTGTAATACACAATAAATGTCCAGCACTCCTGCATAAAGGTGCATGCTACAAGGGTTCTGCACACCCCAAAAACAATACTGAAATGTCCAAAAGAGTAGTAGCACCAGATTCACAAAATATTTATTGGGACATCACATAAACATATCACCACATCATTTTGGTCCAAATGACCTTAATCATGTTGTATACAGAATGGTTCACTTCTTATACCCAAAATAGGTGGAGCTAATTACCTATATAGGTGTATACAGGGAGTGCAGAATTATTAGGCAAATTAGTATTTTGACCACATCATCCTCTTTATGCATGTTGTCTTACTCCAAGCTGTATAGGCTCGAAAGCCTACTACCAATTAAGCATATTAGGTGATGTGCATCTCTGTAATGAGAAGGGGTGTGGTCTAATGACATCAACACCCTATATCAGGTGTGCATAATTATTAGGCAACTTCCTTTCCTTTGGCAAAAAGGGTCAAAAGAAGGACTTGACAGGCTCAGAAAAGTCAAAAATAGTGAGATATCTTGCAGAGGGATGCAGCACTCTTAAAATTGCAAAGTTTCTGAAGCGTGATCATCGAACAATCAAGCGTTTCATTCAAAATAGTCAACAGGGTCGCAAGAAGCGTGTGGAAAAACCAAGGCGCAAAATAACTGCCCATGAACTGAGAAAAGTCAAGCGTGCAGCTGCCAAGATGCCACTTGCCACCAGTTTGGCCATATTTCAGAGCTGCAACATCACTGGAGTGCCCAAAAGCACAAGGTGTGCAATACTCAGAGACATGGCCAAGGTAAGAAAGGCTGAAAGACGACCACCACTGAACAAGACACACAAGCTGAAACGTCAAGACTGGGCCAAGAAATATCTCAAGACTGATTTTTCTAAGGTTTTATGGACTGATGAAATGAGAGTGAGTCTTGATGGGCCAGATGGATGGGCCCGTGGCTGGATTGGTAAAGGGCAGAGAGCTCCAGTCCAACTCAGACGCCAGCAAGGTGGAGGTGGAGTACTGGTTTGGGCTGGTATCATCAAAGATGAGCTTGTGGGGCCTTTTCGGGTTGAGGATGGAGTCAAGCTCAACTCCCAGTCCTACTGCCAGTTTCTGGAAGACACCTTCTTCAAGCAGTGGTACAGGAAGAAGTCTGCATCCTTCAAGACAAACATGATTTTCATGCAGGACAATGCTCCATCACACGCGTCCAAGTACTCCACAGCGTGGCTGGCAAGAAAGGGTATAAAAGAAGAAAATCTAATGACATGGCCTCCTTGTTCACCTGATCTGAACCCCATTGAGAACCTGTGGTCCATCATCAAATGTGAGATTTACAAGGAGGGAAAACAGTACACCTCTCTGAACAGTGTCTGGGAGGCTGTGGTTGCTGCTGCACGCAATGTTGATGGTGAACAGATCAAAACACTGACAGAATCCATGGATGGCAGGCTTTTGAGTGTCCTTGCAAAGAAAGGTGGCTATATTGGTCACTAATTTGTTTTTGTTTTGTTTTTGAATGTCAGAAATGTATATTTGTGAATGTTGAGATGTTATATTGGTTTCACTGGTAAAAATAAATAATTGAAATCGGTATATATTTGTTTTTTGTTAAGTTGCCTAATAATTATGCACAGTAATAGTCACCTGCACACACAGATATCCCTCTATAATAGCTATAACTAAAAACAAACTAAAAACTACTTCCAAAACTATTCAGCTTTGATATTAATGAGTTTTTTTGGGTTCATTGAGAACATGGTTGTTGTTCAATAATAAAATTAATCCTCAAAAATACAAGTTGCCTAATAATTCTGCACTCCCTGTATTAACTTCTTCACAACCATTCATATAATAGATTTCAAGCTCCCTCTAGTGGTAGTAAAGACATTTACTGTATATGTATACCTGAGCCAATACCATATCATCAATTATTCATATACATAAAAAAAATATATACAAATTTATACATAGATAGATAGCAATCCAATTCAAAGAAAATTAACATTTGTAAATTACATCCCTTAACAAGTATGTATATTTTCCTGGGGGGGGTTCCTTAATTCCTAATATTCCAGTCTATTTCCCTATGCATACCTTTGGGATTCAGAGATTGTAGAGTATAATTCCAAAACGTTCTTCTAGCTTTGAAGGGGTCAATTTATAATAGTGCAGACGGACATGATACGATAAACGCTGTCGGCATTTATCATTGCACCAGCAGTTCTTGTGAACTGCTGGTGCAATACCGCCCTTGCAGATTTGCGGCCAATCGGCCGCTAGCAGGGGGTGTCAATCAACACGATCGTATTCGATCGGGCTGCTTGCTGTCCGCCACCTCAGAGGTAGCGGACGAGTTAAGGAACAGCAGTCTTAGGACCGCTGCTTCTTAACTTCCATTCCACTTCAGACGGAACTGAAGCAGAATGGGTCGGAAGCAGCATCCGCTGCTTCATAAGTCGACCCCGAGTAGTTTAATCATGTCACCCCCTCTCCTTGTCTTTTTAATCTGTTCAATAATCTGGAATCTCAGTTGTGATATTGTATGACCTGCTTCTAAGAAATGATTAGAGACAGGAGCTTAATTATTCTACTATCGTATACTAGACTTTTTATCCTGTCCCTTATTTTACAGATTCCCCAATGTAAATTTTGGAACATGGACACTTAATTAGATATATGGCAAAATCTGTATTGCAAGTATAGAAACCAGGAATCTTAAACTTTCTTTACTATTACTGTTAGAGGCGCTCTGCTCTCTAGACAATAGGGGGCGCAATAGATAAAGATATATTATAAAATAAGAATATAGAATTCAAATAATGGACAGATGTAAATACTGTGGGATATAAATGTGTTGTCAATAGATCCCCAAATCACACACAATAGATCATAATCTAGTCCAGAAATTATTGTATATTCCTTATCAGGTTGGTGTCACAGTCCGTATGGATGATCAAAACTTGCTTGAATCAGATGGAGAGTTGTGCAGCAGGTTCACCATCCCTCTTGATCTTGACTAGAATATGGGCTGCTCCTCTTTTAAAAAATCTCCAAACAATCTTACCCTGTGAAAAATACCACAAACAGAGGGCGCCTCCTAGTGTAACACTGTTATATTACAATTATTATTCACACCCCATGGTAAATAACCATACTCACAAGTGGGGCAGCACCCAAGTGTGCTGATATGTGCAGTCTGGGATCTCTCAGTGTCCCAGCTCACTGATCAGTGGTTTGGGATGTTATCACCTCTGTCCCCTCCAGTCATGGATACAGACAAACAGATTGTGCTTCCAATGCAGTTTAATTAAAATATATACAGGTAGCCCTCAGTTTACGCCGGGGTTAGGTTCCAGAAGGAATGGTTGTAAATCGAAACCGTTGTAAATTGAAACCCAGTTTATAATGTAAGTCAATGGGAAGTGAGGGAGATAGGTTCCAGGCCCCTCTCAAAATTGTCATAAGTAACACCTAATACATTATTTTTAAAGCTTTGAAATGAAAACTTTGAATGCTAAACAGCATTATAAACCTAATAAAATCATCACACAAAACAGAATATATAATTAAACTAAGTTAAATGAACAAAAACATTTGCTAAACAGCATTATAAACCTAATAAAATAATCACACAACATAGACTTCACTTGCATTTTTCTGCAAACAGTTCTTTCTATGCATTCCAATCTGGACTGATTTATAGACAGGAAGCTCTTGTTCCTTTGAAATCTGATCGATAGCTCAGGTCTAGTTAAACTGATTAATTTCAGCTTGCTTGACTTTGCTGCAACACAAGCGGACAGCTCCACCTACTGGCTATTTTAATAAATGCACTGCTTCTCAATGCTTTTCAATAGCAGTCACATGACTGGAAAAAAAGGTTGTTATGCTGAAACGGTGTAAATTGAACCGTTGTAAAACGAGGGCCACCTGTATATATATATTTTTTTAAAATATTTTTTTATTGAGGTAATGAGTAATAACAACAAAACAGAAAATATGTCCAGGCACGAATCAGAATTGATAAGAGCGATCATACAATTCTCATACAGAAAATAAACTTGAGCTAAAACATTAAGGTTTTAGTATTGCAATTATAATCGCCATGTCCAAACCACAGTAGTGCTATACAGATACGAATGAGAGCTTTTATTATACAATATAGCAAGCTGAATAGTAAGAGAGTAGCTACTGACATGGGCTATAACACTATGTCTGAGATTTTAATCATAAAGTGCATGCGATAGAGGGTTAACAATAATAGAAACTAGTTTATGGTAAGTATGGGTGACTGGAACATATAACAATGAAACCTCGTTTTATTTTTAAATGTTTTTATTGAGGTTGTTCGAGAATAAAACAATAACCAAACGTTCATCTGCATATATACATCAGGCAATGCAGGTATAGTGTTACTAACACATTCATGTACAGTATATTGCATTAAAAAATATAATCAAGCAGGCAATACAGTACTATTGTACAACATAACACTGAACATATAAACTGGAGCCCTACCTCCAGACCTTCAACAGGCCACTCATGGACCTGTGTAGTCTAAATAGTTAAAAGGAGGTGCCCTAATGTTACATACGGTCACTTTTAGACCTTGAAATTTGGTAAATTAGAGTGATACAGAGCTGCTCTTAGGCAGGGCAAGATGACAAATTTGAGATAAATTAGCATCTGATATTTTAAATGATATCTATAATGGGAGTATATTTAGGCTTACCATAATTTTTAGAGGTGAAACTGGGACCACCTGGTGCGGTGCCAGTGGGGGTGTGGTCAGGAGCGTGGTCAAGGGGGCGTGGCAATTACCGGTCCTTTTAAAGTAGTAGCTTTTATGTGTGTAATGTTTCGTGGATACTCTACCCTTCCTCAGTCAAACAAGTGAATCACACAGTTTAAATAGACCATAACACCACCCCCTAGTGAAAAAGGCACCATTACGTTGTCATGGCAAATAAGTCATTAATCTAAATCTCAGATTCTAAATAATGCCAAAAATCAAGCATAATTATCACTTTCATAATTATCACTTTCACAATTTAATATCTGCAGTGTAATATGTGTTTTATGTGTCTAATTAAGGAACAGAGCCAAATACTGATAAGGCATAAATACAACATTGAATGAAAGTAAAAAAGAAACACGTAATGTACCTGCTAAAGCTGTTTAAGAGGCTACTCTATACCATAATGCAGGAAGATTATAGCCAAAATGCTATCCTGCATGAAGTAAAGCGAGATCCACGCCTTCCTGTCTGTACTTCCTAGTCATACCCATATGATTCCCCTAAAGGTGTATTACCGGCAATGTCACCAGGGGTCGGGGGGTGTTAAATTCTTAGAAAAATAAACCAAGTAATACTACAAAATTAAAAAAAACCCTATGCTGCTCACTCAGCCTGTATTACTAAATGTAAACTTTGAAGGGCACGAACGTTAAGCTAAGCAGGGCTGTATGTAACAAAGCACCAGCATCCAACTATGCTGGAGAGCCACAGTACAGTCATTTTGAATAATGTGTCTGGGTATCAGGTGGGCTGAAACCCAGACACATGATTTGAAACCTGGAGGTGTCAACCCTACTGGGACAGAATGAACAACTGGGTGGGACACTGGGACAGCGCCTCCAAACCGGGACAATCCCAGTAAAAGTGGGACTTCTGGTAAGCCTAAGTATATTCATATATATTAATACATATGATTATAATGATTGATTTGCTTTAAATAATAAATTCTGCCAACATATAACAGGTGTACCCACGTTAGCTAAGTTAAAATGTTGATACAACTGATAATATAGTATGTTTCGGAACGACTAAGGCGTTATGAGTATTGTTGTTTCCGACTAATATAGAGCCCTTCCAATCCTCACCGGCTGGGTCGCATGAAAGTAGGGTTTTTCATGAGCTATTGAAACATATAAGATATAAGTACCCATAGTAGCAAAATCGCCATCAGTCATGATAATAATGATAAATTGTGGGTAACCTAAAATTCACATATAGTTAATATGCGGCATTAATGTATAACTTGACAATAGTGTAGCATAAATACCAAATGAGCATTGCGTATTATATAAATAACTTCTAAAGAAGAAATTTTATGGTATCTGTAAACCCCTGAAGCAAGACAAAGAGATTTGGTAATCTTAAAACCCACGGAGAATAGTAGGTAACATAAGGTTGGCAATAGCAGCATTTGTTATAACAATACACTCCATCTGGAAGTAGGGATATTATGGTAACTACGTGGGCACAAAATGTTAGGTCATGCAGCAATCTAACTTTGAAAACCATAAGTGACCTACAGCTAGGACCCAATGAAGACCATACATGGCTTTCAGTTCACAAATTCTAACTACACTTTAACATGGCACACAAAGCACCTAGAAAGTAATTGGTATAGCGAGAGCCCCCATGTTCAGAAACCTTATTCTAGTTGAAATACAGATACTGCTGGCTGTAATTATTAGTTAAGCCGAGGGTGGAGTTTTTCTGCAAATTATTGGGACAGTGGGCTCTATGTGCACAGTTGGCTATGAAGAGAAAAATAACTTTATCGCTATACAAAGAACCAACTTTATGGTGTTCGTTACTGATCATGGTAAAATAATAAAACATAATAGATGTTATATTGTGTGATGCAATAATATGTAACACTGGGTATATGACAGGGACAGCACAGTTGTTTAAGTCGATATATTGAGATAAATGACTACTGTAACTCCATGGTTATGTATTTATACTCTAAGAAGTTAGAGCAATGTGGTATTCAGTGTAATGTATAGGTGTGTCCATAAATAGCCACCCATCTCTTGTTAATAGCCTGATGATGTGCCACCCAGGCTGCAGATAGTACACCAACAGTAGGTAGTTATTATTAAGAACACCCCATAACAGAAAGACATAAGTGTAATAGGCAAAGTAAGGTGTAACGTTCAAACTCAACACTCCTATATTAAAAAAGATTATACACAGGAGCCTAGAGCTGGAAGTCTACAATTTAATATTCTATGTTGTTTGGATTTTAACTATGTTGCATCCCATGCAAAATACTATTGTAGCATCTAGCTATAACCACCTCCTATAGGATCAGTATGAGATCTCTATTCACAAGTACTAAATATGACATTTGGGAAAATAAAGCATGTGATTGGTATCATAATTACAACACATCAACTCATTCACTTTGTAAATGTCCCATTGAAAACAGAGCAAGTAGAAAAGCAAACAGTCATATAATGTAGCCTAAGAATAAGTCCTTAGGCACCAGACTTTCTAGATATATAGAATAATAGGGAGCTATATTAAATCAAACCCACTACAAACAAGGATGTAATCACAGAATTGTCCCTCACTCATCTGGCATACAGTGTCACCCGTATTCAGCCAACTCCTGTTTTTGTGCTTCGAAGGAAGGTTTGCAGTGGCTGTTCAGATGTCATATAGAATGCTCCAGTACACAGCCAATGTCCCATACACAAATTCTCAGGGCCCTCCAGAGCACACAGCACTCTCCTGTGTCTCCAGTGTGGAAAGCTCATACGCCTCAGGGTTGCAGGTCTGCTATATACAACACCAGGTCCAGAGCTGGTTGTGGCCTTTGCGCTGTTACAAAGATGATGCGACTTGGGTAGGTACAGGGACAGAAGTTTATTCCGGCTGATAGGATGAAGGGCCAATGCACTGCTGTTCTCCCTGGGCTCTTGAGTTTCTGCGCATAACACTGGCACTGCCATTGGGTCTGCCTCCTGAATGCTGTATTCATGCCCCAAAGTGGATGGATCGTTTACCAGGTGGGCTTCATTTAAGCTTCTCCATTGCAGGGAATCCAGCAGGAGCAGTGTATATTTTGGCCTATATAAGAGATCATGAGGCATCAGGGCTCCGACATGGATAGATGACTCAGCGGTTCCCAGATGTCTGCTATGTCCCAGATCTGCTATGTCCATCGTTAGAATTCTGTAGCCAAACTTGTAGTAGCCAATCTTCTGTGACTCCTTCTCTAAAAGAGACCGGTACGTCCTTTGCAATGTTCTGCAGTGGGATAGAGCCACAGCCTGTAGCCCAGAAACAGGTGTAGTAAATGTCCAGAAAGTACCGGGTTGGCCTTAAATTTGCTGCGACACTGAGAGCTCCCGTGTAGATGCAAGAATCCTGCGTTTCAGAGGTAGAGGTGTGGGCAGCGGAGAGTTGAACCGGGTGAGGTCTATCTGGCAGCTGTAACTCGCGAATAGGTGGGCCAATATTCAAAGATTGGACCTTCCGGACCGCCGTGAGTTGTCGGGTCTTGCTCGCATACCTCCATGGGCTTGTGCTATAGTGAGCCACAGTCTCTCTCTTCTGCACGCTCACCATCATAGGAGCAGGACTTTCACAGTCGGCTTGAAGGGAATACTCCTGTCTTAAAATCCAGTCTGCTTCAGTATTTCTGAGTGCCGAGGGCTTAGTAGGTGATGAAGGAGATTTCTTGAAGATTGCAGGCAAGATTGTGTGTGCAGTGACATTCAGAGAAACAGCGTGAGAGCTGGGTAAAGTGATCATCCATTTTGTCACTTAAGCTTTTTATAAATAGAAGTAGTGTGGCCTCCATGTCTCCCCTATATAACCCTGCAGTAGTTGGTGGAGGTGGGAAATGCTTCAGTGCCTTTGCGGTTACTGCGTTGCTTGTGTGCCGAAGATCCACGCTATACGACTCCTGGTTGCAGGGAGTGTAGGCCCCGATTAGATGTGATTACTGTCCCGCTGCTCATAATGTCCCTTCTAGATATGGTCAATAAACTTTGTTAGCTTCAGATGTAGATTTTAGGGTATCATATTTGACGTTTTGTCACTTTTTTAAGGTTTCTATCACAGAGTTCTAATATTTTGCGGCCATACTCATCAGCGATTGGCTCCACCCCCTAATTAAAATAATTTTAATAAAATTACATAAAATACTAAGGGTTATTCAGTGACCCAAAGTGTTTTAAAACAGATTGCAATGCGTTTCTCAGCTTTACTAGCTGACTAACGTTTTTAAACACTTTGGATCACTGAATAACCCTTAGTATTTTATGTAATTTTATTAAAATTATTTGAATCAAACTGAATTGGAAGCACAAGCTGTTTGTCTGTATCCAGGATTGAATTTTATCTAGATAAACAGACACACTAGTCAAGAAGGAATTTGTACTCGCCACTATAGGGCGTCCTAGTGGTGGTTTTTTTTTATCCTTATTGATTTTGGGAAGGGCGTAAAATACAGGTATTGAAAATCTTTCTGGGATCAAAAATTTCATTTCTTTTTGTGTTATTAACCCATTATTAAATGCCTTATTTACACACCTCAGCAATTCCTTTGTGATATCAAATGAAGGGTCCCTATCAAGGGGTTTATACACTTCCCTGTCATGTAGCTGTGATTGAATTTCTTGTATATAATACATCTTATCTAGGACTACAGTCGCTCCGCCCTTATCGGTCGGCTTACAAATAATTTTATTATTAGATTTTAGATTTAATAAGGCTTTCCTCTCATCCACTGTAACATTATTATATCTATTATTATAATCACAGGACCTATTTTTTTTTTGGTTGTCTATATCTCTTTGGACCGGCTGAATAAATGTATGAATACTGTTGTTTAATACATTAGGACAAAATGTATTTTTGTTAATAAGCTCTAAAGATTTTAGTGACATTATATTCTGATCCTTTGCTAAAATATCCTCCCCACACTTCTTATGTTGCTGTGAAAAAAATGCTTTTAATTTAATAGTGCGGAAAAATATCTTTTTGCAGTGTGAAGAAATCGCATTTAAGTTGGGTTGCAGAATAGTCCCTTATACAATACGCTCCTTTTGGAGTCAGTAAAAGGTCATATATATATTCAACACTATTTCCGGTAGTACTGACTGCGTGTTGTTCTCTGGGGTTTCTGGTTCTTTACCTCTGTGCCCATCCTTGCAGCAGCGGTGTTACCGACCACCTCTCCTCCTCTGCCTTCATAGTCCCCCGACAAGCCGTTAGTAGATGACCCGGAACTAGTAGGAGTATCACGTGATCAGCGTTGTCTACGTCGATTGGGTGGCACTGATCTCTTCCTTTCCTCATAGGAATATTATGTCCACCTGTAAACAGTACCGTTCTGGTAAACATCTTCATCCCAATGGAACTTTTGCCTTTAAGATGTGTTAGCTCTTCCCCCTGTATTTCAAGTTCTCTTTGCAAATACTCTACCGTTAACACCAGTAGATCAAATATGTGTAATGCACAAATTATTTAGCAAAAAAAAAATAATCTGTTTTGTGAAAGTTAAGTAACCCTAGCATTAAGAGAGTACATTTTGTGATATAATTGGGCAGTTTAAACTACGTATCCACACCAAAATATACTAGAAGTAAATTAGGTGTTTAACCCAATGAGGACTATTTATCAAGCCATCAACCGCAAATACACTGGAATTCTGCAGCGTAATTGTTGCGAGCCTGATTCGCCCTATTTATCAAAGCCTACTGACTGGCAAAAGTTGAAATTTGTGACGTAACATACGATCCGCCGGTCTCAGTCCAACACAGATCGATGCTTACGTCATTACAGATATTCCGAATACAAATTCGGCACTATCTGACAACTTTTGCAAGTTATCAACTGTCTAACAGGTACGCTCGCCACTATTCCAGCCCAGCGTACCTGGTTTTCAATCCGCCACCCTGGAGGCCGCGGATGCCATAGGAATCAATGGGAGTCTGAAAGCAGCGAAAGCTCATGTTCGCTGCTGCCCGATATCCCATTGATTTCTATGGTAGAAAACCAGTAAAGTTTACACCTAACACCCTAACATAAGCCCCGAGTCTAAACACCCCTAATCTGCCGCCCGACATCGCTGCCACCTACATAAAATATATTAACCCCTATCCTGCCGCTTCTGGAGCCCACCGCAACTAAATAAAATGTATTAACCCCTATCCCGCAGCTCCCGGACCTTGCCGCCACTAAATAAAGTTATTACCCCCTATCCTGCTGCTCCCTGACATCCCTGCAACCTAAATAATGTTATTAACCCCTATTCTGCTGCTCCCGGACCCCGCAGCAACTTAATAAATGTATTAACCCCTATCTCTCCGCTCCCGGAGCCCACCGCAACTAAATAAATGTATTAACCCCTAAACCCCTGGCCTCCCACATCACTGCCACTTACTGAACCTATTAAACCCTAAACCGCCAGCCCCCCACATCACCATAAACTAAATTAAGCTATTAACCCCTAAACCTAACAACCTGCTAACTTTACATTATAATTACCTCATCCCTATCTTATAATAAATTTAAAACTTACCTTTAGAATTAAAATAAACTATATTGAACTATTGATTATCCTACCCTAACTATTATACTAAAATTACATTAAACTATATTAAACTATTCATTAACCTACCCTAACTATTATAATAAAATTACATTAAACTATATTAAACTATCAATTTAATGTAATTTATGCCTTGTAACATTTGGTATTTATAACTATTTTCCCAGTCATTTACTATGAACATAATTAAACTATGGTCTAGACTGTGCATATCAGAGTATAGGGCTTTTTAGCATAGGGGTAACTTCACCACTCTGATATAGTCTGATATAGCGAATATAGTTCATGAGTCCAAACAGCTCATGAAAATGTTATATGTTGCTTAAACTTTACAGCCACAGAATGGTTAACATCCACTACACACTATTTATCCACTTTCTTTAATGTTTAAAATACCCCAAATGAATATAAGTATACTGTAATATGGTCCTAATTAATATCGGACCAATCAGCACATGGGTAAATGTACCCATCCTGGTTCTTTACACAAAGTTAAGGGATGATAATGAAATGAATGCTTACTTTTTGTTTAAACCCCAGGCATTCCCTTCCCCTGTCCAGAGATCTGCTTGTGTTACGCCCAGTGTGTTATACCATATCAAGCCACTGTCATTATTGCTTAGGCTAATCATATTATTTCTATGTACATACCTGAGATGATATTGAGTGTTAAAGTATGTTAGTCATCATATTAATAAGGTAATGGTTGTTTTCAAATATGTTTCATATTTGTTACAAATTTAGTTGACCAATAGGAGACTATGTATCCCTTTAAAAGTGTGCGTTTTTAACTTCACTTTTATCAGCTAGGAGTACGGCTACCTGCCAAAACGCATCAGCTGTTTAGCTTATCTCCTTTTGACATGTTGCCAACACAGTGTCCATGTGTGTATATGATGTTACTAAATTGTTTTAATTTGCTACAATAAAGGATTGTTGCACCGCTTGCTGCTCCCATCCATTGTGTGTTATTTCTACGCTTGATTCAGATAGGGCTTGCAATTTTAATCAAATTTTCAATTTACTTTTATCATCAAATTTGCTTTGTTCTCTTGGTATTCTTTGTTGAAAGCTAAACCTTTGTAGGCTCATTTGCTAATTTCTAAGCCCTTGAAGGCTGCCTCTTATTTCAGTTAAAGTGTTTCATATAGGTAACATTGTGCTCACTGCTGTGGTTTTTAATTATGAGTCAGCACTGATTTGCTAAAATGCCTGTCTGTCAAAAGAACTGAGATACTGGGTTATCACATAGATAAAAAGTATATTAATATAACTGTGTTGGTTATGCAAAACTAGGCAATGAGTTCTATAGGGATTAACTATCTGTTTAAACAATAACAATTCTGCAGTCCCTTTAAGTGTACAGTATTATTTTCATATGCACAACCAATGGTGCCATTCCTAAGAAATTCTTTGTAATCACTTTATATATTACCTTAAATGTTGCCACACCTAGAGGGCACTGTAAAATGATTTTGAATATCTGTCCATATCCTGGCACCAAAACGGCTGCAAACTTTATTTAAATATGCATGTTAAAATGATTTATTATACATATGGTATAACTACTAAAATATTTAAATGGAACCCTGACATTTTTAACCACTTTTCCAAATGTCCATTTTATTTGGAAAACTAAAATGGTGCTGGTTATAATTCAGTCATGACTAGCAAGTAAAATGATTGTATTTGCTATAGTATATGATGTAAATCTAGTTGTATGGGTCATCTATTCCTGCAAATCAGTAAAGCAGTTAATCAGAATGGTAATATGTCTCCCTAAAATATCACTCATCTAACTAAAAGAGATACGTAATGGTAGAACAGTATAGCACTTTAGTTGCTTCAGGCTCAGGAAATTTAACAATAAGTGGCAACCTTACTTTAAACCATTTCTTTCAGGTGATTTATTATGTTTTTCCTCTACTTCTAAAACACTCTTTATCAGTTAGAATCCAGCATATCGAGTATCTTAGGGTCGATTACAATCTTTTAGAAAAACATATCTAATGATTTTAAACACAAAAACACTATCAACGTCTATGGACATTTTGTGGATAAAACATGATACATTTTCTGAAGGATTGTGATTGACCTCTTAGTTTGGAAAACTTATCATGACCAAAAAAAGAGAGAAGCATCCAACCAGGGAACAAACAAAATCATAACAGCTTGTCCTACAGTTAGTCCTCATTGCAAGAGCATCCTTTTTGTCCAGAATGTGCCTATGTGCCTAGTGGCATATGACTGCTCCTCACTGACAAGGCCAACATAAGCCCGAAAGTATGTCAGAGGTTGCCATGTTTCTCAATCAGACCCCAATGATTGAAACTGCTGCTTGGGGGCGATATATTCAAAAGGAATCTTATGCGATGTTGTGAAATATTCCAAAGTGCAGACATTACTCTTTAAAGGCAGCATCCAGGTGCTTTTTACTATACATCGCAATGGGTGGCGATACTGGCGAAATATACCAAGAAGCATCAGCACCGTCATTGGCGATGTAAAGTAAAGAATCCCTTTTAAATATATAGCACCGAGCCTAATAAATATAAGTATGTACCCCTCAACCGCCATAACCCACTGCACTAACTAACCCCTAAACCACCAATAGCCCACCGCAATAAACTTCCTAACCTATTGACCCCTAAACTGCCAATAGACCACTGCAATAAACTTCCAAACCTATTAAACCCTAAAAAGTCAATAGCCAAACGCAAACACCCCTGTTTTGTTACTCTTCTTCTTTGTTGAACATAAATTCCTTGCCATCAAAGAAATAGTTTTCCTCTATTGAGTACATCCAGAAATGATCTCAGATAGATAGTCACACATTATTTAACCGTTTTAGATGGTACTGTTGCTTCAGAAATTTGCAAATTTGCATGTCATGATTGTAATACCCACTTAAACTTAAATCTAAGGACCGTTTATAAGTACTTGAGCTTTAACAACAATTTCCTATTCTATGGGGACAAAAGCCAGAGGGTATGCACCAGTTCCACAATCTGTAGATGTCAGGGTGTCAATGGGATGTTACCGTAGTATTGTCTGCCCACTCGCCCTTTTGCCACTCTTACCGGACTATGTGAGGCTTATCCAGCACGGGTATATACGATACCGCTCCAAGTGCTCCCTCTCTTCATCGGCGTGGCTCGGCGTCCTTGTGGATCATTAGCATCCGTCCGTCATCACAAACATTGCAAACATTAACCTATGCAGTACCAGTGGCTTGTTAATCAGAATACAGAAATATACAAAGACAAAAAATGCCCTAAACAGAAATATGCAGTGAGATATAGTACATGACAGGATATAAACAGTTATATTAGAAACACGAAATTGGCTAATACAACCCACAGCAAACAATTATCGTTAGGTAGATAAATAATACCATTGACAAATTTACATTTATTTAGTGCAGTGGTAATCATAAACATTCATCAAGCCTAACTGTCATTGTGAATTGAAAGGTAGATCCTAAGGAATAAATCGTACAATGTGATGTTGCATAAGCACTAATATGTACTCCTACCATTTAAGATTACTGGCATCAATGCTATTTATAATAGTAAATACTGGTTCTCCAAATTGAATCAGGAAAATTGTTGTCAATAGAATCCCTAACATGTAAATATAGTAAACATTATTACCTCTAACCATATGCTTAAAAGAAGGGAAGGGAGAAGGGGAGGGGGAAGGGGGGGGGGGAGGGGGGGAGGGGGGGCAAGAGAGGGGGGGGGGGAAGGGGGGAGGGAAAGAAAGCCATGCAATCACAGCAAGACTAAGGATGAGATGTATTAATAGTTCCAAAAATTCATAACGTCATACTTAGAATTAAGTCCATTAGGGATACTAGTCCCCAATGTGAAGATCCAAAAGGCTTCTCTTAATTCCATAATATGATCTAAAGAGCCACCCCTTTTAAGTTTCCCAATTTTTTTAATTGCCTGCCAAGAAAAAGTTGAAAGATTACCATTGTGCAGTACTCCAAAATGTTGTACTACTGGAGTGGTAGATCTCGCCAGCTTGAAAGAGGAAAGATGTTCTCTTATCCTCGTATTTACGTCCCTAGAGATAAGACCAACGTATTGTACTTTACATTGTGAGCATTCTAGTAGATAAATAACATATTTACAAGTGCAGTTCATACATGTTTTGATGTGATAGGTTTTCCCTGTCACAAAACTGGAAAACAAATTAGCACTTTTTACATACTCACATGGCTTACATCTGGCATGACCACATTTATACATGCCCTGATGTCTGAGCCAAGAACTGGTGATTTTTTCTTGAGCAGGCAACAAGGTAGGGGATAAAAGTCCCTTTTTCACAGTCTCCACCAGTTTGTCATCTGCTTTGAGGATTTGGAAATGCCTGCGAATAATGGAGCATATCTGAGTATACAAAAGTGACTCCTTCAAAGTAGTTTTTCTTTGTGCCTTTTGATATGTTACTTTCTAATAAACTCTCTCTTGATTTAGTCTGTACAGATAATTTAGCCTTCTGAATAGCTTTGTGGGGATATTTTCTTTGTTTAAGCCTACACTCTAAATCAGTAGCAAGCTCAATGTAATCACTCTGGTCTGAACAGTTTAGTTTTAATCTTATCAATTCTCCCTTGGCAATAGCCTGGGGAAGATGTCTAGGATGGCAACTCATGCCATGTAATATGGAGTTTCCAGAAATCGGCTTCCTATATGCCTTGGTTTTCACTTTGCCATCTACCTGTCCTATCAAGGTCAGATCTAAATAATTAATTGAGTCTGCTTCAAATTAAAAAGTAAATTGGAGATTCATTAGATTGTCATTCAAATACAAGCAAAAGTCTACGGCTTCTGATTCTGAACCTGTCCATATAAATAGCAGGTTGTCTATGTATCTCTTGTACAGAGACACATATTGACGAAAAGGATTCTTATCTCCAAAAATGTGGAAGAACTCCCAATATCCAAGAAATGGATTCGCATACAAGGGGGTGAATTTTGCCCCCATCGCTGTTCCACATTTTTGGAGATAATAGGTTCCTTCAAACATAAAAAAATTATGCGTGAGCAAGAAACTAACAACTTTGACAATATATACTTTAAAGTCTTCCGTAAACTCAGAAAAATTCTCCAAAAAGAAAGACTGCCTCCAAGCCCTTATCATGGGGTATACAAGAATATAGAGAGACTGCATCCACAGTGAGCCACTTCAATTCCATTGTCCATTCAGCCTCTCTAGTGAGTTGTAACATATGCTTTGTGTCCCTCAAATAGGAGGGCAATGAAATCACCAGTGGCTGTAGGATGCAGTCTATCCATTCTGATAGATTGCAGAGTAAGGATTCTACCCCACTCACTATGGGGCGTCCCTTCACATTCACCAATGACTTGTGTACCTTGGGGAAGAAATGGAACAGGGGAATCTTAGGATTGTCAGGTAGCAATTAAGATTCAGTGGCTACATCTAGGAACCCCTGTTCCACTCCGTCATCCAAGATATATCTTAATTCAGAGGCAAAAATGGAGGTGGGATCTCCTCTCAAAACACAGCAATCATTCTCGTTAGTTAATTGTCTAAAGGCCTCAATGAAATAATAATCACGGTTCATGACTACAGTCATACCTCACTACCAGGGAGGCCAGAACCTGCATCAAGGAGCATTTAGCGGACATCAGAGCAGGTGTACTCACTACCCCTCTTGTGAACCATTTCTCAGGGGTACACTCAAATGATATCTCATCCTTTACCTGGAATATCATTGAACGAATACCACCATTAAGGGGAGGACAGGACAGGAATCGTAAGCTGGGTGAGAGGGAGGCCTTCTGGATCTTTAAGCTTAAAACCAGGGTTCCAGAAGGCCTCAACTCAGAGTTCGACCTCATCAATTTTTGGTGAGACCAGCGTAGCACATTTTTTGCTGAATATTCATAAGGCGCCGTTCTCTCCTTGATCTCCCAGTAGGGTGTGTGGTAGGTCAGTGATAGCCTTAGCTGCTTCTTCGCTTCTACTCTGGACCTTGACTCCCTCTTGAGGTCCCGGGATATCTGGGCTTCATTTGATTTCCCCATTATGTAGCCAAATGAATATGTGAGAATACACTTCTATGTATATATTAGCATAAGATATGCAAGCATTGATTTTGACTTACCTTGTCATAGGTATTCAGCGCCTTGTCATCCCAATTATATATACATAGTCTTGTGTACCCACCCTGGTTGATATGTATTGACAGGGCATGGCTCAGGAATAATTATCCTAAAGGTTAATGAGAGGGTAGATAGTGATCTATCCTATGAATACACTCCTATTATATACTGGGTACACCAGGTCGGTGTGATATTTCGTCATTCACTATATATACATATTTAGTATTTATACTTTATTCTTAACCCTGTATATATACATGTATATTTTTTGAATCTTTCCTTAGGCTTGTGACCATATTCCATGGAGTGCGTGGGAATTTGAACGGCCACTGTATTCTACTAAAGACGCATCTGTCCGTATGGGTGCTTATTGTAGCCGCAGAGAGCACGGTCGCAATAATCTTGACGTGAATAGAACAAAAGACCCGTGGATGGTCACCCGCTAGCATAGTAGTGTCATTAACATTAATGCTAATGACGTTGTGTGTGCCTTTTCATATTTGTTCTTCCAAATTGTCTATTCACACGAGTTCATGTTTTCTCTGCTTTCAAGCAACTAATTATATTATATTGTACTAACTGTTCGTGGTACCTCAGTTTACTTATTTACTTAATATACTTAATATTTCGCAATTCTTTTTTCATAGTAGTATGTTAAGCACATTTACTGGGAGCTGACGTTGTCTGAAGTTATTTCCATTGGTCATGATTAGGAAATGGGTTTTTGCACACTGACCAATAGGAAGAAGGGCTGGTTGTTTTATAGTGCACAGTGTACTATTTTAAAATTAGGTAATGAGTAAGGCTACACGCTGAAACGCGTTTACCTGTCTATTTCCAGTCCCTTGACATATTATCCGTGTATTTAACCTGGGGTGTTTATCCCCTCCACACTTGTGTTAATTTGTATTTTGCTTCACTCATGTAGCGATACAGCACCATCTGTAATAAACAGACTTTTATTTGCAACTACCTGGTCTATGCTCCTCCATTTTTGCTTTTTTGTTTGCATTGAAGGCCTTTTTGAGTGAGCACGGACCTGGGGTATTTGACCGCATTGCACACACAGCAAAGGTTTGGAGCAGGAAGGAAGGAGATCGATGCGACCGCCATTGGAGGCGGGCTCAGGACTCAGCTTGAGTGTCTTGTGGGACGACAAGGCATAGAAGGTACAGAGGTGATACGACTGTTTCACAGCCAGCCCTGACACTTGTCTTGCATAATCCGGAGGATGACAGGTATGTGTCCTGAGTTTTTCTGTGCATAGAGAGCCGGTACGGAACATTTTGGCAGAATCACGGCTCGTAAGCATAGCTCATCTCCTGTTATACACCGCTAGAGTTTGTGGGGAACGCTTGGTGGGTGTCTCTCCTGTTATTGTGCTCACCACTGTGTGTATATCATTATTATTATACCAGTGAAAGGACTGTAAAGCTTGGTCACATAGTGAATGTGGAGTACATTTGCGATTACACTTCTACATATCTCTTCCCACACTTTATGCTATTTAGAGTCATACCTCCCTTGTCAGCTTTCCGTATTGTTATGGACTGATTATCCTTAAGTTCTCTGATAGCTATCTTCTCTTTTAAACTAAGATTTTGTTTGAAAGGAGCATGTCTATCCTTTAGTGCAACTAGGTCTTTTTCTAATCTGTTATAGAACGTTTAAATGATATTGCCACGCACCTGAATAGGGTAAAAGGTGGATTTATTTTTCAATGCAGGGCCCTTACCACAAAATCCCTCCTTGCCTTCCTTAGATTCAATCTGTAATTGTTGTAATGCGACAACATCACAAGAATGTACAAAATTACTAGGTTCTGATTGAAGTAAGGATTGGGTGGGGGCATTCTGCACTTTTTCTGAATGAATGGTGGGATCCGAATAGAATTTTTTCAGCGTCAGATTCCTCACAAATCTAATTAAGTCTAATAGTGTCCTGAAAATATCAAAGTGATTAGAAGGGGAAAAATTAAGCCCTAGACTGAGAACTTTTAACTGTTCCTCAGTTATACTCACTGAGGAAAGATTAATGACATTATCATATACTGCCTTTATTTGTACTTTGAGACTGGCTTCACTGTTCTCAATTGGTACCTTGGCTGACCCTGCGGCTTGCTGGTACCTTCCTGGTTGGTCACTGTCCCCCCTCCATTGTGATCTATCCATTCCTGGTGAAAAGCCTGATCCATCAGGCTCTGATTACCTGGGTAATTAATATGTGTGGGTGTATTATTCATTATGTGATAAGCAGAATCTTTCGGTCTGACTGCTAACTGCTCTGTGTTGTTAAGAAATAATGCATTATTAGGAGGAAGGGTGCAAGTGTTTGTTACACTAGTATTTGGAATGGACTCCTGAATAGTATTTTTTGGCATATTCACTATATTGTTAGAGCTAGATGTTGCCCCTTCTGCTGGATTATCATCAGTACTATATTCGGTGTCACTTCCAGAAAATGTAACATTTTTACTGTTAGAATTATTATTCCTATTCCTCTTTCTCTGTCCTCTCCTCCTTCTCCCAAATCTAAGCTGCATTTGTCTATTCGCACCCCTTTGTTTTTTGTTCCATACATACACTGTATTAGTGGAATAATCACATTTATCCCTCAAAAATTTGTTATGTTTTCTTTCCATAATATTAGACCTGCTAGTTGCTAGAATACCTCTCAGGATGCCATCAAACTTGGCAAACTCAGTTGCTGTGGTACGTTTATTTAATTCTGCTTGTAATTCTGATATTTCCCTCTTAACTGAATCTAATTGCTTGGTCTTAAATTGAATTAAAAGTAACATACGATTAAGTGAGCATTCCGTCAATACATCATTCCAGAGTTCCACAAAGTCTTTGTCATTGCAGTCTACATCAAAGGTTGGAAAATTATAAATGCGTAGACCCCTAGGGACCATTCTTAATGATTTGTATTTCTCAAATGTCCAAATGTCCCATTGTAATTTTGATTCTTTGACAAGTAAGTTCTCCATATTTTCAAATAGAGTGCTCAATGTCAAAACACTTGTCCTCAGAAAAAATTATGTCAGAGTCTATTGTACCTGCATTTCTTGCTGTGTAGGGCATAAGTGAATAGTATGTCTGTATAATTGTATCTAATGGTAGTTGTGCCATCTCTTCCAATATGCTTGGGGAAATTTATCACAATACTATGTAGTGATTATTACGGTGTGTACTGTATAAGCGTGTCCAAAGTATCAGTACCTCCAGCAAAGTACTAAACATACACACTTAAACTTAAATCTAAGGACTGTTTATAAGTACTTGAGCTTTAACAACAATTCTGTATTCTATGGGGACAAAAGCCAGAGGGTATGCACCAGTTCCACAATATGTAGATGTCAGGGTGTCAATGGGATGTTACCATAGTATTGTCTGCCCACTCGCCCTTTTGCCACTCTTACCGGACTATGTGAGGCTTATCCAGCACGGGTATATACGATACCACTCCAAGTGCTCCCTCTCTTCACCGGCGTGGCTTGGCGTCCTCGTGGATCATTAGCATCCGTCCGTCATCATTCTGAATCATCTGCACACCCGATGTCACTCTGGCATGCCCATGCGCCTCGTCTGGGAAACCTCTCATCCAATGGCTGTCCCCAATCGGCTCACACCTCCCCACAGCCGAAGTCTGTGGTAATGCTGGGAAAGCAGGTAGCAGAAATAGGAGAAGAGTCCACGGTTTCTTCTAAAATCAATATTTATTCAACACAGGTTAAAACGAAGAAGGATGACATCAACTTGCACACAAAAAGGCGGTGTGGCACTAATGGCTTACGCGTTTCGGCAGTGCACCGTAATCATAGCCTGTAGTAGTCAGTGTCACACCTGTTTAAATACACACACTTACAATCTCATTGGATAAAAAAATATATAAAACAACACCCACCTATTGTGATACAAACATTAACCTATGCAGTACCATTGGCTTGTTAATCAGAATACAGAAACATACAAAGACAAAAAATGCCCTAAACAGAAATATGCAGTGAGATATAGTACATGACAGGATATAAACAGTTATAATAGAAAGACGAAATTGGCTAATACAACCCACAGCAAACAATTATCGTTAGGTAGCTAAATAATACCATTAACACATTTACATTTATTTAGTGCAGTGGTAATCATAAACATTCATCAAGCCTAAGGAATGTATTTTACAATGTGATGTCGCATAAGCACTAATATATACTCCTACATTTAAGATTACTGGCATCAATCAAAAACCCTCTGCACTAAATAGGATCACCTCCATATCGCTGAGGTAGAGGTGCAGAACCGGACATGCTCCTGGTAGGCATAGGTGCAGCTGCGGAAACAGGAGCAGCCATAACTTGCTGGACACTTTGGTCCAAATGTGCAGTGCGAGTCAGCAGGGTTTGCAGGGCTAGTGCAAATTGATCCAAGCGGTGATCCTGTTCATCCATCCTGGAAATGATGGCAGGTAAAGGTGGATTATTAGCACCATCAGGATTCATGGCCTTTGCGTAATGTCAGGGTGCCAGGAATCAGACTGAGACGAGAAGTGCAAAAATAATCGCACCTTTATTAATAGCAAAAAATAATAAAGAGTTCACAAGTAAAATAACAAGCCAGGAGTCAAAACCAGAGCTGGTAGTCAGATGAGCCGAGTCAGGAGCCAAAGCGAATAGTCAGACGAGCCGGAATCAGGAACAAGGAAAACAGCAGAGTCAGGAACAATCCAGGGATCAGGAACCAGGAAGGACGTCAGGCAGCCAGGTAATACACAGGAACTCTCACAAACAGGTCTCAGACAACGCAAAGGCAAAGCATACTGAACAGAGGCCCTTTAAATAATAAGCGATGACATCACAATTCTGAGACTGCATCCTGTCTCACAGGAAGTGTAGGAAATGAGCAGCATCCCCCACAATGCACCATAGTCAGGAAGAGAGGTGAGTAAAATGGCTGCCAGCAGCACATGGCAAACAACAGGGAAAAAACCCTGACAGTGATGCGAGGATTAAAAGAAGACTTGACTGGAAACTCTTAATTTGTCACTGTTGACTTAAATGATATAGTGATTTGTTCATATGTCCACACCTAAACATTCCTATTGTATTAACCAAGAAAACCTATTGTATTCCTATTGTATTAACATTCCTATTGTATTAACCAAGAAAACCTTGTGATTATGTACAGTGGTACATCAACCTATTGTATCTATGTAATCACTAAGGATCAATGCAATGTTCAGTAGATAGGGTTAACGACCCGTGATGTAAGATACGGTATCAGGAAACACTTCTCCACAATTAAGATTGGCAGGTCATCCACCCCTTTGGTACAGCATTTTGCCAGAAGGCATGATGGCAACTTGGATACAATGGTGTGCTATAGAGAAAGTTATGCTTCCCAAAAGTGTGGGGGGTGACCGTGACCAATTATTGTCCAAAATAGAGATGTTTTGGATATTCAGATGGAAAACAAGGATTCCATTAGAGTTAAATTCAATCTATGATATAATAAATTGTTGGGAGTAAATGTATTCTAAGTTGATATATAAGTTTTTAGGAATCCAATTGTATATATGTGTTTGATCTCTAATTTCCAGTATATATTTTTGTCACTATGTTATTTAGCATTAATTATCTGTAGGATTATTTGCAAGAATGTGTTTTGTATTAATTACCTTCTTGTGCATTTTCCAAAATAACATGTAGTTCCTATCATTGTCAGTAGATGTTTTTTTTTTATTAATTCTAACTTTTACCATGAAGCTACTTTCTAAACAAATAATGTATTTGTTATTTGTAATTATGTAATGAGATCTGAACTGCTACAGCAGTTTAGGATGTTAAGGTTACTGTACTTCTTGTTGGGCAATTTCTTTTGTGGTATAATTAGGAGAATAGCACTCCTTGGATTTTATATAAACACATATTATGTGAAACCTATATGCTGCAAGCAGAGAATTGTAGAGAAGTAATCATAATAATAATAATAACTAGTATTTATATAGCGCCTTTCTCCCAGTAGGACTCAAAACCCTTTTTCAGCGCTCGCTCTCGGAATTAACCAAATCGGCAGCTGAATAGTAATAGTTGTTATTAATACCCAATTTAATGGTACTCATTTTATCGACCTCAGAAGGATGAAGGGCTGAGTCAGCCCTGCCGGAATTTGAACCTGTGACCTAGTAGAGAGGGTGCATCCAATTTTGGTTTAAACCAATCACAAGAGAGCTTTTCATTAAATAATGCTGGAATGTATGGTTATACAGACTATGACTATGGCTATCTGCTGAAACCCATAAGCCCCATCTGTAGCTACACTCTGCTATTCTTATTACTGTGCTTTATGTAAGGTTTTAAGGATTTAATAAAGAAACCTTTTTTTTTTATAAAGGAGAGCCGGCCCCTTTTACTTTGATAATTATTACCAGCTCATCCTGGCCCTCTGTAACTGGTGGACCATACTGGGACCTCCCCCACCTTGACATCACGATCCCTTGCAAATGCAGAGGATGGATTACATTACCTACGGCTAGGAAACAGTGTCATAGGCTGACACTGGGCGATACAGCAGTGGGTTGAGAATGAAACCACAGCAAACCCGGGAGTGTTCCCACTAAAAAGAGGACCATATGAGTTTTGTGCTGGATAAATATTCTCCCCATGAAGAGGATCGAGGGGCCTATTGCTTCCCATGGTAGAATACAAAGCTATAATAGACCTTCTATTTACTTGCACAGGACACCTGAGTGGTTAATTGTGTGTTTCTAATTCAAGTGTTTGAATTAATCAGGAGGTTTGGGGTTTATGTTCCCATGTATAATACATAAACAAGACTGTAAATGCTACTAGGGAGAAGAAAAAAGATTAAGGGGCTTAAATAACACTCTTTCATAATAAAGTGATAGTGAATATAAAGTTACAAACCTATAACTTTAATGGTAAATATTAAAATGAGGGAAAAATCCTCTTAGAACAACCCACCAACCATAATCAGCTAAAATTACTGTATAAACACCCCCCTGTTTCCTGGCCGATAACTGCATGTGTCCGCGTCAGGTACCAGGGGTGAAAATCACTGATACAGCTAAAATGAAACAAAAACGCATTTCGGCCTATAAGCTGGCCTTTTTTCATTGTTAGAAATGACACCCCTGGCACCTGACGCCGACGCATGCAGTTATCGGCCAGGAAACAGGGGGGTGTTTACACAGTGATTTTAGCTGTTTATGGTTGGTGGGTTGTTCTAAGAGGATTGTTCCCTCATTTTAATGTATACCATTAAATGTATAGGTTTTTAACTTTATATTCACTATCACTTTATTAGGAAAGAGTGCTATTTAAGCCCCTTACACTTTTTTCTTCTCCCTAGTATCAGTTACATTATATGGGGTAGCACCGGACTGGATCTTTGATCCAGCCTTTTTTCCATAATTATCAGGTCCTAGTGCCAGTATTCTCTCTTTTTTTCTCACAAGACTGTAAATGCATCATATATGGATATAGTTTATTTTCTTCTTTTGTCTTAAACTTCCTCAACCACCTAATTCCTAGGTTAGAAGAGAGATTAAATATAACAATAAATATAATAATCAAAACACTATTATATATTACCAATCCCAGTTGTGGCAATGAGGGGACTGATCTCTGTGTGTGATAAGTCAGGCTGTAAGATTATTGAGCCTTTGGGTGTAATTTTCCGGTGTCTCAAGTTTTTTGTGAGTAAGTTTTCCCTTGGAATTGTGTGGTCTCTGTGTGTAATAAGTGACCTCTGTCAGCAGAAAGATGAGCAAAAGGAGCTTAGGTTTCTTTAGTTGTTATCAAAGGCGTGAATACGCTTGTTTCAAAAATAAATTTTGTGAGAGAGTCTGTGTAGTGTCAGAAGATTTCTTAGTGAACCAACCAGCCAGCCAGCCAGCCAGGACATGTGTTCCAAAAGAGATCCCTTTGTATCTGTGGAGGGTGTCTTTTGTTTAAATTTTAAAACTTCCCCCTTATCCACCAGCCACTCAAACTGTAGTTGGAGGGCATGTTAATTCTTATTGAATGAGTTTTCACCCTCTCATGTGACTTCTAATTAGCTGGGTTAATCTTTGGCTAAAAGATATGTGGTTGCATTACCCATAAATAACCAGAGGGTGGCAAGCTTGAGTAGCAGGATAGTAAATTTTAACTTGTCATTTTTATTTAAAGGAACACTGAACCCAAATGATTCAGATAGAGCATGCAATTTTAAGCAACTTTCTAATTTACTCCTATTATCATTTTTTCTTCGTCCACTTGCTATCTTTATTTGAAAAATAAGCCATCTAAGCTTTTTTTGGGGTTCAGAACTCTGGATAGCAGTTTTTTATTGGTGGATGAATTTATCCATCAATCAGCAAGGACAACCGAGGTTGTTCACCAAAATGGGCAGGCATCTAAACATACATTCTTGCATTTCAAATAAAGATACCAAGATAATGAAGAAATTTTGATAATAGAAAAGTTGCTTAAAATGTCTTACTCTATCAGAATCCCAAAAGAAAAAAATTGGGTTCAGTGTCCCTTTAAGTGTATATTTTTGATGCATTTAGAGATTCCTACTTAACTATGGTTAAGAGGAATTATTTCATACTAATTTATTCTAATATTTACTTATTTGATATGTCTACGTTCCATAACTGAAGGAAGACCTTAAATTTACAATTAGTATGAAGTGATTTCTTATAAGGTCTATTTGATATACATATATATATATATATATATATATATATATATATATATATATATATATATATATATATATATATATACACTCACCGGCCACTTTATTAGATACACCTGTTCAATTGCTTGGTAACACAAATTGCTAATCAGCCAATCACATGGCAGTAACTTAATGCATTTAGGCATCTAGACGTGGTGAAGATGACTTGCTGAAGTTCAAACCGAGCATCAGAATGGGTAAGAAAGGGGATTTAAGTGACTATGAACGTGGCATGGTTGTTGGTGCCAGACGGGCTTGTCTGAGTATTTAAGAAACTGCTGATCTACTGGAATTTTCACACACAACCTTCTCAAGGGTTTACAGAGAATGGTTTAAAAAGAGAAAATATCCAGTGAGTGACAGTTGTATGGAGTAACATGCCTTGTTGATGTCAGAAGTCAAAAGAGAATGGGCAGACTTGTTCGAGATGATAGAAAGGCAACAGTAGCTCAAATAACCACTCGTTACAACCAAGGTATGCAGAATACCATCTCTGAATGCACAACACATCAAACCTTGAAGCAAATGAGCTACAGCAGCAGAAGACCAAACCAGGTGCTAATCCTGTCAGCTAAGAACAGGAAACTGAGGCTACAATTTGCACAGGCTCACCAAAATTGGACAATAGAAGATTGGAAAAATGTTGCCTGGTCTAATGAGTCACGATTTCAGCTGGGACACTGAGATGGTAGGGTCAGAATCCTGCCTTGTATCAACAGTTCAGGCTGGTGGTGGTGTAATGGTGTGGGGGATATTTTCTTGACACACTTTGGGCCCCTTAGTACCAATTGAGCATCGTTTAAATGCCACAGCCTACCTGAGTATTGTTGCTGACCATAACCATCCCTTTATGACTACAGTGTACCCAAATTCTGATGGCTACTTCAAGCTCAAAACATCTCAAACTGGTTTCTTGAACATGACAATGAGTTTGCTATTCTCCAATGGCCCCAACAATCACCAGATTTCAATCCAATAAAGCACCTTTGGGATGTGGTGGAACAGGAGATTTGCAT